>NC_135274.1:19207191-19853303 GCF_051311805.1 Agelaius phoeniceus
TACAAAATTTGCACTTAATCGAATATCAAAGAGCATTAAGCAGTCACTTTGGCTATTATCTCTCATACCTGCTTGCTATTGGATACTAAGGTTATTTTAATGCTCTTCAGAAATTCCAGGAATTCCTCAACTTGTTTTCTGTGCAGTTGTTCTGCTGCCTGCTGGCTCTGGGCAGGCTCCTGGAATGCAGCTGGCCACATGCACATTCTGGATGGTCGATTTGGTTCAGGCACAAGGGGTGTTTAGCATCAGAAGTATCTTCTGTCTTGTCCTGTGTCACAGAAATGCATGTGCTCCACTTAAAAAGCACTGAAAATTTCTGCAAGCACATAGTCAGTGGGCAGCAATCTCCCTCCTCTTCCTCTGCCTATCCAGGCCAGCACTAAAGGTCTGCTCCCTCACACCCCTGATCCAAGTCAGGCTTTACAGAGCACATGCAAAGAAAGGCAGCTCTGTGCTGGCTTAGGACTGGATGCATCTTCTCTGAAGAAGCACATGTGGACTTGAAGTTTTATGTGTTTGTTTCTCCCTTAACTGTAGCTTGTTCATCTCTCAATAAAAACCTGACTTTGCTCTGACATGGCAAGTCGATAGTCCTTTGCTTTTATGTATTTGCATAATACATAATGCCTCGAAATCCCTGGTAACACAGGAGCAAGCCAAGGAGCAGAGGAAATTAGCCCTGTTGTCAGTGTTATCAGCTGATGGATGGGGAAGGAGAAGGAGAGGCACTGGTGTGATTTTATACCACCTAAGTTCAGGTGGTGCTGCTTTCTCTGCAAAGGGCAGAACAGTGACAGTCTCCAGGCTGGGAAACCACTGAAACAAACCAGGAGCAATCACACCTCTTTGAGTGTAAAATTCTCCAGACAGCTGCCAAAGCCTTCCCTTTGCACATTCACACCAGTTTCAATGGAGTCTGTTTTTAAACTCTAGTTAAAAACATGCAGTTCCTGTGTGTCAATTAGCTCATGAAGGAGTGCTGAGCACTTCACATTGTTATTTGCAACAGCACAAAGAGCACGTCATGTTGCCTAATCAGATGTGAGTGACTTGCACCCACACTGGGCTGATCTAAATAATTGCACGGTTTGCAGGACAGCAGCAGACAGGACACAGCAGATGGGAGATCACCCAGTCCCATGTACTGAGTGATTCAATGGAGCAGTGATTTATCAATTGCACTGTGCAGTAAATCGCTGCTGACTTTATTTCCTGCATTTAACAAGCTGCTCATTAACTGGGAATATAATAACTAGGTTTGGAAGATTTGTGACATAATCATGTTTAGAATTCTGTATTCACATCTGAAAATTCATGTGGATTTTTTCATCCAGCAGGAACATTCTTTCTATGTATGAGTCTAGAAAGGAATTCTGTTTTACATAGTATGACTTGTCTGTCCAGCAGCTCCTCTGTAGACTCTGCAAAGTTCCTGTGCATATGCAGATTATTCAATACACTGTTGCTGATCTTTCTCTGTAGCCTCTAGTTGGAAGACACCGATGCTTTATTTGCATTTCTAGTTGTTACAAACCTGTCTTCAAATACTGTTCCCTGGTTAATAGCTATGTTGGACAAACTGGCATGGACAGTCTTGCCTTTGTGGCACCTGACCTGCATTAGAGCCAAACAATGACCCTGAGTGTGCTCTTGTGGTAAAAGTGCCAAAGTTCTATTTGTCTCTGCTCCCCCAGCAGTCTGTCAGACCAGATTTCTTGTGTGGGCAGAGGACACCGAGAGCTCCAACCCCTGTAAGAGCCGTGCCTGGCGCAGAGCTCTCACCTCTGCCAGGCAACCGCCCAGCCCCAGCTCTAGCTACAAACACTGGAGTGGCAAACAAGGCATTTCCCATGTAGCCAAGGCTTGTGTAAGACCTGCAACAGCCACTGAGGCTGTTAAACCAAGCTCCCTATTCTTCCGAGGAGAAAAGGGTAGGAATGGCTGTAGTGGATGAGCCTAGAAATCTCTCCATCCCATTGTATTATCTTGGACATCCCCCATTAGCAGCTGCTTAGAGAAAAAAGTAAGAAACCCAAATGCTGGGTAATGTCCTTCCAGTTTCGTGCAATCTGCAGTTGTGAGAGTTTCCCTCTGAGTTTCCTGCTGAGTAAAGTGGCCCTCTGACCATGTTCTCCAGCTGGAGTCTATCTGACAGTTCTCTAAAGTTTCTTTCTAAGTTTAGAATATCCTCCATATGTGTCTCTCCCTCTTTCTCCAACTTTATCATTAAATTCTGCAAGCAGTGTTTTGGGGTGTGGCCGACAGGGTTGCCCAAAGTATAGTTCGGTAAATGGATGTGGATGTTGCTGAGAGCTGTGATTCCCAGTCCCTGCTGGGTGGAGTGTGGTAGCTGCAGATGGCAGGATCCTTGCCTGCCCCTCTGGCCCAGATTACCGTGGCTGAGGATGTGTGACACACAAAAAGGGGATGTTTGTCCTCAGAGTGGTAGTTCACAACTTACTGACTGATGTAAATGTGCCAAGAAGAGATTAACTAAAGCATAGTATGTGTTCCAGTTTCTCTCATAAACTCCATTTGAGCTTGTCAGAATTTTCTCTCTCTGTTGCATTGCTGTTATCCTGTAACTAACACCTGAGCTTGTTTCTCCCAGGTCCCAAAGAATACTGATTCTTGAGAGTATTTAAAAGCAGGGCCCAAGATACACTAGAGTTTGGGCTGGAGGACCAGAGATCTAAGTCTGGCACAATGCTGTGTCCTATTACAGGAAGAAGCAGGATGGAATTTCCTAAGGGTTATATCTTAGACTGAAATCATAGAACCATAGAATCATTTCAGTTGGAAAGGACCTTTAAGGTCATCAAGTCCAACCATTACCCCAGCACTGCTAAGGCCACCTCTAAACCATGTCACCAGGTGCCACATCTACACAAGTTTTAAATACCTCCAGGGATGGTGACTCCACCACTTTCCTGGGCAGCCTGTGCCAGTGCTTGAAATACAGACCCTCAAAGGATGAGGCATCATCCCCAAACCTATCCTCTCACTTCCAAGTGCAACATGAGCTTCCCTGGTCAGCCCTCTCCAGCAAAAACTCAGGCCTGTCTGTAAGAAAAATTGTCATTAATTTTATTAATAAAACTAATTCTTCATTCTATCCAAATGACTTTACAAAGTCTTGCAGAAAAGAGCTTTCAAAGGCAGATCTGCCATGAGAATCAAAACCACTAATGCTCTTCTCCTGCTCTCCTGAACAAGTTGGCTCTTCAGGATAGAATTTGTGTTGCCATTTACGTGAAGTAAATGATAGTTCTGTGTAAAGCTTTTGTATCCCAATCAAAAATGGCTCTGTATGGCACAGAATGTCCTTGCAGGGACAGGAAGGGGACAAGTGAATACCACAGGAATGACACATGTAAGTCACAGCACTATCAGAGGTGCTCTGCAGTGGGAGATTAGGATGGGGTAGGAATCTGTAGGGACCAGAGTCACATGTGCCTAAATCCTTCTCTGTCCCACCAAGACACCCACAGCAAGGATCCCCCCTGAGACTGCCGAGAGTTTTGGAGCAAGGCTGTGGGCATGGTTTAGGTTTAGGTTTAGGTTTAGGTTTAGGTACAGGTTCAGGTTTAGGTTTAGGTTTAGGTTTGCTTAGAGCCTGAGCTCTAGCAGTCAGCATGAATTCTCTGTATGAACAATTTCCCTTACATTTCCTTTAACCTACTTCTGGGTTTAATATTTCTGGTCTTGTCTGTCTGAAAGTTTTGGGGCTTTACCACTTTTGCTGTAACTTTTGCTGTTATTGAAAAAGTGCTTTACCACCCTGTGTGGGAAAATCCACAGCACTGTCAGCCCTTATCAGATTTCTTGCTCAATGAGGTCAACTGGTATTTGGATATTGTTGTATTGCGTCTACAAAGGAACGGAAAAAGCACACAGCGTGTAATCTGAAAGTAGCTGCGGTCTTAAAAGTCAGGTTGGGCATAGAAAAAGGCCGTTAAATATTTTTTTTTTCAGAAGTCAGAAACTATTAAATATCTTGAGATTTTTTTTACCTGCTCTATTTTCAACTTTTAAGGAAAAAACGGCCAGGAAGAAATTACTGCCAGGACATAAAAACCCCGTGAATTTCCCTCATGAGTAGGACATGCAAAATCTAAAGTGCTTCATTCCAGAGGCCTTATCTTTCGAATATCAGTTGTGACTGATACATGCATATATCTATCTATCTCTCTCTATATATATATATCTCACTAATATATGTATGTATATATGACTGATATATTCATAAGGTATGTTCTAATCATTACTATCTAGAAAGAGGTATGAGAATAAATGTCAGTGTTAGTATATGAATTACTTTTATGCATATGTGCATATATTTATATTTCTACATTTTAAAAAACAGTGATCTTCCTTTGTTGGCTGGTAACCCATACTGGTTTCAGTTCAGCAGATCAAATCCATCCTTAAGGAAGTGTAATGAAGAATTATGTCTTCCTCTCTGTCCTCACTTTAAATCCTTTATGCAATATGGTTTGCTGCTGCACTAGATCTGCCTGGCCCTAGGAAATCACCACGTTTTCTTTTGACTGGGTAATATTTCTAAAGAATATTGAAATCTGAGTAATTAATTTAATTCTGTGGCCTGCATGTAAATATTCATGGTCTCAAGCAAACAAAGAAATTATTTGGAAGTCTGCACAGTGTGGGAGCAATTTGTTAACCTGCAGTGTCTCAGTTGCATCAGATATTTCACAAGCATGTGTGTGTAGTAGTTTCTATGGATCTCAATTTACTACCAATCTACTACAATCTGCTGGAATATGACCTAATACTAATAACTCTTAGTAGTTACACTATTTTTGTATATAAATTATTCATCTGCTCTTAGCTAATTGATTACTCAATGCTGAGGTATCACAGAGCTAAATATATCTTTATGACCAAACAGAAACAGTGGAGCTGCAAGATTAAAACCAAAATCATGAGGGGGGCCTGATGGGTAGTTCACAAATATGGGTAGTTGACAAAATATGTACACAGCTATGTGGGCTGTTATTTTGGCCCACAGTAAGGACCAGTCTGTAGCATCCACATTGTATAAAGGTAGCTCAAATTTAGGTTCAGAGATGCATCTTTTCAGTGTAGATGCACAGCTGAGATGAGAAACAGCTCCTGTGTGACTTTTAGTCCTCTATTCATATTATTCCTTTCTGTAGGTGATTTAATTAATTTACCTCTCCATTAACAACTATGCTCTGGTTCCTATAATGTAGGTCAACTAATTAAGATATATAAAAATATTTCCCCAAGGTCATTTGTTTTGGGAACAGTGAATATGGGACAATTCCTTTTATGTGAAGAGTTCAGATCATTTCAGAAGAAGCAAAATATTATAAATGGTGACTTTGGTGGGGAAATATATTTCTAACAAAGATGCAGTCCTTCTGCTCAGAGGAACTTCCACAACAGCTGGAGCAAATCCATTAGACATTGCAGCAGGCAACTACAATAACTTCAGTAAAGGGCACGAATTTTGAGATGGGGTGAAGTGTATTACCTAAGTCCCTTATGCTTCTCAAAGTTGGGTTAGTTGGGTTTTGTTTGCAGCCATGAAATGCACTTTAAGAACAATCATTCCTCTTTTGAGGCATTGCTCTCATTGGAAAAAAAAAAACAACAAAACAAAACAAAAAGAAAACCAACCAAAAAAAAGAGTACATGGCAGAGAAATCAGAACTGTGTTCTGTATCAACTAACAAATACTGTATCAACTAACAACAAGTTCTGTTGAAACAAGTGTTCTTACGTCCAGAATGATCTTTTTTTACATTTACACTTTAGGGGGTAAAGTACAGCAACTGACTCATTACTCAAATTTCATTTCATTTGAGCTGTTGCATAACCTCAGTTGAGAACACTTTTTTACTGAAAAATGCCTTTTTAGCACTGTGAAAAACAACTAAAAAAAACCCTCTTAAATGCAATTATGTAGGTGGAATGGAAGTTTCTTCTACTCAGCTATTGACATGCTGTCATTTCTTTTCATTCCATAGCACTGAGATAATTTTGAGATTTTACAATTAGACCAGTCTTAGAATTTCTTGTAGTGATTTCTAATTCAAAACTGGATGTGATATTTATTGCTGATTCTGTTTCTACTGCAACAATGAGACTTTCATCATATACTACCTACAAAGAAGATACCATTGAGAATAAATGGTAGTTTTGTTAAATTTTATTTACATTCAGAAATAGAAATTTCACAGTACTTAGAACTAGCCAGAGTGCTGGGCCAGGGATGTTTTTACCACTGTGCTCATTTTTGCAAGCCAGTAAATTATTCACTTTGATTTCCCTTAAGTCCAAATCTATCCAATGTTGATATTTTTTTCTGTGTTTATGTTTCCATTCCACATAGGTTCTTTCAGTCTTTACTATTGTGTTTGAAGCCTTGGGTATTAAAAGAGACAGTATTTTCAATTTAATTAGCTCTCTATCTATATTAGATATATTTATAAAAGTGATGGGAGTGTTTTTAAAATTAATTTATTAAATTAAATAGTTTGCTCTTGCATACCCATTTTCTGCTGTTCTGGCTGTTGAAAGTACTCCTGTTCCATCTACTAGGCACCATGTATTTTTGTAAGACAGGTATGCATGACTGCCATTTCTGCTGGTTCCACACCTGTCATGCAGTCAGGTTTTCTGCAGCACAATAATTTTGGAGCACCAGTTATGATTTATGCCAGGGTCTCTTTTCAGAAAAACTCCCTGGTTTAATTCTAATTGATGGCTTCAATTCCTCTTCTGAGAAAAGACTCCTTATCAGGACAGACATGTGTGATAGCAAATCCTGGCATAGAAACAGGATCTGTGAGTGGAGGTGAGCCAATGAGTTTGTCAGAGAAACACAGCTATGGAAACAAAAATCCTGAATTAGTTTATATTGTCATCTGAGCAGGATGCACAAGTAGTAACTGTATGAGGACAAAGCAATTGAGATTTAGCCACAGGAGATATTAATAGGGTAGGTGGTAGGAGATATTAATAGGTTGTGGTAATCTCTGGATAATATTCCTGCTTAGTGTTTCATTATATTTGATGGGGTTTTTTAAGGCAGCATGTCACAGCAGAGAAACCATCCTGCCAAAATTATTTTGACAGAGACTTGCAGAATGACCTGACAACCCTGGGGAGCTTGGCCAACTATTCAATTGTTTCTTTTTCCTTCTGTTGTTAAAGAAGAAGGAAGGAGAAAGAGTTACTGAGATGAAATGGTCTGATATGTGTCTGCTTTATGGTCACTGTGGTGAGGCCCTTCCTAGAAGTGTGCTCTCAGTTACCCGAAGAAGCCAGCTCAGAAATACCTACTGACACAATTTTGTTGCAACAACACAATACAGTGCAGGGTAAGTTTATACTTATAACAACAGTGCTGCTAATTGCTATTTGCACAGTCCAAAGTGATATAAATAATGACCTTTGATCTAAATACCAGCACAGGCAGGGGCTGATAGAGAAATGCATCTCTAAAAGTCAAGGGTGATAGATAATAGCAGACTTTACCTCAGTTTCAAGGTTTCACTTACAACCTTGGCTAAAAACAAGTCTTTTCCCAATGCTTTGTTGTCCATTGCAGCTCCTACATTCTAATCCTTGTTGAGGAACTTCCTCTGTAAAATAATATTTTTTCTTCACTGCAGCATGGCATGACTAACTTGCCAGAGAGAGCACTATTGACAAAGCAGAAATTGTTTTCTTTCTTTTTACTCTCTCTTTCTTATCATCCATATTGTGCTGGCACTTCAGGGCTTCTCAAAGCTGGGGGTCATGGAAAGTGGCTCAATGTATGAGATCTTAGTGGTGCTGCAGGGCCACAGGATATCACAGCTGCTGAAGTGAGAAAAAACAGCCCAAATGGCACCTCTGTAAAACCCCCCTTGTGGGAAATGTGGTCGTGGTGTATCCAAGGCCACAGGGTTTCCTTAGAAACCCAGATCAATCATTCAAGGAAATGTGAGCTAGTTCATGCATTGTAATTAAGTTCCATACCAAGAAGTTTCCTTTGCTGGAGGAACATCTGACAACATGGTATCAGTGAGTCTGTGTGTGATCCCTGCCACAAACACACCCCAATTCTGTCAAGCAGGGGTCACAGCAGGGGCCCTGCCATACTCAGGGCTTTGCCAGGCTGCTGGTTGCTGAGCTCCCTCTGCTAGGACATGTTTAACTCCTCCAGAGGGAAAGCTGGCCTTGACCTCCTGAGCAGTGCACATCACTATTTCCATGCCAGGAAAGCTACTGAGTCAGGTATTTCTGGGACCAGAATATTCTACCTTTGGCTAACTCTGCTGGTTTGATGAATCTCTTTGTTTCATGGGGCATGGAGGAAGTATACTTGAGTGGAATAAGTTTTATTAGCAACAAGGATGCCTACAGAGAGGACCTTAGGGATTTCTCAGATTCTGACCTTTAGGTTAGATGCCTAATCCTTTACCATCCCTGCTGAGATGGCCAGTTTGCTTGGGAATGATCCTGGTGAGGAGTTATCCTTGTCAGAAATGCCCATAAACCTCAGCCAGCTCAGAGTTTTGTTGTGTTTGGACTGCTGCCATGCAAACCTCAAATTCTTGTAAAATTTCTCTGAAATGAATGAACAATACAGTGTGGAAGTTTCCCCCTGCCCCTTTACCTCACACATCCCAGTTACACTAGAAATTATTTCTAACCTAGTCGTGCATGTCAAAGGGGAAAAGGGGATGGGAAGAGCTGCCTGTGACAATAATCCTGTCAATTGCTGCCTCATATTTTTGTTAAATGTGATACTGGCAGCAGGTGTGTGCTAAGCTCTCCTCATTGCCCATGACAGTCATGGAGCAGCTCCAGTCCTGGCACAATCAGCAGTGGAACATTCTGGGGGAGGGGGTCTCCCAAACTAGGGACACCTGAGGGGGAGCAGAGAGAGTCACCAGGAGCCCACAGCCAGTGCAAGAGTGGCCAATGGGACCTGAATGTGGCTAGAGGAGAACTGGTACAGCCCTCACCCACTGCCCTACTTGTGCTAGATACTGCAATTTAAGGCATTATGCCAAGACAGCTATGAAATCCCAGCTATTTTATAACAAAATCTGAAACATCAGTTGAAGGTAAGGTCTGGTTTTCTCAGTATTCATAATGTTTCTCAAGCAGTGGTCCATAAAGGAGTAATAGCCTTTGAGACCTGAATAAGTGGTCCCCAGCTAGCCTGCAAAACCACATTTCCTTGAAAAAGGACTGGGGAAGTCCAAAGGAAACCAGTGAATCTATTGTAGTAGCCAAGTAACATTTTACTCAGTGCTTTTGCATGTCAAGCTGAAATGTGGCTATTATATTTTCAAATGCTTGACCAAACCATTCAAATGAGGCTTTAGCAGAAGTGTGATTGTTTTGTTAACCTCAAAAAGGACATCCTAAAATATTGTGGAGAATAAGGAAATCCCCTTAGAGTGGATGCAACAGTACAGTCATGACTTATAATCTAAAGGGATGACGGGGTCTGGCTGATGGTGTGGCTGTTGTGTGACACTCAGAGCCAGGTAAGCAGGGCCTGGCTGATGGTGTGGCTGTTGTGTGACACTCAGAGCCAGGTAAGCAGGGTCTGGCTGATGGTGTGGCTGTTGTGTGACACTCAGAGCCAGGTAAGCAGGGCCTGGCTGATGGTGTGGCTGTTGTGTGACACTCAGAGCCAGGTAAGCAGGGCCTGGCTGATGGTGTGGCTGTTGTGTGACACTCAGAGCCAGGTAAGCAGGGCCTGGCTGATGGTGTGGCTGTTGTGTGACACTCAGAGCCAGGTAAGCAGGGCCTGGCTGATGGTGTGGCTGTTGTGTGACACTCAGAGCCAGGTAAGCAGGCACAGGCAGTGTGTGCAGGGAGATGCTGGATGAATGCATGTGTTGCTATTGATGCCAAGAGTTGCCTACACTGTCCTGGCCTCAGGTTGTGTGCTGCTCATGGCTGGCCACACTCCAGTTCCTCTAGACATTATTCCCTAGTGTCCTTCTGGGGATGTGTTTTGGCTTGAGATAGCTGTGCTTAAAAACTCTCGAGAAGCACAGACCAGGAAAAGAACACCAGGTACTTGTCCTTTCCTACTGCTCACACCTCTGGAGCTACCCTGAAAACTTTGTTTGTAACACTACTAAAGACCACACTTTCTAGATAATATGGAACATTTGATGCATAAAAACATAAGAGATCTAATGCAATTTTATTTTAAAATCTAATTAGTTATTTGTTCAAAAGTTAATTGGTTACATTCATGTTTCTGTGAAATGTCAGGAATCTTCAAGATATATCTTCAAGTTACCTAGAAGCATTAAACTAATACTAGAAATGAAATGTTCAAAATGTAGTAAAAATATTTTACTCTATACTTTCATATTTTCAGACTGACATAATCTTATTGCCTATTTTTGCATTGTACTAAAGGATGGAATTCTAGCCACTGATTTTGTTTATTTTATAAAAGAAATGAAACAGAAACATTAGCATAGCTCTGAAGTACAATTTCATTTTATTCAGTATTAGTTATTCTTAGAAAAAAAACCTTTTTTTTTCTTCTTGGGAAATTTTTTTTCCATTTGCAAGTATAAAAATGACAGAAAAATCCAAGCTGAAGTTTAAAATGAGCTAAAAAAATTTACAGTCCAAGATGTGCTTAGGTCCTTTAATCTTATCAACAAGGCACAGGATTGAAGAGCTGAGAAATGACCTTCAGAGGGTTTTTGTGTGTAGTTGAAGGCATAAACAGGAATGTGTAAGGAATCCTATTTTTTCTCTTTCACATGTGCTTGGTTAACACTATGTCTCTCTACCTCTTGTCTTTCAGCCACATAATCAATGAGCTGATAGAAACAGAGCGGGTTTATGTAGAAGAACTTCAAAGTATAATAGAGGTAAGAAACTCTTCTGAACTTACTTTTTGATGCTTTACCTCTAAGTCATCACTGCAGGTGCACATCCTTCATGGGCTGAGCACTCCCACCTCCTGTTTATAACACACAGGCTGTGTTGGCAAGATAGCTCAGCCTTGGATATGGAGAATGGGAAGGATGTTTTGAACATCCTTCCTCAGGCCTTAAAGGAAAAGGCATCTTCTCTGGCCCAAGCCCACAGAATGACAGTTTACATGGTTCTGAAAGTTATAGACAGAGAAAGAGTTAATGATGTCTTTTCAAAATATTACCAATAGGTCTCAGAAGCAGCACTTTGATGTCCATGGGGCCAGACACTAAATTCTGTGAATCTGCATTTGGAAAATGATTAAGAAAGAGGAAGGCACCCCTCCTGCTCTTCTTTATTGTCTCATGTTGTGCTTGAACACAGGAAAAAAAGCTCATGCTGCAAATATAATTCTTGAGCTTTTGAAACTGACAGGATACCAGAATATCCGTGTGTGTGGAGTCTGAGGGCCCCAGTCTGTGGGAGGACAGAAGCTGAGTAGGGATCAATCATGCTTGTATTTGGGTGGGACTTTTGGGATGTGTAGTTGATTCTTCATTGCATTTGTTTCATGGGGGCTGGCAGCTCTGATAATTGATATATCACTCTTGAGTTTAAAATCTCAATGTTCTTTTCTCAAAGTTATTATTGAAGAAACACAATACAGTTTTTACAAGAAACAAAAAAAATAGTCCAACAAATAAATCCAAATCCAAACTAACTCTTGTGCAATGAAGCAGGGTGGCAGAAAGATATCTGTCTGTCAATCTTAGCAGTCTCTATCCCTACATGACCCAAATGGCTTTTGAATCCTAGAGACATAATTTTGTCCATTTTTTTCTTAACCTCATGACGTTCATTTGTGGTTAAAATGTGTTTGCACAGTTACAGGGTAAAATCTCTGGGGAAAATCAGAAGCATCAGGAATTCATGGGAGCAGCAAAGCAGCAGGCATGGGAGAAGCTTTGTTTGCTCTGTGGAGAACAAAAGCACATGAACTTTGGGGCTTTCCAGTGCCTTGAACACAGTACTTCTTCCCTGGTAAAAACAGGCTGATTTTATTTTCCACTCTTCCCTGCAGGGGTATGCTTCAGAAATGGACAATCCCAATTTAGTACATCTGATTCCATCTGCACTTCAGAACAAGAAGGAGATTCTTTTTGGGAACCTCCCAGAAATCTACTATTTCCACAACAGGTACCTGGGAACTGGTGGTTGTCCTGCATCCTTGGGTGCCACCTCACGTCCAGTCCTTTTTTGTCACTGTAACTAAAGTGGGAATTTAGGAATTCTTTTGAATAATAATTGCCTGTAAGATGTAACAAATAGTTGCACAAAATAAATTTTAAAAATCTCTTTTGCAAGTCTTAATATTATGCCAGAGTAGTTAATACCTAGTAGAAAAAATTATTTTCCAGTTTATATATTATTTTCAAAGATTGTGTCTTCCACTTGGAGAAGAATATTCCTCTCCCTTTGCAAGCCCAATCTTTCTTTCCCTAAAAGTTTCGAGCATTCACTGTCACTGCAGAAGCCTTTGGACTACATCCCATATTTTCATTGCTTGCTGATTGAGCAACTACATCTGAATGAGCATTCCTGTCTTTTCTAGCTGTTCTGAAAACTCCTCATACCCAAATGGAAAGCAGGTATTTGGTTTACAGATTGGAAACGAAATTCAACAGCCAGCGGAATCAGATGTAGCAGATAAAATATGATAATATTTGTGATTTAGGGAATCAAGTGGCAGCCACATCCCATTTTTCTAAAATATATATTTCTTGGTGTGTTACCTTCCCCATTGATTCCTCATATTACAAAAATGAAGGCTTTAAGTTGCATTTATGCAAGCTAACATACAATGTGAATGGGATTTTACATTACTCTTTACTCTCTTTTTCACCCTCTCAGGATTTTCCTTAAGGAGATAGAAAATTGCATTGAAAACCCTGAGCTTCTTGCCCGATGCTTTTTGAAAAGAGTAAGTATATCCTTTTTCAGGTTTGAATGAATATCTATGGTCTTATCCTACAGTACTTACAGATTTACTCCCATCTTTTCAGTCTGTTTGCTTTTGTGAATGAGGGAAACTCCTCTAAGCAGATATTCCCAAATTAAGTCACTGTTACCAAGCATATATTCTGATACCTGACCCTTTACCTGGTTTACTGACAGAAAGAGAACTGTTACCAGTGTTTTACAAGTATTTTAAGTCCCATTTAAAAGAAAAAAACAACCAATAACAGTGATCCAAATGTTTGCCATGCTTTTCTTATCAGACACATCTATAGGAGGAGAATGATGTAACCCAGACACCACCCTGCAGTAAATAAGCAGAAGATGGTATTGGTGTCACAGCAGGCTGCTCTGAGTGCAGACAACACATCCTGTTCCTGATTTATTTTATCTCTCTCTTCTCTGCACAGTTCAGGACACTTGGTCCCCTAGAACTGTCCCAGCTCTGCTGCTGTCCTTGCATGGACCCCACCAGCCCCAAAAGACTCTGTGAAGTCGATTCCCTTTACTTCTCCACATAACTCACCCAGTGGGATTCTCCCCTCTGCTGAGGTGACTCTCAGTGCCCAAATGCTCAGCTCTCTCCAAGAGCTCCCTGTGATGTCCCTCCTCCACCTCCTCCCCCACTCAGCCTGACCATTAGTTCTTTCCTGTAGCACAACCAAAGGTGTTTGTTTATATAGCACTCCTTCAGGGGCCCTACTAATGAAAAAAAATCTGTTTTGGTGGTTTGCTACTGCTTTCAGGGTTTGACAAAACTCTGTGAATAAGGCTCTGTGTTTTGCACAGGAAATGGAAGTGGCATGAGAAATGGGAAAATCTTCCCACTGTAGTCAAAGGTACCTCCTGCTTCTACTGTATAATACAGGTAGCATTTGCTGCTTTTCCAGAGCACACATTAAATACAGACAAATTTAGATGAACCAGTCAGAGGTGCTGAGCACTGCCACATTACTAAGATTTATTGGGAATTCGAACATGTGATACTTGCAAAGGGTACGTTTCCAATTTACAAACAGGTCAGGCTGGAGAGAATCATACAAGTGTAAATGTGATTATATGTCCACTGGATTATTCTCTGTTCAACAACTTAGCATTTAGAGCTTGAGTAAATGACACTACTAAGGCATATGTTGTTGTCCTAGAATTCAGATGCTGGGCAGGAAAATACTGTGGTGAAATCATTATGAAAATGAGGAAAAGCAGCCTTTGAAGAATGCAGACCTCTGAAACCCAAGAAATGTAAAATAGTCCATGTGCTGCATATATCCCTGAAGAATGCAGCTAAATAAAAATTCTTGGTATAGAAATGTTCTGATTCTGCAGGAGGTTCAAACTCCATATTTAAATATTGTAGCTTGTCTCTCAGTGAAAACAGCTATTAAACCCAGTTCTCCTATGAATATGAAATATGAAATGAAAACAGCACTAAAGCTGAGGTTTCAGGTATGAAGTGAAAGAAAACCAGTCCCTCCATCACCTTAGCTCATCAGTTTCTGCGGCCTCATCAAACCACACTAAATCTATCAAATAAGAGGTTAAATTGTGCATTTGCTTTCTCCCTATTTCAAATTTCACACTAAGAAAGCACAAGCTCCTCTCTTGAGATGCCTTTGCTCACACAGTAGCACCTTTGATTCCTGCCCTTATGTTCTGTTTTTAGAAGAAGCCACACGAAGTCCAGAAATGTGTTGTTTCTGTTGGACTGCCTTTGGGAGGCACCAACAAAAGTCTGGTTGTGTGTTTGTGTTCCCCATGATTTGGCAGCTTTTTATGCCTTCCTGCTGAGCAGTGGCTTCTGGCTGCCCTGTGAGTTATGGCCGTGCTTGCAGTGACAGGGGCAAACAGAAGCAGCTGCTGTTCCAAGTGATGCTGAGCTCTGGGAGGAACTCACACTCTTGTAGGTTCTCCCACTTTGTATGGGTGTGACTGTCCTGCCACAACAACAGTTTTTTTAAAATTCATACTTTGAAGAGTTTTACCCTGTCTGATCACACTGGGCCTTTTCAGCCCTGATTCCAGAGCTACTTGAAAGTATCCTGAGAGCTGCAGTGAGACACCCTGGTGCCAGAGTCACTCCATCCCCTGCCATGTCCCCACACACCCTCCCAGCTCCACCAGTGTCACCTGAGCAGCTGTCACTATGAATGTAAACCCTGCATCTCAGGTGATGGGAGAAACAGCCTGTGGAGTCTCTCTCTGGCTTTGTCTCCTGGCACATGGCAGCAGAATCTGGTAAAAGATGAGCCAGAAATGCCTTTCTTGTTCTCCCTCCCACTTTGCCTGACTTCATTTAGAGCATGATCTTCAGATGAGCTAAATTACAAGTGAGCCAGCTTAACTTTACCCACATGGCAGCTATTTTGCCATCACCAAGATGCTTGACCCTCCTTACAGCTCTGTGTGGTCAAGAACTACACAGCATTCAAAGACAGGAGGAATGTACACTGAATTCCTTGTAGAATGGTCTTCTGGTGCTTTATCAGCAACAGGGGGGGATGCTCTGGGCTGATCTGCTTTCCAAAGGGCTGTGAAGAAGGAAACCTTACCAAACTAAGGCAAGAATGCCCAGGATGGAACCAAAGGTGTGTCAGACTGCTTACCAGAATGTGCCAGGTGAAGTTCCTGGCAGGAGTGATTTACTGTGGATTACCACTCTTCACTTATTCATAGTGCTAACCTTAAAACAGGGAATAGTTTAATAGAAACCAGCAGTTGGGATGTTTGGTTATTCAGGGAGAAAGAAACATTTAGAAAAGGAATCTACCTGTGAAAGGATAGTAGCAGCTGACTAGAAACCTGTGAGTTTGATTCAAAGGTCCAAATTCTAGACTAATGCAAAAATTATCCATAAATCAGCAGTCAAAAAGATAATTTGAACTGTACTTATATGCCATGTACATTGGAGCTTACAGAGCTCTCAAGGTCCAAATCAGTGTGGAAAGGAAAAGCTTTGCAGGATAGAGGAGCATGGTGTAAAAGTACCAGCAATAAGTCAGAATCTTTGCATATGAAAATAGAGATGTGTGGAATATTTAAGACGGATTTGAATAATTAGACAATCAATTATTTCTTGGCATTTTAAAGTCTGAGCCTAATTCTATTCCTTACACTATTGCAAAACTTAAAGCTGTAATTAAATATGTAAGTATCTGCCTTAGCAGGTGTCACTGATTTAGGCAGCAGTAGATTGCACTGGCATAGGGTGGTTCCACTATGGCAAATTACTGGTAAATTGTTGGTAATTGTAAATTTTCTTTAAGTTTAAATTGGTTCTTTTCTGTTACTCCTCATAGTTCTCTTGTCTGTTGCTCTCTCTGTTCTTCTTACCCAGTCCAGTTAGGTTTCTGTGGGCCAGGATGAGATTGTAATCCTTGATTATGCTTTGTTGCTATTTTTGGTTCTGTGAGGTTTACCGCCTGCTAACTTCCCTCCAGGGCAACATGTACAAATAATTATATTTTTGTGAAGAAAACTCTGCACCTATTTTGAAACAGCACCATAAATATTCTATAGAGTTGCAACAGAATAGGTTTTTGTATTGCACAATCCTTGACACAGTGTGGTGGTAGATGGCACAGCTCTGATTTCCCAGCTGATTCATCAAGGTGATGTCAGGATGGGTCTGTGGAGGAAGACAGCAGAAATGCTGATTTCTTCTGGTAATTGTACAGAAGGAAGTGATTTCCCTGCAGCAGGAGTGTATGGGAACTGCCTGGTGGGCTGAGAGCGCAGAGAACAATCCAGGAATTGCTGAGATTTATTTTTGGTGTTTTCTTTGATTTGCTGAGGTCACATCCCAACAGGATAGGTGCAGATGAAGGTGGGAAGCTCCTGGCTGGTCGGGCACAGCCAGCCCTGCTCAGGAGCCCCAAGGCACTGCCCTGGGGCCACCCGGGTGCCCAGGCAGCCAGCCCAGGTCCTGGCAGAGGAGCACCCATCCCTGCCAGCCCAGGTCCTGGCAGAGGAGCACCCATCCCTGCCAGCCCAGGTCCTGGCAGAGGAACACCCATCCCTGCCAGCCCAGGTCCTGGCAGAGGAGCACCCATCCCTGCCAGCCCAGGTCCTGGCAGAGGAACACCCATCCCTGCCAGCCCAGGTCCTGGCAGAGGAACACCCATCCCTGCATCCACCCACAGAGCCAGGGAGCTCAGAACACCCTCTCTGGGCTTTTGTAGAGATTGTTTTCATTGAAGTCAGGGAGATTTTTGCCATGGACCTCAGTGAGAGCACTTGGAGTGTAGTCAAAGCTAAATAAAATTAATCCACCCACTTCTAATTTGGAGAAGAGAGGGTTTAAGTACATCCCCCTGCCTGGCCTGGGACATCAACAGGACAAACTTCCTCCTTTTTAATTGGTCCTTGTACTGTTGAGAGACAACAGTATTTTTGAAGTCTATTGAACTGCTAAACCTTAGTCATCATTAACAATTACAGTCTGTGCCAGTATTGTTAATAAAATTGTTAATAAAGTTTAAATTTCTGATGTTTCTTTTTTGTTTTGTTTTGTTTCTTTCTCCAAACCATCAATTCACCCTTCTGAAAAAGATACTGGTTTTGCTGTTAGATTATGTGTCTTCCAGTCGGCAGTCCCCCTGCTTTGTGTGAAAAGTGAGGGGAAAAAATTCTCACTTTCAGGTGTATTTAACTTAATCAGAAGTAAAAAGTAGGTTTGGTGGTTTCAGTATGTTTTTAATACAGAGTAAATAATTACTTAATGTCTTAGGATAGAAGGTAGGAAAAAGTGTGATTCAAGAAAGACACTCTGGATTCTTTTTTCTTCCCTTACCTAAACTCTTTTCTTGCAGAAGGAGGACCTCCAAATATATGAAAAGTACTGTCAGAACAAACCAAGGTCTGAAGCTCTCTGGAGACAGTGTGGAGACAGCATCTTTTTTCAGGTGGAATTTCATTGCAGACTAGCAGTGCAAGACCCTCAAAGCTCATTTTCCTTGTGTATCTCTATTGATTAGAAAACCTAGAGTAAAACACAGACTTTCCTGCATGCTTTTTATATTGATGGCAGGTGCCCAGTGTGTGTCAAGTTGTTCTCTACAGGAGACTGGGCAGGGAGAGCAGTGGGTAGATTTCTTGGACAGGAGCCTGACTCTGCAGGCTATACCCACACCAAAAAAGTGCTGGCTGCTTTGCAAATCCCAGCTGATTGCAATCTCATCAGCAGGGAATGCCAGATTTCAACACCAAGTGGAACCTAAACATTAGCTCTTGTTTAGATATATTTTCACTGTGGGATAAGTAACCCGGAAATTCCTATGCAGATGGAACAAATTTCTCTCTCAATTAATTCACAGACTTATAATCCTCAGATTGTCAGATGATAATGGTCTTGGTGACTTGCCTGTGTTTCAAGAAACAATTTTATTTTTCTTCTGTGTTGTCTCCTGCAGGAATGTCAGCGTAAATTGGATCATAAGCTCTCACTTGATGCTTATCTCTTAAAGCCAGTTCAGAGAATCACCAAGTACCAGCTGCTGCTAAAGGTAATGTCTCCATGACAGTGCAAAGAATTCCAAAGTATGGCTTGCTTTACTTCCAGAATTGCACGTGGAAATAAATCCTTACTCAGTTCTTCAGCGAATACTCAGCATTTTTTAGTTGTAAATGGTAGAAAACAGTCTTGTACAGGGACTTCCTGTTCCCAATCTATTTTAGATTTTAGATTAGACTTTTTCCCCATAGCTCCCAATCTATTTTAGATTGGGAACTGCTATTACTTAGCAGTACTTATACTAAGTAATAGCAGTATACTATTACATGTATAGCTCTATATAAAATAATATATTGTACTTACTTTCTAAGACAGTAAGTATTTTATTGTTTTATTTATTTTTAAACAGAAATTGAGCTTGGTTTTATTGTATCAATATATAGTTTTACAAAAAACAGGAACTGATGCCTTAAATCCTGTCAGTAACATCTGTCCCTGTTTAACAGAACTCTTTCAGCTCCCTGAAGTAATATTTTCCCATGGTTGTGACTCAAACCTTTCAGAGGGAGCCACTCCCTTTGCTGCTTCTTTTTAAAAGACACAGCCAGGAACAAATTGTCTGTCATTTTTCTGTAAGGTGAATATGTGAACTTACTCTTGATTGGTTGGAACCATGAGTGGTCCATGCTTGAAATTCTGATCTGAAGGCAATAGAAAATATATACACTCAAAACAATGATTTTTTTTTTTTTTTAAGCTGGTTGCCTAAATGTCTCTCTCTATCTACTCAGTTCTTAAAAATAATATTTACTGACTTTCCCTATGGGAAGGTCATGAAGGTGAATTACATGCTGTTCTCAAGCCTCTGGGCTTAGAGTAGGGTTACGTGCTGACCTGAAATTTAGCATTGAAATTTGCAATGAAGATTTGAGGTTGCCATTTAACTTGCTAATAGCTACTATGGCACTGCTCAAAATGTGCCAGTATAAGCCATGGGAGGACCTGGTTGGCCATTCTTGTATTTCTGCTTATTGACTTCATGTAAAACTATAGAATCCAAATATTGAACATGGATATAGACAAGGATGCAACATCACTGATTCCAGTAGATTTACATCAACATAGTCCAGAAATAAATTTGAACTCTGTTTCTTGAAACTATTCTGTGAGAAGGGAAAAAAAGTCAAGGTCTCCAGGAAAGCAAGAGTAGACCAGATTTTACTTTTAATTTGAAATATGACTGTAAATATACCCAAGATTAGATCAAGGAGTAAAATTCTCAAGCAAAACAGGTCTCAGCCATTGGGGTTTGAAGCTGGTCAGACCAGTTTCGTACTTAGCAACAACACATTGGAACTGGCGTTTACTTTGTCAGGGTTTATGAGGTCTGGGAAGATGGTGCACTCCTTCCCTGGCTGCAGGAGCATTTAAAAGTATAGAAAAATGGAAGCCAGTGAAAAATTGGTAACAAACAAGTGCTTAAGAAGCTGTGTGCCTTGAGTGGTGGGCAGATTGGATTTGAATTTTGGGTCACAATTACTGCACAATTACTCTGGTTTCAATCAGTTTAGCTAATGTGCTCATGCTGATAAAAGCAGCATGCTCATATCTCGTGAGATCCATCCTTATTCTGGAAAATCTGCAGCAGGTACTGTAGGAATGCATCCTGCTTTTACCTTCTAATCCCTGGTTACCCAAGCACTTGAGGACAGACTGCTGCTGTTTGAGGTTTGCAGGAACTATCTTTTTGCATCCCTATTTTACAGAAACACAAGTGCCTCAGCTTTTGGATTAAAATATTTCCAAACTCAAAATGCAGAATGTCAAACCTGCCAAATTCAGACTAGAAATTAATTTGTATTTTTAACAGTGGTAGTGAGTACCTTGTGCAACTAATTGCAGAAGAAAATGGGGAGCTAACAGCTGAAATAATTATACTAAGTTTCTTTTCTAGCAGTTTCTTTTCTAGAAGAAAAACAAAAACCCTGGATGTAATTCTATGACATGCAAGGAGTTCATTGTAAATACGTCAGAATGGTCCTGTCTCATCTTAAATGAACCCTTTAAACTTGAAAATGTTCAAAAGATCAAAATGTGTGTCCTCAGTGACCACCCTGGTGAATATCATATTTGGGGTTTTTTTGGTTTTTTTGTTCCTCTTTTGTTTTCCTCTAGTTCTGCTACTTTGTTTGTGCAACACAAATTCCAGGAGGATTGTCTTACAGTGACTCCTGGTATCAGAAGTTCTCAAGTATTCCCCATATCTTTTTTAAATCAGGAAATGCTGAAGTGCAGCAAGAACTCAGAAGGCACTGCTGAATTGGAAGAAGCCCTGGCCACAGTGCTTGATATCATCAAATCAGTAAATGATTCCATGCACCAGATAGCAATCACAGGATATGAGGTAACTGCTGCTGCTCCTCCTCTGGTCTGAGCCATCCCATGCTCCTATCACCACTGACCATGCTGTGCCTGTGGCTGGTACTGTGCTTTATGGAGCCTGTGCCCCATTCCTGAAGGGTGGCACTCAGAGGTCTGTTGTGATGACCAAAAATACATCTCAGCACCCCTGTCATGTGGAGCTGGGGTGTGAATGTGGGGGAATAATGGGGCAAATGCAGGACTTTTGTGTAATTGCACCCCAAACTCATTTGTAGGTGAGAGGTACAAGTGTAGCAAAACTAACTTAAGAAATTTGCTGAAACTCTGTGGCTCCTGTGCAACTCAAGTGTTTTCAAATCTTTTGCACTTAGGGAGAAAAATGTGGCTTTCATTTAAAGTGGGTAATGGAATCTGTGCCAGTGATTGGCAAGCTTGTTATCTGAAATGTGAAATAACAACCACGGTACAAATCAAAGGGCACAAATATATGTCTCTGCAGAAGCTGCATTGAAGTCATATGACTTTCAAGAACTAGGGCTGACTACATAAAATGAGCCCTTAAGTGAGAAGTGGAAGTGATTGACATATAAAGGAGAAATAAGCCTGGCAAAATGAGGCCTGAGAATCATGTGGTTGCCCATTTTGAAATAGCTGCAGGGTGAAAATGTCAAGAAAGAAACAATATACTGAGTATTGTTCAAAGAATTCTTACATCACAGTGACAGGCTTTAATCCAGAAAAAATGTTTTGTGCAAAATCTGACTTCCTGAGAAGGTGCTGAGGTCTGTACAGACAATGTCTGAGTGGGAAGAGTTATTCTGGTTATCAGGATGGAAGTAGCCCCAGGAGTTTTGATTTCTATAGTTCTCTTTAGTGCAACTGCATCTGCACCTGGTAGCTGAGGAACCCATGCCTGCTGCCAACATGATTTTATAAATAAATGCAGTTGCTCATTTAACTGCTTGTCAGAGATCCATTGCTGCACACAGCTGGAGATGTGGACTGTGCATTACATTTGGGATGAGAATTTGAGTTCTGCCTGCAGTAGCTGCACTGGGTTGAAGGTGAAGCAGTTGCCACCTCATTGAACTGGCAAACACTGAATAGGAGTGGTGATTGTGGATCAGAGAAACACCACAGGTCATAAATACAGTCTTAGATCTCCTAAACCTGACAAACTTAAATAAAGTAGAATATACTTAATCCATTCTGGTCATGGCTAAGTCTGAGAGTCTTGGAGACTCCTTTTAGTTCATTTTAGAAAAACTCTTTAGAGCCTGTATATTATTATTGCAGACTTGAACCAGTCAACATGGACATGGGAAGGTTGTATCATAGAAACAGCACACCTTCTACCTCCCAATTTCCACTGTTTCTTATTAATTCCCAAAGAGAAAGGTAGCTTTCCTCCTGTATTTCTCAGTTTAAATATATGTACTTAGAGCAATTCAGCAAAAAATTTATTTCAGAACAGTTCTGTAAAGGGAAGGGAAGAAGGGCTTCTCCAAGAAAGGTAACATACTATCCTGAGTAGGGGGGATTTATCCAGATTCCTGTCCCTATAAATGCTGTGGCCATCCTTTTGTCTATTCCTTGCTTTAAAGTGTGAGTAGTTTTGTACTCAGGAATTCAATGGAACATTCCTGTTCCTTTTCAACTTTTACTTTTGAATTTTCCAGCCTTTCATGAAATACCAGATAGTAACTCTAAGGACTAGATTTTTGCCTCTGTTTCTTAGCTGAACTGCAAAACATGGCACAGTAGGACATGGCCACTGTGTAGCCCAATGCTGACAGCATTCCTGAGATGCTTTGTTACATGATTTTAAATGGGGTGAAAGTGTGAAAGAGGATGTACCCAATAATTTCTTCTCCCTGTTCCACCTGTCCCAGGTGCTCAGCTGTGGTGCCAAGTAAAAACCTCCCATAGACAGTGAAACCACACTCCATCTTGTGGAGTCTTTCCCACACAGCCATGATAGAAATACTTGCCTGGAAAACCTTTCAGAGAGGGATATTATGGCAGTAGGGAAGCAGGTTTTGGGACAGCTTATGAATGCTCCCAACTGCACATTCTGTTTCTTGAACTTGGGTACATGCAGATTTGAGGAGCTGAACTCTTGTGTAAGAAATTGCTAACATGTAAGTCTGGGGTTGGATTGGTGTATGTTTTTTATTTTTAGGCAAAACCACAAAAAAAAAGAAAAAAAAAAAAAGTAGAATCAAGCCCAGAGAGCAGAAGATTTAGATGTGTTTCCTACTACTATCCCAATATTTGTACACAATCTGGCCTGGGTAGTTTGTCTATGAATTATGATGAGAAATTCTTATAAATTATCATTATGTATTGCTCATCTTCCATAAACATGAGATACTATGTATTGCTCTAATAGGGAATAATTATATTTGAGATAGTGATCAAATCCTCCACTTTAAATAAACTTCCTTTAGAATAAAGTATTGCTGTCCACTAGCAGAAATTAGAAGAAACAGTGTCCTCCTATTTGCTGCCTATACTGAAGACAGTGCAGTGCTTGTGGGCTAATATTCAAAGTCTGCTGTGGGATTGCTGCTGTCTGTCATCCATGTCTGTCTCTTTCTTGTCTCCCACTTCACTCACTATTATCCCAATCTCAAGGGATTCAAGGTTGGAGAGACAGACCTGTCACAAGAGTTGAACTGAGCTTCTGGATCTCAGTGCTGCATTGAACAGTGCCTGGAGTGACAGGAGCCTCTCACCATTATCAGAACCATGTAGAAAATATGCTTGTTGGGTTTTTTTGTTTGTTTTTAATTTAGCTTTACATATCAATGTGCTTTTCACAGGCTTGCAGTTTATAACTACATGCACATATAAATACAAACAACCCCAGTCCTGTATGCACAAAGAAAAGATCCAGGTCTATATATTAGAGATGACAGACTTACCTAAATTGCTGAGGTTTTCTGAATAGTTTGGAGGGTCTAATAATACACTGATATAGAGTGTAAAAGTACCAAATAAAGCTCTGGTTTTGCAGTTGAATGTAGGATAGAGGAGGGGGAGTGAGAAGGAGAGCAGGTTGCAATTCTTAGTATAAGAAATGAGACATTCCCACTTGGACCCAACATCTTCACCTTATAATCAACAGAACATGCAAATGTTGAAAGTAAGTACTTTAATAATGGACTGGGCTTCTTTCCTCAACTTATTATACAAAGCATTCCTAGGAAAACTTGTGTTAAGATAGTTATTATTATCATAGTTTGTTGAATCCCATTACCATATAGGCATTGCCATTTCTTATATACCCACATTCCTCCACTTTTAATGTGGGATTGTTCTGGTGGCATCTGAGCTAAATATTTATATCAGTTGAAGTATTTTCCCTTCAGACAAGAGCTTTAATTTAGAAAGGTCTTATTCCTGCCTGGTTTCACTCTCCCTCAGGTAGTTTTATGGTTCCTTGGTGCATTCACTCCCTCTTTGCCCAGGGCTGTGCAGTGTTGCATAGTTTGCAGATGGTGAGCCAAGAAATTATTGACAAAGCTTGTAAAGACTATTTTGAAACAGGAGGGAATTACATACCTACACAGCCCTAGGCACTGATCCGTGACTTCAGGCATCTGAGCTCTTTCAAGGTTTTGCCCAGGGATGGAGGAAGCTTGTACAAGAGTGGAAACTGAAACTAGATCTTCCAGAGTCACAGCCTTTTTTGGGTATTGGACTGCACTAGCCCTTCCTACTGCCTTGGAGTCAGGGGCCTTGAAACCCAGTTTTTGTCAGCAGAAGCTTCCTCTGAGGTCACCGGAGGGGACAGCCTGTGTGTCACATCCAGAGAGATCCTGAGGTGGATCTTAAATGCTAACTATGTGTGGGGAGACAAACTGGGAATTATGGACATGGAAACCAGTGCGTTAATGGTTGTGGGAAGAAACCACACAGGGGGACACGTGCACTCTCCAACACTAGGGATGCCTCTGCCTGGAAACTCAAACACCAGCAGAGGAATGAATTGTGCCTGGGACTACCCTGGTTTGAGTGTGATCTATGCTGTCTCTTTTCCTTGCTTGCTAGGGGGATGTCAGTGAGCTTGGCAAGCTGTTGATGCAGGGTTCCTTCAACGTATGGACTGACCACAAGAAGGGGCACAACAAGGTGAAGGACTTGGCTAGATTCAAACCAATGCAGAGACACCTCTTCCTCTATACAAAGATGCTACTTTTCTGCAAGAAACGGGAGGAGAACACCGATGGCCATGAGAAGACAGCTTCATACAGCTTTAAAAATTCATTAAAGGTAATAAATGCACTGATGGTGGGGGAGGGAAATAAGTCTGGTGCTCTCACAGGCAGGGATGTGCCCACATGGGGATTTGAAGAAGGTGCACATGTTTGGAGCTCTCTTGCACCCATGAATAAATGACAGCTCCCATTTAGTTTTGGGCTGGAGACAGACCAATCTATCCTGCAACTGCAGATGTGAACCTCGTTCTTTGCAACTTGACACAAAGAGGCACCTTGTGTGATCTTGCCCAGCATCCCATAAAGAGAAGCCAGACTGGATGGACCTGCATCTGTCATTGCTCTGCCTATGGGCATCCTCCAGGTGCAGTTCTATGGCAAGTTTTACTATTGGCACAGCTGAGCAGATATTTTCTGTGGCAGTAACACCTACAGATGAATCAGTGCAGTAGAAGTGCCCTTTTATTTGCAAGAGTGAAATTTCCAGATATGAGTCAGGACATTTTAAGGTGGCAATCACAAGTAGGCCACATTTTCCCTCTAAGCACATTGGTGTGACACTTGTGACTTTACCCAGCTAACACAGGTCATCAAGTGCAATGTTCCAAACTTATTTCAGGGTACCCAGACAGGAATTGTAACAGAACCTGCTTTAAGGCTTGAACCAATTCATATAAGTATTTCAAGTTTCTTCCTGTAGAGATAGAAGGAATGGTGGCATAACACTGTCTAAATCTTTAAACTAATGCTGATGTAAACAAGAGGCATGAGCAAGTACAGTAAAAAGATGAGAAGCTGGTTAGTAGCAGCTGAACTTCAAGACTGTGATTAAGAATTTTTCATTTAAGAAATCCAGAATTTTTTTCTTCAGGTTTTTTGTGTCATCTGGACTTGCAGACTGGTCATTAAATTTTACAAAGCCCTATTCCATCCCTCTTTCTCTCCCACCTCAAGAGGTCAGGGATAGCAAGTGAAAAAAACAGTCCTAAAACTGAGAATTTATCAAGGTGAACAAGAGCCAGGATGAGGTTGAAAACTGATCCACAGATCAAGCAATAAAAGAAAAGAGGATAAATTCAAGATCAGACATTAGCTTGGGTTAATTTTGAACATTCTTTTTCCCTCTAGCAATCAAAAAGATGAATGACAAATTAGATATTGAGAAATAACATACTCTGAATTTTACTTTTAATGACTCCCAATGGTATCAGAAGTGAATACAGCCTTTTAAAAATGCTCCTCAGAGAATGAAGTTTAAAGACTATTGATATTTTCCAGATTCTAGCTTCTTGTTTTCTATTTTGAAACAGATGAGCACTGTGGGCATTACAGAAAACGTAAAAGGGGATAATAAGAAGTTTGAGATCTGGTATAATGGCAGAGAAGAAGTCTATATCATTCAGGTAATGACAATCCTTTTTGTCTCCAAGGGCTATACTTCCTTTCAATTGAATTGTTTTTAAGAATGTTCACTGTCCTGTACACTCCAGAAACAATAGCCATTGAAAGCTTTATTGGTGAAGCACTTTCAAAGGCACTGAAATGGCTAATTTGTTGTGAAAATGGTCAGGATTTTGGCCAGAAGAAGAAATAAAGTAATAGAAAATTCCTTGGAATGCTGGACAGAAAAGCAAGGACAGGACTTTGGATTTGTAGTAACTTTTCCATCTTGAGGAGTGTCTGTTTTGCTCAAAGCTGGCCACAGTGTTCCAATCCTTGGCAAAACTGAGAGCCAGTGTAGGTCAGGGCAGCCCAGTGATTGGCAGCATGTTTTAACTGGATCTGCTTTGCCTTGTCCTCTTTTGTTCTCAGGCATCTTCTGTTGAGCTGAAAAACACCTGGATTTCAGAGATCCGCAAAGTCCTGACAGGACAGCTGGAGGCATGCAGAGGTAGGGCTCACAGAGCAGCAGCTGGGAACGTGTCCTTCCCCTGTAGCTGTGTGTGACAATATGGGGCTGGGACAGCTTCAGTGCCAGCCAGTACCCCCAGTGAAGCCAGCAAGGACCAGCTGGGCAGTTACAGCATTGCTGGGATTTAAAGCCATGTCCTGATGAAAGAAAATTTCTTGGGCTTTTAGAAGTGACAGGGATAACTATTCCATTTACAGTTACTCCAAGGAACATGGTTTCCCTCTGTTGTCCCTCTCAAGCCACAACTCCAGAAGCAGCCTTTTACCTCAGCATGTGAGGAGATGGGATGTGCACTCTGTGTCTCCTGGATAAAAGGTCTCCTTCCACATCCATGACTGGACACAGCAAATGCTCCTCTGTTTTAGTCTTTGCTTTGTTTTGTTTGGGCTTTGAGGGTTTTTTGTTTCAAATCTAGTCCCCCCCACCTTATGTTCTAAATGTCGATTGTCCCATCTTTCCATCTTAGTGACCTCCCTGTAAAACATGGTTCATGACATTTCCCTCTCTCACTGAGATGTCACTATGAAGGTGGTTTGTGATGTGTTCAACACTGTCAATGATTGAAGCCTCCTAAATACCTAATGACACCCTTTTTTATATAAGATATTGAATCCCAGACAGACAAAATTCAGTCTGGTTATTTCAGATAGCAAAAGAACATAGTGATGATAGCTGTCATGGATGCTACTCTATTTATTCTCTTAGGACAAAAAACCCCACAGACTTTTCCTGAATCTTGGCATTGCCTCTCACCTTGGTCTGTCAGTTTCTGTTTCTTTCATACATTCATATCTCTTTAAAGCAAGGTCAGCAAAGCCTCTCCACCCACATCCTTCAAATTCCTGAGCAGACTTTGTCCAAGGTGGAAACCTGTGTCTGTGCTTTAACTTTAGAGGTCACCTCTATTTTAATTGCCTGTTTCACAAAGACAATGAGTTCTTGCATCCTCCTTAGGTACAAGGAAACAATTATGAACGTTAGCAATTGAATCCAACCCATAACAATACGCTTATTTACAATGTTTAGTGCTCTGCTCTTGTGTTACTGATCTTTCCTTCATCCTTTCTCCTCTTTATTCTGAATTTTACTGTGGTTAGTTCATCAGGAACTGCTGAGGAAAGACCACAAGATTCTTTTTAGTGCAGTTTCAGGACTGGATCTAGAGACTTTCTGATATGGTTTGTAATATTTGCTTCTGAAGTATAAAAGCTGGTTACTTAGGCTACCACAAAGAGTTGCTAATGGAGAAAATGTACATATTTAATAGGATAGAGTGCTAGTCCTCTATTTGTGTTTCTAGGCAAAGGAAATTAAGCTTGTATGTTACCCAGATGAGCATTTGTGAAATCTCTATAGCATACAAGACCTATTAGCTATTAGAGTTGCTTTGCATTTTCCAGAGAAAAATATACAGGAATCAAGACTGATTGAAACATTTCTATTTTGATCTTCTTTATTGTTTTGCACTAAGATCATACCATTCTAGAATATTTCAGCTTTCAAGGGACGTCAGGACATGACAGTCCAAGGTCCAGCTCAGGGCAGAGTCAGTTATTGGTCAAACAAGGTTACTCAAGACTTTATTCAGTCTGGTCTCGAGACCATCCAAGGGTGACTTTCATCCTACTCTGTGAATATAGTCAAGCTTTCCTTTATTGTGAATCCAGCAGAACAGCAGTCAGAGGATATCAATTGTATCTCATATGCTATTGCAGCTCTTCCCATTGCCTTTTCCCAAATGCTCACATGAATCCAACCCCTTGCTGCAATAACTGGTGTCAGGAAGCACATGCTTTGTCCTGTGGTTTTAAAGTTTCTTTTTTTAATGACTCACAAAAGAAGACACCTTAATCCAAGACTGGATATTTTTACAACTGAGCACTGCAATGGGAGAAGGAAGAGGGATATATTTGGTTTTTTGGCTGTTTTTAATAACTGTTGTTAGGAGTTGCACAGGGGGTTGGAACGTTGGAAGGAACCAGCTGAGGTGGATGAGTGAGGGGCAGAGAAGGTGGCCACAGGATGGGATAAATAGTTTAAAATATGGATCACTGGTGTCCAAACACTTGGTGTGTACCCAGCCCTGTCAGAGACTGCAGTGAGCATGGAGTGCTAACGAGGCTTTGGGCAACACCTTGATCCATCAATCCCCAAGAATGCCTCTCTCTTGCAGGCAAAGGAATTACTGATACAGCTCAAGGGATTTGTGTAAGTCCATGAATCAGTTGCCAAACCCAGAAATGGAGCTACTTCCCACTCCCCAGCCAGCATGGGCATTTCTACCCCACCAACAAACTACCTGAGTTTAATCTTTCAGTGCTGCCTCATCCCCTTGTCATGTCTCTTTCACTGATAGGAGGTTCATCTTTTTCAGAGTGAAATAGCCCAGGGATCTCAGCAATAGGAGAGTTTGAAAGCAGCTCCTTCCACTGCTTCCTCACTTCTCAGTGTCTGACTCTCCTGGCCCTGAAATCCAGGCTCTGAGCAACTGTCTTATAATTTTTCCTCACTCAGCATTTACTGGACAAAGTACAAGTCTGTTGCTACCTTGTGACCTTGCAAAAAGAGTGAACAAGTGGCATATATAACATTTTCTGATTACTGTTTACCAGGATGCTGAGCAAAAGCATTCTGCAGAGAGATAGGGATATATTCTGCTATGTGGCTGAGTATGCAAAAGGACTGATGGACATGTGTTGCTGAATCCAGACAAAGCTGTGAGCCACAAAACTTGTATTCTGGGAAAAAGGCCATTATCCATTCTCCAGATCAATATCATGCAGGAAGAGGTACTAGGAAGAGGTACTGGGAAAAGGGAAGGTAGTAGGGAAAGAAATCTCTTACGTGGTGAAAAATTGTGAGTTTGGTGAGCTAAAAGGTTTCATTAAGATCTTAATATGCCTTTCTCTTCAAGTACAAGCATTCCATTTTGATTGCAGTGGCAGTCAAAATCTCTCCTCTCCTGTTTCTCTCTCCCACCTTCTACATAAAAACAGAAGCAATTGAAACATTTTGGAGCAGCTTCTTTTTACTTTTTTTTTAACAGAAGCAAGTCAACTGCACCAAAGAATCACTGAGAGTGTGTATCATGCACCAATGGATTCCTCCAATGCAAGCAGGTAACCACAGAGCTGCCTTGACATATCAGGGCCATGTTTTGTCTTGCATTTGTGTTTTTGCGGTACATAAATTCATAGATTTTTGTGTTTAGCTTCCTTCAATTGTCTTCAAATTCTTTAAAGATAAATAAATACAGATTTGCTCAAGAAAGAAGTTATATCACAATGCAGAATTAATTTCAAAGACTAACTCAAGTTTAGTTAAAATGTATTGGAACATTTCCAGGATCTTAAATGGAGCTGCCAGCAAAGTTCTGTAATGATCCAGTTGCTGGGCAAGTTTAATGTAAGTTGGCATGGAATTTCACTGTAAAATTTTAGCAGGATCAACCAAGCCAGGAGATCCCAGGTAACAGCCAGCCTTTGAGAGCTGTACAACTCAATGCAAGAAATATCAAACAGATGTAGTGCTATTAATCCTGCACCATATTTTCTCTAGGCTTGGTTAATTTGCTTTTTTTAGGGTTCAAGAGTGGAAATCTTTCAGCAGAACCACCTTGGGGATAGGAGAAAATTATTCCAGTAAGATATGAAGTGCAATCACAAAAATGTTTCAGAAGAATCCAGATGTGTGTCCTTCTTAAAAGGCTCTTAAAGTGAGATTTTCCAGAGCAGAAATTACAGACAAAATATGTCAGCAGAAAATTAACTCCAGGAAGAAATGCCATATGATCAGCTATTTGTCCTAGAGTGGATTAAAGCAAAGGAAAAATGAAGTGTTGTCCTCACTCTGCCAACTGTGCCAGAAAAGGAGAGGTCAGATGCTCCTTCTCCAAATGCTGGGTTATTATAGAAACAAGAAGAATACAGCGAGTCTTCATGAAAGAACAATGTTTTGGGCTGTGATGAATGGCACAAAGTTCAGGGTGTCCCATTATTTGTTATTATATGTGTCCCCAGGATAAGCTGGGGCAGCAGAATCGCAGCATCAAGCTGACTGTGCAGGAGTTGATGGGAAATGGTGGATCCAGAGTTCCTCAGACTGGGGAGCCCTTTCTGCAGCCTGTCCTGGATTGCTGGGGGAGTAGGACAAGGAGGGGAAGGAAGAGGCTGGACTGCAGTAGGCAGCACATGGCACAGTCTGTGCTCAAGGCTGATGTGACCAAGCAGCCCCAGCTGCGAGAGGTGCTGGAGGCAGTGGCGACAGCATCTGCTAAAGAGCAGCCAGCACCACCAGTGCTCTGCCAGCAGAAGGAGGCTGATTAATCACTGCCATGTTATCTACCCAACAGACACCTACTCCTGGTCGGCCCATGTGTGACAGTGACTCTGTTTTCTGTTTGCTGGATGCTTTCCCCTCCCCAAGCTGTACCTGTCCCATGACAAAGACTATCCTCTTTACTGTTTACATGCCACCAACATCACTTGGGACTGCAATTCCATGAGATAAGGCAGGCCTGACTGGGGATTGGAGCTGAGGTTTTGGGAAAAGGAACACTTAGAGCCAGTGTCCTACACACAGGCAGTTACTGAGTGTCCTTAAATCCTGTTCAATCTATTTCAATTCTCTCTCTCTCTCTCTCTCTCTCTCTCTCCCCAAGTTCTTCCACAAAATTCACTGTTAATTCTAAAATGGGATGCCCAGTGGTATCTATTGCTGCTGTATCTCTCTCTCAAGGGATGGCTGCTGCATTTCATTGATAATGAAATGATCCCTTTGTATTGTTTTCTAAAGTATTTAAACACATGAAAATTAAATAGTTTATTGTTCTAACTGCTTAACTATCTGCTTTGTTGGAAATGACTGATGCACTCATACATCCATGTAAAAATATCCCGTGAACATGGATAAACACAAACTCTTGGAATTTGGCTGCAGATGCTGTTTCAGAAAGGCTTTTTTATTTTCTTGGTGTCTTTCTCACAGCTGTAAATCTTTAACTCTGTCAGCTGCATGTTTCACAGTTATCCCAGCCTAGCTGGGAAGAAAGAGAGGAAAAAGAATAAGGAAATGTGAGTGTGCTTTGGATTTGTTCCCATGTTTATTTTGAGCCCCATTTTGTACCTGACATGAGGCTGCAAAATCACATTTTGATGGAGTACAGGAGGTAACAGAGACCTTGCTAGGATTCCATCAGAAACAGGTCAGAAGTTCAAATGCAAAACAATGAGTCCTGGACTACCTTATATTTAGAAAAGGTATTTACAGATCCCTAGTATTTAAAATGTTTTTAAGTTGTTAATGATGTATCTTGGACCTTCCCTTACAGCAGTTCACAAGTTAATTGCAAGGAGCAGTTTAATTGCTGATACGTGTCAATAACAAGCACTTTGGCAAAGAGTATTTCAAATGTGTAAATACAATGATTTGTGTGGAGCAGTCTGCCAAAGATAACAGTCAAACATCCAAATTAAACCACCAGACATTTGCAAAGAACCACAAGAAAACCTTGCAGTTTGAATGTCCTACAAACCTGGGACAGGGGCCTCAGTCCTATTACCCAGGGCAGTACCTGGGCAGGTTTCTCAAGGTGGATCCTCCCATTTGTGATTCAGCTGCAGACAGGGATATCCCACTGGGATTCATGCTCCAAAGAGCAGAAGAAACAGAAGCTGGGGAAGCCAATAGAATTCATATGTTGCTTATGCATGGTATGACCTCTACATGACCATCCAGTATCCATTTCTCTGCTGGAGACAAATGTATTTATGCTGCAAAGAAAGGAAAGTCTGGGTTGCTTTTTCTTACCTGGCTTCCCACTCCAACCTTTCAAATCTGCTGCACTTGCAAAAAGAACTTGTGCAGACAACCAGCTTGTTTCTCCATTTTTCCCTTCTCAACTCTGAAGAAGCACATCCCTCACTGTGTGGTGTGCAGAGGAGGCAGGATGGGTTTTTCCCACCACACATGCCTGCACAGATGCAGGTTTTTATAGCACACAGCATTTAAAAACCAGTCCTTTTTTCCTTAGGCTTCCATGTTTGAGGGTAAAGAAGAATGCTTAGTGCTCAGTGCTTTATTAGATGTTAATGGGAATGTTACTATTTTTATATTTCTTTTGTCCCAAGGTATAGCAGGAAGTCATCAAGTATATATGAAAACAAATCTGAGACATCAAATGTGGATGCATCTAACAATAAAAACAGGAATTCCAGTCCCAGCGCCAGACAAAAGAGAGGTAGGAGTTCTCACAGAGCTTTTGCTTCCAAAGGGTAATATTTTTATATTTGCATATATTCCTGGAGTTTGATGAGGTTACTTTAAATCTACATTATTTTAACCCAACATCAAAAAACCAATGCTACAAAGCTGAATGACTGTACCATGAAAATTTGTGAGCACCAAAAGACATCACCAGTTTAGGGTTTTTAAGTCTGAGTTTTGATGCTTTATAGTGCTCTTTATACAACTTGTGTTGTTTAAAAATAGAACTTAGGGGACAATAGCATATGTGTTTTGACCAGCTGCCTCTTGGTGAAGTTGATTTCTAGACATACTTAATTTAAATTTTTTTCTACAGACTTTGCTAACTGATTTCTTTGTTTAAGTCAAGGAGAGTTTTTTGCCTCCTCTGTGTATATCAGTTTTCCTCAGGTGTACAGTAAATAAACCCACAGGCAGTCACAGAAAGTCCCTCCATTATTTGAGGCCATAAGTACAATAGGTCTTCTATACAACAGAAGTTAAAATAAACACTATAAAGAAATGGAATCTCATTTGACAGCAGGAAGAGAAAATCTTTTGACAGCAGTTTCTCTTTTAGGCAGTATTTCTTAATGTTGAACAAAGAATTTTCTACTAAAATGAAAAAAGAAAATTGTGAGGTCTTAAGAGATTAATACCCAAATGAGGCATAAAGTAGTAACAGCCCCATTTTAAATAAAGATATTTTTAAAGAAAATGGAATGTCTCTCTTGGAAAAGAAAAGCTATTCACCAAAAGATTTTTAATTGCATTAGGTTTTCATGCTGGAAAAAAAGTTACATATTCTTCATTAAAAAAACTAATCTTAAAATTTTGTTTCAGTAAATTTTTATTTTTAAAACATTTGGACTTTTTTTTCTAATTCAAAAAGTGGAAAAGTAGCTTTTCCTTTTAAATTTATAAACTTAAAAAAAAAAACTCCAAGAAGATTACTGATGTTTTCTAACTGTCCAGCTTACTCTAGAGTGTGGGAACGGGGCTCACATTCCTGCTGATTGTCATTCTTCTGTCTTCTGCTTTCCCATGAGCAGCTCCTCAGGGCTCTGGCTGGGATCCCACTGGCTCAGCCCAGAGCATCCTCATCCTCTGGTGGGTGGCTCTTCCTGCAGGGCTGGGCAGTGAGTCCATTCTTTGGTGATTCGGGTGCCCTGTGCATCCTCAGCCGCAAACCTCGCTCTGCAGAGCCAGCAGAATGCTCTCCAGCTCTAGATGTCCCACCAAAAGGCGAGTTTGTGTCCTGTGAGGCACCTGGGGCTGGGGCTCTGCAGGGGGCTGAACTCAAAAATGTCCCAACACCCGGCGCACAGCCTGGGGCTCTGCCAAAACTGTCTCTTTTGTGCCACCTACTGCCTGTAAAATGCTTCCAATATCGGTGTAGTTAATGTGAACACATTATTTTAAAATACTGGGGAGTTTCTGCAGTACAGAAGGGGAGGGTTGACTATTGACAAACTATTTCAGTTTTGTTATTCTTATTTGTAAGTGGCTGTGGCAGAGTTTTCTACATGTAAATCAGTATTTTGTGTGGACCTGACTGGTGGAGTCACTGCCTTGAAATAAAACAGGAGCAAATCCTGCAGGATCCTCTGGGGACCCCCTTGTCTGACTGCCCTGCTCAAAGCAGGGTCAGCTGCAGCAAGGTGCCCACAGCCGAGTCCATTTGGGTTCTGAACAGCTCCAAGGATGGTGACTCCATAATCTGCCACGGGGACACTCTCCTAGGTTTAACCCCTTTCACAGAAAAAAGGGTTTCTCACATTTTTAAATGGAATTTCCCGTATTTCAATTTGTGCCTGGTGCCTCTCTCATCCTTTCACTGGGCTCCACTGAGAAGCATCTGGCTCCATCTTCTTTATTTTTATAAGATCCTCCTGAGCCTTTTCTTCTCCAGGCTGTGCAATCACAGCTCTCTCACTCTCTCCTCATGTCACCTGCTGCAATCCCTTAATGATCCTCACTGGATTCACTCGAGGAGCCCAGGACAGCACTGCAGGAGGGTCTCTCTTGTGCTGAGATGAGGGGAAGCATCACATCACCTCCCTGGAGCTGCTGGCACAGCTCTGCCTGATGGAGAAAATGTTGCCCAGGATGCTGGTGGGTTTCTTTGCCCCAAGTACCCATTGCAGGCTCTCCTTCAACCTGCTGCCCATCAGGACCTGGTTCTTATTATGTTTGGAAACCATTTCCAGGGTTATTTGGTATACCTGCAGAATGAAGGAAAAGGTTTGTATGACTCAGGTGGAGACAACATGACTTTAGAGACCAGTGTCTAATGCTTTGCTGGTGCTGAGAGGCTGTGGGGACTTGTGAAATGCAAAGGGGTCCCTCAGTGAAGTGATTCAATTGCAGAGCAGAAGAACACAGGAGCCCACTCCTCTGCACATGCTCTGCTGTACTCACTCCCTGTGGGACTCTCTGATAATTTGACATCTCTGGATTTTCTTGCCCTAAGAAAACAGAAAGTAAATATATTTTATATACCAGTTTTTGAATTCTTTATAAGCTACAGTATCTGTACAAAGTTTGCCTGGCAGTGGGAGCAGCCATGGCAGGGAATGGCCAACAGAGACTGTTTGGAAGCCAAAGGCAGCCCCACAGCTGAAGCCACTGCTTGGGAGCAGCTCCTCACCAGATGCACCTGCCTGGCCCAGAGCTGGCACTGGGCACTGGGTAGAAGGAGCTGAACCACAGTGACATAATTCTTCTGTGTTGTTAAAATCTGTTCCTCTCACACCCACCTATGCATGCAGGCACCTCAGGTCCTGGATTATCATGGCTGCAAATCAGGAAGTGATGGGATGCACTTTCCTTTGGAAGCACAGCTAATCTGTCAGTTGCTTGTCTGTCAGTGTGGATTCACTGTCTTTGTGTTCCCTTTGTACTTTTGGTCTTCATTTGTCCCTCTAAAGATTTTCATGTGATAGTGTGTGAACTAAAGAGGAGGAAAATCTATTGGTTAAATCCCAAGGCTCAGAAGCAGGTACCCATGGTTTTTCTCCTGCTCCTTTGCCATAAACCTTCTGGGTGTTATCTGCCCACAACAAGAAAGGAGCAGATGGAGGACTTGGCAGGAATGTGTGGACCTGGGGGTTTGAGCTAGGTCCTGTTTCCTGCAATGTGAGTAACTGAGTATCTTTCAAGCCCAGAGCCTCAGGACCTCGATCCATCTGTGACTGATCTCTGCAGAGGCAGCTGTCAGACAGCATGGCTGATTATTCATGCAGGAGCCTGGCATGTGAGCTTTGCTGGCATGGCATCCTTACATCCCAGCAAATCAGGAAATCAATTGCATGACCCTGCCAGCTTCAGAGGCTTTAGAAAGGTTTCAGCAGGTAAGGCTGCAGGTGTACCAGCCACAGGGCTGGTGAGAGCAGACTCTTCAGTGCCAGTGCTGGATTGCAGAAGTGGGACTGCTCCCAACACTTGCATGTCCTGTACTGCAAGGCTTCATCTCTTATTTCTCCCTACAACTCACTGCTCCAAGCAATGATGTGTTTCCATAACAGAAGGCACTAGCTTGCTACTAAATTGTATTTTCCTTTGATAAGAGCTACCTCTCTTCACCTGTTATTCTTTAGTTTTGTTTTGTTGTTGTTCTCCATTAAAACTCAGTGAGCCAAACTCAACCCAGGGGTCTGTTTGGTTCAGCTGGTTTACTCACCCTGACCTCATGTCACCTTTCTAATTGATTAGCTCTTGCTCAGGCTTGAACTGAATCAAAGTTTATTGATTTCTTTTTAGTTGTCATCCAGTGCTAACCTTTCCTTTCCCATAAGCTGAACAGCTGTCCCTTCCTTCCTTATTTCTCTTCCCTCTCCCTCTCTCTCCTAGTTGATGCTTCCAGCAGCCTTAACCTTGAGCGCACAGCGCTTGCTAGAAAGCGATTCACATTGCAAGGTCTTTCCAACCGCAGAGCTCCACCCAAAGGTAAAATCACCCATGCAGCATTTGGTCTCAGGCCATCTGTCTCCTGCACTCCCACAATGTTCTCTCCATCCCATGGTGCCATCCATCACTGTTTCCTAAAGTGCTGCTGCATCTCACCCAAATGCTCCTTTCTGGTGCACACAAGTGGCTCCTCTGCTCAAAGACGCCGTCACCAAAAATTGCTCCCACAGCAGCATTGGCAAGGCAACCTCTGGGTTGGCTGGTTGGGTCTTTTACTGGTGCACAGTGCAAATAACATTTGTTTCAGTTTCTCTCAAGGGTCAAAGTGTGAACTGGTTTTAAATGATCAACTGAACTTCTTTCAGCAGCTTACAGGCTTGAAGGAAAAGAGTATCATATCTGTTGTGCTACGTGAGATTTTCATATGTGAAATCATTCATTGGTTGGATGTCACTGTTTTTTCAAATATTGTTCCATTGTGGCCTAGTGGGGAACCAGAATTCAGGAGATCTGGGGTTTTATTCCACTTAATTATGTTATATGACACCATAAAATGCTGTGTTTTGGGTACTTGTGCATAAATGTTTAGTAGATATCCATGAAAAGAGAGCTTTGTGAGTTCCTGTGATAGCTGTACAAGGAAGAGACTTTAGAGGAAAGAAAGAAATGTGAATAGAAATTAAATTGACTGACTACTTATAATTACTTTCTGAAAAGATACTGTAATTACTCCTTTTATTGTTTTTGTGTGGCTTTTCTTCTGTTCTGATAAATAATATTTCCTCTGTGAGACAAAGGGTTAGTATGCAGTGATGGAGAGGGTGAGCATCAAAGGAGGAAGAACCAAGATGAAAGCATAAAAGCAGAAATACTGAAGCATTAAATGGTGATGTGATAAAGTAGATAAGAATGCACCAAGAGTCAGCACTGCTGTAAGATTCTGGCTACCAGATTAAGGCTGCATGTGGTAGTGAGATCCAAGATGGACAAACAAAGTTTAATGTCTGAATATAAAAACAAGTGGATTTTAGAACTTGTGGCTCAGGAAAATCAATGACAAAACACAGATTTCAGAAATAATGCTGTAATTTTTGCAAGTCTAGATTTACAATTTTGTTTGGGGTCTCTTTTACTTTTTAATCTGAGTTTTTCTTGTCATAAGAAATGTCTTGCCTTGTATTCAGTGTTCCAGGCAGCAAAGCACAGCTCAGAAGAGCTCAGCTGTAGGTATCTGAGTTCAAAGCCTTGCTGGGGCTGGTTACTCGAGATTTCCTGTGGAGCACCTCTTGCACAGTGTCCTGCTTCCCTCTGTGGGGCTGACCTGCTCCTGGCCAGAGGGAGCTGCTGACAGACAGGCTGGTCATGGCTGCAGGCAAAGCCTCTCAGCAGTGCAGGGGCTGGCTGCTGAGGCAGGTTGGAAGCTGGGAGAAGGGAAGTGTTTGCAGTCAGCTTGTCCTGCTCCTCAACACTTTGTCTAAAGGTTTTTGTTACTGGCCATGGTGAAGGATGGTGTGTTGAGCTGAATGTACTTTGGTTCAGATCTGCTGTGTCTGTTCCTGTCAAGAGCACATAAAAAGGAAGGTCTAAACAATATAATAACCCAATGAACCAGGGTGTAAACAAGATTGGGTATTGCCATTGGAGCATGGATGCTGAGAGAAATGCTGAACTGTCTGCCTAGGCTGGATATGACAGGCTGGAAAATGTTGTATATAATCACTTTGGTGTTTTAGTCAAAGAAATGCTGATGTCTGGAGAAGAAACTTTGGCATCCTGCACTCCATCAGAGCAGAGATCCCTGGGGCAGCCGTCCCAGAGCTGGCACCAAAGTGTATCCAAGTCCACACTCAAAGCACCCTGCATCTCCCCACCCTTGGGTCAGCATTAACCATCCTGGTTTGCAGAGCCAAGTTCATATTCCTTGGGGTGGGCACAACTTCAGCACATCTCATAGTGAAAAGTGGGGAATCTGTGTCTTTACTCCTGAGCAGACTTAGAGAAAAGGCAGGATGCTAAATAAGGAAACAAAAAACCACTATGTAGCCTTCACTTTCTCCAAGCTGATTTGCGCTGGTAAAGAAGGAAGCTTGGAGAATATTTTCAGGCATTCACACAGTTAAATTTTAGAAATGACAAATGTGAACTCCAAACTATTCATGCTTGTTTTTCAGTGTATTTCAGGTCAGTCATCACAGAACAAGCAGTTCAGTGTCTAAAATGATCCAAACCTCATCTGTAGACACACACCCCATTCCAGCCATCATGCTCATCTCTGTGTTTTGTACTTGGACACTAGTTGGTTGCTAAAATAATAATTGGCATGGCTCTTTTCTGAAGTATTAAAATTGGTGCAATTGGAATTGCTTTGAGAATATGTTCACAATAACACTTTCTGTGCTTTTCACCTTGTTGAGGGTATTTTTTCTCCCTGCTTTTCACCTTCTTGAGGGTATTTTTAGAGGAGCAACCTTTCTTTTCTTTACCCTTTTCCAGCTGCTGCTTTGCTTTGAACATCTTTTACCCCCAGTGCTTATTAACCTCTAACCCTGCCCTGCATTGCATCTGTCTGTTCTCCCAGATCCAGAGTCTAAGGACAGAGAAGTTACCCGTCGCTTTTCCCTAGCCTCCTCCATCAGCACCACAGCCAATGCTTCTGCTGTCACCAAAGGTACTGTCCTGCTGCTTGCTTAGCTCCCCCTCTCCCTGCCTGCTGCCTGGCACATTCACTGCCAAATGCTGCTCAGAGTGAGCACCTCAGGCCCAGTTTTTACTGAGCAGGAGGTTCCAGTAGAAGAAGAGTGAGCACCAGTGTAACACCTGCAGGGAGGCAGGCCAGGACATTTTGAATGTGTATTGAGGTGTGCTGTCAGCCACAGAGTGACTCTTCCCAGTTTCTCCATTGTAGGCTTCAAAAAGTGTTGCTGATGTCCATGGAAATTGGATTAATTTTTGGCTGATGTGGGTTGGATTTCCAGTAGCATTGTGGGCACATATGCCTGCTTATCAGGGATAATTTTGACAACAGAACATATGGTCTTACATGGAATTCTGAATATGCTACCTTTTGGCACTTCCTGGAATGGACTGGAGGAACTGATTTGCCAGGTTAAGATTTTCAGGGCAATTCAAAAAATCGAAATAGAAGGAAAGATGGCAGAATTAATTTGGATAAAAATCTTTGCTCTGTAGTTGTCAGGAAGAAAGTTGCTCAGTATCTGTTGCCTTCTCAACAGCTGTGAAGGATATGAGCCACATCCTTGGCTGCAAGGAGGCTGTCAGGGATTGAGGGCATGGTGGGGTTCATGGGCAGAGAAAGGATGTGGCAGTCTCACTACCTACAAATGTTTCTTTGACAGCCCCTTTAGACCATCCTCACATGGAAGTGATGGGCATAACACATGAGAAGAGGTTTTTACAGCTTTTTGCCCTCAGCAACAACTCAGAAATATATGATCAGCTGCTAAATTATGGGAAGACTGAGTCATTTCCTAATAATTCTTTTCAAAGCTGGGGAACATAATGAAGCACATATCTACAAAGAAAATGGGCAACCAAGGGTTGTTCTTTAGTGTGGTGTATCAAAGACATCATGTGTGAATTGCAATGAAAGTTAAAATTTGTTACAGTTTCATATCAAAAAGTCCTATCCTAGAATCCTGTCTGCCAAAAGACTGTTGGCAATCTCTTGGGATACTGAGAAAGCCACTTCTGCAATGATTTTCAAAGCTAGAAAACAGAATCAGTGCTTTTAAATTAAGTGTTTTAGTTACAGCATCTACTTTAAGAAAATATTTCAGATGACAGAAGAACTGAAGCCTGAGTCTTGTCTCAGCATCAGCCCAGATGCAGACCTAGCCAGGGTGTTGTGGTCACCACTTCTGGCCACAGCTGCTGCCGTGTCTGATCCTCACTCCTGGCAGTTCAGGTCCCCCCACATCTGCAGTCGGGGCACAGGAGAGGGGCTGCACACGGACCACACTGGACCCCACTTCTGAGGGTCAGAAGCGTTGGCTTTGTGAGCTGTGCCCTGCCAGGCTCACGGCTGAAGGCGGGGACTGCGGGTCTGCTGCCTTAGTGCCATCTCCTGGGCAAGAGTGAGAGGCAACATCTGTGAGACCCCAAGGGAAGCAGATTCTTTGCTGTGATATCTCAATGTCTTTTGACAAAAGGGTTTGTTCCCTATCCACTTCACAGAAGTGTGTATCTTCACCACCCAGAACCCAGGGGTTGGTCATTCTTCTGGCTGAAATTAAAAGTGGTAGGTAGTTAGTGTTTTCAGGTGTAGGAAAGCAAGTTTCTCCTTTAACAATATTTACAGCCTTGTGACTCTATAAACTCCACACAGGTCCCCTTGTTCCTGCAGTTAAAGTCAAGAGACATGAAATAAAGAGTGACCCAACTCCCCTGGGGTTTGAAGGTAGGACTATTTCCATCCTGCATGAAAACCTTGTTTGATATTATTCACTAAATTCACATCTCATCACAGCTGGTGGGTGACACTGGAGTTCATTAGGGGTTGGGGTCAGTTTATCTGCATAACTGGGATAAAGACAGCTTGTTACTCCCTTGCCTGTCCCCTGCACTCATATTCACCTAGGCATGGGCCTGAATTAAACCCCCAGGTCCCTGCCTGTTTTGGGAAGTAAAGCTCTAGGCTGTCACCTGGATCTGAATTTTCTGCCTGGTTCTGCCTCCCTCCATAGGGAGCAGCAGCAGGGAGCCAAGGGGCTCCTTTTCACCTTCACCTGCAGTCCTTGCATCCCTCTTCCCTTGTTGGTGTCTACTCTTAATGAGAGAAGCAGGAGCTATGTGCATGAAGACTACAGGGGAGGCTAGACTGTGCATTCATAGTCATTTCAGGTGCAGTGTTTCATTTCAGACAAGCAGAATTTCCACCAATTTGTTGCAGCGGATTCAAAAATTACTGTTTAACAAACAGTACCAAAGAGTTAAATTGGGGTGCTGTTCCTCAACCACTGGAAGATCACCAGTTTCCATTGTCAGCCTTTCCCTGACCATTTGCCTTAGGGGGACACAAGGATCCAGTTACCTCTGCTGTAGGACAGACAGGAGAGGTGTGGGCTGAGGACTCCTTTCATAGCAATGTGTTGTTCTGCACAAAAACTTGGTAGGAAGAGCCAGTGAACAGGTCAGTGATGGAACTGGTGAAATATCAGAGCTATCTCCCATGGCACTCCCAGCAGAAGAGGAACAGAGAGGTTGGAGGAAACAATTCAGAGACAGCAGAAGTAATTTTGCTGTTTGCAGAATATTTCCTTTTGCCAGTGACCCCTGGCACTATGTTTAGAACCATCCTGGCACCCAGCACCAGAGTTTCCCAAAGTGTGAGGTTTATGCCTTGCTTTCCTCACTGACAGATGCCCTGATCTCAGCATCCCCTGTGGCTGCAGGGGCAGGGGGGATTTCAAGGTGCAAGAACTACCTGCAGCATAGAACTGACTTGCTCCTCATAGGTTAAAAACAAAGTACTGCTGCACAGCATCCCTCACCAGACTGAGTAACTTTAAGTAGGAAACAATGGACATTATCACCCCTTTACCAGAGGATATTGCTGCTATTGCCAAGGCTCTGAGTGAGGTAACAACACAAGGGATTGCCTCCCAAAATTCTGTTGCGTTCATCAAGGGTGAAATCATTAATTTGTGGTCTCCCTGGTCTCCTTTGCTGCTGTATGGATTAGGATCAAAGCCATAAATTATCACCTACAAAATGATTTTAAAAGCTGCAAAGAAAATATGTTAAAATGGGTAAGGAAGCTGTAATGAAATAGAACACTGCACTGTTCACACAGCAATTGTCTTCCTTAATTAACATCAATACTTCTGTTTGATTCATTTCGCTGTTCTCTGTCCTTCTCAGACTTACAGTTTTTCTGTGGAATGCTGCTGTCCTTTCACTCATTTGTGCTGGTCATGTGTCTCCTCTTTTATAACTGTTGGACCGCAGTCCACCTGTTTGTTAAAGAGACTGTCAGTTGCAGAGGTGATGCAGGAATTCACTTTGTACTGGTTGTCTGGTCACTGTTTCACCTTGAAGACACAAATTGTACTTCCTGTCACAGATGCTTTTGAGAACACCATTTTGGCCCAGACTAAATGTAATGCCGGTCCCACCACGAGATCCGTACCTAGATCTGCTTCACAGACAGGTAAACAAAATTAAAGTATTTGTAAATTCAATTTGAGGGTGCAAACTAAATTTATGATAATATTTACTCTCTTTATTATAAGGAGAGTTTTCTCTTTTGGTGAATATTATTTCCCACCAAAACAAAGAAAGAAAAAGCTTGGATCGTTAGCTTAGAAACAATGCCCAGATTCTGGTTTTCTGAGGTCAGGCTGAAAATAATTATTTTAATTGAAAGCAAGAGAGCTCAGAATTTGATCTGTATTATTTTATAAGAATTAAGCATGAGAAACAAGCTGTTTCTTAGTCTCTGAAATTAGAATAGTGATTTGTATGGAAGAGGGAGGCTGATGCATGTATTTGTAAGGAATTCTTGCTGGTGAGGTTTCTAACAGTGGCAAAAGACTGTGGAAGCTTTGTCTAATGGAGTAGAGGGGTATCTTATTCTCTTGGTGTTTGTAGTCCAGCCTGTGAATTTGAACTGAAATTGCAGTAGCAGTTTGAAGTTAATTAGAATCGTGTATTCTTGTATGTTTAGACCTTTGCTAATATTGCTCATGTGAATAAACTGGTACAGGACAGTGTCACTGCAGAGGCTGGTTTACACCTGTAAAAGCACAGATGACCAGACCATCCCTGTGGGGGGATAGCTGGGGATGCAGCTGTGCTGGAAGAAGGTCCCTGTGTCCCTTGGAACTGGGTTGCAGTTGTTGGAGCAGACAATCCCTGGGTGGCAGAAGGGGCTGCAGAGCTGCATGAGCATGTGTTGCACCAATTAATAAACTTATTTCTCCCAGATCAGATCACTTTTCTGTTTACTGCATGAACTGCCTGGCTTGGGTTTTGTATTGCCTCAGGCCAGGGTTTGGTGTGGGTTAAGAGTGCTGGGATGTGCATAATCCCACTGTGTGAGCATGTCTCCATGCCTTGTGGTCAGAGCAATGGCCCACAGGATGTAAAGAACTTGGTTCAGCATCTGGTCAACCCAAGTCCCTGTGAGTCAGCTAATGCCCAGCAGGTACAATAATTAGGAAGGCACATGGTAAATTGACTGACTGCATTCAGCTTGTATCTGTCAGGGCTACAGAATTATTTGGTAGATGCAAAGTCTGTTTCCTCTGAGCTGGACTGTAGTCATCCCCATCCCCACCAGAAAAGGGACAGGCATCAAGTGCAGGAAAGTGCAGATGGTGGTTGCCATCTGCACAAAAGAGCCTGAGCTACTTTTGCACCATGGGAGCCTCAGGCAGACAGGTCTCATAAGGCTCAGCCTCAGTTTCCCTCAGGACACATCCTATGGACAAGTCTTTTTAGGTGAAGAGAGACTGGCTGTTGAGCTTGGGCTGGAAATCTCTCACTGAGTCCATTCCACTGGGTTGGGGTGGTTCTGGTGAAAATCATGCAGTAAGACAGGTAACAGCACAAATATGACTGAGCTCTCTCCTCACCCCCCTGGCTGTCTTTGTGCCTTGCTGTTCACTCTGTCCCTTCCCTGCACTTGCAGCCTGCTCCAGGGTATAATCTTGTAAATTGCTCAGGTGGTAATATCACCTTGGGGTGAGATGGAGATAAGAAGTCAACCAAAATTCCATGGCTTTGTACTTAACATGTGGAGGAAGCTGGAAACTGAATCATCATGGCCCTCTCAAAGTCATGTCAGCACAAGTTATCATTTGCTGTGCAGGAAGATTCCCGGTCCTTGTTTTTTGTACCTCCTGAGCTGAGGGGATTGAGCAATGCTGAGCACTGGGAGTATCCATGGGTGTGAATACTGCAACCACACATGCTGCTCTCACACCAGGGACAGGGACACCATGGTGCAGGCTTTTAGAGACAGAATAATGGCTGTGACATAATTTTTATGGCAAAACTGTGGAATAAGCTATAAAAAAGTACCAGCAATTCGGTAAGTGGAAGAGCGAGAAGTGAACATGTGACATTTATTTTACAGACTGATTCTCAAAGAGGCTAATGTCTGATAGCTAACTCTTTCTGATTTGTCTTTTGAAAAGGTTGGCCCAGCAGACAAATGCCTTCTCTAGACACATTTGAAGATTTTGAAGCCATTCCTTCCAGCATGGATGAGCTCTCCAACTCTTCTGATTTGGAGGAAGAGACCAACCCTAGCAATGTAATTGCTTTTTAAAATTACACTGCCCTTTCCCAGCAAAACTTCTTCCTCTTTAGGGATCACAATGTGACCTGCAAGGTTTGGGTTCACACCAGCCTTAAATCCATGGATGTGTGGGAATACAGAAGATGGAAATTTGATCTGGGGTGTTGGAAGATTATTACAAGACTTTTGTTGATCAGGATGAGGATCATAAAAAGTCACCCATACTTGCAGGCTGTCACTTTGTCTGCTACAAAATGAGGGAAAACTCTGAGTCTTTAAAAAACTAATTTCAGACTTTTCCAGATAATTTCACCTGGTGTCACAAACCCAATTTTTATATCAGAATAATGGCTGGTGGGTTAAGCCTAAAGTCTAAGTGCAGAGGACAGGTCTATCCAAATTTTGAGTAATATTTACCCTGGGCATGATAAATCACAATTGCCTACAGAAGAAATATCTGCCAGCTTGAAATGCCTAATTCAGTATTTAACTAAAATCTCTTGCACAATGTTCTTTCATCCATAGTGATTGTTTCTGGTGCCTTGTTTCATTCATTTTAGGGGAGCAATCTCTTCCGGGTTGAAGGCAGTTTTGACAGCTGTTTCCCAGATTCTCTTTCTCTTGAGGATGGAGATTTAGTGCAGTTTGTGCAGGAAGGAGAGAATGGTCAATGGTGAGTATGGCAGAGAGACAGAACTGGACATCTGGAACAGCCAGAACCTCCTGGAAAAGATGGAAATGTAGGTTGGATATTAGGGAACAGCTTTTTTATGGAAAGAGTGATAACGTTCTGGAATGGTCTGCCCAGGGAGGTGGTGGAGTGACCATCCCTGGATGTGTTTTAAAAACACTAGATGTGGCACTGAGTGCATGGTTTAGTTGAGGTGCTGGGGCATGGGTTGGACTCGATGATCTTGAAGGTCTCTTCCAACCTGGTCATTCTGTGATTCTGTATGGATACCTGTAGGACTGCCCTGCGTCCTCTGCCTTCTTCCTTAGTTCAGGAAATAATAGCCCAACATGCACCTCTAAGACACACAACCCAAGGAGGGTCAAAGTAGGAAAATTCACTGACTGTTCTCTGATTTTCAGGTTAGTGAAGAAACTGGTCTCTGAGAAAAGCGACTGGGTTCCCTCCAGCATATTGCAGCCAGCAGAGGGGGACAGTAACAACATAATTAAGAGCAGCAATGCAGGTAATAGAGAAAATGTGTTACTGTTTTGTTTGTTTGTTTTCTTCTCCCTACTGAAAAAGAATGTGATAGCAAAAAAAAAAGTGATGAAATGAGCTAACCTGAAATTTGGTGCCTGGGTGTCAGAGTTAGTCAGGCACAGCAGCTTTCCTTGGCCTGGCTTAATTGTTTTCCCCTTTCTGAGCAGAACTTGAATCTCCCATCCAACTTCTATGGCTACCAGTACTCAGGCTGGCTGCTTTACAGGGAGCCCAGGTGTCTCATACACAGGGTGTGCCTGCAGGACAGCTTTGATCCTGGCATGGATAGACTTTGGATGGAGACCAGCATCAGGGCTGTGCTTCTGGCCTAGGTTTGAAAACATTAAAATTTCATGAACCATTACTGCCTTCATCATATTTCACAGCTGACTCCAAAAGCTGCAGGAAGGGCTGCTCTGGCAAGATTTCAGCCAAATCAGCACTAAAAGTCATCCAGTCACAGCTTTGGTTCTGACCTAACACCCAAACAGGTTGCACTGGAAAAGCTGAATCTGAGCAACTCTGCAGATCAGAGGTTTACAATTCAGACTACTATTTGTCCATCCTTAAATATAACTTACCAAATGTGCCCTGCTTTTCTTCTGGTAGCAGAAGAAAGCAAAATCTGGCACAGCCATTCTCTGGGGATCTGTGATGGAGAGCTACCAGAACTTTATTCTGAGTTACTGATCTCTTTTGATTTTTTTGGTCAGTTTGTTTAAGTGGAGGAAATCCTTTTTCAACCTCAGGATTTTTGCTGTGGTGTAAAGGGAGTTTGGTAATTGCTGCTCCTTCACCTCCACAGCAGGTCAGTCCTCTCCTCACCTGCCCAACTATGGCTCTCATTTCACTGGCATATCCAGTGCTTCAAAATAAAAACAAAGCCAGGCACACACTACAGTTACACACCAGAAGAGCCTCCCTTGCCTTTTGTAAAGGAATTAGAAGAGCAGTAGAACTGTGATTTTATGTTTTATTTTATTCCAGGCTTTTAAGAAAGAAGCTCAAGACTGTAGATGAAAAATCCTGTAGACACATTGTAGTGACAATGCCCATGTCCTCCTTTTCAGACACGTACAACGACTCCTGCAGCACAGCCTCAGTAGAGTCAGACACGAAGGAAAGTGAGGTGGCCAAAAGCTTCCCAGCAGAACAGAGGGCTGGCAGCTGAACAGCAGGACCAGCCTTCCTCAGGACCCATCCACCTGTCTTTATCTTGGGTGGACACTGGATCAAAGTTGCCTTTCTCACAAGCTCTGAGGTTCATAATTCACTAAAATTTTATCAACATGAACAGATGAGAACTGTGCTGTCCACCTGGCAAGCTGGGAAAAACAAACTTGAAAGGAGCATTAAACATCCACAAAACATCAAACCTACCTTCAGTATTAGAGGAGAAAAATGCTTCTTGCATTGATTATCAAACTGTTTCAGAAGATGTGGCCTAAATTAGGTCGACAGCAGAGCTGAAGAGTCTCTATGCACGCACCTTTTGGCAACTTTGCTTGAGCACCACATCACTGCAGAGGGGCACGTGGTGGTTACGAGTCCTTGCTCCACCCTGGGGTCACCTGGAGGTTTTTCCATTTGCTTGCCTCTGGCTGTGCCTTCCCTGTCCTCCTTAATTCCAGCTGATACATCATCACAAATGTGCCCTTTTTGCTGTCAGTCAACACCAAAAACACCCCACTTGAGGGTGGCTGTGGAAAGGAGACTTCTGGCTGGGACATCAGAGAGGCTCCGTGCAGCAGTGTCATGGCCCTGGAAGGCCCTGCTGCACACAGCATTCCACACCTGGCATGGTGCAGGGCTAAGCAGGGAAGTAAAGACATGTAACAGCTACTGTGACAAAGAACACTGAACTCTTTTTACAGTCCAAGTCATTCCTCTGCCCCCTCTACAGTCTCTGGTTGCTGGATCACAACCCTTTGCATTTGGTGCCGAGAATTCAGTTGAATGCCATTTACTGTCACATGTTTGAGTAGACTGCATGCTTTCCTTGTGTGCTGGGCTATGAGTAGATACATTTCACCCCCCATTTGGAATATCCTTAAGCATTGCAAATAGGCAGTGAGCATTAGATGCTCCAATGAGTGGATAAATTGTTTGTTGTTAAATACTTCTTTCCAGGACGTTTGATGAAAGGACTGTACCAAATCTCTGCCACATAAGGATGTAATGTATAATATAAAGTGATTACAGATGTTTTGATTCCTATAGAAGCCATTAGCTCATTTAGAGCAGCTGTTAAGGCATGAAGGCATTTTGATGGTAATTGTGTCTTAGGTCCCACAAAAGCTGCTAGTACTGATAATTACTGCTAGTAAAGATAAATAGCTAAACTAGCTATTTAAACTAGCTGCTAGTAAAGATAAATATTGACTAAGAGCTGCAAACAGGCAAAGATTAGTCTGGTAAAAATGAGCCCAGAAGAAGCTCAAGAGTGAGTGAGTGGCTTTCACTCTTAGGGATGTTTTGTTTAACCCTCAGACTAGTGGTGCTTTATGTAAATAAAAAAGGGCACTGAAAGCACTAGAAATGGAGATGAAGCAAACCAAAACCCACTCTTTACTAAGTGAGCCTCTGAGCAAAGCAGTAGGTGTGTGTGTCATTTCTGCTCTCACCTTCGCAGGGGCTCGAATGTTTTCCTTTGTGTCTCAGTGGAGGATGGTGTTGCAAGTACCTTAGTATGGGAGTCAGGATAGCTGTGGAGCAGGCAGATAGTCCTGTTTGAGAAAAAGCCTTGGAGCAGGTTAAGGGTTAGTCAGATTTTTTTTTTGCCTGTGAAGACTTACTGCTTGATTATAAGTTGGAATGTGGCAATTGATTCCCATGGCTCTTCTAACCCTCCATATCTAAACTCTGTGATTTTTGACATTTTCTGTTCAGGACTAAAGGACCTTTCTGGAAGCTATTTTTGTTCTACAGAGGCAGGAGCTTGCCTGTTTGTGTCGGTCATTTACCTCAAAAGTAACATGTAGGCTCTCAGGAACACGAATCCTCTTGGTCTACTGTGGTTATCAGCATTTTGCAGGAAGAATTGATTTCTTTCAGTCCCCTAAGGAAATATGCAGCGACATTTTCTTATAGTGCAATTACTTTATCCTCTCCCTAAAATGAGTTAATTCTGGTTTCTCTATTACTTTCAGTAATTTTGCACAGGAACAGTGCTGCTATCTACCCCTGCCCTAAGCATAGGAGAGGGAAGGGCTAGGGAGCTTTGATTGCACATTAGAGAGTATAGTGACCTTTTGTGTGTGGGAGAGAGAGATAGGGAAGGGTTACCCTGAGTGTATGAAACTGCCAAATTGAAGATTTGTGACATTGCTGATGGATGGAAAGACAAAAGAGCAACCTTCTGGCTTTGCTGAGACAAAATGGGGTTTGATGACTTTTTGAGTTTTTTTAAATAGTATGCAGGGCAGTCTTTCAATTAGTGTATTTCTGTCAAGCAAAGAGATAATTAAGGGAATGAGTCTCCATGTACAGTCTAGAAGATGATTTGGTAAAGTCCAGCAAGACTAATGTGTGTTAGGGTATGCTTATTCTGTCTGTAGGTCTTTGACACCATCCTACTCAGGTAGATGGACCTAAAAATCATAGTTTGCAAATAAGGATTTCATTTCAGTGCTGTTTGGAGATGCTCTAGTGACCATTTAGAAGTCATTTAAAGGTAATGGTTGTGACTAAGATTTGGCTGTAGAAGACACCAGATCCCAGGTAAATCTGTGCTGCAGCAGCCCTTGCTGCTGGCCCCGTGCCTGGCTCTGTTCCTGGGCCTGGGCTGGCCACACCTGCCCTCCAGGCTGAGGGTTTGCCTGGGCTCTCTTCTCTTTGCTCTGCTGCTCTTCTGTGAAACTTCAGAAACTTCACATCCTCAAAATTGCCCTCAAAAGTGCCCACTCAGGTGTGGGTGGGCTGCAGAGTCCTTCCCTGGCACCAATGGCGAACAGAGACGGGCAGTTGCACGACACACAAGTCTTGCTTTTAGTAAACCAGACTAAAACAGAATCAGGCCTGATCCTCTCCTCTCACCTGGAACCCCACCAGGTGGAGAACCAGACCAGTGCTCGTTGTCTTGAACACAAACAGCTGCAGCCAAACCACTTCTGAGCTCTGGCTTTCCTTGCCAGCAACAGCAAAGCTCTGTGTGTGTCACGTTCTGGTCGTGTGTGTGATGAGAAGCCATTTTATTATCTATGATTTTCTTAGAGTCTTGATATTTCAAACAGGATTGGGTATGAGAAAGGCCATGTGATTCCTTTCCAAAAATACTCAAAGACTTCAAATATATATATATGTGATTAGAGATATATAAGAATAATAAGAAAAAAAGATCCAAAATGTGTATTTCTTCTTGCAGCTGGACTGAAATAGCTGCTAAGATTTCCTCTCCCCAGCTGAGAATTGGTACAGTTTGTTTTCTTACATGATTTCCATGGTGTTGATAATGATGTATTTGTATATTGTGACTGATGAGAGATAATCAGACAGGGAAGGAGCACAGAATTACCTGTCCTTTTTTCCAGTCAATACAGAATGTATGAATTTATTACAAGAAAAAAAGTGGGCAAATGAACTTCCTGTAATTAGGCCATTCTGACCTGTGTAGAACCACACTTTGTTTGAAATTTATAAAAATTATAACTAGTACAAAACCTTGTGGTTGATGTCTCTATATGAAGCAACAAGTAAAATGACATTTTTTTCTATTTGAAATACATGAATACTCTGATAATGGGCCTTTATCAGTAAAGGCCCATTATCAGAGCTGAAAAAATTGACATATTTGTCCAATATAAGAGTAATTTGTCCAACACATGTATCAAAAGGCAGAGTAGGGTTTTTTCCATTACTCATCTCCCTTAGTTGTGTTCTGAATCACTGGGAACCTGTGCAAAGGTTCACACAGACAGAGGGTCATAGATGACTTTATAATAGTTACTCCTGAGATATCTGCATGCCTTTGCCTACCAGTGTTCATTAGGGAGTGCTAATTGATCCAAATACAAACTGTGGATCATGTAGAAAGGCAAGCAGGTGAAAATAAGAATGTGGAAACAGTGCAAATAGAGCAAGATAAACTGGACCTGCTGCTGATTTCATGCAGCATCCAGATTTCTGGGGGCAAACTTCACCTCACCTGACTCTTCAAGTCTTTGGTTCCTGCAGCTGATATTGGCATGAGGAAAAGAAGAATGAGGAGCAGCCAGATGCCAGCGTGGGGGCTGCTTTGTTCCCTGCCCAAGCAGGGCCCTGGCAGATGCCCAGGGCAGGGGATGCCAGGGCAGGAGGGAGTGAGGCTCCCCTGCTGCACATCCCGGCCCTGCAGCCTGCACTGCCTGCACGGCTCCTGCGCCGGCCCGCGGAGCTGGGCAGGAGCCCTCGGTGTGACACTCATGCACACCTGGTCACACTCACTCACACTCATGCACACCTGCTCACACTCGCTCACACTCACGCACACCTGCTCACACTCACTCACACCCGCTCACACTCTTGCACACTCGCTCACACTCACTCACACCTGCTCACACTCATGCACACCCGCTCACACTCTTGCACACCCATGCACACCTGCTCACACACTCATGCACACTCACTCACACTCTTGCACACCCGCTCACACTCGTGCACACCCGCTCACACTCACGCACATCCATGCACACCCGCTCACACTCTTGCACACCCGCTCACACTCGTGCACACTCATGCACACTCGCTCACACTCACTCACACCCGTGCACACGCTTGCACACCCACCTTGGCTGGAGCAGCACGGGGCCAGGCAGCACAGGATGGTGGTGCCCATGGGACAAGAGCCCGTGGGCGGCTTTGCTCAGCCCTGTATTACTTTCAGCAGGTGCTTTGTGCAGATGGTCACACCCCTCTCCCTTCTGTGCCTTAACATAAAAGATGGAGTTTGCCCTTAAATAAAGTATTTTTCTAAAGAACACAGGGGAGACACTGATTTACAGCTTTTACAGCTGTAACCCTCTGCTGGGGCACTCTGCACCAGGTTCTCACACAGGGAGGGAGATGCACGAAGCTTTCCCTGGCCTCGCAGAGCCCCAGCTCTCCTCCCAGTCAGCCCAGCAGTCATTTCTCTTTTCACTTTCTTTCCTAACCATCATTTATTTCCTTCTGCGCGAGTTTACAGGCGAGAGGCATCGGTGTCCCCCTCTCTCTCCACCTCCTTCCCAGCCATGTGACTGAGCACTCCCTGCAGCCAGTGAAACTTTTCAGTCCGCAGCAGAGCTGGGTTTGCTCTGCACCGGCTCCGGGAGAAGCAGCGCCTCTCACAGCCGTGCTGGCCATGGGGAGGAGCGCATGGCAGCTCATCTCGCTGACCCTCGCCTGTGGTGAGTAACAGCATCATTTCTACCTGGAAAACGGGACATTATGTCAGTCTGGTTTCCTTGCAGTCAGGACAGCACCCAACAGACTCAAAACTTTGGACAGTTTTGTTGCTAACACTGAGGGTGCTTTCAGTCAAGTCCCACTGCTAAGAAATAACCATACCTGCTGTTCATTGCCTCTGCTATACCCTCAGTTTGACACACACAGTGTATCCACCTGTTTCGTTTTTAAGATACACTTAGTTTTTGATGTTTTCCTCTGTATTTTCCCTTGAACTCTTGTGGTGGCATAAACTCTGTGTGAAGGAGTCAGTTCCAAGCCTTGTTAGAAGCAGACTTTTTTTGGCTTTGCTTTTCATAATTAAAAATAATTTCCAGACCTGCTGATCTAACTGAAAATCTTGAGTGAGATAAACAGGAAAGAAAAAGCTAAGGAAGCATTGCTCGAGTCATTAATTTATCTGCATTGCAAGATGCAGAGCAGGATCAGGAAAGCAGGAGTGAGGCAGGAGCTTGGAGAAGACAGGCTGGGGCTTCTCTCAATGACAAACCCCATCAGAGTCACCATCTGATCCTTAATGCTGCTCTGTGAAAATCTGGGGAGCCATACACATGAAGTCTCCCAGTCACTGCTCAACACCTGCAGGAGCACCAAATTAGCCTGGTGAAGAGGACAAAATGTGATTTAATCTGTGGAAGGGCCAAGGGTTTGAGCTTGCTGTTGGGTGTGCTTTGCCATCAGCACACGGGGATGACAGAAAGAACAGCCCTGTCCCCCTCCAGTCCATGAGCAGGGAAAGTGCCCAGGGACTTGACCACGAGCAGCTCCTGCTGTATCTCTCTGCTTTCCCATGCCTGCTTCATAGCCAAAGTCTGCTGAAACAGCCCCAAAACATACAGATGAAAGGGAGAGCAAGATCAGACTGAGTAGCAACACTAATAATTCAGTGGTCAGCAATCACTTTTGACCAGAAAGAACTTGTTTCCTCTGTTCTTTACCCGATTTTGATCTTTCCTTTAATAATTTGTTGTGATGTTTTATTAATGTCACAAAGTCAAGTCCTTCTATGCAGACAGGGAATGAAACATAACTAGTGGAGAACAACACTGTGGGACAGCTGAACAGATGAGTGTGGTTAGATGAAAAGGGGATGAGTTTCTATCACACACCCCAGCACAGACTGAGAAATAGCACAGCCAGGCCATGGCACTGAGCACTCAGCTTCCCACCATAACACCTGGGAGCACAGCAGGGATGTTCTTGTGACCAAAACTTGTCCCCAAAGCATGAAAAAGGGATCTCCAGGCCCAGACTGGGAACAGTGAATTTCTGAGAACTGTGCTGGTCCATTTCTGGGAGTTTTTTCTGGAGCATTGCAAGGAGGCTGTCAGGGCTCCCACACAGCCCTCAGCATCTGTTACACACAATTTTGGTGCTGAAGTGAGACAAGGGGACTGCAGCTGCTTGCTCTGGGAAGATTCACCCCAGGGCACTTGCATCCCTCAAACAAAATGTTGCTTGGATGAAGTTTTGAGTTGGCATTATAGGAGGGGGAAAAAAAGGAAACTACTGGGGGTGCAGAGCTGCCACTCCTCGTGTTTCTGTGGCCTGTTCTGTTCTGCTGGCAGAGCCACAAAAGGCTGTGCTGGGGGAGTTGTGCTCTCAGCTGCTTTCTGAGCTGTGCCAGGCTCCCAGAGAGGAACCTGGCCATGCCAAGGAGCCATGGAATCCTTCCCAGCCTCAGCTGGAGGGTAAGCCAGGGACTCCATGGGCCCATCTGCCCCTTCACCCAGCAGGGCCACCAAACCACCTCCAGCAGCCCCCCAAACACAGCCAGTGCCAATGGGGGCAGCTGGAGAGGGATCCCTGCCCATCCCTGGGGGCTGCTGTGGCCAAATGCCTTTTGGGAAGACCAAGCCAAAGGATTTAGCAGTGTGGCCATCATGCACTGGCAGAAACCCCTAAATTCTTGGAGGAACAGTCTGGTAGTCACCCAGTGAGCAAGAACCATGGGCCATTCCAAAGACATTGCTGGCTGCACCCCTCAGGTCACCCTGTCTTGCTGAATAATGAAAAGTAATTGGGTTGAAATGACCTTTTGAGGAGTTTTTTTTAAAAGCTATGGGTGATATTCTAATGTCACTTCAATATTTCTTTCTACATCTGTGTAACCTGGTCAGTAATCAAAACCAATCTGTGAGCTGAAAACTAAGACCTACAGACAATTTAGGACTCGTGTAAATTTAAATATGGATTGTTTCACAGTCTTAGAGGGGAAGAAAGAGTGAAAATTGCAACTTCTTCTTTCTTGTTTTTATCATGCTGATACACTTGGATGCAGCTACCCATAAGTGGTGCATGGCAACTGCTCTGGCTTTCCCCTGGCCCCACAGAAGGAGATCAGTCATCTGATATACAGCTCTGCATCAGCTGTGGCAAAGCATAGGGGAAAGAAAGAAAATGAACTAAAATATCATATGAATTATGCATTTTTAGGTTCATTTTGAGAAAAATCAGAATATTTTTGAGGTTTTTCAACTGTCTCAAGTTGCATTTTGATGGTAACACCTAAAGTGGCAGTCAGGTGTGTTCTGTACAGCTCAGAGTGAAACCCAGGCAATTTTAGGAGTATGGAGTATTTACACCTGCATTTCTGCTCTTCTCCAGCATTGCCATTTTTAAGGGAAAATTGTGGTAAGGGTTAAGATCTGTGCCTCTGCTCTTTTTTCTTTGATTTTTATCTTTAATTTGATTCAAAACCCAGTAAGTTTTATTATTCTTACTTAGATTATGTGTATCTGAAAATGGTTAGACTTTGTGAATTCAGTTATTATTGAAGATCTCTGTTCATGATGAGTGACAGTAAATAAGTGAATAAATGGAAGAACTTGTGAGATTTCAGCCATTTTCACTCCAAATGTGCCTCTGGCATTAATGTATCCTGATACTCTAATCTCAGCAGCCTGCCTGCCATCAACTTTGACACCAATTCATGAGAAATTTCTTTGAAAGAACCAGTGTACAGTGAACTCAGACATGTTGAGGCATTCTCTGTGGAGCTGTACTGCTGGGAATATGAGCTATCTTGGACTTTTGGGTCCCTTCTGTCTCCAAATGGGAGAATTTATCTCTGTCCTCCCACTAATTTAGGCAGTAAAGCATTTAACTACCTGTACCTTCATGTACATCAAAGAATTCACAAACATCAGTGATTTATTTCTTTAACTCAGCCTTGTCTTTCCAGAGTCTTGTTGCACACTCACAAAGACTCAAGCAGAAGAGTTGTGACATTCAAATATTCTACAGTGTACTTTCCCATTTTTTATTCACTTCTATATTTACATTTAGGAGCCAGTTAATTTTTTTTCACTTCTGCAAGAGACACATTTCTGTAAATGTTATTAGGTGGAAGCATAATTTTGGTATTCTAACTATTTCCTAATGTGGTCCAAAATGCTCCTGGATGCTGCGCCCTAATTTTTTTTTCATTTCTGAAAGCTCATCACTTAGAGGGGTGGTTTTTCTTTGGGTTCTTCCAGGAGGAAGAACTCCAGGGTTCAAGCTGACATTGCTACAACAAAATAAATACCTGGAATTTCCCTGTTCCCAGACTGGTTTCCCAGACTTGTGAATCACTGTAAGACCATGACACTGCCTCACTTCCTTCACACACACAGACACATCCCCACTCCCTACACTTTGTTGGTAAGAAACCAACCCCTCTGGCCTCTACACCCACTTCATCTTCCTTAGACCTCAATAATTTGCTTCCAGCAAATCCTGCTGAACTACCTCCTGCAGGGAATTCTTGTGCTGCCTGGGGATTGTGCAAGGTCTGCTTCCTCCGTGTGTGGAGAGCTGGGAGCCAGTTTGCTCCCCTGGAATGGGAATACTCAGAGGTGTGAAGCTTGGGGGATTGGTGTCTAGCTGTGGATAGTCCTACAAGGTGTCTGCCTTCACTCTCCTATCATGACTGGAGCCAAATGAAAGTGAAATTGTATCACACATTTGACAACAAAGCCAGTGCAGGTATGTTGTGGTTATCAACATAAAAGTGAAGTCTAAAGGTTTCTAGACTACTGACTTTAGTTTCTTTGCAGCATTTTCCTCCTGCTTTGCTGAAGTGGCCCTGGGGGTTGAACTGTCTCCAGAAACCACATCCTTCCACCAAATGGCTACTTCTGCTCAGTCGCTTTCCTTTTATCATTCCTCGCCCCATCAAAGCACCACAGTTCATCTTGCCAGCACAGACCCTCTTCAAACAACACCCACGAGCCACAGAACGATTGAGCAGACAAGGGAGCAGCTGCAGGCAGCATCAGCTGCAGGCCAGCCCACGGCAGGAGCAGCAGCACCATCCCCAGCCCCTGCAGACAGCCCCAGCACGGCCGGCCAGACTGCGGCCCCGGCCATGCCCTCACTTACAGCTGCAGCCAAGAACACAACCTCTGCCCCTGTGTCCTCCACCAGGCATGGCACGGGACCACTTGTGAGCACAGGAACTGCAGCAGTGGCCACCAACACCTCCCTGAAGCAGGAGACAGCGAGCACCCAGGGGACAGCTGCCAGCACGGCCACCAGCACGCCGAGGGCCGGGCCCAGCACACGGTCACGGAGACAAACAACAGCCACGGGTGATCCAACAGCCACGGCCGTGACCAACACAACAGGCACCCATGCAGGGACACAGACAGCCCACACGTCCCCTGCCAGCACAGTGAGACCCTCTCCCACCCCAGAGCCCTCTGCCATCCCCACAGGCACCTACACCATTTCTGATGGGAACGGGACCTGCGTCAAAGCCGTCATGGGCCTGCAGCTGATGGGCCGAAATACACAGCAGGTGAGGTGGTGCTGAGCTTTTAGTGACTTCATTAATTAGCAGGAGCTTTTTCTTCCTCTTTCCAAGCCATTTTCAGAATTAGCTTCTATGATCAAAATAAGGGGTTTGCTGCCAGTCTAAGGCCCCTCATGCCACAGCATCCCCACTGCTGTACCCTCTCTGGCCTGTGTGATGATGATGCCAAGGGGATGTAAAGGTGCTCTCAGTGATATTTGTGTGGCAGCAATGCTGGGGCAGGGGAGCAGCCTGCAAGGTTATTTGTGCTTCCCACAATGGAAGGTTAGTTAAAATCTGAACTGACTTCAGGTAAGAGCTTGACATTGTGATTTGCAATGAAAGCAAGAAATTGCCAGTTCACAGACTTGGATTTAGAGGTGGGCTGTCCAGATGCTGATGTATGGACATTTTAGGACATTGGGAACTGCCAGGTCCTGAAGAGCTGCTCCTCTCTCCTAGAAGTGATCCACTGAGAATGATTCAGCAACAGATGCCATACAACCTGAAATGGCAATTGTGTCCCTCAGGCTTAAGGTTTTTTTGCCTCAATTAATACACCATATAGAGCTACATCCTCAGGCTCTGGAGTTCTTATGCCATCCCTGTTACACATACAAATACTCATGTTTGATGTCTGAATATTGCTAACATAGGAAGAGTGACTAATGTTGGTAAAGGTAATTTTCATCCCTTTTCTTGGCAGAAGCCAGGAAGGGAGCAGGATTCCCAACCTCACCATAGTGAGATGTTGATAATAATATAAGGTACTCCCTCTCTGTAAATTACCACTCATACTCACCTGACTCTGCCTGAATCATCAGTTCACTGAATGAACAGAAACCAAGTATTTTCTGCCAGCTTCATGCACTGGAACAGTTCAGTGATGTGTCAGACAACCACCAGTGCTGGTTCATAAGTGGGGAACAACCCTGGCAGGCAGCAGTTTGGCTGCCACCACCACTAGCCTGTTCATTCAGCCACACAGAGCCTGTCTGGGGGCATAAAAAGGGCAAATCTCTGCATGTTTTAAAGTTATTAAATCTCTGCATGTTTGCTTTCATTCATCAGCAGCCCTGCAATGTCTCTTTTCTCCACAGGAGCAGATGGAATATGTGACTGTCAACCCCAATATGACAAAGATATCTGGAAGCTGTGGGATGGTGCAGTCTGAGCTGAACTTAACTTTTAGTGGAGGATTTGTAAACATCACCTTTGTAAAGGTAATTGTTGCATTTAGAGGGAAGGAGTGTTTAGGACTGGAAAGCAAGAACAAAGCAAAGCTGCCTTTGATCCAGCTTGAGCTGTGGGAAAAGGCATTTTATCCATCTCTGTGCTTGTTTTCCATCTGTATATAAGGCATGGTTACTCCTGTTCTACCCAAAGGGCCAGAACCAGAGAACCATGCTTTAATTAATTCAGATTGGAAAATACCTCTGCAGGCTGCCTGTGCAATGTCGTGCTCACAGTACAACTGACTTCAGTGTTAGATCAGCTCTGTTTGAACTTTCCATTTGGAAGGGAAGGGTAAGCACAGTACTCTGCCATTCTCTGACAGAAAGTGCCAGAGAGTAATGTTAAAGCTGCTCATCAAGCAACACAAAGTCTAGGAATATCCAAGCAAAATTTGAGTCTTTTTTTACATAGGTAAAAGTCTCATGGTAGGGGAGGTCAGATCTGCTGTTTGCATTGGAGTGGTGCAGAGGGAAGGGGTTTGGGACTGGAGTCCCTGTGCAGGAACAAGGTGTGCTGGGAGCTGACTCTCACTGTCAAGTTGCTCTCAGCCATTTGTGTCCCCTAAAAGCCAGCTGGGGTTGTCAAATTCAAAGGACAGCCTGTGCAGTTTTAAGTGCCCAGGAGCTATGACACATCCACAGCTGAAGGAGTCTAATTTCATCTAATTTCTGAGTGGAGAATTCCAAACAAGTGAACTGCCAACAACAAAATTGTAGATAAGTGGCCTTAAAATGCACCACACCAGGGAGACCCTATAAACACACAGAGAAACTTGGACAAGATGAGAGATCCTGCTTACACAGTGGGAAACGGAGCTTTGTTTTTGACATTGTATCTATTAATTCCAAATTCCCCACTGGGGCCACATCACATGCAGGTGTGGCTTTCACACAAGCTACCAAGAGTGCTGCAGCTTTTACAAGCACAGGAGATGATCCCTGAGAGCAGCCATCCTCTTGCTAAATCAGGGATTTGCACATTTTGGAAGGCAGCACTATTTACCTGAAAGCTGTAAGGGCTGGGTGATGATGCCAGCAGAGGTAAAACAGAACTAACACTGTGCATGAAGTCATTAATGGGCAGGGAGGAATGGGCAGGAACATGGCTGGATCCCATCAAACTCGGGCAAGTGTAATGAACATCAAGGCCACATCCTGGAGCTCCACAGCAGCTGAGAGCTTCATCTGGCCATCACTGCTGATCTGTGTCCTTCAATTAATCAAGCTAAATGTCAGTCTTGCAGCCTGGTTCCAAGCTGCAAGTCTCAAATTAGAGACAATTAAGAAAAGTACAAATGGTTAATCAGTCATTTTCATAAAAAGCCCAAGAGGGAACAGGAAATTATACCCCACATGTGTCATTAATTCTTGAACGGAGAAAATATTTCGATTAGTAGTCATCTTTATTTTAGCTTACGGCTAAAAGTTTTCTAAGAGCTACAGAGGAAAAGTAAGGTAAAAAATGAAGGAGCTCTTTCAAAACAAGGGATCAGTTCAGACTCTGAGTGTTTGCTTTAAATGTGTGCTTCCTGCAACAAGAGGAGCATTTTTGGTGTTACAAGAATCCTTAGGGAAAGGCTGGGGATTCAAGTACCCACGAAAGCCCCCAGGTTGCAGCAGTGCTAAGGAGAGTGATGTGAACCTTTAGGAGGTCCTTGACCTGCCTTGCCCTGAAAAAGGTGGTTTTTGGCACAGCATTAGACAATGCACCCTCCACTTAAAGATAAGCCTCAAGAGCATAGCAGGGCTCAGCTTGGACTGCTTTGAAATTCAAGTTAATAAGAAAACAGTTTGCTGCTGGCTCTTTGTGTTTAGTCCCCACAGCCTCTCTCAGTGCTTTGAAGCAGGAGTGCCCCAGCAGTGGCACTTGTGGCTGTCCTGTGGGAGAGGAGCTGGCTCAGGCCCCGGGGCTGGGGTGGCAGAGGAGAGGGGCTGGTTCATTGCTCACCACTCCAGTGGCCTCCATGAAAGGGCTTGAAAAAGGGAAGTTGTGCAACCAACCCACAAGATGTGAAGTAGGAGCAGGTGTTTTCCCCAAGCAAAGTTTTTAACCGTGGCCAAGCAGAACTGCCATCCAAAAATGGTCATATTTATGTCTTTAAGTTGGAATGATGCTGAGAACCTCTCCTCTGGTGCATTTCTTTCTTCAATTTTCCAGCTCCATCCTACAAGTGCACAGGAGACATTCAGGTAATTTATCCACCAGCTGCACTCATGAATCCCTGTGTGCCCACAGCAGGAATTAAACAGGGTAGCAGGGCTGCTGCATGAGGCATCACATTTTACTGCAACATTGCTACCAGGGAGAAGCTCCCAGGGCTGGCTCTTGCCCTGTGGCACCCCAGGGGAGAGCAGTGTCCAGGCTGCACCAGGGTTTCAGGGCACATGTGAACAGGACACCTGGCTGGAAATTCTGTTCTGTGCTGTTGTGCCAGGTGCTTTCCATGTCAGCAATCTTCCTACTATTGGTTATCACAAGTATCTGAGGAGTGCCCAGCTTGAGCAGTTTGTGTAAAATGACATCTGTATGGCCCCATTTCATTGAACTGGTGATGCAGCTGAGATTTGGAAAAGAAAAAAAAATCCAAGAGAGTTGGTTCTTGGGTCTCAAAGGTGGTGCTTTACAAAGTGTTCCTTTGGGAAATTCCTTATGACCATTTTGTGGAGGTAAGCTGTGTTTCTTTCCCCTGCATATATGAGCATGTATTATGAATAAAGATACATCTTCTTTTGCAGCAAGCTCCAAGTTACTCTGTCACTAAAATTGAGAGCAGAATACAGTTATCTTCTGAAGGTCAGTGATTTTAACCTGTCTTAATTTCATATCAAACTGTTCTGGGTGTGGGATAAGCTTTCAGATCTTTAAAACACTGGATGTTGCAAATACGTGTTTTATCAAGCTTTCAATGTGTCATTCACCTAAATCTTGTGGTATAAAAAAGGAAGAGAAGGGGCCTGGCTGCAGTTACATCACTATTACTACATTTTCTTTTTGATCTCAAAAGCTTTCCCTGCCCCACTCTTTCAGAATAGAGATTACTTCAAACCTTGCCTGCTCCTGTGAGATTCTAACCCCCTCTTGCTGACTCAATTTGTTAAAATGTGATTTGAAGAAGCATCTGAAATTTTAGCCAGTTTTTCAGACCTAAGCTCAGCTGAGTTGTCCATTGATAGTTAAAGCACTCATTTAAACATGTAAGAAGAATAAGTGATAGTTTATGGAGAAAATGTTCTGTGCTTTATTCACCTCTGGGACCATTTTACCTCAGGAAGGTGTTGGTTCCAATGGAGTCAGTGTGGATTCTCATCTGTCTCTCTCTGGCCTCCAGGTATGCTTTACTATGCAGCCCTAAATGAGAAGCTGTTCACAACAAAGCTGGGGAATTCCTTTAAGTGTGCCAGCAGGCAAACCTTCCCCTTGGAGAACAATTTCCAGATCCTCTTTGTTCATATGCAGCTGCAGGCCTTTGACATTGTGGGTGACCAGTTTGGAAAAGGTGAGTAGAAGGATACTTTTCCACCCTTCCCAGATCTACAGCACTCTGCTGGCCTGATGGATGAAATCTGCTAAATTATACCCAAACACATCCCACTGCTGTTTTCTCAACCTCTTCTGAGTCATTTCCAACACAGTGCTAATACCTATGGAGGATGGAAAAATATCTTTCCCCCCTGCATTCAGTACCTTCTGTTTCACCTTCTCATTAAAAATGTTCAGCTCTACAGCCACAATTTTCTTCTTCATCCATTCTCTCCTGGAACAAGCAGAGGTGTGTTCACCACCACTGCACCCAAACCCCAACGTGCAAAGTTCATTTCCAGGTCACTGTTCTCAATATAGCCAGATTTCAGATTTTAGCTATTCTAAAAGGCTCCTGATACTCACTCAACTGCAGCAGCAAAACTGTCAGCTAATAAGGGATATTTGTGAATGCAGGATGATATTTTCAGAGCAGCTGTGTCTAGACATGATGAAATGTGCTCCTGAGGAGGAGCACAACTGGCCCACTCCCAGCTTCAGAATTAAACATGATGCTCATCTCTTCAGTTTGTCTTTTCTTGGAGAAGTGCCACAAAGAAGCAATCAGGTATCGCAGTAAAAGACAAAGACCAGAGAGGGGGACTCAGTGGGACCTTGTGATCTCTTTCAAGTTGTCCATTTTCTCATTTCTGTGGCTTCCTCTCAGGGCATTTCCATACAAGGACTCAGGTGCACAGAGGGGCTGACCAGCTCTCCAGCCCTTCAGATGCAGGAATAAGACATTTTCTCTTCTGCCACTTGTCTTTCTGTGTGCTTACAAAATACTGCCCCGTATTCTTTTTACTTTAGATCTGTCTTTTGACTGTTTGGCTCTGTTTGACCAATTCTTCTCCTGTTAGGTCACCATTTTGGTTATCTTTTCCATTCTAACAGGGATATAACGGGAAACAGCATTTGGGGCTTTTTAAAGACATAGTCTTTCTCCACACTGAGAAGCCCATCTGTACTCTCATTCTGTGGAGAATTTTTTCATGCAATAACAATGAGCTGGAAGAATTCATGGGATCCCATCTGGTCCCTGCATTCCCATTCAAATGTGTACAATGAATGATATTACTGATGGGACTAGGTATGGTCTCACCTCTAGGAGAGGCTCAGCTGAGAAAGATGCTCTCTGTTCCTCCTTCTCTCTCTCCAAGTCAGACCAATCTCTGCTAGTCAATGCCATGTAAAAATTTAAATTAGTTTTTCCTTTTAATCAGAGAGCTGAGAAAGCAGCTCCCACCTCTGAAATAATTCCCCTGTGGCTATAAAACAGTCATGAAACGGTGGTGTATTGGCTGCATGTGCAGATTCTGAAAAAGAAAATCCCCAGTGAAGGAATGACTAAACACATCATCAGCCTCATCCCCTGGGGTGTCTCAGGACTGATAGTTTCACTTCTGTTGCTCCTGATTTGCTTATCTTTAAATGGGGAAGAAAAAGAAAACATTAATGGTCACTGGTTTCAAGTTCCTTACAATTTTGTACAGATTACAGCACTGTTATATCAATAGCTTGATCTGTTTGAGTCTAGAAATCTGTAAAAGAGCCTTCTGTACTTCATTGTATCAGAAACAGTTTCCAGAGTTCATAGAGTTCATTCCTTCATTCCCAATGTTTCATCAAAGCAAAATGGCCAATTCAAACATCTTTGGTTTTTGCAACACTTAGATGCAAGTACTTTTCAGCTCATTTAACAGCAGGTTACATTAACCAGACAAAGCTTTTAAAAGGCAACCTCTAATGGAATGCTCATGCTGCTGGCTTTGTGGCATTGCATCACCATCTGGATTAGAGCAGAAGAGGGTCAGACTTTGGGAAGAGCCAGGTGGAGGCTCTGGAGCTGTGACATGATGTCATGGACTCCACATGTTCCATGGGCTCGTTGCCCACTGACAGTACAAAATTCCCCTGGGGGAAAAGCCCAAGCCAAGCTACAACCTGTGCCAGCACAGTCATGGAATAAGAGCTGAGGTTTTGATCTCAGAGTGCTGTCAATCCTGCCTCAGAACAGCCCCAGGGAGTGAGAGGGAACAGGGTGTTGGATATATCCTGGCTATAAACTGGATTTGCTGCTGAGCTGGGATCCACTGTGGGGTTTAGCTGTGGGGTTTAGCTGACCACACTGCCCTGCTCAGAGAACAGTTTGCTCTGCAGCTGCCACTCAGAGCAGCATGACAGAGGTCTGTCTTTCCTTGGAGCATGAGGGAGATCATTCCTGTAGAGCCAGTGGGAGATGTAGGTCTGATCCAATTCTGGGATAACACATTAGTGGCCATTCCCAGACACTGCCTTCATTCCCAGGACTACACTTGTATTTTGAATTTGAGGCTGATCCTGCCATTGTTACTGGGTAAATTTTCCATTTCTGTCAGTGGCCCACATGGTGCAGTCTGTCCATAGGAAAGATGCCAATTTACTTCAGTCTAGAAGTTCACTTTAAAGTAATAAGTTTCTGTTTAATCAGGGGATGATTTGAGTATTCATTTGGGTAGGAACTGGCTGAGAAAGCCAGAATTTGCCCTCTCTGTAGCTAAGAGGTATGTTTGGAGTGATATCTTTGTATGGTCCTTCAGAAATATGATTTGTGTATGATACCATCATATGTACAACAAAATTGCAAAGGTACTGCTAAAGCAACTCTCTGGACTATGTCCAAGGCTTCTCCCTTCCTAATCTCTGAATGTTCTGAGTTAGCCACCATTATCTACAAATACTCTGAATTAAACAGAGAGAATAATTAGAATTTGATTTTGATTAGAAAACACTGACTTAACAAGGATCCCTACTGCACTAGTGATGTGCTGGACTATGGGCTTCTGTCTCTGGCCTGATCCTCTTCACTGGGAAGAAGCAATCAGATGTCACACAGGAGCAGTTTTTGACCATGCAGGATGTCTTGCTCTTTATTTTCAGGCTGGCACTTTGTATTGTGATGCTCCCATCTGCTTTTGGGAACAAAGCCCCTGCTGTGTGTGTGCTGAGTGGTGAAACAATTCCTGCAGATGTGAGGGAGAAGAGCCACTCTCCAGGGAAGCACAGAGCTACTGCAGAAGGGGCAAGGATGGTTTTCTTGAGATAAGTCTCACCACAGATAAAAAGTGTAGTAAATATAGTGTAGTAAGTATAGTATATATACTATATAGTAAGTATATAGGAAAAAGAAAGAAAAAACAAAGCAAGGTTTTGAGAACTTCTGGCTTATATTTGCCAACTTTACTGGAATACAGATGTACAGTTTAGGAGTATGGTGTTCTGCTGTAACATTCTCTGATTTCCTTTTCCTTTCAGAAGAAGAATGTTTTCTTGATAGAAACGGCAAAGTAGCTCCCATTGCAGTGTGCCTGAGTATCCTGGGATTGTTTGTCATTGTGTTTGCCACCTTCCTGATCTCCAGGAGGAAGCCACAGAGAGGATATGAACGCATCTGAGGTGCCCTTGTGCTTCCAAGTGTGTGCAGCAAGCAGAGAAGTCACAGGAGTTTTGCTTCTGCCTGAAAATCTCCCTGCCCTGAAGCCACATTTTTAAGTGAGATGACACCATGTGTTTACAGCTAATGAATGTTTCTGGAAGGAGTTCTTTTAAGGTGGGAAGGAGAGAACTCACACCTTCTGCTTTAGGCTATTCTTAGCATCTAATTTAGATGTAGTCCAAAATGAGGAGCCTAAATTCTCTCTGTTGTTAACAAAGGAGGTCATTCAGATCACCTAAGCCAGATTCCTAAAAATAGCTTAAAGCAAGCAGTATCACTATCCCCCAGAAAATCCATCAGGTTTGTTAATGATGGTTAGATTTATCAAAAGATGTAAATCTGACCTTCAGGTGAATAAACCAGAAGGTTTAGAATAAACCAGCTACAGACAACCCTGCTGAGCGAGAGCTCACTGAAAGCTTTTTTCAGAACACAGTGAGTGCCAAAATCTCAGGGGAATTGTCAGTGTGACTCCACTCACAAGCAAGTTCTCCAGTCCTACACACAGTTACACTTCCTAAACTCCTGGGGTTCTCCCACTAAGCCCTTTGCAAAGACAGAGTGGTAATTGTGACTCTTACCCTGGAGCTGAATATGTTCCTGGTCTTGTGAGAGCTCAGGAATCCCCCATGTGCTGTTCAGACATGGGCCTGTCACAGTGACCACACTGAGCCCAGGAAATGTCCTCTGCTGGGGCAACAGGGTGGTCCCTTAATCCAGGAAGATCCCACTCACTGGAAATGCCTGGGATTAAGTGGCCACCACTGGAGCACCTGCATGAGGTCCATGAGAAATGGAAATCCACTGATGCTGTATGGTCAGGGTTTCAGTGGGAAATAAAAGCTTGCACAGGCCTTGGACAAATCTGCCCAAAAGTGAGTATTCTCCAGTGTGCTCACAGATGAGCAGCTGGATTTTCATATGGAAATAATCTGGAGTTGCTTTAAAGCACACTGATACACTCTGTAGTCTATTTCCTGCTGAACCAATGATGAAGGCATGAGAATAGTAATTGCTTTTGAGATTTAAGTCCAGCTCATGTTCTTTGTTGTAAGAAGGAAAAGTTCCTTGTCACAAAAGATTTACATGGGCAGAAATGTGCACATACACACACATACACGTATGCACATGCCACACAATCTGCTCACTGGAGCAAATGACATCAAGATGATAAGAAATTATGTATAAAAGCATTTGCAAAAGAGAAAATAATATTCAATAAGAGCACACTTCCTCCAAGGAGTTAGGCTAATGGCTTAAATTTTACTAATAAAAGTTTGGCCTGGAAAAGGACTGTGGAATGGCACTCATTAAACAAAAGAAAGATGAAGTCATAGGCAAAAATGCCTTGACAGTTTAATCTGTATCTAAACAAAAAAGAAATGCTGGGAGTTAATTTAATTTCTATGAATAATGGCCCAAATTCTCTGCAGTTTTTAATGGTGATGAAACCTCACTGGATTTTCACTGGATAAAATTGATGGTTATGTCATATCAGATATTCCCTTAAGTATTTTAAAAATAGTTTTGATATTTTACTAGTATTTCACCATTGCAGTTTACTTATTCAAATGAAGAAAGAAAAGAAATTCTTCCATTCTATGAATTAATTAGAGATGTTGGTCTGTGTGAAGCAGGAAACATGGCCATAATGCTCTATAATCAGTATAATATGTAGCTGGAAGTAATTACCATTCTCTAGAAATGTTCCCTTTGAGTCTGAATAAACCAATAAATAAGAAAGATAAAGACAATTTTGAAGCTCTTTTACGCTTGGAGAAACATCAGAACCAGCTGTGAGCACAGGAAGAGCTGAATACATTTATAAGGTAAAACAGCACAAGAAATAGGACACCAAACTTTCAAGACTTGAATACAGACACCATGATTTGGACTGTATTCAGTTGAATACTCAAATTAAAATGATTAAAATGTAAGTATTTCAATTATTCTTTTGCAAAAGGGCTCCAGCATTGTTCATAATGCTTAATGAGCTTTATTGAGCTCATTTTTCCTTCCTCCTTCTCCCCTTAGCAGACAAGCAGCAACTGGACTCAGACCTTGGGCCTAATAAGATCCCTCTAATTCTCAGGGTTACTTAATACTATGAATCTGTTGCTTAGAAAGCAGATTTTTATACTCAAAGCATTCACCTTTTTTAAAAAAATGAGATGTCTGTGAGGAAAGGTAAATGGATGAAGAGCTTCCATTTGAAAATGAGCCTGTGCCTGCAGTGGGGATGTCACTGTCCCCGTCTGCTACACGTGGCCATTTTAACAAAAGCTGCCTAGAAAGCTCAGCACATGGTCTGGCCCTCAGCTGTTCTGCACAGGGATCAGATATCTTTCCCTTGTCAAAGCTGAGTCCCATTTCACCTGTTCTTTGGATTGCTGGACTGTGTGATCTATGTTACTTCTACTGACATGGATATAGCATTCGCTTGTTCTGTTCCGAAAATTTGCTTTATGTTAATAGTCAGTCTTTAATAAAAGTCTGATATCAGCATGAGGACAGAAAAGAGTTACTAATGACTGCTAATTCTGTGGTTAATATTGTGACACCTGCCATTTTTACTAGTGATGCACAAATAATATTTTCCCCCATAGTTTTTTTTTTTCTTTCTTCAGTGAATCAATATGTTGGTATTGAACAATGTTTGGATTCAGATTTATCTTATTTGTTCTTATGCTTTTTCTTGCTATGTTTTGAAGCTGCATTCTGCCATTTGTACATGAATGATACTCTGGGCTTGCTCTAAGGGGCACCGGTGAAGTGCACGTGGTGCAAACCAATGAAACGATTGGATGCTCCCAGGAAATGCTGCCAACATGCAGCAAAATTAATCCAATGGAGTTAGTGCTTTACAGCAGTAACTATCCATTGGAGAAATCCTTACTGCATCAGGAGATCCCAGCCTTGAAGTGCTGCCTTTCTCTCAGCTGTGGCCCAGCCTGCATCCCATCACGTCCATCCCTGATCCCAAAACCCAACCAGCGTGCAGCAGGGATGTGTCAGCATAGCAGGGAGTGTTGCCTCTCCAGATTTAATGCTGAATTAGAATCAGACAGCCCAGCTGCTCCCTGAGCTGCTATGTGCAGCTCTAAAAGCTGATGCCCATGTTTGTTTTCTGCCAGAATATAGGAATATATTTAGCTGGCACTTTTTTACCTAATGGAGTGGCTTTGAGGTGTCCCTCCTACTGGGAAGACTCTATAGGGGTAATTCCTCTTGGTTTGCCAGACTTGCTCTTTTAAACATCTTGTCTGGGGAAGTATCTTGAGCAAAAAGTCCCTAAAAGAACACCATACAAGAGGAGGACATTTGGTAAACTGCTTACACACTAGGTGGGCCATAATGGCCCTGCTGTGGGGCAGCAGGGTAGTTTTGGCTGTGGGAGGAGACAAAGCTGCAGCTGGGTGCCAGAGTGACTCAGCAGCCCCAGCCCACTTCTTCCTCAGCTACAGGCTCAGACCAACCCAGCCCTGAACCAGAAGGTGCTGATCAGGGTGATGGGGTGCACTGATGATGTGGTGCATTGATGATACATCCACCAGGGAAGCAAAGCTTAACTTCTGTGCAAGTGTGTGCTGCTCAGGAGGCCATGGGGCCATCCCAGGACTGAGGTGAGCACATCCCCACATCCTGATGGCTCCCATGCTCTGCTGCAGCTCCCATGCCAGACCATCCCCTGTGGTCTCTGCGCACCCAAGACAAAATGAGGGTCTTGGGTGTGCAGAGAATCTCAGAAACACAATGATGTCACACATAGATAAGTCACTGAGGAGTTTAAAAAGCAGGGTTTAATTTCCTTCAGTTCTTTCTGTTCTCTGATGGACAAGCACAAATTAAGAAACAGCTGTTAATTCAGTTGAAAGAGGAAGAGAGATTAGATTGGCATCTTGAGTATCTGAACATGGCTTGGCTGATCACTGTTAGCTTGCTATAATGTATGGCTGCTAAAAATAACTTGCTATGAGAAGTAAGATATGCTCTTTATTTTTCTATTATTGGTGTTTCCGTAATAAAGGCTGTATTTAATCCTTAGGTGTGCAATGATTTTATCTCTGAAATGTCTGAGTGAGTCTCACATGTTGTGCTCTTCATGAAGCAAAGGTTCTTAGATGGACTGCAGGAAAGCAGAAGACATGGTAAAGATGGGGGTGAAAAAACAATTTGCTGCCAGCAGCTGATTGAGGAACTTTGCTGTGGGACAAGTGCCAGTGAGGGCAGCACAGAGGCTGTAACTTCCCTCAGGGATAAAATACCAGGATTATGCTTCACTTCATTTCTGGTGTCAGTGCACATCCCTACACGATGGATAATTTAATGTCACAAGGTGAAAACTTTGCAAGCCCCTTTATTTGTCCTTCAGAAGAAAAGCAGGGCTGCCTGGGGAGCAGGGGCAGTTTGCTCTGCTCTTTGGTACTTGCTTGGCCTGGTACAGTGTTAAATTTGGTGCCACACTTGCACCTATTTAGATTCCTTCCTTCTTCATGTTTTATAAGCTGGGCTGATAAATACACACTTGTGTGTGTGAATTAGGCCCTCAAAGGCTGCTGGTGTTTCAAAATTCTTTCTTGACAAGGTTTAGTGGCAGATGGAGGAAAAGTCAACTATTTTACTTAAAGGCAAAAGTCCCCATCTATGAGTCACACCCTGGACTGTCCCAGAGGCACAAAGGTTTGGAATTCATTGAAGAAACCTTTGCACCAGAATATTTAGGAGAAAAAAGGAGGTATATTTTTTAAGCATCAATTTGAGCAAAATAACAAGCATGAGAAGAGAAGGATTTCTGTGGAGTTAACCCTTTGTGATTAAGGTGACAAGACTTGGACAGGACTTTCTTCCTCACGTCCAGGGCGGTGGCCATTGCATGCCAACAAGGCAGGGGGATGTGGGTCTGAAGTTTATCTGCCACAGCAACATAACACTGCTGGGCTTTCCTCAGCATCTGGGCTTCCCCAGCTGGCCACAAAATGTCACAAAACATAGGCTTCTCTTTTTCTGTGAGTCTTATTGCCTATGGAATTGGTAGATCCCAAGCACTGTATGAAATTATAAACTAATTGACTCAGATTCTTAGCGATTTCTTCACAATTTTAGATAGGAGCTTTTCCAACAAGCAGAAACAACATAAATGGCTGTTGGGAAAAAGGAAGGTCAGTATATCCTGACTCAATGAGAGTAGGATATCTGTGTTTATTAGACACTGATCTTGGTTTAGAACCTCAGTCTTACTGAGACTTTCCTATATCACAAAAATGTTTGAAGATTATGAATCATGAGTCCAGACAATGTTTAACCTCATTTTACCAAGGAATGGCTTTTTTGTCATCAGGTCAAGGAAAATGGATTCATATTTCACATTATATTTTTCACAACCTGCTCATGGGAAAAATTATTATGAGAAAACGGCTCAAATTATTAATCAAAGCAGCTTTCAAAATATGCCCAGCTTCCACAATAAAATTTAAAAAAAATGTTGCCAACCCACCTATCCACTACATTGGCAGGTTCACCTGAGTGCTTCGGACTATGGATGTGCACATCAAAGATATTACTGGTGTCACTGAGGAAATTATTATTTCTGCATTTAAGCTTTATTACACGGTACTTTCAAACATCTGCATGTACAGTCTGGTGATCCCTCTTGATTTTGCAAGCCCTAAAGGCCCTGCTGGCAGGATGCCTCCATCAAGAGCAGATTTGCAATGTAAATGAGTTTGCCATTTCTATTAGTTCTATTGCTAAAAGCCTCCTCTGCCACCTCTGATTTATGTACTGTAAAATATCTGTTGCTCTCCTCAGTGTCCAACAGTTAAACTACATAAAATGCTGCCATCTTGTGTTTAGAGGCAAATTAAACATGACCTTTTAAAAATCTGGATTATGAAAGGCAAAAGTAGGATCTACACTGTCAGCATCTTATGTTGAAGAAGATTGGAGTGAATGGCTTATGGAAAAGCGGAAGCTTCACTTAACAATTTAGTTTTTAAAATCTCATCCATAGAGCAAGTGCTGATCCCTCTTGCAGTCAAGGCCAAGGGATGATTTCTCCAAGCTGATCTGGTGTCTGTTTAACCTACTTGAACCTTCCAGTCACTGGTGTGAGGGGTCACCATGGCAAAGTAAAAATAGCAAGAATGGAGCAAGCAGAGATTGCCTGCATACTGAAGATGCTCTTCATGTAAGAAAATGCTTCAGAGTATGGAGAACACTTAAGACACTAAACACTGCCACTATTGCAATTGATAGCTTGTGTATTCCCGTTGTGGAAAAAAGCATGGCAGCTTTGCTATTTGTAAACAACAAATGGAAATACTTATTTTGACTGTGCTGGGGCCGGGCAGGTTTAGCAAGGCCCCACACTGGGGTGGGCTGGGCCTTAAACTGATAAATATTGGGAATAAATTCTTCCCTGTGAGGGTGCTGAGGCCCTGGCACAGGCTGCCCAGAGCAGCTGTGGATTCCCTATCCCTGGAAGTGTCCAAGGCCAGGCTGGATGGTGTTGGCAGCAACCTGGGCTGCTGGAAGATGTCCCTTCTCAAGGGAGCGTAGTGTAATGTGATGAGCTTTCAGCTCCCTTCCAGCCCAAATCTTCGGTGGCTCTGTGGCTTGCAAAGCTCCAAAGCCTGAGGGAGCAGAATAGATCCTGACGGCTTTCTGATCCCTTCGCTCTGTGACCGCCTCTGCTGCCCGAGGCGGTTTTGATGCCGGATCTGGGGATGTTGAGGCACCCGAGGATGCCCACGCCCTCCCAAGCACCCTCACCGTTGTGTGTCTGTTCCACTACAACCCCGGATATCATTCCTGAAGGAGCGCGCTCAGCTGAATCCGTGCACCCACAGGGCCGACAACCTTTCAGCGACACGCATCGTTTCACATTTAAATGAATTTATTCCATCGGCCCTCTCAGCGCCGTTCCTCGGTGCAGCCCAGCCCCGCCCCCGACAGCCATTTCCGCGGCTCTCCCCGAGCGGGCCCCGGCCGTGCCCGGCTCTCCTCCCGGTGACGCGCTCTCTCCGCCCGCTCCCTCCCTCCCCCTGAGGGCTTTCCCCGCTGCCGCCCGCGCTCCCCAACATGGCGCTGGCGGCGGCCGAGCGGGGCCGCGGCTGCCTCGGGGCGCTGCGCCGGCTGTGAGTGCGGGCCGGGGGAGGCCCGAGCGGCCCCGAGCGCGGGCAGGGGCGGCCGGGCCGGGGACAGCCGTGGGTGCGGGCCGGGGGTGGCCTGAGGAGCCGTGGGGAGCTGCCCACGGCGAGCACAGAGCCCGCTGCCCGGGCAGGAGGGGAGGGGGCTCTGCGGGGTGTGAGGGGACACACAGGGAGCCCGGGCTGCTCTGGGGGAAGGAAGAGCAAATAAGCCCTCCTGGGCCTTAGGGAATGGTTGTGGCAGATGCCGCGGGTGCCACGAAGCTGCTCCGGCCCCGGGGGTCGGTGCGCAGGCTGTGCGCAGGGAGGTGACCATGACAGCTGTGTATTCAGAGTCTGAGACATGCACAGATTCCTCCTCTGTTACATCCGAGCTCTACTTGTGTGGTGCCGAGGACGTCCCGTGTCTTTCTGTCCGATAACGCTTAAAGAATTCTGGACTTGATCCAAAATTCCGACGTTGTTTTACATACTAATTAAAACAGTTCCAGGAGTTTGCTTTCACAGCTCTATCCAGTCACTTCACTGCTGTTATTTCATTTAGTTAGCATTAATTATCTGAAGTTTAACTTTCCATTTCTAAAAGTCACCATAGCTCACTCTTGCTCTTTCACATTCTTTTCTCTTGCACCTTTGCTCTACAAAAGCAGCTCCTGTTGCCTTTTTAAGCTTTTTTATCTTATGTTTGCTCACGTCTTGTTTCCCAAATAATTAATGAGTTGGCCTCTCCGCAATAAATAAATGCGAGTTGTTGGCTGTTCTGTCCACCAAAAGAGGTTTTTTTGCTTGTTTGTTTTAAGAAAGCTCCTTGATTATTTCTGTTTGAATGCTACTAAAAAAGCATGGGGGTAATTTTTATTTTGTACGAGTGAAAGTACTTAGGGTGATCTGGTAAAGTTTGAGCAACTTCCCTTGTTACACCTGAATATGTTCTGTGTCAGTAGATGTATCAGAAGTTTCAGTGCTGTACTTCTCTCACCTGAAAATAAAAGTAGCTCAGTTGCTACTTGTTCATATGCACTTGTAACACTTCTGTCCCTTTATAATTGCACAGGCAATGGAACCAAGTACGAATATTTGTGAAATGGGCCTCAACAATAGGTATGAAATTTCACCTCTTTAGCTACTAGCTTAAATTGCTATACAGAATGGATGGTTTTAGAGTATTAGTTGCTGAAAGACTGCAGGGTTTTTTAATAAATATTCAGTATCTTCACAGCTTTTGAAGAAAGGAACCTGTAGCTAACCAAAGAGAAATCGTCTTTAATGTTTAAACAACATTTTGTATAATTTTATCTATCATATTTAGGTATATGGAAATTAATGAAAACGATATATTTTTTGTGATGTTTTTCTCTGAGTCCTTTTCTGATACAAATGTTGCAAAGTCTCTGATAATTGTTTTATAGGCATAATGGTATTTAAATAATATATAAAGGAGTGTAAAGGGGTTTAGCAAGATTATTTAAACTCACTCTGTGTTCCTGTTATCTAAAAAGTTATGTTTGAGAATTCAGAGATCTATTTTCATTTTATTGTTTAGTTTTAAGCTATTTAGTTCTCACTGAGAAGCCTCTGTCAGTGTTGGCCTCATAATTCTATCAAGTTGTGGCTGCTGTCATGACAGTTTTTAGAAGTTTGTAAGTCACTGATTAAAAAACCAAACCAATAAAAATTGATATCTTTTTATTTCTTTGTCACTGGGTATCAAGGGGGAATGGTGCTCCTCATACGTGAATCACTTCTGTTGTGGGGGACACAGCACAGCTTTGATTGTTTCCTAGTTAGTCCAGAAGGTACATAATACAACTATAAGCATTAGCTGTTATGTAGAAGTGGGATTTTTTTTAGTGTTAGGATATATTTCTTGAATTCTAAAAAAGAAAAAAAAAAGCATAAAGATACTTCTGCATAAGGACCCTGAGTTAAGAATTCGAAGAGCAGCTTGAAAATGCTTTTGGGTGAAGCATGCTTTTTCAATTATTGAAGAAATGCATAAACTTTGTAATGTAAAAGAAACCAGAATTTTAAAGCTGCTTTGTTTCCAGAGATGTTTTTGTGGCTTGGTTTCTTACTGTGCTTCATCCTTTCAAACAGGAGGTCACAGCATAGGGAAGATCCTCATTGCAAACCGAGGAGAAATCGCCTGCAGGGTGATGAGAACAGCCAAGAAAATGGGGGTGAAATCTGTGGCAGTTTATAGTGAAGCAGACAGGAATTCCATGCACGTAGCAATGGTGAAGTATATTCATTAAACTTGGCTGATGTTCATTCATGACAGTATTTTTCAGTGATAAGTTCCGTGGGTAAAGCAGATTTGGGTGCTGATACAAAGTTGATTTTCACTTCTGTAGACCTATTGCCAAGTTTTCCTTGAAGGGATGGAAAGTTTGCCTGGTGTCTGTCTCAACACCTGACAGCTTTACAGGAAGTGCATTCAAGTTTGGCTCCCAGACTCTGGACAGCCAGGGGTTGGAGAGTAGACTGTGATTCTGGGGAAAAAGTCGGAATTTGTTTCACCCAGCTGAGCCTCTCCATGAGGAAAGGCAGTGATTTCAACTGCAGTCTGATAAGTGATATAATTAGCTTAGAAAGTAATTTAAATTTGCTAGTAACCAGTCTCTGTTGTATGTATTTTTTGTAAAACAGGCAGATGAAGCATATTGCATTGGTCCACCACCCTCTCAGCAGAGTTACTTGGCCATGGAGAAAATACTGCAGGTGGCCAAGAGCTCAGCAGCACAGGTAAGGAGATCAATCACATTTTCTGTTACTTCCATGTCTTTAGTTCTTTATTTTTGCTCATCTTGTTTTTCCTTAATGATCTATGAAATTTTTGGGTTTTCTAAGCTAAACTGATACAAAAACAGGCTGGTAACATTTTTCTGTTTTAGGCTATTCATCCGGGTTATGGTTTCCTCTCAGAAAACACAGAGTTTGCAGAGCTGTGTAAGCAGCAGGGAATCATCTTCATAGGTCCTCCTTCATCTGCTATCAGAGATATGGGTATTAAAAGGTATCTATTTCTGATTTATTACTTGCTTATGCAGTTTACAGCTTGGCAAAGATGATTTTGTTAACAAATGACCAGTTGCTCTGTAATTGTTTTATTCTGTCAATTTGCATTGTATTTTTACCGTTTTCTTCAAAGGAATAAACTCCAGGTTTATAGATTCATTTCGGGACATAAACAGTCAAGATTGTTCAGTTACTGGGATTTTAGTAATTAAATAAGTAATGGTTCTACTTTTCCAGAATTGAAGCATTGCAGTGTAGTATAGGTAAAGGTTCAGCAGTCAGATTGGATAGGTCAAAAGAGCAGTGGAAAAGAAACACCAAATCATCAGGGTTGTGGTGGCTCATGTAAAATTATAAGTTTAGTTCATCACAGAGAATCTTATTCTTAGTTTCTTAGATCAAAGAAAGACTTTAAAGGTATGAAGTATAAATCAAGACTATGGAAGTATAAATCAAGACTATGGAAATGAAGATAATACTGACACAGGAACTGTATAATCGTAGTTAGAGAGAATTAACTTTATCACCTCATAATGTGAGAGTAAATTGCCTCAGTAATTTAACAAGCTTTGCATGCATTTTGGAAATTAGAGTTGTTATGCTTGAGGGTTTTATGTGTGGTGTGAATGTAGCCTGTGTAATGAAAAGTTTTGCCTTTGTACAGCTTTAAATATTGTAGTGTTTTAATTTGAAATTGTTAAATTTTGGCATATATAATGTGGAAAAACCAGTCAAACTAAAGTGTAATCCTGCTAGGAGAAATAAAAATGTTTGTTGGAAGTATGTGCTGAATTACAGTCCAATGCTGTGTAACCACCTATGCAAGTAGTCCTGTTGAGGTCTACTGTGGAACTATTTTCATGGAGAGAATTAACACTGGGAGCATTAGACAGGTTGGAGCTTAAAGTAAGAAAAAAATATTTTTATCATTCTAAATATAAAACTGTTCTGTCAAAGCACTTCCAAAGCTATAATGTCTGCTGCTGGCGTTCCTGTTGTTGAAGGTTATCATGGAGAAGATCAGTCTGATGAGTGTCTAAAGGAACATGCCAGGAGGATTGGATACCCAGTAATGATTAAAGCTGTCCGTGGGGGTGGAGGAAAGGTAAGGAACTCCTCTGTTCAATATGTGCTGTAAAGTTACCATGGCTCAGGATCTGTAACTCAATATTCGAAAAGAAAACAAAAACTGGAAAAGTACTTTGTGTTAAAATTTATTAATGGCCAATCTAGCACTATGAAATCTCATTTCCCTTTGATATGCAGAAGATAAATAGCTGGAATAAACTGGAACAGTTTTGTTTGTTTCAATGGATCTCCAGTAATTCACATAAGCAGAAGAGTTATGCTGTGGATTTATGCAAAATGAGATGACTTTAAATTGTTACTCTGTGATAGCTTCTGTGACTTCCTTTGCCAACAGTTTTAAATGTTGTATAAGAAATGATTAGAAATAACATTTTGTGTCGAGATATTTTTCAATGGGTGGTGAACTCCCAGTCTAAATCAGACTTTGCTCTGAAATAAATGTCTATAAAAATTATGTATAGAAAATCTTAGTTATTTCCAAAATAGCTAGACTTATTTTGTAGAAAATAAGTTTTTCTCTGCCAGCCTTGGAAGATTTCTATAATATTTGAGGAAAAAATTGAATTTTGTGCTCACTCATATCAATGGAATGATAATATCTATTTTTTACACTTCTTATGGCACTTTCACTGGGACTTAGTAGGATTCTCTTACTGGAAGCTGATACACAATTCTCCTAAAGTTTTTGAAGGAAAGAAAAAATGTTATTTTTAAGCTAATTTTCACTCTGTGTATGCAGCAAGGTTTTTCATTGTGTATTGTTAGCTGTTTGGATAAGCTTTTTTCTTGTATTTTAGGGCATGAGGATTGCTCATTCAGAAAAGGAGTTTCTGGACCAACTAGAATCAGCAAGGAGAGAAGCAAAGAAGTCTTTTAATGATGATGCAATGCTGATTGAGAAATTTGTAGATAATCCAAGGTGTGAAATAGATGTTTCAATATAAACACTGTAGTGTTTCTTCTGCTTAAATAAACATAAATAGCTCAGTTTAGTTAAATAAACGTAACTAGCTTAGTTGTAGGATTAAAATTGTTTTTGTATGTCCAATTTGCACTATGAAATTTGTTAATTTGGTCAAAATTGTTTATAATTTACTGAATTTCTTGTAGTGACTTTGTTTTGAATGACAGGAATTAAAATGCTACTGCCTGGGAGATGTGGCAGTGAGATTTCTAAAATTGATTTACATCTAGGAAAAAAATCACTATAATGTTCAAACTGTAGACCTTAGTGAAGCTGTGATGGTGTTTCTGCTGCCCTCAGGTGTCCCAAACCAGTTATTTAATCTTCCTCTACTTGGATGTTTCAAACAGAAGTGAGAGTCTTTAGCTCATGCCTGGCCTGTGCAACTGAACCAATTTATTTTTTATAAAGAATGTCTCAGAGGTCTGTTTGACATTCTTGTACTTTACATCTGTTCTTCCTTGAAGCATCACTATAGGGAAAGCATTTATCCCAAAGAAATTGAGGGTCTGCTTATGCTGTCAGGTAGACATGAGAAAAAACTCATTGCTGGGGAATTTCTTTTGCCAGGATCAGGGGATTGTCAGAAAGGTGATGTATTTTTATTAGTTTTATGCATAGAATAAATTTCTGCCACCCAATAGTTGTCCTTTGAAATGGTGTTTTGAAGTGAATAATGTTATTCCTGAGCCAGGACTGCTGCAGTCTCTTGTGAATTGCTGCACAATAAATTATGATGGAAATAATCATTATCAAATTAATAGTGAAGTGGTTTTACTTTATTATAATAACTAAGAAAGAGGTAGCAGCCTTCAGATATGTGTCTTGCTTATCCTACAATCTGTGAGATTTCACTGCAGTAGTTGGTATTAGGAATCCTCTTTCATTTAGAAGATGAATAACTCTAAAACAGCAAAATCCTGCATAATATCAGCCTCTCTTTACATTTTTGGCATTTATTTAAGGGCAGACACTTAAATTTATAAGAAATCCTATTAAAATTATAAGTTTAAAGTCTCTTTGGGGCATTAAAATACATTAAAACATTTATTTTTGTGGAGCAGGCATGTTGAAGTCCAGGTGTTTGGTGACCAGCATGGCAATGCAGTGTATTTGTTTGAAAGAGACTGCAGCGTGCAAAGGAGGCATCAGAAAATCATTGAAGAGGCACCAGGGGTGAGCAGAAAATTGTTAATATTTTTTATGAACTGCCATGTTTTTATAGTGATTGCTATCCCCCTCTGAATGCATGTAGTGGGTAATAATTTAAACAGGTTCCTGGACCTGTTTTAGTTTTGCTGCTGAAGATGTTCTAATTGAATAAAACCCCTACATTCTTTAGGAAAATGATTCTCAAAGAAGTACTATGTAGATTTCAAGTGTAACAGAGATCAGGGTTTCACTGCATTTGTTAATTCTGTTCAATATTCATGCATACCAGGTTTAATATCAACAAACTTAACAATAGTTTGTAATCTTTTTATTGTTATTTACAGCCAGGAATTAGTCCAGAGGTTCGAAGGAGACTTGGAGAAGCTGCTGTCAAAGCAGCTAAAGCAGTGAATTATGTGGGAGCAGGTAAGCCTGGGGAGGTGCAGCTTTTAACTTAGTCAGACTTTAAGTCTCAAGCAAATGGCATCTGGTTGTTTTCAAGTATGACACACATCCCTCGAATTTTTGAGGTTTAAGCAAGTAATCATGTAGTTAATTCTGATGTAATTACAGATTTAAATTAGCATACCTGAACTCAAGACCAGTGGCAGCTGAAGGATAGAAAGAAAAAAATTTCAGGGCAGATAATTTGGTCAACTCAACTGTTGTTGGAAAGTGAGCATTATGAATTAGTAAATTTGAGCTGAGCAAGGGGAAAATAATTTTTCTTTTAGCATAGAAAGGGTAATACTTTATATGCAAACAGTAGTCTTTAAAAGAAAATCACAACTCACTTTAAAGTCCACACCATTTCCCAGATGAAAAATAACCTCCTGAAATGATTTGTAACTTTGTTTTCTCACTGCTTTCTTCGGATATTTATTTTTAAAAAATTACATATCCCATGAATATTCAGAATACTTTCAAAGAGTCTTGATGCACTTTTTAAAGTGCTAATGAAATGCAGCTCTTACTGTAGAGAATGGCTACTAAACAAAGGTTATGTAAATGTATAAGGAAACAACCCTTCTGTTTTCAGATCTCAATTTTGTGACCCTTTTAGATTATTTGTATAGAATTTAATGAAATTCAGTGTGTCTGAGTTAGAAGTAATAGTCTTGGCATAGTTGAATTAAGTGTCTTGGATGTCTTTTCTATAAATGGACACTAAGATGCTCTTAGGTGAAGTGTCCTTCTGTTAAATACTTCAGGAACAGTTGAATTTATTATGGACTCCCAACATAATTTTTACTTCATGGAGATGAATACCAGGCTGCAAGTAGAGCACCCAGTTACAGAGATGATCACTGGAACAGACTTGGTGGAATGGCAGCTCAGGGTGAGTGTTAATTGATTTTACATGGAGTTCCTCCTGAGTGCTGTGTGACACTGCCTGTGAGAGGCTGGATGGGTTTCCAGATCCTCATCTCCTGCTCAGCTGTCAGGGTAGAGTTTCCTTTGCTCCACAGGAGCATCTCACATTGCTGTATTGGATGTAGAGCATTGTGTAGGTGCTCTGAATTTCAACCAGCTGTGTAGAGAGAAAACATTTTAAAAGTGTATTTAGAGGCATTAACAGACAGTGTGGAAAGTGGGAGGGAGTGAGGTCCTGATCTTTCCTTTGCTATGTTGTAAGGTTTCTAAAACTTTAATTGAAATGGATCTGTGACCCAAAAGTCATTCTTGCATCAGGCTGTAGGAGGAAAAAATCCTCACAAAAACCTGTGTCTGGTGTTATACCAGTATAGCCACATTCTGAAATAGATGTACAGTGGGGTGGACTGGAGCAGTGGATTTCCTCACACACCTAATTTGCAGAGATTATTCACACATTTAAGTGATCACAGGAAGTTTTGGGTATTAGGGAACTTGAAATAAACCCCAATTCTGTTTTCATAAATCCAAAAGTGAGGACAGCAGCTTAAGAAGTGTGAGATTAAGAGTGGGGAAGTGTAATCAGAAAGAAAATTAAACTGGCAATGCTGATGCAAAAAGAAGGAACATTTGTCTTCCTTATCTGGGCATGGAAATTGAGAATTGAATCCTGGGTTAGAGCAGGGATCAAACAACACTGGAAGAGAGAAACAAGGTGGACAGGTTCAGTGGTCTTGGCAGTGTTTTTCTCCTTGTGCTTTTTAAAATGTGCTTCCTAGTTCTTCAAATTCAGAAGAAATACACTTAATATTTCATATATCAGCATTCCAGAATATTCATCCTGCATTCAAGAAAAAACCTATTTTTTTCAGGTTGCAGCAGGAGAGAAGATTCCTCTGATGCAGGAAGAGATCCTGCTGCAGGGCCATGCATTTGAAGCTAGAATATATGCTGAAGACCCTAATAATAACTTTATGCCAGGAGCTGGGCCACTGTTGCACTTATCCACCCCCCCAGCAGATCGTTTCACCAGGATAGAGACTGGAGTCAGGCAAGGTAAAACTGAAGGCAGTGATGGAAGAAGAAATAATTAACATCAAGAACTTGTTTTTGTAAGCATTTCCCTCTTTGGCCTGAATAAGTTTGTCTAAAAGAGTGGTGTTATAAAGACAAATCCCTACAGAATCATTCTTCCTTATGATTTTCCATGTACTTCTGGTGAATCACTGAATATTTTATTTACCTCTTCTATACCTGTACCCACATTAATGTCCGCTGGCTCATGCTGGTGATATTCTCCTCACCATTTAGCAATCCTGCATTCTAATTGCAATAAAGAAAGCTGAATTTGAGTCATGTTATCTCTACAAAAATTTATAAATTTATTTATAAATTTATAAAATTTATAAAAAGTCTGTGCTGAAATTGTCCTTGAAATTGAAATGCCAGGTCACATCATGTCCTTAAACAATTTTAATCTTGAGAGAAATGTGGCCATGAGTTGTGCCCGTGTTGGATGCCATGTGGTGCCCAGTACTTTGCATTACCAACTTCCATAAATTCGTGGTTGCATGTTAGAGCATTTTTGTTTTATTGCTGCATTTCAGGTGATGAGGTTTCTGTGCATTATGACCCCATGATTGCCAAGCTGGTGGTTTGGGCTGAGGACCGACAGGCAGCGCTCAGAAAGCTGCGCTACAGCTTGCACCAGTACAACGTAAGTGGGAGGAGGAACCCAGTGTGGTACCACAGCTTGAGCCACAAAAGTGGTTTCCAAAAGGGAGCCTGCATTGCTACTGCATTTCAAATTCATTAATTATTTGCAGAAGTTGTATTTTTTCCCAGTTTGCAAACTGTTTTCATTGGTGGAGTGAGTGAAAATAAGTGTGAAGCCCAGTTTTACACATAGATTTTTAAGTTTGTGGTTCAGTTTGAATATGCACCTGGGACTTTGTAGAAGGGTAAGGCTAAAAAACATTTTTAATTGTACTGTGAGCTTTCTCAGACTTAAATGGTTTCTTTAGTGGAATTTGTATCAGACAATGTTTGCTTGTAATTTTTAATTTATTAAAAGAGCTAAGTTTTTAGACTATACATGTGGTAAAGAAATATGCTGTCAGTTCTTTTTAAGAAACATTCCATTTTTCCCTATGAAAACTACAGGTATTATAACTGTTTTCAAAAGTGGAATTCAGAAGGCTTGGCTTGAGGGGAGACTGAATATTACTTGTGCAGAACTAATTTACACTTTTAAATCAACAACATGAATGGCATGTTCATGTGCCTGAGGTAGTGAAAGTGTTGGGCCCCTTATTGTTTTAGCTAAAAATGAAATTTACTTTAAGAGAAAGAGATAAAAGAATTCTCTTGTTTTTTTCAGAATTTTCTTAGCAGTTCTGTCAGTAAATGTTAACAGCATAACATGGTTACCAGTGTCAATGATTTCTCTAAAATAATAATGTTGTTTCATTGGGTATTTTACACTATAGGAAATGGATAGTATCTAGTAAACTTACAGAAATCCCTGTTCCTACTTTTTACTATTAAAAGATCAAATATGGGATACTGGATTTATTGTAACTCATTTTTAATAAGAAGCACTTGTCAAGTTAGGAATGTTCTTCTAAATACTCAGAGCACAATTTTCCAAAAGTAGGGGTTTTTTTCTGAAATTACCTCCTGTTACTGTTTCTGGGAAACTTTGCTCACCTTCACTGTGGACAAAGGCAACATTTAGATAACAGAGTGCTTTTGAGAAAGCAGCTTTTGGGTTTTGTTTTGGTTTTTTGTCTTTTTCCAGTCAGTGGTTTTATTGATAATAAAACAGACTAGTTGAATGAATTACATTTTATTGATAAACTTTGTGAGCAGAAAGCTGTGTAGTCATAATTCAGTTTGGCAAAATACTTCTGTTCTGTTTCTTTACAGATTGTAGGATTAAGCACTAATATTGATTTCTTACTGAGCCTGTCAGGACACCCAGAGTTTGAGGCTGGAAATGTGCACACTAATTTCATTCCTCAACACCATGATGAACTATTTCCAGCCAAAAAGGCAACTCCACATGAAGTTATGTGTCAGGCAGCTCTAGGGCTCATACTGAAAGAGAAGATGCTAACAGATGCTTTCAGAGATCAGTCAGATGGTAAGGATCATTGTTTTGTATTGTTTCATTTTATAAGTTCACGTGCAGTTGCTTAATTTGGATGTTCTTTCTTTGCCCTACTTTGTGCCTGCTCAGGGTTCTGCGTGCTCACATCTCCCAGGTATTTGCACACAGGGTAGACTATAACTTTTGTTAAGGATCAGATATGGAATATATCACCACTGTAATGTCCAGAGAACTTCCCAAAGCCCTTCAGACAGGCACTGCTTGAGAGACCTTGGGATTCATGGTCAGTGACACTGTGAGCTCTTTGCTCTTGATAAGCACAAGCAGGGACCTTCTGCCTCTCTTATTCCTACAGCTGGCCAAGGTCTTCAGACAAAATTACCTCTGCTCTGAATAGGAGAAGCAGTGGGGATTGATTGAAACCTTCACCTAAAGGTTAATCAGGACCTGCTCTGGTGTAGTTGAATTCTGATGCTCTCTAGTCCTGTTCAGGGATGTGTTCATGGAAAACAGCCAGTGCCCTTCTTAGTGTCACGTTTTCTGTAGGTCACACAGCATCAATTTATTCTGTGTTGGAGATCAAGGAATTGTCACTTTCTCTGACTACAGTCGTTCCCCAGTCTTTTCTGTGCAATATAAATTAATCAATACTAAGGTAGTAAGAGTAGGACAATGATTTTAAGGCCTAAGTTCTAAGTATTGTGTTTTGCCGAAGTAGAATGAAAAATAATAATATCTGTATATTTTGTGTTTTAGATAAATTCTCACCATTTGCATCCAGCACTGGTAGAAGATTAAATATATGTTACACTAGAAAACTGTCTCTGCTGGATGGGGAAAACAGTAAGTTAATAAAAAAGTGTGTGGAGGGAAGGGAGGTACTTGATGGATGAAGTTATTTTAACTGGTGCTTGAAAATTCAGGCTAAGAAACAGCATAGAATCAGTATGAGTTTTATGCAGTGTAAGCTGGGAATTCACAGAATTGCATGTTTAATCCACACTGTTTGATCCTGAAGAAATGTAAACCAAATTGAAATGACTACTAATTCATGTTCATCATTTAAATGAATGAGGTTGAGATTTTAAAAAGAGAAGAGTGACATTTCCTTCTTTTGAACTTCTTTTTTTTGTGAAAGGAGTACTTCCTCCCCTCACAAACTTGTTTTCTGTACAGATAATACAGATTTTAGATACATTTCAGATGTTCATCGTTGAAAGAAAAATTGTCTGGAATTCAATAGGAATTCTGCAGTGTGTAGTAAGCTAATCTGAAAATACTTGTTCTTATCTTAGTGTTGGTAGGCCTCATTTTTATCAAGAAAGCCTTGATAGAGTTTATATGTCATCATTCTCTAGATACTGCAGTGAAGTCTACTCACACATGCATGTTTTGTTTTATTGAACAGTTGTGGATGTGGCTGTAAGTTACAATCAAGATGGGTCATACAAAATGCAGGTATGAGTACATTTTTTTCAGATACTTCATTAGATAAAAGAATCAATTTCTTGTAGATTTCTCTTAGTACTAATTGTTGCTAAAGTTGCTTGGTGATTACAGATGCAGGATTCTGTTTTTAGTTTGCTTGTATCCATTGCTATACACTGTTACTTCGACCTGAAATTATCTGTGCTAGATGCTGGATCGGCATGGAAGAGCTATCAAAATGTTCCTGACAAGGCTAAGGGAAATGTTTGTATTTTCAGTACTTAAAGGTCTTATTCTTTATTTTCCTTGTTGAATTTGTCTGTTTAAAACCTGGGAAGTTAGATTTAAATCTGCATTTAAAAAGACTTTTTTTCCACAGGACTCCTGCTCTGTTCTTTGCATGAGAATGGATCTTCTGTGGGATAAATAAAAGCTTTCTAGAGCATTATCTGCAAGATAACATTTTATTTTGAAGATGGAAATTGGAGAGTGATTACCAAATGAGCTGAGGCATCTTCTGGTTAGATAATTGAGTGATACCCCCTAGAATTGGCTTCTTTGTCCATGCTATAGAGCTCCTGTAGTAAACAGCTCAAGATGCCTTAGTTGTAGCTAATTTTGTGTGTGCACATGTGAGAGTCTCCAGTTGTTGGCTTAAGGGGGTTGTGTTTGGCTGGGTGTTCAATATCCCCTGTAGCTGAATGTCTTATTCTCTCAGATTTGGCACCCAGAATGGATGAATACTCAGGAATGTCCTGAGTGAATATATTAGATAATTTGCTGAGCTATTTTTATTGAATACAGAACAGTCTCTTAACTGAAAGACAAAGGATACATAAGGTTTAAAAATGGTTTTTTTTAATTCCTGAGTTGCCTATGCAGAATCACAGGTTATGAGGGTACAAATACAATCTTTTGATTTATTGCTCATGAAGGGTTAACCTTTGTCCTTATAAAAGCATTTAACTTTCAGATTCAAGATAAAACGTTCCTGATTTCTGGAGAGATCTTGAAAGAAGGTGATTCACTTTACTTGAGGTCTTCAGTAGATGGAACAGTCTCTAAGTCCAAGTTGGTCATTTTGGACAACACCATTTATCTGTTCTTCCCGGTAACGTTCCTTTCTTTATTATCACAAATTTAAAATTTTGGATTTTTATCCATATAAATGAACAATATAAATTGCAATGGAATGTGAAAGAGAGCAACAATTTCAGTCTCTTACTTTGACCTATCAAGTTTTGATACCTGTTGGATTATTGTTCTAATTAGAAATTCATTGCTTGTAGTGAGTGAGAAAAAGAATTACTTTTAAAAATTTGAAATACAGCTGGTGAGGAAATTATGGTTTGGAAATGATGGTTTAGGAGAGGGGAACACAAAATACTAAAATTTGTCAGGTATTTGAGTTTGTCACAGAACAGTAGCAAGTACTTCAAACTGACAAATATTTGAAAGGCCTTGTAATTGGTGTTTTAATTTCAATTGCAATTTTTAAATTATATGACAAGAAATAAATCAATACTGGTCTGAGGAAGGGTAACTTCAGCTAATATTAAAATATGCAATTATGAGTTACCATGGCATTATATGCATTGCATATATGCAAATGACATTTGAAAGAAGAGGTACTCTAACTGCATTATTAGGTTGTAATTTTTTATTTACAGTTAAAACATTGCAAGGCCTTAAAGTAACTCAGTGTAATTAAATAAATAAATAATCATTTATTAGTTTCAGTAATTACCCTCTAGCACTGAGCCCCTTAAGACTTTCAGCAGAATGCAGCAAAAACTTTGTTGCTCCAGTGATGAGGACAAAATAACCCCATGCTGGAATGGGAAAGCTCAGTGGTCCTGTGGTATCAGAGTGGAGTCTGGGATGAGTGATAGAAATCACAGGACTTTAGGGCATGGGAAGGATGTGGGAGATAATGAGTCTTTGAGAGACTCTGGGAAGCAACTCTGAGAGGACTTAAGGGATTTTTGAGCAACAGTGAGAAATTTTGACTAAATTTAGCACTGAATTAATTTTATTGTAAATTGTGAAGGATTCATTGGCAGTGGCTGGCAGTGGAGATGCCAACGTGTCTCTTGTTGCAGCAGGTGCCTGCCCCTGTGCAAACAGCCTTTATGCACTTCCAAAACCTGCACTGCTGATGCAGGAACAGGGAAGGTACAAACACAGGGTTTGTACAAAGATCCACGTGGAGCTGCTTTGTCACAGGGGTTGTTCCTTCCTTGCTGGTCCTTCCAGCTGCAGGTGTGACTTCCTAGGCCTCAGGCACTGGCACAGCAGTGACCATCGCAGTCCTAGTGCAGCCCTGACTCCAGGCTCTGCCACCCTCAGAGCTGACTGCTTTGCCTAAGGCTGGCGCTGTTCTTTCCCTCTCTCAGCCCATCTACTGGTGCTGTTATCTCATGTTGTTAACTCACCTGTCCTGGATTTTCTTCTTGCAGGAAGGCAGTGCTCAGATTGGCCTCCCTGTGCCCAAATATTTGTCTGCAGTGAGTTCAGGGGCAGAACAAGGTGGAGCTGTGGCGCCCATGACAGGCACAGTAGAGAAGGTAATTATAACAACAGGATGGGACCTGAATTCTCCAATATATTCAGATTTACTCTGCCAGAACTAGAGCTTCTGTACTGCCAGGAAAGAACTGGGGCCAGTAATGTCAGTGTTGTGTGGCTTCTGATTGGAAAAAGCTTTGTTTACTCCAAGTTTTCAGCATCCACCCATGGCTTTTTAAGGCTTCTATTTTTTCTCTAGAGCTCTGGAATATCTGAACTAATGCTACTGCTTAACTAGTTTTTTCTTCATCTTAATTACTTCCCAAGTCAAAGCTCCCTGAAGTGTTATGGGCTGTTTGATTCATTTCATCTAACAAAAGAGTGAGATGCACTTGCAAAAGAAGAAATAATCAGAAATGCCTCTTTTGTTAAGCTGTGAATTGATTTAATTTTCTTTAGCTCAGCAAGTCTTCTGCATTCTCTGTACAGTGACAAAGTTTCAACAGAAAGAGATTTTCTGGAGAGTTTAGTGGTTGAAAGATTCAGCCACTAATAAAAAGGCATAAAGGTTGGAGTACATAAAACATGGATCTCTGACATCCTGAATGAACATTCCAATTCAGAGTAATTGTTGAAAAATGAGGTGGCTTCTGCCATCTTCTTTCTGGATGTTGTTTTAAAGACTTTATGGACTGGCTTCAGGAAGAGGTTCTGCACTTTTCTCAAAATAGAATTGCTGAAGCCCAGAAATGGTAGACTGTACATCATCTCTTGTAGTCTTTCCTTTGACAGGTAAATGGCTTCCTGTTCATCCTGTCATCTGGCACTGACCCTCTTTCTGTAGGCTCTGCCTTCCCTTGAGGAGATCTATCTAGAACTCTTCCCTATCTACAGAACTCAGATACCCAGATCAACAAAAATAAATAATATGAGGCTGTTTTGTAAAACCTCCCTCCCTCTGTTCATTGTGTTAGTCAAGATCCAGCTGATTCTGAATTGTACAGGCATAAATGATTTTTCCCCCAATTTTCTCCTGAATTGCAGGTGTTTGTGAAGGCAGGGGATAAGGTGCAGATTGGAGACCCTCTAATGGTTATGATAGCTATGAAAATGGAGGTAAGTGACATATAAAGGTTTTAATAATTGAGAAAATAAAAATCTGCTCAAAATTTAATAATTTTTGGTTGCATTATTGAATTTCAGTGTGGAGTGCAGCTTGCAGCTGTCAGTATCACTTCATCTGCTGTAACATCAGTGTTGTGTCTGACTGGATTTCAGAGGATTATATTTGCTGTTATTTCACTAACAAATGATGATTATATAATGCATGGTATTTTGCAGCTGTTTTAACATGCATTTGGGTGGTGGTGTCAGGCCTTCTGTCCCCTCCTCTCCTTTGACTTTGCTAGCACAAAACTGTCTTGGTGTGTCTCTTGTCCTCTGGTTGTGATCCAGGCACATGGATGTCTGCAGTTTCTTCAAGTAGAGATTTAGCTAATGGGGACTTTGTAAATATACACGGGATTCTTCTTGTGTATAATCCTTTTATTATTAATGATAATAATAATAATGATATTTACAGAAAGTTTTATGAGGAGCACACTAAAGATTCTGTGTAGTTATTCACACAGCATTCAGAGGACTGAATTTTATCTTGTCACATTGCTTGACTGTGGCTCAGATTGCTTTAATTACAGTTTCTGTAGCCTGAACTGGTTTGGTTTGACTATTAGTTTAAAATAAACCTCAGTTTGTGGCAGCAGAACTAACACTGTTGAGAAAATCTGTCTTTCTCTTATCATGTTCTTTTTTTAATTACACTCAAATTCTATTAAATAAAACTGTGTGCACTAAAAAACTTACACACAAACTTCTTTGCAGTTGGATGCTAAATGTGTTTGTGCCTCTTCAGCTGATACCCAGACCGACATTATCGGAGTTATTTTTTAAACTGCTATTGAAATATAAAATGTAAAATTTAAACAGCAAATTATTATTTAGAGAGTCCTTAGATGTGAGGATTTAATATCTGATCTTAAATGTTTTGATGCTAGACTAATCCTCTGTAGAAAACTACCAAGAGGCAAAGCTCCAATATCAAAGTAACCTGGTACAATGACAAGCAGACCAGCTGGGGGTTGGTGTGTAAGCATGCTGTTCCTTTACTGTCATTAGGAGCTGTATTTGTGTTTCATCTGCATTTTGCCAAATATCTGCCCACTAAAGACCCCTCCTGGCCAGAAAACACAAATATCTTTAGTAAATCTGCAGATTTCTCTTAAGGGAGCAAATCTGCTCTCTGATTAACATTTTGGATTAATTGTGTGTTATTTCTGTTTGGTATTTATTACAACAACAGAAAGTATTAGGGAGGTAGTCAGCTGTTCATACTGATGATCATTCATATGATGATGATAATTCATATAAATGTATTATACAGCATTTTTCTCCACAGAATACTTGTCAAATATTCATGAGAAAATTAAACTCAGAAATGGACTAGGAATGTTTAAAAGAAGGTTTAAAATAAAATATGTCAGAGGAAGGAATTAAGTGTGTTCAATTCTCTTTGGACCAAGCAGTAATGCTGGCATTTGCTGGAGAGAGAGGGAGGGCAGGGAAGCCCCTGAGTGTCTGCTGTTGACTCTGGCTGTGTTTCTGTGCAGCACACCATAAGGGCTCCCAAGGCAGGAGTGATTAAAAAGGTCAATTTCCAAGAAGGTGCCCAGGCCAACAGACATGCTCCACTCGTTGAATTCCTGGATGAAGAGGCAGAGTCAAAATAAAATTCAAGAAAGATGCGTTTTATTTTTTCTACTTTGCTGATTTTCTCCTGGAAGAAGATTTCTTCATGTTTTCAGCAAACTGTTTTGTATGGTTGGGGGATTGGTTTCCTCTGCACTTCCTGCATAGTTTGACTGGAAATTATGCTGACTTCACTGAAATTTGGGTATCACTATACTGTAATTGTATTTATAACTTGTGGACCTATGTGATTGTTGTCCAGTGGTTGTTTGCTTGAGGAAAGGACTGGAAGAAGATGTGAAACTCTGAAAGTATCAGAGAGGTTAATAAGGACTATAAGGTACAGACAGGTTGGGTTCTTCTTATTCACAGCTGCCTTTTTTCCCTTAAATATGTGAGGATTGATTTGAAGGAAATCTGAAATACAGTTTTTCTATTTTCTGGCAAAATTCCTGTTTCTATCTTATGTTTTTGCCTTAATAGGGAATTTAGGATTGTTCCTTAGCCCAGAATCCCTCTCAGTCATTTCTGGTGCATCTGTTTTTCCTGTTTACCTCAATGAGTTGTGAAAATTTGCATTTCAAAAATTATTTTAATATACCTCAAAATATGTGATGCAAAACATTTCTAAAATACATTTGCTACACTAATCAAAGTTAAAATGTAACTGCTTTCAAAAAATGCCATTTTAACTTTAAACATGAAGTAGTAACATAGAAATATAAGCTTATTTAATACTTAGTGTGCCAAAATACAATACTGACTTCAAAATCTTTGTTACTGTTACCATATTGTTCATGTTCTAGTGTATTTCTTATTGGCTGGAATGAAGTACACCACAGTCTTTATAACAGCATGAAATAAGAATACTAAGAATAATAGATTTTTTTTTGTATCTGCAGGGTTTCAGAAGGGAAAATTGGTAGATTTTTGGATATGCAAAGAAAAAGAATTCTCAGACTAAGCATACTGATAATTTGCCATAAATTTAACTTATTTAACCAACACCTTAGGGAAACAAGGGAAAGAAAAAAATGTTTTAATTGTTGCAAACTTTTCAGTTAATGTGAAGTTCTGTTATCACGTGAAGTTTTGGTATGCTAATTTAATTAAATAATCTGTTCTATACTGCAGAAAGGAACAATCAGATGCTGCAGTGATCCCAAGCCTGTAGTTAGATCTGTGCAAATGGACCCTTACCTGAAATCTCATTTCTGAATCAATATACAATATCATGGGGAATTCTCTGATCTGCTTTTATAATTGTGCAGCCTTGTCTGCAATGCAGAAAAAAAAGTGGTGAAAAAGCAATGACTCTGGATATCAGTGTATTAAAAGCATATTTGAATACTTTACAATTTTCCTTCCAATCCTCTGGTCACCTAGCAAATAATTAAATTCCAGTGATCATCTTGTAGAATATTGCCACTATGATTTTTATTTACTGCCAAATAAAAATGAAGCATAACTTGGAATGTTTGTTTTGATGTTTTTCCATTTTGTTCTTTCCTTGGTTGCTCCTGTTCATGCATTGGATTAGAGGGTTTAAGCAGCTGTTTCTGTATCATCTGATGATGATGAGCACAATCTGCAGACCACATTTAGGAGGCAGTGATCCAGACACTCGTGATGGGTTTCACTGCAGGTAAGGTTAGGCACTTGTTTTATCCAGAACTGAATCCTCAGATAGAAACATGAGCTCAGCCCTGAAGAGACTCAGCAGCTTGGCATTTCTTTTTCTCTCTCTCTGTGACACGGCTGTTTCCAGACTGACTTTGCTGCACTGAATCTGTACCAAAACATGAACACTCCCAGCAGGAGGTTCCCTGCCCGCTCAGTCTGCACAGCCTGGCTGCACACAGCCAGTGCAGCAAAACACATTCCCTGGGAGCTGACAAAATGTCCTCCCTTTGGAGCCAGGGGAGACAGATAATCTCACCAGTGTTCGTTTTCCCTTGCTTCTCAAAAATTAGCTGGTTTTATCTCTATAGGTTTCTACTGAGATCGATTTTTCAGATAGTGATGGTTTTGTTTATTTAAGAAATATCTCTTGCAGAAGTCACTGTCACAGTTTGCATACTTGAAATGCTTTACTGCAGTGTGATTTAATTGAACTTGGAGATGCTCAAAAAATTATTAAAGGTAGGTTGTTCCTATACCAGTATCTTAGTTAACAAAATATTCATGAATCTTCAGTTTTTTACAAATAAATGTGTTTTATGAATGTAAACTGGTCCTAGCATAGTAACATAGCTGTCACTTGTTGTCTCTAAAACACTTAATGGCAGACTAAGAAAAAGAAATTAATTTTTTAAAATGCAGTATTTTAGCATTTGGGCTAAAGGGGTAATCTCTGCTACTAATTTATTATCAGTGTACCTTTTCAGATAGTGCTGTAGTTCTGAAACAACAGTCACAGATGTTACAGAACAAAGAATCTGAACTGATTCTAGCTGTAATGATTTTTCTCTTGCTACCAGAGGAGAGAGGGGGCTGTGTCACGAGATATTTAATTCAGCCACAGTTGATGGTCTGCAGGAGAGAACAAAGGTGTTGGTGTTCCAGACTCAGGCTTCTCTGAGACAGGGTCAGGGAGCCACTGAGCACTGGTGAGCTTGGATCAGGAATGGCTCATCCTGCCAGAGCACAGTGAGAGCCCTGTGTGCATTTCAGTTATCCCCTGTGGGCATCTCCATCTCTGCTGCACTCTCCAGCCACTGCCAATTCCTGTGGCTGATACCCAGGGAAGCTCTGTGGTGTGGAGCCTCAAGCCCTGCTGGACTGGGAGCCAGGAGAGCAGGACTGTGTTCTTATTTTAGCCACTGACTCACTGTGACTTCAGACAAGTCACTTGCTAGATATTTGCCTGTTTCCTCCTATTTAATGAGGTTGATGGCAATCAAAACACTGCAAAATTTGTGGACACACTGATTGATAAATAATTTTCTCTGCTTGTTGGGAAAGTTGTAATTTCAGATGTAGACTAATTCTACTTGGAAAAGTAGAATTTTTTTTTACCTTTTATACATCAAATATCAATACCAGAAAATTACAAAGTTTCCAGTGTGTGTTGTATCCTTTGTTGTAATGATTGTACCAGCTAGTTACCAGGAAATCATAGCTTCAACTCTTGATGCTGACTAAAAAATGAATACTCATGTGCTTTTTTGGCAGGACCTTTAAAATTTAGTCAATAGTAGAGGAAAAAAGTTCATCTGGGCACACAACTCTTTTATTAAAGTAACTTGTTGATATGTCCCTTGCAATAGGTACCAGTGCACTCTCACAGGTATTTTCATTGCTGCTGATAATCCTTTTCAAGCAGATCAGGAATTGTCTGTGTTCTGTTTTAAAAAGCTCAGCTGTGCTGATTAGAATGTGTTTACTGGACAATCAATGGCAATTGATTAAGTTCTGAATTACCAGCTTTTACACAAAGTATATTCTGAACATACTCAAGATACTTCAACTTCTCATACAGTTATGTTCTAAATAGAGATTTTTACACACAAATGTCTCACAGGTAAGTATCATTTAGTACCTCTATAATACTGGGGCATATCCTTCTGCATAAGAATTCCATTTGGAATATAATATGCTCTACTGAATGCTGTGTTAAAAAATCAATATTGCAGAAATTGATAATTGAAACCCTGGTATTTATTTTTATGTGATCCAACTTGGAAGAGAGCCTGGGTTCTAAAAGCAATTTTGAGACATTTGATGTTAGCTTAAAACCTGTTGATTGTACAATGAATTCATATTAAAACAAACATGGACGTTCTGGTTGAATACACCATATTTTTTATTATAGCAGTAATTAATAAAACACATCTGGAGTCCTGCTGGGTTTTAAAATCATAATTGTTGCTGGGTTTAACTTTAATCTGTGTCCTGGTTTCAGCTGGGAGTTAACTTTCTTCCTAGTAGCTGGTCCAGGGCTGTGTTTTGGAGTCAGTGAAAGAATAATGTTGGTAGCAAGCTGCTGTTTTAGTGTTGCTGAGTGCTGCTTGCTCTAAGTTAAAGGTTTTCCAGTTTCTCATGCCCTGCCAGCAGCCAGGTGTACAAGGGGCTGGGAGGGAGCAGGGCTGAGCCAGCTGCCCCAAGGGACATTCCATACCACAGAGCACTGTGGCAAGCACTGATGCCCCTGATTGCTGCTTGGGGACATTCTGGGCATCAGTCAGGGTGCACTGAGCAACTGTAGTGTGCATCACCTGTCTCTGCTGGGTTTCATTTCTCACTCCCTTTGTTGTCTTTTCATTACAGTTGTAGTATTATTATTTATTATATTTTATTTCAATTATTAAATTTTTCTTACCTCAACCCATGGGTTTTGCCCATTTTTTCCCATCCTCCTCCCCATCCCAGCAGGGACATAGAGCTGTCCTGCTCCCTTTTAGAGATGCCATCACATGGAAAACTGCTCCTAACAGTGCCTTGGACTGGGTGTAGTAACTTGTTAACCTCTTGTGTAATGCAGGAAGGATGAAAAACTTCACAGAAGGTGAACACCCTTCCCTGTAACCTATCAACAACAATCTTCTGATATTGGTGCTGTGTCACTGCAGTTTAAATTGCTCAGACACCTACAGGAGGACTCACACTGTTTACTTCCTCTGTGCTTCTTTCAGTGCAGAAAAAACCCATTATGGGCTGATAGAGACATTCCAGCTGTGTGAGCTGAATGGCACAACAGGAGCAGAGCACTGGGTCTGCACCTCTGGATGCCTACAGAGTGGCATTAACTACCCTTGTGCAGGACAGCTCACGGGACTTTGTTCTCTCTAACCATGGGGCCAGTTTGCAGGCAAAGGGCCACAGCTGTAATCACCCTATGGCTGTTACATCAGGATATGATGATTTGGTGGTTGCATTTTCTAGAGCACCAAGTAGCTACTAAAAAGATGTGGTTATAAAGACACATCCAGCACAAGCTGCCCCAGGTTATTGTTATTCTTCATAAAGCTTTGGGCCTCTTCCTCAGAAAGTGCCCTAAGTTCTCAGCCAGGGGATTACACTAAATGGATTCTGCTTTGACCCAACATGAGACTTATTTGTCTGCTCAAGAAGAGAGCTCAGGTCAGTGTAAACCAGTGTTAGAATCAGATATGCACTTGACACGGTTTACAAAAAATAAAGCCACTGCCTCATTTTCCTGGGCTTCACGTGAGAAGATAAAACATCATTGGCTCACACAACAAAACAAGGCAAGTGTGTCAGCCTTAAAATAAATTGAACAAGTCATCATGTTACCCTGGTCATGGTGATTATGCTGCGTGCACATTGCACAATGAAATTTCCTGCTCGTCTGTGTCACTGAGGGCACGTGTCACCTTCACAAGCAGCAGAGCTGGGTTTCCCTGCTCTGACCTGGGCTCCATCCTGCAGGGAGCTGCACAAAAGGCAACATGTAACAAGCCCAATTCAGGTAACTTACACTTTCTGGTGGCCTCATGCTGCCTCTTGCTTTATAAAGCATCAGAAATGGTGCTTGGTTTTGCTCAGAAATGGTGAGGGTGAGATTCAGACAGCACACACATCATGCCAGTACCCATCTCCATCTGTAGGCAGGCTCAAACGTGTGGGTAGGGGTGGAACTGGAGCAGTCTGGCTGTGTCCTGAGCTGTGTGCCTGCCCATTGCAGTGAGCTGTGTTGGAGAGTAACTCAGTCTAGTCAGATCATGGTGACCAAGAGCTCTGGGTAAGGTAACCTCAGATTGAGAAATTCAGCCATATTGCCATGGAAGCACTCTGGAAACCAATACAGAACACTGCAGTTCCCACTAAAATCAGTAACACTAGACTTGCAACCTTTCCCCAGGTACAGTTTCTCCTGAGGAGTGATCTTGAATTGGAAAAAAACCCACAAGAAGTAGTATGTATGCTGTGAATAGCAGCAATATGCATTTCACATTTTTTAATAGATTTCATTATCATATCATGGGATGATCTTGTTATCTGCCCTGCTCAGAAGCAGTTAAATATGATTTTCCATACCTTATACAACAGGAATTTGTAATATAGAGCAATCTAGTAAGTTAGGGAGATCAAACCAGAAGCCAGTCAAAAAACTAAACACAAATACAGTGTGCACCCATACACTCAAAAAACCCACTAAGAGACCCTGCATTACAAGAAACCTGCAAGATCTGCAGGTATTAGAAAAAAACAAGTCACTTAAAAAATCCTCTTTCTCTCCTGAGGAGTCTCCTGCATGCACAGCTCATCCCTCAGATTATTGTTACATGTCACAATAATTCTCCAGGTCTAAACTGTGTCTTCAGCTGGCAGGAGGGCTGTCACAGCATGTTACAGTGATGGCAATTAGCTAACTCAATCAAAGAGATTTCCAGGTTTGGCTTTGCCTCCCCTGCCGTGGTTACAAGGACTGGGCTGGTATGCAGTGTTCATGGCTGTTCACTGGCCAATTTGCATCCATCCTCAATTTAAAAATTATGCTCTTTGGTAGGATTCAAGGTATCCAGGCAACTGCTGTCTCCAAGGATAGCTGAATTCAGCTATATTCCTGTATACTTGATATCAAGCTCTTAATTTTACTGTTTTGTACACCAGCAAAATTGGACGCTTCACAGGACAGGCCTGATTTTCCTCACTAAATACAACTTAACTCCTCACACTCCCATCTAAGCTTTGCTCTGACTTTCAGGAAAGTAAGCAAGAAACTTAAGCAAAGAAATTCAGACCCTTTTCTATAAAAACACATACATAAAGTGTGGACATCCATGATGAGGAATGGCTTTTTGAACTCTTAATTTCTCTGTGGTGTGTGCAATCATACCAGTCATAATAAATACAGAAGCTTACTTTAATAACTCCAGTCTCAGCAGGAGATGAGAGAACAAGATGAGATCTCAAACCTTTGTCCTTCACAACAGCAGTTTGCCACCACTGTGAGTTTTATCAGCAAGTATTTTGCTTCCCCAAACTCCCTCGGCTGCCAAAAGCCTGCAGTAGGTAGAGTAAGCTTTCCTGGGAAAAAACAACTGTCTGGGATAGTGGTACAAACCGTGATTTAACCATTGCAGACCCTTCTGCAAGTACAGCTATGCTACTGCAGGAAGAGCTATACCTGTCCCCAGCTCCCCAAAGGGGATCACAGCCTGGACCAGGGAAATCAGGGAAATCTTACAGGTGTGCAGGTGCTCCTCTGTAAAGCTGCTGCCCCGAGACTTCACCTTCCCCAGGTGTCCGTGGCTGCTCAGCAAGCGATTTTGCCTCTTCTGCGAATCCATCCTAGAAAGCCCGGGGGATTTTCCAATCTCGCCCTTTCCGTGTTCAGGCCCCCGGGAACGGAGGCCACACGAACCTGGCGCTCACACTGGATGCTTGAAAAGTGTTTGACCTTTTGATACTGACGAAATAGGAACACAGAGGGAGATTCCCCGACCCAACATCGCGTCCCGGGGTGAGGAGCTGCTGGGAGCCCGCATCTCCGCCTGCCCCCGCCGCATCCCCTCCGAGCCCACCCCGTAACAACCTCCAGAAGCCTTGGGGGCCTTTTCCCCTCCCTCCCTTCCCTGCTCGGGCCGAGGCCCCCCTGGTGCTCGCCGCGACCTCAGCGCCGAGCGAGGGCCGCCCGCCGTTCGCTGCCGCCGCTCCCGGGGAACGCGGCCGGGGCCGCCCCCTGTGAGGGCTCCCGGCTCCCCGCACTGCGCATGAGCGGGGGAAGGCGGCGGAAGGGCCCGTGAGGAGCCGGGAGCCGCCGCCGCCGGAGGAAGCGCCGCCGCCGCCGCCGCCCTCAGTGTCCGCCCGAGCCGGGAGGGGAGAGGCCCGCACAGCCCCCACCATGGTGAGCGGCCGCCCGGGGTCCCTCTGGGCCCAGCGCGGCGCCTCGGGGCCGGGCAGGGGCAGCGCGGCCTGGTCGTGGCGCGCTGGGTGTCCGGGAGCGGCCGAATGGCCGGTGTCGGGGGCTCCGCAGCCGGGCACGATGTGTTGGCCCGGGGCTGCTCGTCCTCTTGCCGGGCACGGCAGGGCCGGCGTGTGGGGCCCGGGCCGGGGCCGCGGGGCGGGCGGCAGGGGCTGCTCGGGGCAGGGGCCTAAGCGGGGGGCGCCGGGATCCCGCCCAGGCTCCGACCCGCGGGGCCCCGGCAGGCCCCGCACGGCGGGAGGGGCTCGCTGGCACCTGGTGTGAGGGTTCAGGAGCCTCTGCGAGACAGCGGCCGTGCTGTGGCAGCGCTGTGCGGGCTGTGCCCTGTGCCTGCAGCAGCACCGAGGGAGTGCAAGGGGCTGCCCGCATCCAGGAGCTGCTCGGAGTTTTTCCGCAGGATTTCAGGCGACTCAGGGCCCATTAGGTGCTGTCAGCTCACAGGGAAGCTTGGGGGTGTTGATGCTTCTTGAGCTGGAATTCTGTTGGGGAATTTCTGGATAATTGTTCCAGGGTCTTGGTTGTTTTCATAGAAGTGTTGTAAAGGAGGGCCTTGCAAAGGTCATCCTACTAAAGGTCTTGTAAAGGTTTATCTTGCGTTTTCTCTGTCATACTGTTCTTGTAACTGAGGATTTGCTGTGGACTCCCAAATCGCCTTTCTCCCTTGCTTCTTGTAGGGGGAAACTGCAGTGTTTAGAACAGCATTTGCTGGTTTTGTTTGCCTAAACAAAAGAAAAATGTATTCCTTCAATTTAATTAAGGAGGCCCTCGTTGGTTTCTTGCACGGTGCCTTATGCACCAGAGGGAACAGTTTATAGTAGTACTTCCAGGCTTTCTCCATATTCAAATGTTGTAACAGCTTTAGCTACTACACCTGTACAATTTAAAGCAGTACTTTTCTGTAGCAGTGTTACAGTCTTAGGAAGGGTGTAGGAGGGAGTTGTAAGATCTACTGGTGTATGCTTATTGGTGTAAAAATATTTTATACTTGCTGTTAATACTATTCTGACAAGCAGAGTTAAAAACATATTAAAAAAATTACAATGTCACCTTTAATTGATGGAGTTATGTTGGCATAAAAATTTGGTTAGCCAGCATTTAAATTTGTGGTGTGCAGACCTCTAATAAACTTGTCACTGTGTAACTAGTATAATTTTTAATTGAATAGTTTGATGTAGATCTTCATTTGTGTTTTTTTATGAGCGGACTGAAGGACTGAAGTCTGAATAAAGTTCTGACTGTAAACTTGTCTTACTGTAATTCTGCAGGTCTGGGACTGTCTGAAATTGTGCATACACAGTAATGTTACACAACTTTTTGTGAAGACTTTTTTCTATAAAAATCACCTAGACCTATCTCACAGTATATCCAGTGTAGGTAGGCAAAATAGATACACAGTTGATAAAATAGACAGTTAATGTCTTGAATGTACATATATTATTGGCTGGCTATGAGATTAGAAATTTAAATTGAACCATACTGTAGAAAGTGGCATTATAACAGAAATAGTGAGGCCCATTACTCAGAGAATATCTTTTTGTGAGAAACAGCAGAGTTCTGTCTGCTTGGTCTTCTTGGAAACACTTAACTGAAGAACCAGCAGACATATTCTGTGTAGCAATTCTGTGCTGGTAGATTGGTATTTATCAGATGGGAGGGAGTATGAGAATACTCCACTCATGGCCCTGAGCAGAGCTGTTGGCCCTGTGCAAGCAGCTGTGTTCAGGCTGTGCTTGTTGGCTCCAGCACCCAGGTGAAAGGATGACACTGAAGGGGGACTAAATGACAGGCTGCAGCTTTTAGAAGTAGTAAATACAGGTATGGTGGTTTCCAGTGCCTTGGTGTAGGATTCTGTCCCTTACTTGTGGTATGGCAAAATCCTCTGTTTGGTTAGGGGAAAGGTAGGGAGACTTCACAGAGATCTGAGGATGCTCATCCAGAAACATGAGATTCCATGTCCAGTTTTTCTGCCCATGTACACAAAACTGCTCTGGCTCTTCCTCCCAGAGGCTGTGGCTTGTGCAGCACAGCAAGTGCCATGGCACAGGCTCCTGCTGCTGGGGCCTGGCTCCTACCTGTCCATGCAGCACTGCCAGATTGAGCACTGCTGGCTCTGCCTTAGTCTCACCAGTGTCCATATGGCTTTGTGCCTTCAGGACAGAGGGTTCCTGCCCTTGAACCATCTTTGTCCTGGATCTGGAAGGGACAACACCCTGGCAGTATTCCTTGGGCTGCTGGGAGCAGTCAGCCTTGCTTACCCACTCTTCATCTGAGCTGGCTGAGCAGCACCTGTAGAAGGGCTGTCCTTCACCTTCCCTGTTGGAGTGGTAGTGCTTCATCTCATCCTGAGGACAGTGCTGTGCCCATGAATCAAGGCACAGCAGTGAGCTGGTCCATTGTACTCTGAGCCATCTTCACTGCCTGAACAATTCTGAATGATTTAATGAATTTAGAACTGTGTGTGGTAATCGAGGCAAGCGTGTTATTATCTACATCATTATCCAGAGCCATGTGCTAGCCTTATCTCTATTTATATTATCTATTATATTGTCCAGTTTGTGTTCTCTGGAAAATATTTCTGTGCTGATAAATACATAATTTCTTACTGCTAACCTCAGCTGACAGGAAGTTGTAAAATTTCATATTCCAAGAATTTCATGTCTGACGCTGTCTCCTGTAATGTTGGTGTACTTCATGACATTGTTATGTGGTGTTTAACTCCACGAGCTATTCTGCAAGGCCAGCTGTTTATACGTGTAAGCAGTGGTGCATATGCATGTCTGAAGCACTTTGTTGATATTAAATAGTTGAGGTTTACTTGTCCCATGGTAAAACTTCAGATTCTTGGCATTGCGCTTCGGACGGAGTAGTCAGAGTGCCAGACAAGATGGTGCATGATTCTGTTTCCTCTCCTAGCTTACCAGAGATCCCTTTGAACTAATACTTTAAATCACTTTTAACTAGAGCCATGAAAAAAATATTCAAGAATATGAACTACTCTGAGAACAAGGTGTGAAATTTATTATGTAGCTCTTGATATTTTACTCATGTTTTATGGTGCCAATGCAAATATACACTATGAATAGAGTTTGTGCCCCAGACCAGAGTTAAGAATGCTAAACAACTGGCTGCTTTATGTTGTCCTTTTTTATTTGGAAAAGCCCTGATTTTTGTGTTTCCTTCACCTCTCAGGTTAGCATGAATTACCATTATATCTACAGCAATATTCTTGGTAGCTGTAAATTGACCTTCTGCCTGCCTGCAAATACTGAAATTATTTTATCCATTAAAAGAACGTTATAGAAGGTGGAAAGCAACTTTATGTTGTGATTTTTCTCTTGGATTTTATATCTCAACACACTTTTAAAGTGTATTTGTTCTGTTCCACTGCAACCAAGTAGATTTAACATCAGTTTGAAACAGAAGCTACAAATGTCCTGACTGTCTTACTTTGTGTGCCCTCTCTTAGAGAAACTGCTGTGGAAAATAAAATGTAGTTGAAGGACATATTTGTTTACAGTATTCAGAAACTGTGGCTATTTACTTTCACTGTTTTTGTCTTTACCTCAGATTTTTTTTGGTAGTATACCCGTGTGCCATCACTGTTGGTGGGTTAAGATGCAGTTCTGTCTATTTGTAGATTTCTGTTGTAATTAACGTTTTTCTTACAAAACAAACTCATGATTACTCATGATTCTGCCTGTTAAGCTTTAGCCATGTGTTTGTTGAACACAAGCAGTAAAGCAGACATTTTTAGGTGCCTTTGGTTCCTGTCATGGACACAGTCCAAGGTGGGATGGTTCAGGAGCAGAGCTCCCCTGGCCGTTCGTGTGGCATCAAGGGACAGCAGTGGCAGTCGGTGAGGGGCTGCACCCCGGGCCTGGGGGACTGAGCTGGGTCCTTGGGAGGAGCAGGGATCTTCCCACAGCCCCAGCTCCTGCCGGAGTCTGAGTGCAGTCAGTGCAAAGGCCGAGACTTCGTGGAGGTTGATACTATTTTAGAAAAGGCTTTTACCTGTCACATGCATGAGAACTTAACAGGCTTTTCTTTGAGTCCTGCCTGAAACAAAAGCGCAGATGTCACATCGTTCAAATTCCTTTGCTTAGCAGTGAAACTCCCAGGATTTGGATGGTCTGTATCAGTGCCGGGAAAGGTGCAAAGCAGTCGCTCACTGATGAGGGACTGTGTGATTGCCTTCCTTGGGGGCCACAGGGGACTTTGGGCAGCAGAACTCACCGAGCCCTGCTTGTCTCACTGGGGCCACATGGGACCTTTGAGCCAAGTCCAAGAACAGGCTCCAGTCCGGGCAGTGTGGGACAAAGGTTGGTGCTGTTTCCCATGAACCTTATCCAGGAGAGTGGAGCCCTCATTCAGCTATTAACTGTCTGCAAAATGTTGATGACCAGCGTTCAGAATTTATCTTTGAATCTGGGGTGACTGAAAACAGTGCAGAAGATAAGGAAAAATAATGCTGTAGTCAGAGCTGGTAGAGAAGTTCTAGCATTTTTTGTACCTGAGACTAGGAGAAAAAATACTTGGGGAAATAAAAGTCCAAGTATTTTAATTTTTATTTGTAATTTTTCACTGAAGTATCTGATCAAGGAAAGGATATTGAATTAGAATATTCAAATTTGGTACTTAATTGTAAGAGGCAAATCTTCGTTTTAAAATCAAAATAATAGAACCAGATGTTAATTAGAATGAGTGTAGTTTTATGAATCTACACAATGTAGCTTTTCATTTGGAGAAGTTATTCTGTGTTCTAAAAGTAAGGTTATCTGTCTTGTGACATCTTTATTATGAAAGGTAGCTTGGATACCACACAAACTTGATCAAAGGCTTGCAGAACTGAATTTTTCCTTTGCCTTTTGATCCAAGAAATAAGAGTACAAATTTGTTTCATTTGCTTTCCATTGGTGTTCATTTGTATATATAGGCAAGACACATATGTGTTAAATAAAATTCTGTCTTCCTTTTTAACCTGTGTTAAAGTTGAGATGTTTTACATGGATTGTGTTGCATTACAGTGAGCACAATTTCAGTGTCAGGTATTTGTTGCCTGATGACTGTAGGATTAAAGGTTATGTGCTGCTCTGTATTGCACTTGAAACAATAATAGAGTATTAGTGCTCAGTGTCTAGAAATAGCCCTCAAAAGTGCAGAAGGTTTGGAACCTGTTCCTGCTTGAAGTGTGGGTTTTTAATGTGCTGGAAAAAGAGCTATAATAGGATAATAAAAACTCAGCAGTAATTCCATCTCTTGCTGTCCTGTCGTAGGCCTGCAGAGAGTCCCCAGTCACTTAGGATGTGGAGTGTCCTGTCCATATTGGCAAGGTTCTGCAGAAGCATTCATCAACTATAAAGAAAGGGTTTTGGCACTTCTTCACTAAAAATAAACTCATATTTGACCAGGAAAATAGGAAAATTAAAGAAAAATATTATGGCTGAACAGTGTGATTTATTGCATCTTATACCTTACTGAATGTTGTAATTAGCTGCTTGATTCTCTGTAATTTCAATCTTCTTTTAAAAAAGGTTTTATGTTGTTGCTATCACTTAGGGAGCCCCAAGCATGGGAAAATCTCATGTACATATGTAGAATTTAAATTTTATCATAACAGGCATTTAAGCTGCAAGCTTTTGTTCTAACAAATTGCACTCTTCTTTTATGTGACAAGATGCAGAACATACCAGCTTCTGTGGTCCTGGGCATCCATGGTAAAGCCTACTTAAACCTGTTCCTTGACTTTTTGTGGGATATCACTGCTTTTAGAGTTCACCCTTGCAGGAACAGGGAAGAGCAAAGCCTCCTGGGGTTTTAGAGAGTACTCACTATTAAATGGGCTATGCATACTTATATGTACACGTTTTTTAAAAAATCAAAATACTAAAGATTAAAGGCACCAGCTTTGTAAAGAAAAAAGGAAAGCTAAGATAATTAAGTATGGCTGCCCTATAGTGCAGCTGAGTCTGTGGTGATGCAGCAGTCTGGCTGTGTGGAACTGATTACAGGAAGCTGGTAATTGATAGATTTAAATTTGGGATTGTTTCATCTTCGTTTGGGATTTCTTTCAGTGGTTTGTTTCCAATAATCTGAGTTTACAATACATTTTAAAAAGCTGCAACTAAAAATCCATTAGTCATTTCTGGAAGTTGTTCCACGTGGCCTTGTCAGTGTTAGAGATTTTTGTGGAAGTGTGAGCTCAGTAGTGCAAGGTGTGAATGTCTGCTCTGGAGCCAGCCCTTGACACATGGGGTGCACAGGAGCTGTGCTCAGGGTATTGTTCTATTCAGTATATTCTGTGGGTATCAGTTTAAACCAAATGTGATGTTCTTGTATTGTTTTCCAGTGGTGTAACTGAAGCTGGTGACTTAACTATTCTTACAAATAAGTGTTCACACTCATCATCAAGCCACAGAAAACTAATCCTGACTTTTAGGACAGATGAATTTGTCCTCTGAAGCATTAGTTCTTTTTTCTTATGATGATGTGATTGAACACTAATTAACGCTTTGGAATTAAGAGCTTGAGCACATACTGCTCCTAAATCATTCTTTGGCTGAATTTTATCATGTCATGGGATTTTTTTTGCCTTTTTTCTCCATATTCACTGAGAAGGAGCTGTTGAAATTACAGATGCAATAATGAACAGAATATACAAGTTTTGGTTAGAATACAAAGTAAACTAAAAATGAAATACTTGTGCCATGTAAGGAATCCAATACTGATTTAAAATTTTGTCAGAACTTTTCTGTACCAAGTTGTAACACTGGGAGTGTTTGCTTCGACTGTATTGAGTGAACTGTGGAGCTGAGTTTGGGTGTAGTGCAGGAGCTGTGATTGCTTTCTCATGATGAGCAGTTAGTTTTGTGTAACTCATACCCTTGAAATCCTGCGTGTGCTTCTCCTCATCAGAAATATCCTTGGGAATCCCTCTCTGCTGATAAGCAGCAAGTCTGCATTCATTCTGGGCTGGAGCAGGGCGGGATGGCTGGGTCTGGGCAGGAGGCCTGGAATTCCTGAGCTCTCACCTTGGCTACTCACTCCCCCGCCTGCCTCAGGCACCACTGCCTCTTTTTTTCTGAGCTTCGGTTGCTGCACCTGTGAAATGGAGACAATGCCTCCTCGCAGGAATGTTTTGCAAATTATGTAGGTGGAGCTGAGAACCTTCAAAGTGAAAAATCTCTTTAAAGGAAAAGAAGTCTTTAAGGTGTTTCAGTGTGTAGCTCCCTGAAATGGATGTCCCAGCCTGGTCCCTTGCTGCCATCAAGAGGCACCTCAGGAGATGCCGTTCCAGGTGTGGCCCTGGTCCTGCAGTAGCTGGGACACAAGGGACACCGGGTTTGCTGCTCAGAGGTGCTGAACGGCCCAATGGCCTGCTCTGCCCCACCTCTGGAGGAACTTGATCAGATATTTTGATATCCTGATTGCTTGGGAAAGTTAGACTGATTTAAAAAGCATTAAGAGACTGGTTTTTATTTACTGGTGGGGTGTTTTTGTCCAGTAGACATTTCTAGTTACAGTATTGTCTGTTTTCACTAGAACAAGTTGAAATCATCACAGAAGGATAAAGTGCGTCAGTTTATGGTCTTCACACAATCCAGTGAAAAGACAGCAGTGAGTTGTCTGTCTCAAAATGACTGGAAGTTAGATGTTGCAACAGACAACTTTTTCCAAAATCCTGAACTTTATATACGAGAGAGTGTTAAAGGATCACTGGACAGAAAGAAGTTAGAACAACTATATAACAGATACAAAGGTGAGTACCCTGAATTTTAAGGCTTATTTCATACTTGTATAATTCTTATTTACAATGTCTTGGTGATGTTGTGCTCTTGTTCTGGGAAATCTTAACTGACTCTTTCAGCTTTTTTTTCTGTGCTAATAATAAAAATTAGAAGGGGAATATAGGTAGGTTTCTGCTTCACAGGGATTACATGCAGTTACTTTATGTGCTCTGAATGTATCTACATTTATAGGACATTAGGGTCTGAGCTGGAACTGTGTGTGCAGTGAGTAATTGTGATGGTTAATGAGGATTTTAGGTAAGTCTCCTGGGGAAGGCACACCACACAGGACTTGATCCTGTCAAAGGACTAGGTTGCATACTAGGGATGGGTTCTAACTTGGTTTTTATTCAGCTTGTTCTTATCAGGTAGTTACAAAGAGAGTGTAAAAGAAAACAGAGTCTCTGTATCTTATATAGCCAGTGTTCAACTGGTATCCTACCACATAAAGTGGATTCAGTAGAGCAGAACAATTCCTGTGCTTTAGCACTTAATCTAAAAATGAGTGCTCTGTTTTCTGTCAGTTTTCCTATGTTTTATATGTATAATCCAAATACCATTTTTGTGAAGTCTGTGTTGGCTTGTGTTAGTAGATCTTTGTTAGCACAGTTGAAATGTGAGCATCTCACTTCCAGACCAGATGTTGATTCCTTTGTGGAAGGAGGAGTGGACCTGGCTGACTTGGAATCGCTAATGGAGCAGCATAACTTCCCCCTGGAGGTTACTGTGTCCAACCTCTGCATGCTGGAAACCTCCTGTGGGCCAGGAAATGCCTACATCTGCTCTTGGGGGAGCTGTGGATGGGCAGATTTGGGTGTTGGTACAACTTGGAAATGATCACTGCAGAATGGCTTCTATGGGAACACAGCTCATCAGTCTGACCAAAGAGGCCAAAAATGGAGTGTGCTGGGGGAGAGAACCAGTGTGCTCTGTAGGGAATGAGTCAGAAGATCCTGCACATTATTAGGCAGAAAATAAATGTTTGTGGTGCTTTTGTCTCTCAATTAAAATAACATGATCTTCATTGTATGGGAGGCTTTATTGCAGTAACTGCCTCAATTGTTAAAGCTTAACCATTGGGAGCACTCATTTAATTTTGTTTTTAAAATACTCTCTTATAAGGGCAGATCCCAAAAATGGCTTCTTGAAAATGTTTCCTTGTCCTAAATATACTTGTTGAACAAATTAGCTTTTTCAAATATCTGTTTTTCTTGATCCTTACTTTTATGTGCCCAAGATCCTCAAGATGAAAACAAGATTGGCATAGATGGAATTCAGCAGTTCTGTGATGACCTAGCCCTCGACCCAGCCAGCATCACCGTGCTCATCATCGCGTGGAAATTCCGGGCTGCAACACAGTGTGAATTCTCAAAGCTGGAGTTCATGGATGGAATGACTGAGCTGGGGTAAGTGCTCACTGAGTGTTAGATGGTCACAGTGTGACCCAGTGTCCTGCTTTGGGGAATTCTCAGCCTTGTGTCCTTTCTGAGATGTTTCAGAGCCCAGCATCGCTTGTCTGCCTCTGGAAGAACACAGCCCGGCCTTGGTTGTGTGATGGCTGGCACAGAGCTGCTCTGGCAGGTAGAGCAGGAATGTTGGGCAGAATTGGGGTTTCTCTGCCTTGTGAGAGTGCAGGAGTCTTTATCACATTTCCTAAAAATTTTGTGGATTCTGGAACCTGGTATGTCGGTTATATGTGCAAATGCAACATGAAGAAATAACAAATGAAATTCTTGTAGAGGTGCAGACTCATCAAAGGCTTCTTGAATTCTGTTTTGATAACCATATTGTATTCTACAAACAGTTTATAGATTTTTGTTTAATTCACGTTTTTATGGCAAAATGAATAATAAATAAATATACAAACAAATGTGCTTTTTAAAATGCAGATGTGACAGCATAGAAAAACTGAAGGCCCAGATTCCTAAAATGGAGCAAGAATTAAAAGAGCCAGGAAGATTTAAGGATTTTTATCAATTTACTTTCAACTTTGCAAAGAACCCAGGACAGAAAGGTTTAGGTATGTATTCTAATTCATAAGCATTTGCTCATTAATATTGGAAATGGCTAATTAAAGCTGTAAATGAATGTATTATTGTGATCCAATGAATCTGAAAGATAATCACCCTTGGGTTAAAATACATCTCTGTTTTGAAAGATGCATGTCAATTTAAGGTATTCAAATTGATTATTAATAAAGGCTACAGAATTTTATGGGAGAAGGTTTATTTGTTCACTCAGAGTGAGTGCAGTTCTCAGTAAGCACAATGGATTATGTTCTTATATTAAAGACATAATTGCAGCACTTAGAATTTGCAGCACTGAACAGATTAATTGAATTTTTACTTTTAGGATAAATTGAAGCTGTTAAAACCATTTTCTGTGTAAGCACATTTGTACAGTCCCTTGTAACACCAGAAATGCTTGCAAATGTCTTAGCAGGATAGAATTGGAATGGTACAAATGGATTCCTGTGTTCTGGGCCTGATGCCTGCTGGTGCCTACCTACAGAGTTTTTTCCCCTTACCTCACTGAAGGCTTTTTGCCATTATTTCAGAGTTCACACGTGGAGTATGGCTTTAGTTGATGTAACAGGTGGAGTGGACAAATAACTTATTAAAAGTAATTTCAGAACATCACACTTTGGATGGAATTAAAGCAACAAACTGTAGCTCTGTCTATTCGAAACAACAAAAATGAGGGAATAAAAATTTCTTTCAAGCAGTGATGTTTAGCAGCCAGGATGTACATTCATTTCTCTACAGTGTGATTTGGCTGTTAGCCATAACTAGCTTTTCATGATCCTGTAACTTAAGTTAATTTTTCTGGTTTTGAGAAATAATAAATTCTGGAAAGGCTGGTAGGTTCTTCCTTCACAGCTTGTGAATTTGTTCTTCTCAGTAATGAAAATGCTCTAAACTGGCTGCCACTGGACAGCTTTGCATTCCCAGGCTGTGTAAAGATGAGCTTTCTTCTTTAGTTTTACTGGCTCTTATGTACAGACCAACTTTTGTCTTAAAATGAGTATTGAAAAATAAGTAAATAAGCAAAAGTTCTATGTCCTTCTTTGACACCTGGCTGTTATCTTGTTTGTGTTTTCAGTGGATTGTGAATTTCATTGTATCCAAAGGAGCTAAAAGTGCTGCTAAACCATCTGAAAATACTTGTGCATGCTTGTAGTCATTTCTGAATCATGCAAATAAATGAACAGGCTGATTTGTATTTCTTGTAGAAAATCATAATAATTTTTTTAGGCTGCTACAACAAGGAAAATGTGGACAGCAACTGAATTGTGGGAATAATTTCCCAGGAAAACTCATTGGCTTGCTTTATTTGTCATTCATCATAAAGCTTCTTCCTGCATGTTAAGCTCTAGCAGTGGCAGACAGGTATAGTTTTCTGGGATCCATATGGCATATGCATAGTGTAAGATAGGTTTTTAAATTGTTTTTGTTTTAAAATCTGGGTCTGGAAGTCTGAGCCTAAATTCTGGATGCTTACCAGCCATTTTGGTGCTCATAAATACACAGTTCTAGGCATGAATTTACAACAGGGCAGAATAATTCTGGCAACCCTGGAGCAAAACAATACTGGGAGAAGTACAGAGCTGCAAAGTAAGTGCTGCTAGTTAGGCAATTAATTTTGGTGTGTCTAAATAACTGCTTGTAGGAACTTGCCAAATTGATTTTAATGTATATTGGTCTCTAATCTTGCAAACATTGTGCTGTAGTTCAGGCACAGTTCTGGAAATATATTTCCTCTGCATAATTCCTTACTACTGTGTAAGTAGGAGGGTGTCTGAAAAGTTCTTGTGGTATTTGTATCTCACTGGAGAATACCTTGTAGCTGGTGTTCATCTCAAACATTGTTTGCTTCTCTTGCATCTCTCTGGATACAATTCAAAATGGAGGAATTTTGAGACTCTTATATTTGATCCAGGAGGATTTCACTGAGCATTTTCACACTTAGAGAAATCTAAAATTATATCTTTACCTTCCAGTTTTGCTATTTAATATAATTTATTTTTAAAAATGTAGTTTGTCCCAAGGTATTATGTCATCCTGCTTTACATGTTTGGACTCATACAGTGAGTTTGAGGTTGCAGCACCCTGAGATTTAGCTTTTAACAGCCTTTGCTTACCCACAAGAATTACCTCAAAATTGGATAAAAATGTCAGAATGCACAGTTTGTTTATAGTGATTGTTTACAAACCACTGTAAAATGCAGTGATTTGATCACCTTGCCTTTTTGTATCCATACCATTAATGCAGCACAAGTAAATAAAACTTAGTTTTCAGCTTTTTTCCTTGAGGAACTGATCAGCTTCCTCTGAAGTTTGTATCTATTAATTTTTAGAAAGACAGTAGTTTTAGTTGAAAGCTAAAATGCATGTTTTTGTACCTGAATCTGCTGTCAAAGAGAGACTTTGAGCTTCTACAGTCTTGAATGAGTTGCCATTTTCAGATACAGCTTTATTTACTGAGGAGTAGTGACTTCTGTGTAATTTGTCTCTGCTTCTTGCACTTTTGTCTGAAATAAAACCTCTTTGCAGCTTTACAGCAGAAAATCCTTCACAAATTTTATTCTGTACTTTGGTCAGGAGATACTATAATGTGACTCTGCTGTTTGAGAACTTTTAATATCAGATGCTAAACAATTCAGAAACTCCTCATCAGCTCCTATTTTCCCTCCAGCAATGCAGATTTCATACTTTGTTTTGTTTGTGTTGGTTTCACCTCCAAGATCTACCTCCCTGGGTTCTTTTAAATATTTGGGCATCCTGGGGGAAGGAAGGGAGTGGAGCTCTTGGTTTATTGGTGTAGATATTTTTCTTCTTTTCCGAGGTGTGCAGTTGATCCTGTGCCTTCCCCCCCTGCTTCCACAAGGGGATTGTTTATAGAAGAAATTTGCTAGTCTGCCATAAGAGCTTTTTTTTAAAAAGAGGCCACTTACCTGGGCAGCCTTTTGGGGTCACTGTGTGATATCCTGCAGCTGAGGATACTGAATTTGGTAATTCAGTGAGTGGGGTTTGGTGCTGCAGCAATCCCCTGGTAATTCCTGGAAGTGCAGGTGACCCTGCAGAGCTGTGGGTTCCAAATGTCTTCATGTGCTCCTGTCTGCCCCTCCTGGCCCTTCAGCCCTTGCCCCTCCCCAGGGAGGGGGGACCTGGCTCTGTCCCTCCCCTCCAGCCGGACCCGCCGGGGTTTTTTGGGAGCTGCTGCCCTCCAGCAGCTCTGACAGGCAGGGGGCTGCTCTCAAATCTGTCGGGCCAGGCTTCACTCATTGCAAACAAGCAGGAATTTAACAGGAGGCTTGGAAAGAAGAACAAAAAAAGCCAACCCACCACCCAACAAACAAACAAAACACCCCACAAGCAAAAGGAAAAAAAAATCCCAAACCAAAACAGCCAAAAACTACCCCACACCACCAACAAAAAAACCCACAAAAGCAAAAACTCAACCAAAACACCACCACCACCAAATAAATCAACTGTCTTCTGTCTGCTCAAGGACACTACCTAAAGAGTCTCTTTCAAAAGGAAATCTTGACTACAGAAATGAGCACTTGACAAAAGTCTCATTACAAAGGCAGCACTTGTAATAAGGTTGCCTTATGAATGAAATCATTAAAAGTTGGTTTTATCTAAATTGTATTTTGTACATTAAAAAAGATAAAGTCTCAGTACAAAATACTATAAATTTTCTTTTCAAGCCAATAGCATCTTTAACTGAAAATATTTTGCTGACTTTTAACTAAAGTATTGCTAGATAGCAAAAGGCATATGCAATGTCCTGGGGGGGTTTGGATATGTTAGATATTAATATGGGCAATTCTGTTCTCTAAAATGTAAAATATGTGTGTAACACTTTATTTATGGTTGCCTTTTTGTAAAGGATCCTTGAGTATATTTGCATTAGTTTAATCTTTTCACGTTTATGGATACATGGTTGATCCTGGTGTTAGATACTTGTGGAGATTATATATTTGATATGTATATCTCTAAAAGTAATTATTTTAATATTACAGATTTAGAAATGGCCATTGCCTACTGGAATTTAGTACTTAATGGAAGATTTAAATTTCTAGACTTGTGGAACAAATTTTTGTTGGTAAGTTTAAACCTTTACCTAATCTGGACTGCAGTATTTTCAGAACTTGGAAGATAACCATGTTTAAGTTACTGAGTAGATGAAATAGACTGTCTTGACCTAAATCCCAGATATTCATAGTGTGTACAACAGAAATATGTTTTGGGGATATGGATGTGTTTGAGACAGTAAAAATGAATGTCTAATAGGGTTTTAACTTATTTTTTAAATCTAAATTTTCCACCTCTCCAAACAGGAACATCATAAAAGATCAATTCCTAAGGATACCTGGAATCTTCTTCTAGACTTTAGTACAATGATAGCAGATGACATGTCTAACTATGATGAGGAAGGTAAACGTTGCCATTTTCTCTCATTAACTTCTGTGTTTTATGTTACATTTATTACTGTGCATCTGCCTTGGCACAATCTCAAAACCAGCTCCATTAGAGTATTTCTGGTGATCTGAAGTTAGGGCTGCTTTAATGCATGTTGTAATCATATCTGTTATTAATGTTTTAAAAAGAAATGCTGGAGCTTTCATGGAATCCATTTTCTTTCTTTGTTCTAAGCTCAGCCACAAATTCTTTCTTACTGAGACAACCTCAAATTCTTTCTTACTGAGACAAACCCTGCTATATGTCCATTTAAAACCCACAGCTTCTCTATTGCTGCAGTTCTTGGCATCTTCATCGAAGGAACTGATCCGTGGTTTGTGCAGCTCTGTGTAGGGTCCTCTGGTTACTGCATTTCATAGCTGAGAATGTTTTTAAGTCTGGTTGCTTCTGTTTATGTGAGCCTTGGACATGTTTTGACATAGAAGTGAAGCTGGCAGCACACAGGGGTTGCTGAACAGAACTCACTTCCTACCAAATGTGTTTCTTGTAAACTTTTGTATCGATCTTTCCTCTTCAGTCCATGTGCAGCCAAGAACAGCTGATTGCCCTCAGCCCTTGGCAGCACATCAGTTCAGTGAGGGGGAAACTAAACTTGGGATACCTCCAGAGCAGAGGGCAGCAAACTGCTCCAACTTTATTTAGTAATTATGGACCGTGCTCATTCCCTTGTCAGTGTTGAGTTAGGATTTTGATCAGTTTTTTGTTTTTGTCTGGAAGATAACCCTTGAAAGTGATGTGTATTAACTGGCTTTAAAGGAAGCAGAAATCTTTAATCAGCTCTTAAATTTTAAGCAGGAAAATAAAATTATATTTTTTTGCTTCAAATTCTGCCTAGTTTAATACTGGAAAGCAAATATCTTGTCTGGATAGGAAGCTTGTGAAAGAATGCCTTGTTGAACCAAGTTCTTACATTCTGGTGTTTTCCTCTTTCAGGGGCATGGCCAGTTCTTATTGATGACTTTGTGGAATTTGCACGCCCTCAAATTGCTGGGACAAAAAGTACGACAGTGTAGCACTAAAGGACCCTTCTAGAGTGTACATAGTCTGTACAATACCTGAAATGGAAAATTGCACAGTCAATTTCTGCTGGCTGGACTGAACTGAAGATCAATCCTCACAATATGGCTGAGGGTTGAGACAAACCTTTAAGGATACATCTTGGACCATATCATATTTCATTCTTCTACTGGTGGTTTGGGCTTTTCTTCTAGTCTGGACCACTCTTGCCCGTTAAAATTCCAACACTGTGGATTTCATCATGGATTTATTTTTTGTTGGTGGATCACCCTAGTTTCATCTCCCATAAGTCCTAGAAGCTTTATTATTATTTTGAGGTTTCTGATTTCACATAAAGCACAACGCTGGTCATCATCAGACAACTGTTGTATGGCATCTGAATTATACAGATCAACATCAAAACAATTTTTAAAAGAACCCTTAAATACACACTTGGGGCTAGTTGCAAAGACTGTACTGATAGCACTTCCTGCAAGAGTGATATATTTAAGTGTACTGGGTCCGAGTTTTTTCTTTTCTGGAAAAGTGCAGGTGTCGTCTGAGTGTGAGTCTCTGGTCACAGCAGTGGCAGGAGTGACCCAGGAGCCCCAGGGCTGTTGATTGGAGGTCCCTGGTGCCTGGCTGGGGTTGGCTGGTGGCTCAGCTGCTCTGGGGACAGCTTGGGGACGACACAACTCGAGCCCGCAGGGGGCAGAGCTGTGTCCTCACAGAAGCCAGCGTTCTCTAGGTTACTCTCTAAGAAATCAGATTTCATTACAGTTTTGAAATGCTTATCTGTCTGTCAAAGAAAGGTTTTTCATTTCTGTGGAAATCAAACACTTGAATATACTGAATTTGTGTCTTAACTGTTTGCTACACAATACAGTATTTTAAATTGAGACATGTGACTTTTATGACCCTGTTGTACAAGAAGCTGGTGAGGTTGATATGAATCTGGGTTTTGAAACCATTATCCTGGTAAGTTAAATCTTCATAACATAGAGGTACTGCCATTATGGATGACACCCCTTTTTAAATTATTTTGCTGAGTTTTCCTTCAATTGACGTATCACTGTGGTTGCCAAATACAGAAATTCAGAGTAAAGCTTTCCCAAACAGGCACAGGTCAGATACAAACTCCTACACTGGCTTTGTTTAAATTATTTTGTTGATCATCACTACTTCTGTCTAGCTGCATTTGACTAAATCGCTTCATTTGGATCAAAGCAGCTTTTATCAGATGCAATTCTTTAATAATACAAGAGCTCTTGAGCTGCTTTTATGGTCTTTTACTCCTGAGTTACTTGGGAGGAGATGTGATAAATCCTGCTCTGGAAAACAAGCTGGAAAGAACGAGCTCCAGGAGAGGAGACAGACCATACTTACAAGTGAGAAGAGGGGGTTGAAGTCCATGCTCTAAATAGTGCCCTGATAAGGCAAGAATTATTCTTGAGATGAGTCACTGGTACTTGCACTAGACTGCAGCACGATTTTATGCAGATGCTAAAAGTATTTTAAAGAAAAATTGACTATTAAACAGGTAAAATTTTTATTTGTACTCTGTGCAGTTGACCTTAAGGCTGGCTCCCCTTACAGCAGTGCCCTTTTCGCAAATCCAGTTGTGCATTTATTCCAAAAATACAATTCCTCAAAAACATTGCAGACTTTCTCCAGCTACTGGAATTGGCTATGCCAAAAACTGTGTGTTTTGCTGCTTTCAGTATTTCCTTTCTCAGTTTTGTGTAAATAAAAATGGGGACTTGAAATTATGGGGTGGGTGGGGTGGAAAAAAAAAAGCTCGACAAGGTTATCTCTGCGTGCTGTTTTCTGTCTTGAGGGTTTTGGTACTGTTTCAGATTGATTAGTTCAAGTATGCTGTGCTTGGAGAGGAGAACTGACTTGCTTTTCATCCCAATGCAGACTTGTCCCTCAAAAAAGTCTGGGGTTGGGCAATGGCAAAATGCCGTGGTGTTTTAGAGACTCTTCCTTCTGAATGCAAGATCTTTCCAACAAAATAGTGTTGTCATCAGTTTGGTACTACATGCTTATAATTACTGTGTAATTATAAAGAAATACATAAAAACTTTGACTAATTATGTTGCAGAAAAGGGTTATTTGTGCTATCATGGCATCTTAAAAGTTTTTCAAAATGACTGAAGTTGAAAGAAACATTGATTTAACAGGGTGTTGTTCTAAGGACAAAATGCCTGGTTACAGGGAATATTTTGTACTGAAACGTGCTCGGATGTGGCCATGTGGCTTTTTCCTTTATATCTGTGTGGGGTTGTTTTTTAGTTTTTTGTTGTTTTTTTTTTTTTTTTTTTTTTTTTGTTTTGTTTTGTTTTGTTTTGTTTTTTTTTTTTTAAGAATGCAGCCAGTTGCTTACTTGGATTGCTTTAATTCGTAAGTGCTTATGTCCTCAATTTGATGATCTCCCCGCAAATGGATTGATTTAATTTTGCCAAATGTCAAGAAAAAAAAAAAAGAAGGCAAACATCAAGTTTGTAAACTGTTTTTATACATTAAAATATGTACAAAATTAGAAGTGCCCTGATATAAAACACTTAATCTTGAGATTATATTTAGTAAAAACCCATAATTTACATATCTCTGTAAGTTCAAAATGTAACTTCTTACAATCCCTCTCATTACCAACAGAGGCAATAAAGCTCCAGTGAAATTGCCATGACTGAGGTTTGTACTGCATTGTTTCAGTGTATTATTTGTAAAACTTATTTCTGGAATGTGCTTTTAGGGAGTGGGGGGGAAAAAAAAAAAGCATGGAATACACGTGTTCTGCATAAAGTACAGTTCAGGGCAAGTCTTTCTTTTGGGTGGGGGGAAAAAAAAATCTAAAAGCTGCTCCTCCACCTTGCCTGTTGCTTGTTCCCAATGTTTACAAGTCCCACGTGGAGCTGATGCCCCAGCTTGTGGAGGAAGACACCACACACTGCAGTGGCTCAGCTCTGCCTCGAGTACAGCAGTAAAGCCACTCCTTATTGATCAACCTGTTAATAGGTAACTTATGACTTGCCTCAAAACTGTTTTACAATGAAATCTGTACTGAGACATCCTTATTTAAGAAAGATAATTTTTTTTTAAGAATGCATTTAATAAACTTTTGTCATTCACACTTTTATTTAAATAACGTTGCCGGAAGTCTCTGTAGATTTTATTTGAGGATGGTAAATTGTCTGGGTTGGCTTTTAAACAAATACCAGTGATGCCCTGCAGGCCTCTGAGCTCTCCAGCAGTTGACCACACCATTAAATACTTGCTAGAATTATAATTTCATCTATCAAAAATGGGCCTTAGATTTGTAAATATGAAGCTGGTTTAGTACCAACATGTACTAAAGCAGAAGTATCTGCAGAAAATAAACACCAAGACTTTTGCTCCTAAGTAGGCACCTGTAGCTCAGGCCCAAGTCTGACCATTTAAACTGGCAGAAAACTCAACACCCAGCTTCTGGAATTGTCAGCAAAAGCTGCCTAAATGCAATTTGAATGTTTTGCATGAAACTGCAGCTGTGTCTTTTCTAAACTCAGCTCTGTGTTTGTGGAATATACAATTTCAAGCCTTTTTCAGTGTTCAGAGAACAACTGGCAGGAGTCTGAGGGATAAATCAAATTAGGGCGAGGAACCTGGGAGGGTGAGATGAGGGGACTGTAGGAATTGTGTGGGGAGCGGCCCAGGTTTGTTATTTTCTTGTTCTTGCTGGTGATTTCTCTCCAGCCCTGCTCCTGACTGTTCGTGGGCCAGGGTGCAGCAAGCCTGGTTTTGCTCTGCCATCTTTTCCTCTACCAGTTACATAATTAAAACAATGACTCAGCTAGAAGTGAAAATTTTATTTAATAAATATAATTTTCATAAACCATTTTCAAAACAACTACTGACCAAGCTGTACAAGGAGCAAGCACACAGCCTCGCTGTCAAAGGAGCAAAAATAACATGAGGCAGCCACAGTGTCAGAGGTCCAAAATTCTTTGTATAACTTATTGCTCATTTCCAGTAGGCAACACCCCTAATCTGCCTAAAATTAAGGATCAACAGCTTTTAAAAGGTACTTGCAGAGATGAAATCATTTGTTTTTCCCTTCAAAGAAGCAAGCTCAATCCCTCTTCAGTGAAAAAACAGGAGTCTAGATGATGATTTGTGATTTTTGTATACATAAACGCTGAAATCTGTCATGAGGACTGCAACTAGGAATTGTAAAAATATATTCTTTGAGATACAAATTAAGATCTTCCTGGAGCAAGGTGCGCCTCATTTTTAACCCTTTTCAACTGCATGCTCCACAGATCATCTTTCATCCTGTTGTCAAAATGTAAAAAGGGTGAGAACCTGCTGCAGTTTGAAGTAATTTCCTTGAAAACTGCTGAGGAGAGATGAATAAAGCCCCAGGCCAGGTGGCGCCCGCGGGGTCTCTTCCAGCCAAGCCGAGCGTCGCTCTGAGCCCCCGGGAGCTCTGCGCGTTTCTGTCCCCGCGTCCCGCGGAGCGCTTCCCCCCTCGGGGACACGGGCGGGCTCAGCCGGAGCCGGGCGGTGACTGCAAAGGTCCCCGGAGGAGCAGCACTGCAGGCGGCCCTGGCAGCACACGCGGCTCTGAGGGCTCTGAGCCAGTCCTGACGCCTTGGGAGCAGCACTGAGCTGAAGGGAGAGAGAAACCCATAGGAAGCAGAAGCCTGGCATGTCCCTGGCACGTCCCTGGCACATCCAGGAGCTGCCAGAGCATCCCCGCACCCCGGCCCTGCTCCTGCTCCAAAGCAGAGCAGAAACCAAACCGTGCCACGGAGAACAAACAACAGAAGCAGGGAACGTGTGAAACAACCAACAAGAAAAACATTTGCAGAAAAAAGTCCCAGCCCAGAGCTGCAAAGCAGAGAGTCTGGCTGGGAAATAACTTAGGAACGGGATAAAGGCTAAAATGAGGCCCTGGTGAAAGGTTTGCCCAGCTCTAGGAATGGCTCCTTTAAGCAGTGACATCTGTGTAACAATCTGTGTAAAAAAGCAGTGGTGAGGGCAGTGACAATGGTGAGGTATTAGGGATTCTACACCAAAAAAAAAAAAACAAAAAACAAAAAAAAAAAAAACCTCAAAATAAGTAGTTCAAAAGCACATTTTGCTTGAGCACTTTGGAAGACAAAATCACATATTTAGAAGTACAGCAATAGCTGATAGAACTGTGAAAAATAATTTAGGCTACAGCTTTGAGACACTTCTAGCACTAGAAAATAATATTTTATTCCTATAAGAAATTATAGGTGCTTAATATGCATTCTAAGTTGCATAAGCTTTTCTCAAATCTTTCTGAAAATGAAAAACCAAAGTTTTCAGCATTCCTTCCTTGGAAGCTTCTGTTCCCCCTTCCCTGCTGTAATCTTAAAAAATACAGAGTATTTTTAAACTGAATATTTACATTTTATTTTTTGTACCAATTCAGAACATCTCAGGTTTTTTTCCACTGCATCCTCTTAGAAGCATGAGTTTGGCAACTAAAATTTTCCTAAGTAACAAAACCAAACCCTGTTTTTCCCAGAGGCAGAACTGACCTGCAGAGAACATGATCCCATGGAGAAGGTGCTTCCTCGTGGACACTGCACAGTAAAGTGAGTGCACACTGCTCTTGCTTTGAACTACAAACATCTGCTACAGGCTTTTATGGATTTCAAGGCTAAAAAGGTAAATAATAAAACTTTTCCTCCCCATAGCAAAGCAAATTTGCAGTGGGAGGTCAATGCCAGCATTACACTGAATTTTTAACTGGATTTTTCAGTTTCCCTCATAAAGGACTCTGCACTGTGCCCAGGGCACAGTGAACTGGCTCCTACACTTCAGCTATCAAAGAAATACACAAAATCTTTCTTCCTTGAATAGGAGCATTTTTAAAAGATTTGTGATATCAACACAAAACCCCGGTGACTTCCACACAAAATATTTTTCACACCAAAGTCTGTCCTCAAGCAAACCACATCTATGCTCTTACTCAATGAGACATTACTGACTTAGATTTACTGCAAATAGAAAAATATACCTTGGCCGAGGGATGGATTCTTAAGTCCTTCCTGAATTGTTTAAATGCAAGTTTCTTCGGTAACCTTACAAACACTGGGAAAAGGGAAAGCAGGGGGAAAGGGAGGAGAGGAGATGGAAGGTTTTAAAGAAACACATCATGAGTGCAAATTATTCTTCAAATACACGACTGTGCTGCTTTTGTGCAAATCTACTCAACACACTGGTGTGGTAAAAGCCAAAATACATCACCCACAGAGCTGGGCCAGTGGAAATGCTTGGAGTGGGGTTTTGGGCAAAGCCTCTGCTCCCCTCACACAAGGAACAGGCTCAGGGCAGGACACATGAACCACATGGATGGATGAGGGCACACGGTCACACACACTGACAGGACAATGCTGTGCCTGACACAGACAAACAAGCACTGCTGAAAGGTGAAACACTCTGGTTGAGGTGGAAAATACAGCTAAACAGCAGATATCTGATTAGAGTAGTAAATAATTCTGTATTTCCTAGGTATCCATGGCAGCATGAAGACTCCTAGGAAAAGAAACTACTAGGAAGAAAATTACTATTTTAAACCCAGGTTTAAGATAGATATGAAATATAAAGGAAATTAGAGGAATTGGTGAAAATTAAGGGTATTTTGCTGCTACTGCAGATCTGGAGGGGACTGGATGGATTATTGCCTCTCCAGCTGGATCCAGGTGTTCAGCCCCATGCAGGGGGGTTAGCCACATGTTCATACCTGCTGCATGAGAAGACAAGGCTCAATTTTAGTGTTTCTTCATCCCCTGGGCACTCGCTGGGGGGATCTAGTGCACACTGACATTTTCAGCCTCAAGCTTCACTGCACTCAGGCATCTGAAGACACGATACAAAAATGCACTATGAACGCTGAATTAAACACTCCTTTAAAAGGAAAGTTTGCTGTATTTTGTTCCTTCTTCTTGTCTTGTAATTTATTTTTAAAGCTTCTTAATTTCTGAACTGATCTTTACCTGTAACAGTGGGAAAAATCCCTCGTGTGCTGCAAGTTCAAGTCACTAGAAATTTAACGATGAAGTTGCAATGACCATTTCTTTCCTAGGCAGATGTTGCCTTGAGCACTGAGATCTTGTAAACTCCACGGTACCTACAGCCTTCAGGTCTGAGAGAAGCTGCCAGGCACTAATGCAAAAACAAAGCTCCAAGAGGAGAGGTGAAATAATCCCAGTTAAAGTCACGGGCAGGAAAATGAACAGCAGAGCTGTTTATAGGTAAGGAACATCTGAAGGATGTGATCCCTGGAAAGTGGGACCTGTTCCTTTGCTCATTGAATTTGGGGGAATTTGGGATGACACTCTCCTGGCAGCAGCCCAGTTACAGTCAGCCAGGTTTGCAGCAGCCCAGATTTACAGTTTTTACCCAGAGCTAATTTTAAGGTGGATCTTTACACTTTTAACTGTCCGACAGGGCAAGTATTCCAGTTATTGATGGGATGTCACTGTCAGAGCTGACAAAAGAGGGTGTCCTGGAGCAGCAGCACTTTTCCCAGTCCCCAGCCATGAACAGCTCTGTTCTAAGGCACCTCCACTTCATCTCCCACATCCCAGGACAAGCAGTGGGTTCAGCCACCCTGGCTGAGGGAACAGTGAAATGTTGCTGCTCCCCAGCCCCCATCATGCAGACAGGTCTGTACTGGGACAGGGAGGCACCTGCAGGATGCACCACCCAGAGCTCCAACTGTGCAATTTGTTTTTATTGGCATACTTAGGTATCAAAACATTGCCATCAAGGTCTCGGATCCTTCCGATAGACGAAGATAATTAAGCATTAATTATATCTTCAAAGTACAACGTGACCGAATATAAATACATGAAAAAGAACAAAACATGCAAAAATTCCCCAACTTTAAAAGGATTAATAATTCAAAAATTTATGCTAGTGAGACTTCTGCTCAATCTGCCAATTCTTAACAAATTTTTCCATGTCAGGATCCAGAACTGTTAACAAAACGTACAGGGCATAATAAAAGATGACTGGTTTCTGAATTGTACTTTCAGAGAACAGTGAGCTGTTATATCCCTTATTATTCCAAATTGCTGATTTGTCACAGTTAAGTGTTTTTCAAAGCAATGGCTAATATATTAGCCACTCATACACCAGCATAAATATTTGAATTGCGTTTAACTCTCAAAAATTACTAAACTGATTGCTTATAGAATACAGTAACTGTCCACAGAAGTAACAAAATTGATTTGCAAACTGCTAAGACAGCATCTGCAAGACAGCTTAAAATGAATGTGTGTTTAAAAGGAAGGGTCGTCATTAAAAACACAACTTTTAAAAGTTTAATTGCACAGATTCAAATTGATTCAAATTGGATCACTCTAATTTGGGAGGAGAAAGATTTCTGTCATTGCCCTATAGGGACATCTCCAGTATTTAATGTAGGATTCCAATCTGCTCATACAGCAACAAAAAGGATCAAATGGTCAGAGGTAAAAGCATTCCTTAAAAAAAACCCCAAAAAACCAAAAACTTATTTAGCAATTGGTAGATATAATTAGAAAAAATCCTGGAAGCAATTGCAGTGCAGATTTTGCCAGGCCAGACAAGCCCTGCCTGGACTCAGGAGTCCTCTGGGCTTTCCTAGGGCAGCGCCGGACACTGAGCTCGCCTCAGCACCTGCTACAGGTGTGTGAGCACCACAGGGCTTCCACAAGGCATTCAAAAATGTCCCTGTCAGCAAGTGGCTGAGTCCATTGTGGAGAGAGTCAAGATGCTCCTGTCGTTGGCATAGAAGGGATCCGTTGAACTCCATGATCTAAAGTAACAATAAAAAAAAAGTTTGGCTGACTGGGAACTTGTATTTGTACTGGGAGGTGAGGAGAAAAGTCTATGAGAGCAAAAGATAGAAGTGTTACAAGAGCAGGCAAATTTACCTCTTTAAAGGACTAATGCACTAATTTCATGTAGGTACCTGCACAGTTCATTCAGACCTTTGGAAACAGAGGCCAATTCATGCTTGCTGTGTAATCAGCACACAGCTGCAGCTATTTTTCCATCACTCTAAATTAAAACAACCAGAGGTTTTTATGCCTATTTTGCAGCTGAAGTTTTAGTGCTGTGCCTCGGGAGGCTGGGAATGCTGCCTGTGCACAGAGGCACCGTGAGGCTGCTCCAGCAGAGCCCTGTGGAGCACACAGCCAACCTGGGAACCCAGCACAGCCATGTCCCAGCAGGAAACCTCCACACTGCCTGAGCCTGGGGGAGGCAAAACATCTACAGCCAGGAACCTGTTCCATCCCTTCCTCTTACACTTCAAAACATCAGGGAACCACCCCTGCTGTCACAGCTGCTGACTCAGAGGGGTCTCACAATGTCTTTCTCTTGATTACTGCTTGGGAAGAAATCCTGTTCTTGGCTGCACAGCATTCTAGGACTGTATGGGAAAAGCTGAAGAAGTTTGGAAGGCAGGAAATAAAAACCACAATGAGCTTATCCTCCAAATTAGGCTCTGTCAGAAATCTGCTGTTTCTTTAGAACTGTTCCATCCAGTGCCTTGACACAAGAACCACTAATGGGAGACCCAACAATTCAGCAATGATTCCTACTGTACAAGTGATGTATGTGATCCAGCATTCTTAATATTTTAGTGACTGACAAGTCAACAGACAATTTAATGGAACAGACAGACAAAATGCATTTTAACATACCACACCACACATTTTATATTCTAACTGGCTAATGAAGTTATAGAAAATACTTCTCAAATACATTTTACAAGCAGTAAATTAAGCACAAGAGACTATATTCCTGTGGCCCACTACTCCAAGCATTTGTATCACTTTGATTCATCAAAGTTTTTATCAAAATTTGATACAAGGTTTGATTTCATGTTATCATATTTGACAGAATATCATATTTGACAGAATATCAGGAACAGAGAATACAACACAAGCTGCCTACAGCAATGTTATTTAAAATAGTGCTCTTCATTCTACAGCACTTGCACAAACAACATATTCATCAGCATCACTTCAATCAACAAAAATAATTTGCAGCTACTTCCTGGTTGAATACTTAGCTGTTTTATAGAGTACAAGTACTCAAAAGACCATCCTGTTGGGGACTGCACAATCTTCTGGAGATTTAGGTAAAAAACAAAGCAGCTCAAGCTCATGAACAACGCCTGAACAATTTTAAAATCACCCAACAGTTTTCTTAGTTGTACCTTTGGCATTTCACAACTTGTAACTGCTCCATATGATTTAAGCAATTAGTAATTTAAAAAAATGAATAAAGACTTTCTAATATTAGCAAAAAAGTTTAAGGGAGAAAATGGTCCCTTGACTTTTAGACCAGGTTGTCAACACTGAGTGGAAGGAGCTGAAATCATTGGAGAAAATAAATATGACTGACTTTAAAAAAAATCTCTCTTGTATTTGTACTGTACATAAATTTAAGTGACACTAGAAGATTGTTCAGAGCAATTTCAACCAGAGGCAGATGCAAAATCCACAGAACTTCAAGCCCTTAGTGTAGCACCAAGATAGTTTTGCATATTCCTTGAAATTAATCCTTATGTCTATGTTCTAAGAACTCTAAAATAATTTGTAGTTTTCAGATGAAGTTCCATCTGGCCATGAGGTAAGCAGAAAAGAAACCTAACAAAAAGCAGTCTTGAAAAAACTGTTTAATATTCTGTCAAATACGAATTAGCTTCAATAAGTATTTTTAAGTTCTTAAGGAAAGAAAATTTGAGTGGAACAAAGAGAAAATAGTAAAACTGCAAATACATTGCAGAAAACAAAACACAGAATACCTACCTTATAAGAAGACTACAGGTTACTAAGGCAATTGTTAACTAACAATCTGCCCTAATTAGATAACAATAAGTGAAACAAACTAGCATGAGAAATTCCTCATTTGGAAAGCACAGTTTTACAGAGAAGTGAAAAACACCCCAGAAAAGTTAGAGCAACTGCTACCAAAATGTTGATTTTTAGACCAATTAAATGCTCACCTTGTAGATTAAAAATTCTATTAAACTGTTTATTTTACACATCATGCCCGCTTTCTACACACCAAGGTTGAATTAAAAATGTACTTAATAGTAACAGTTCATTTTTCATATGGAATGAAACTTCTTGCATACTCATACCCTAGATTTGTAGAAACATTGAATAAATTTCATAAGCAAGCCAGAAGAGAGAGACTGACTGAAAGCACAGACACCGTGTTCAACACAAGAGTTCCAACAGAGATGAGCTACAGACCAGGCAATACCTAAAGGCAGAATCAGAGCTGACAAAGCTGTCAGGGTAAATTACCCACACGAGATTTGATACCCAATGAATGATATCACAACCTTTAACTGAAAGAGACAAAGTTCTTCAAATACAAAATGAGTTTCCTTGAAAATGTGTGAAGTTCAGTGTTTTCAGGTTTGCCTTTTGACCAATGAAGGACCATGATATCATTCAGGGACAGAGATTACGATGTACAAAAGACTATTTTTATTTCTACCCCCAAATATTTCCATATTTGTTTGCTATCCCTCTTTGTTTGGAAATGGGGAGATGGCACATGAGAGGATTCAGTAGAGCTCCTCTCCCAGTTGGGCTGACTGCAAGAGCAGTGTTGCTCTGCAGGCATGTTCAATTACTCAACATGCTTTTACCCCACTGAGGTTTGTTTCACATGTGATTTGTGAAGGAAAGATTTATTTAGCACATACTTTGGAATGGCACACATGATTTTGACAATATACCTTCTGGAACCCAAAAAACATTGAAAATTCTTAGAACCTGAAGACTCTGTTCTGTCAATCACTCTGATTTTAGAAATAGATTATAAAAGTTATACTACAAAAATATTTCATCTTCATATCAATCAATGGCTGAAAGATTTAAAGGCTCTCCTCCTAACAATGAAGTTAGATTTAAGGGGGGGAATGTGAGCCTTTTGTATACCTTCAGGAGTAATGCAAGCTCCAAGGTAAATATTTGGAGGTTGTACATCAAGAACCAAAGGGAAAAGTCTTTCGACTTTACAAACAACTCCTGATTTGTGAAGGCAAAAAAGTAATCATAAAAAGGAAAACAAAAACAGGAGCAAGGCTTGATTTTCTAAAGAGAAGAATGTACAAATCAAGAGAAATTACGATAGATACAACACAAGAGCTTGTAAAGCCAAACTAAACACTTTAACAGAAATCTTTCGAAAACTGGTTTTCCCCTCCCCATCCCAAAAGAAACCACTCAAAAAGAAACAAGAAGCTAATCTTTTAGGTTGAAAAAAGTACAATAAAGAGTTGCATTTTCTACTTAGATAAGCAAAACCTGCAGCTGGTTTCTAGACATCTATTGCTGCAGGCTCATCGGGTTCCAGTTTATAGGAGAATCGTCTGCAGCAAAGGCTATTGAGAGAAATGCCACACCTGTTGACCCGGGTTGGGCTACACCTTCCCATTAGTCGTTCCAGCATTCTTCTAACAGATGTGCATGCTGTTTCCCCATCTGAGAAGCAGCACATGGAGTCCAAGCAGTTGATACCTGAACCTGCCTCAGTAAGCTGGAAAGAAAAAAAAAAAAAAAGAAAAAAAGAAAAAAAGAAAAGAGGAAAATCAGTACTCACAAATTCTAGCAATGAAGATGTTACTGAAAAACACATAGGAAAGCAGGTTTTCTTAGCTAGAGTGTTGAATATTTTTCAATTTCAATTTTATAGGAGAACTACAATAATATTACCACTCCCTAAGGTCTACATACTCTAAAATTTCTTCTTCCCAAGGTTTGATTGCAGCCTTGCTGAGCGCACGGAAATGGTCTGGCACCGCATCTCCCCAGCCCTGGAAATTCCCTCCACCAAACCCCACAGCAGAGCACATGCACTTCCAGCTGGGATGCCTTGATTTACCTACAACAATTTCTATCAGCTCAGCCCTATTTTAAGGGAAATTTATCAAGACAAAGCTTCAGGCTGCAGAATACAACACAGCAACTTGGTCCCAAGTAATTCTTCCTCAATGCAACTTCCTAGAATAATTGACATTATATCACTACCACAGATACCCTTGGCTTGGTACAGAACAAAAGCACATTCCTGATTGTGTGAACATGGTTTATCCAAAAGCAAACAAGGCTGATGTCAGAAAGGTTCAGTCATGTTCATGCCAGCATGAAGAATAATTCAGCATTAGCATAATAAACTCTTTCAAAGCTCATGTTTTGTAGGTGAGGAAAAAAAGGAATAAAAGAAATAAAATGAAAAGAAAGCAGCAACAGATGTATGGGTGTAATTGCCACCTACCAGTGTGCTCCTCTACAGCACTGCTGCACCAACTGCAGCATAACTGGAATCTCCTGCTTCTGCAGAGAGAATATCCTAAACTGACTTCAGTACCATTCTAAAGAGAAATAAAAATGTGAAGTGTGGGGATGCTTTTAAATTTAAACTCTCCATGAGAGCATCCTGTCAAACAAATACTAAACACAGAGGCTGAACTTTACTCTCTCCTCACACCAGGAGAAAGAAGAATTCTGGGAGGAGGCATCTTAGCCCATGACAGGACACAGCTCACACTTAAGACCTTCCCACAACTTTTCACTGTGACACTAAAGGTCACTGACTGTTGTCTGAAGATTCTGTTTTTGAGCCCAAATTTATTCCACGCCACCCACAGTTGCCAAAAACTGCAAGGAAAGCAAAGAACCTCAAGAGTTCCCTATGGGAATGGTTTACTTTGAGTGGAGACACTCTTTTTCCTAATTCCCCCAAACAAGCAGCTGGACACATTTATAGCTTCACAACAGAGGAACAGCCTACACAACAAAGAAGAGGCAGCTAACAGAAACAAGAGGCTTTTGGAAATACAAGAGAAAAAATCTCAGCTGGTAGGACAAGGAGGAACACACGCAGAACTGGTGTTTGTTTCCATGCACCTTTTCCTGTGCCTGCCCTTCCTCAGCCCTGTGCCACATTCCCCACAGCCCCTCCAGACCTTCCCATCACACCACTCATTGTGATGTTCACAGAACTGTCACTCAGCAGCTGATGGAGTGTACAGGATTCTCCACAAACTGAGCCCCTTGATCCTGTGGATGCTGCACCTCAGAGGCTGTGGCTGAGTACAGGCAGAACACACTTTGACTCACACACTCATCTGGGGGGTCTTTGGGACACAGAAGGAACATGTACTGTCACAATGAACTTCTGTACAGGCAGGAGCAGAAGATTTGCAAGTGACAGGTCTGAAAGGGGTTCTGGTCAAAAGACAAACAAAACAAAACACATCTCAACAGAGCCTGAGTCCCTGAACACCCTCATGTGATGACCACCATGACTGGTCCCAACTGCAGTGCCACAGAAGATACCAGAATCAGGAACTGCACAGTTGGCAGCACTGCAGTACCAGCAAATATGACCCTCAGAGCCACCTCAGACTGTGAGTTGTGACACAAGAGATTACACAGAGCAGAAGGAATTCCCATTTGGAGGTCAGCAGGCAAACCCCCTGCTGCAGATGGAGAGACCCTCACAGCTGTGGCCACAGCAATACAAAACTGTAACATTGCTACACTCAGGATTTCAAACAGAGTATTTAGTTCATCCATTATGCTCAAGCAGGCCTTCAAATTTACTGCAGAAAGTCACATTACAGCAGCTGTATGCTGGATCAGATGAACCAGAGCATTTTTTCCTTAGAATCTGCTACCCTGAGAGCCAGGAGCCCTGGATATTATCCAAAGACTGCCAGAAAGAGGAACCAAGAGTAACCCAAAAAAGCTTCCAAGGAGCAAACCCTCAACTCTGGATTTTGGAGGTCTAGTGTCTCTTTTTCTGGAGAATCTCCTTTATTCTTCACAAGTTAGATACAAAAAGATCACGCTTGAACCAATACCTCTGAAAAAGTTAATATCACTTTTTTAAAAAATAGCAAATGAGACCTTACATAAGTCTGGAAACAACAATTCTTTTCTAGCAAACTCACAGTGTACACAGTTAAGTGTAAAGAAATGCTGTGAGAACATTAAGGACAAAAAAACCTAACTAAATTTTATATGTAGATATACTGTTTATCATTGCCTGATGAACACAGATTTTTCTATTTACATCCACTACCTGGAAGGAAGATACATATACTAGAAAGTCTCTTTTCTCACTTTCTCTCTGTGGAGGACAATTATGGTCAGAATTTTATACCAAAGTAAAACCTAGCATGGCAAGGCAGGAAGGCATAATGTTCCCTGGAGACCTGAAACAAACCCTCAGGAAACACAAGACAGGAGAGACAATGCTTTAAAAAAATTAATGAGTGTAGAGAAATACCAGATATTATTAATATTTGGGTGGCAAACAAAGTATGTTCATAAGGTGAGATCTGGAATCTCAATAAACATAATACTTCATATGAGAATGGCCCACTGGATGTAATAAATCAAAAAGCAACTGAGGTGCAGAATTAAAGAATGATTGAGCTTGATAAAGAAAAATAAAATCAAACCAACATTCTATGATGCAATTTTTCTTGCAGATATCAAAAATATGGGTATTTTGGAGATGGCTCAATGACTGTCTCTGTATGATATATGTAAATAAACACACACACATTAGGGTACAGTGGGAGTACTACCTAGTGGAGGTAAGAACTGTCGGGCAGGCAAGATGGGTCTAGCAGCTGCCTACTGTCCTCCCCTCTGTGCCTGCTTTCAGCAAAGTCACATGCTGAGCTGACTGAACCCTTATCTTCTTCCATCTGGAAGGACAGAAAAGCAACAGATCTTATAAAGCACCATGCTTGCATTGCTTTAAAAGTTACCATTGTTACAAGAACTTTCACAGGTCTGGTCTTGAGAGAACAAGGCAATTTACAAGGTCAAGAGGCAATTTTTATTTTTGGTGGATCAAATGTGGTTTCTCAGCACCCAAGTGTTAAAAGTGTTTGGCCTTCTTGTGCTCTACAGACTACAAGGAAAAACAACAAATTTGGAATCTAAAATTCTTAAGAGATTTTGGAGTTTTGTTTTCATCCCCTTCTAACAGAAAGGACCATTTCAGTTTGTTTGTCTTACTTCAGGTTATTCCATATGTCACAAGATAGACATTTCAACCCAAGATTTAATCACACTGAAAAGTTGGGACTTTGCGGAATGGGGAATGTGTCTAATCCTGTACACCAAGCTAAGAGCACTGCAGGGTATTCCCCTGAGCCCAGGTCCCAGCTGCCAGCATTCTGATGCCACATGGATGTTTTAGAAGATTGATATGAGATGGTTATTACTATTCCACAATTAAGTTAAAGCTTGCTCCCTACTGTAAATCTCACCATCTTTAACCCTTAATATACTGTATACCAAAATCCCAAACAATTGGATTTAAATTTTTTAAAGAAAATATATAGGAATGTTGATGTCTAACAACTTCACTGCCATGATGTTTCTATCACTTTTTTTCTACTCTTTTTTTCATTTGATACTCTGTATCAAATGAACCTACAAGGGCCAAATTATTTCATTATTTCAAAGTCATTAGACCAAGGTTTCTTCAGGTAAGTAGTATGTGCACTTTGTGACTGAAGTCAAATCCAAAATGGTGCATTCTTCCCTCATTTCCTCATCTTCCTGTGATAGATTCTGTGGATTAGCCAACAGATCAGCACCAAGCTATGCTAACAGGTCTGTAAAGGAAGAGATCACCCTTGATCAAAGTGCAGCACATCAGGGTGTTCTGGCACTCCTCACTAGTGGGAATTCATGCTTCCAATGGGTCAGTTTTCTTGGAAATTGCATGTTCCTTACAGAAAACATAGGCTGTAAAAGGAACACAGACCTCTCTGCTCTTGACTCGACACAGCTGGGCTGGGTCAGACCTGAAAGCTGTAGGGAGGAATCCTATGGAACAGGAGCTGGAGTTAAAAATATAGACAAGGAATGAAGGCCTTAAAGGCAGGGCCTGGAGCTCCTGAGACAGCTAAAGAGCAGATCTGGACTGAGATGAAGGGAAAACCAGGCAACAACAGACTCATGAGGCTGGAGATGGGGAAAGAACAGGGTTTGGCTGTGACAAGGTAAATGCTCCAGAGCCCCAAATATAACACTGTGCACTGACAGCCTTCTCTGTAAATAAAACCCTTCCTGGTGTCTTACATTTCCCCAGTTCTGGGTACAGTTCATAACACACTGTCCAAAGGTAGAAACTCTGTAAACACAGTTAATCCCATCAGTAAGCAGAATCAAAACATCTGTCCAAGCAACACATCTCAAATGTGGCTTAAGATTTCTGACAGTTCTTACAAAGCACAGGACATGTAGACATACATGCACACAGAACACTTTCTTTACAGATAAAAACATGGAATGAGATACAGTGGGACCCAGTTAGTACCCTGGTACATATTTCACACATTCTAAGAACAGAAGAGACAGCTATGAAGGAAAGCAGTACTCTGCCAGACTCCAGTGAAGCACAACACCTGCACCTGCCTGTGCTGCCTCATTTCCTCTTCATCCCACGTTCCAAAAGGGACAGTAAAGTTCAGAGGCAAGACTTTAACAGGCACAAAAGACTGCAATTCTGATTTACAGGAATCACCTCCACACTTAGAAGATCCCCTCAAAGATCCTAACTGTACATCACCAATGTACTCAATATAAACTTGAGCATTTTTTGCACACTGTGAAGCCTACAGAAACAAAAAATTATTGTAACATCATACTTCTCTTTTAATTTGCATTCATAAAATAAGTCTTCTTTTGGTCTCAAGAGAAGAGTAAGCATTTTGGCAGAACAAGGCATAACTCAGTTTAACCTGGAGTAATGCTCCTTTTGAGACTCTTAATACACATTTACAAACAACAAAAACCTGCCAAAGTTGTTCATCAACCTCCATGCATTCTGCAGTCACAAAGGATGCAATCCCTGGGTGGGCATGTACAAATGAGATGTGACAGATTAGCTGCTTTACAGCTACATATTCACCAGGCAGCTGTTTTGTTTCATGCTCCCACAATTTTCTTGCCTTCTTTGCCCTGTTGCTTTGGGAAAACCACAGAAACCAACTCACGCTCTCCACTACAAATTAGATTTTATTTAGTATAGTGAAGTGAGTAGTTTCTGTCTATCAATTGATGTTCCTTTTCACTGTTTTAGGCAAGGATCCACAGGATAACTTTTGAACTTTGTCCAAAGACAGAAAAAAGAACTAGAGAAACCTGAATCTTTCTTTGCTTCTTGTTGCACTTTACAAGCTCAACTGCACATTAGAAAGCAGCTAGTGCTTGTACTTCAGGTACTATCAGATACTCAAGTGCAAAAGTTCTGACTTACAAGAGAATTGGATTTGCATAATCATTTGTTACTCATGGACAAAACAGATTTCCCCTTTTTTCCCTAAGTTTAATATGAAGAAAATTGCCTCACATTAGCAAAGATTCTCCTGGTTTTAGCATTTTAATGGCTACAGTGCTGCATTCCTAGACAGCTTTATTTTTCTTTGACCATCCAGCTGTATAACCATTAAGATGTGTTTAGTTTTTGAAATTTTAGCAGAATTATAAAACCTTTGGTGTAGCTATGATGTGTGATGTAATTTACTTTAATAATTAATTGAGAAAATAAACTTACACTTATCCACAGTTTTTAAAAGGTAACTTGATAAACCAAGATATCTGATAAACTAGGAATTTGAAAAGCTAACTTGTAAAGGCTTTTGCAGAAGAACCTCCCCAATATATTGCTAAGTTTAACAGCTTTCAAAAGCTATACTGTACTTTGCCTGTTTTAAAGATATTAACTGCTGAATTCAAAACAAACCAAAATAAAACCAGTCCACCACTATCCCCCTGGGTGTTTGGAAATCCAAGGTGTTGTGTTTCACACTGGGGTCACTAACAACACAACACAATGGCCATTTCAAGTTTTGCCTTGTAAAGTTGTAGTGCACTCTCAGAGGAAATACAAAACTTTTCTCTTTTGGTTTAATAAACAGGTTTAACAATTAAGTCCTTAAAATGTAGGTTAGTTGGTTCTCCTAGGCACCTATTTGCACATTTTTAACAACAAAGTCACCTTGAAAAATATTTAAAAGGAATCAGATTTTTGCATTAATTCTTGCTGTAGGATGTGGAATTATACAGACTGAGACATTGCTGATGTATGCTTAAGTCTTACAAAAGAGAATCAGCATTTGACAGCATTTCATTTGCTGAACTCAGTGCATTTGAAGAGTTGCAGAATCATGTTTTACCTACACAGACACATGTATGCTTTGATCTTGTTTTGAATAATTTTCTGGGACTTTGTAGCCAAATGCCTTTAGGAATATGTATCTATACACATTGAAAACAAACAACACTCACTTTATAGCCGCACAAAACAGACACAAAAAGCCTCAGCTGCACAAGGGTATGGACGCACCCAAGCTTCAAACATTATCTGCTCTTTTGACACAATTGAAAGCAAATTAAAATGGGCAAATAACTTGCAAGAAATTGCTGCCTGAAGTACATGGATCTTCCTGTCACAGCCTTATAAAGCTGAAATTATCCAGCATGCAAAATGCACTGTTAATTTTTATCATAAAGAAACCAAAAGCATTATAACCATGCTAGAAACTACGATTATTTAAAAATGGATGCAAGAACAGCTGATCTTTATTCTGGAAGTTGACCATCATGCTAGGGATGTTTTTTCCTTTTAAAAAAAACAAAACGTCCAACACATGCTACTTAGGAGAAGCATTTGGCTCAGAAACACAGAGCAAAGCCAAGAAATCACCAAACTGAATGTTTCTGCACTACATGTATTGCCCTCTCACCCCACTAAAATATATTCATGCCTCTTCCCATCTCTCTCAGCACTGGTTAGTTCACCTTAAGCATGCATAAGAGTTGATGAGGAACTGTCCCTCCTACTCTACCTAATTTTGCTCAGCTGATTCCTGGCCCTGGACAATGGCTGCAGTGCGATGAACTCGTCACTTAAAGCAACTCTGTTGGAGTACATCTACAATTGGACAGAGAAGGGATGGAACATACATGTCAGTAAGTAGCAGCAGTAGTTTTCTAAGAGAAAGACACAGGACAACACATTGTTATTTAAGTGGAATACACATCATATACAGAACACAAGCCTGGTACCTTCAAGACAGCTTCTGGGACCATCACAGCCAGTCACTGGCAGGACCATTCTTAAAGTACCTTTGCTTTCATGCTGAGAGAAAAGGCCTACACACTTTTACATCTGTGCTTTACCAGACACCTTCATTCTGTATTGATTTCTCCCCTCAACAGTGTGATTTATCTTTACTCAAAGATTTATATTTTGATTCACATTTACCTTACTGTCCAATTCCTCCTGTATGCTTCTGTAACAGATCTATATTGAGAAATTGCCCACAAGCTACTTCAGGGCAACTGACCTCAGTGAAATATAAGATGGCTTTTCTTTAGGCCAGCAAAAAACCCTTGAAACCAGCAAAACTAAAATAAAATACAGTAACACACATTCACCTTAAGTGCATTAAAGAACATAAAGTTAACCAAGCTCATCCTCTATAAAAGTCAACTCATGCTTGCCTGTCGAATTTTTAATTTTTAGTTTCCTAAAACGAATGACTGAGATTTAAGTTGCTGTTAAAGAACAATATTTACATTTAAAAGCCTATCAAATTTCTCTCTCATATCAGTTAAATTTCTCTGCTCTCTAATGAAAAGCTTAGCTACATGTAACATCTAACAGATCAGAGGCAATCTCACATTTGATACTATCACCTTATACTAACAAAAAGATATAAAATCAAGGTAAGGCAGGATCCTACAGATATAGTGAATTCAGAGCACTAAGGTAAGTCACACACAAAAAAGTTCTGAAAAATTAGAACAATAGGGGCCAGCATTTTCAGCTGAGAAATGTGTATTTTGCTCATTGTTCCTGGGATTAGTTTGGAATTTAAATGATGGCAGACAGAAACAAATAACCTAAAAAGCTGCAATTTAAAAACAAAGAACTAGGGCATGTAAGAATTTATCTTGCCACAATAAAAACACAGTAACTGTAAACCAAGCTTTTTTCTTCCTCCATATGAAAATATACCAATGTAGTCCTACAATAAAAATGAATAATTAAACATGTTCAGTTATACAGAGGATGCACCTACACAATGAAAAATAATTTTAAAGGACAATATACATATTTCCATAGTTATTCCTTCAATGACTTCCACAGAATTCATTAGCATCAGTCATCACCCTTAGCATTTAGGACAAAGATATTCTCCAAACCCTTTCTATCTGAATGTCAGTCTTCCTTTGCTTGGGAATGGAAAGAAAAATATTTACTAGGAATTTTAAACAAAAATTATGAGGTATGATGATAAAAGAAGCACTCTGTCACTTCTTGACAACAAATGTGCTAAGCTGATCATCTGCTCCTCTTCAGTTACATCCACTTCCCCACTGCAAGAACAGTGAATTGAATCCAGTGGAGTTGACTGTCTCATTAAAGCAAGAGTAGGAAAATCTCAACAGATTAAACCTCAAGAAAGGAACAAAGAGGTGCCTTCTTTTTGCAAATACATTTGTAGCTACAATTTCACTATCAGACACACAAAGAGAAACCACTGGATGGATGCTGAAAAACTTCTGGTTGAATCCCATTTCAGACACCTTGACTTTGCAGCATCAGGAATTAAGAATTTTCAGAGAAAAGACAGTATTTTGGTAAACAGAGACCTCAGTGCTGACTCTGTCAAATGCAAAGTAGAAAGCAAATAAGAAAAAAGATAACTAATAGAGATGCACAAAGCAAAATCCCCATGGCCAGGAATCAAGCTATAGCCACAGGAAAGGAGTTAGATATTCATCAAGATTCCTTCTTAAAAATAAAAAGTGTTACTGTGTCTTTGACTGCACAGCTGTAATGGCATTAAACTGAACCAAAAAAATCTTTAGAAAGGAGCCCTAAAGCAAGAGAATGTAGCAAGAACCACATGGATAAGGGCAGGAAAATCCATGTGGCTTTTAGGGTTTTAATTCAAGCACTTCAAGAACATGAAAAACCTCAAGAACCACACCAGTACCATACCACACAGCAAGAGGTGATGTACAGCAAGGAAGGAAAGAGAGTGTTTGATAAATACTACCACTAGTTTTTGAACAAATAAGAAAAGGTAAATATCATTACCTACAGACACTCTAACCCAAGAAGTCCAGTAATGTGCAATCCAGAGCCTTACCAGGTCTATCTGAACAGTCTTATGAAAGCCTGTGGTTATTTACTTTGGCTTTTAGCTACTAAATTCCAAGACAGGAAAAAGTAGCCAATATTGCAATTTTTGAAAGGGACTAGTGGGATATTTTGGCTAGCAGTAGGCTTATCAGCACGATGTTGATCCTAGGCAAACGAAGAGAAGGTCTCACACGTTTGGTTTTTTTTTAACACGCACATTAGAAGGGTAATATAATCTAATTAAGTCAATGTGCAGTTACATCAAAGTAATTACAAGGTTAGATGCTAAAGATTGCAGCACTGATGCAGTGCAGTCAGCAGTTCTGCATGGCACAGAGCTCAGTGCCACTTGCATTAAGCAATTGGGACACCACAAAATCCACCTGGCACACAGGTGGACAGAAAGCTGCTGAGATGTTTCAGACCATAACTGTGCATGGGACATCTCTGTCAGCTGGTTCTTCACACACTTTCACTATTTTTGGCCCTATGCTAATTGACCTCTCATCAATGCCCAAGAAACCAACATCACCACCTGCAGATGTGTTAGAAGATGCAGAAGACAACAGGTTATTGATGTATGTGATTCTGTAATCTGAATGTAGCTGGGGACTCATCATTTCTGTACTTGGCACTGATGTCTGCTGTACTGGAATATTGGGTCCACTGGTCAAATCCAAAATTCAAAATGAGGTTGAAGAAGGGTGAAAATTACAGGAGAAACACAAGAATGATGAGAAGACTCTAAAACAACCTTTTTGACTGAAGATGCAAGTCCAATCTACCTATCAGTGCTAAAACTAGCTTGATCACAGAGCTAACTGTGAATAAAACACAAATTGTAATTGAAACCTTCTCAGTTTAGCAGAAGAAGTATAAAAGATAAAATGTTGAAAACTGAAACCAGAGAGACAGTTACTATTAGAACAATAGGCCAGGATTACTTCTCAATAACTGTCTCTAAAAAGAAGAAAACACTCAAAGATATTTACCTAAAAGACAGTCTAATCTCACCAGAATGTTTTAAATTATTTTCTGTAGGCTGTGTCAGGCAGAAGGGAGATTCCATTACCACAGCATAACTTAAGACCTTGTCTATGAATCTGTGAAACTGCCACATAGGTAATTAGTTTTAATTACAGAATCAACAATCAAATGTATAGTATATGAAATGATTGATATTTAAGAAATACTAATTAAAACAAGTTTTACTAAAGTAATTTTTACAATTATTGTTTCCATCACATTTTAAGAACTATTCAGTGCTAATTAGAGCAGTAGCTTCTAATACTTCTAATACCTAAACAAAAAGTAAGTTACCATCTATAAAGCACTGTAAAAATGTGCAGTATGATCCTTTCATACAGCTGCAAGCCAAGATGCAAAAGACTGACCCCTTCAAATAATTCTATTCTTTTTATTACCAATTACTAAACATAAACATTACTGCCTTGTAAAATGGTGTCCTCACTTTCGTAATTTGAAATTAATAAGTGTATTTTGAAATGAGAACACTTCTCTGCACATGACAGCAATGTAAGAGGTTTACTACTGGTCAAGTTGGATACAAAAGCATAACATTACCTGAGCTTTTTCAGTACTTGTTGGTTGCAGATGTCTGTACAGCACTTTCTTCACAACATCAATAAACAAACAAGCAACTACTATGAGGATTATGGCAAACCAAGCAGAACCACTTGACAACAGTTGAACAAATACAAAGTACATGTCCTGGGTATGTAAAAATGGCCTGAAAAGTTAAAAGAAGTGGCAATTACTAAAAACTTCTAGGAACAAAAGTACAGCACAGGCTGTCTCAAGTGTATCTTATTTTACATCAAGCAGAGGCACTCAGGATGCAGAGTCACAACTGCACCATGTCCACCTGAAGTCCAGCAACCTGTTGGACCTGACCTGCCAATGAGCTCCAGGGAATGGGGGTACTGAACTTTGGAGGAAAAGGTTCTGATTTAATTTTAAATTGTGCTGCAGAGAATCAATCACCACTCTACCTCTCCAAACTCAAAATTAAAAGCAAAAATACTTCACTTTACTGATTCAAATCCCAGCATCTTTATTTCTGTTGCAATTATTCACCTAGTACATAGCACCTTGGGAACCTAGTTACTTAAAAATGCCTTTATAGTTACAGGCTGTCAGAGAAAGATACTGTGTGTCCTTGAGCACAGGACAGCACAGCAGCACTTAAATTTTTCAAAGACTCACCAAAAGCAAGTGGCCAGTCTAGATTTAAAACCTTTTTACCACAAACCTGTCACAAAATTCAGAGCAAGATGGTAGAACATAATTTCTCAGTGTTTTTTAGCTTCATTGATATTACATGTGATAAAAAGGATGGGGGGAAAATCACTTACCAGATAATTCCCCCATAAAACAAGGAGAATATGAAATAAAATACAATGGATCCCCAAGTAACAAAATGGTTTATCCATGTCCAGAAGTGAGTTTCTAGTGCCATCTAAAACAGAGATAACTTCAGTGAGCTTCTGTTTTCCACTTCACAGAAAATTATAAATACCAGTCAGAACACACTTATGAACTTCCAGCCCCAACACTAAGTATTGTTGTAACACACAAAAACTGAAGAAAAATTTCAACCACTGTTTAACTAAACATAAAAATCACTTATCTGGAACCCTCAAGAATCAGTAACTTTGGAATCCATTTTAAATTACTGCTATATTACATATTTGCCTACACATCCAAGCCCAAAGAGCAGTGTGGTATCATACCTTCATCGTAACAGTTATAACCATAACGGTGAAGACCAAAGTACCAAATGTCCAGTTCCCAAACATCTAAGAAAATGGCAAGGCAAAAATCATGGAAGAAAAAACCATCAGTTAAGGGCATTCACAGTAAGGTAAATTCTTCTCAAGTCAGCTACACTAAAGAAATAAAACATAAGCTTGTGACAAGTAATCATCATGAAAAAAGCAAGGAGGATACAACACAAACTACTAGAAAAAATACGGATTATGATAAGAGCATAAATAACAACCCTCAAGTCATCTTTCTTCTTAGTTCAAAATAAATCATCACAAAGGCTACATGAAATATGGGGGGAAAAAAGGCCAAAAAAGGAATATGAAATGATAGGGAAATGAAGACACCAATTTGATCAATTCATTATTAGTGTCCAATAGAAAGGAAATATTGGGTGGAAGGTATTCACTTTAAGTGCAAAACAATTTTCAGTTTAAATGCTTCCAGATAATTTTAAACATGCAGCATCGAATGAAGGTTCACTTTTAACCCCAAGCACGATTATACAATTCAAAAATAATGGTGCCATTGTATTTTACTAAGAAAATTCTAAGGAAAAGACACTTTGTTTCAAGGCTAATAACACACAAAATTAAGCTAATTCTGAAACACTGAAATCTGTCACTTTTGTATTCTCTTGTGCTCATAAATTAAACTATCAAAACTCTGAACAAGGTCTACAACAATAAAATCTCAGCTCTGACAACCAAGCAGGGATGCTGAGATTGTATCTATCTACACACATGCTACTCAGGGCTGCCATTCTACACCAGGTCCAGCCTGGAACTGGCTGGGGGATCACGGGGAAGATTTTGCTGTTTCACAGCTGGTTTTGCCACTGGCAAACTGAGCAATGACCAAATCCTCAACTCTGTGTTTACTGGCAGCAGACTAAGCAAGCAAGGAGGGAGGTACCACATGCAGACAGGCAACCAAGGTCATCCTAGAGCTGATGTGTCAGTACAGCACAGGGGCACGGAACTGGGGTTCACACAGTTGTAGTTCTTGTTGCAGAGCTCTGACAAAAAATCCCAACAGCCTGAGGACAGATCTCACAACTGCTTCTCTCATCTATACATAAGGTACAAAATAGAGGCAGCCATGAGTCTGGATTTACTGATCATTTTAAAGATCTTTGTGATAACATGCCTTTTGAAGCCTTGGATTTACTTGTCCCACCAACAGTAATGGTTAACAAGTAATGTGCTTGTTGTTAACTGCTGCAATATTCATCTTAAAAGTAAAATTAAACTTCTTCTCCTGAGTGACCTGTGAAAGAAAGTGTCTTTGCTAACACTGCTCTCAATGGTCACAGAGTTAGAACGCAAAACACACACAGGTTCTTGCCACCATTTTATTTTTGAACACATTTACACTGCGGATGCTGCATCCTTTAATCCTATGAAGTAACAGATACAATATCTTGTATCTCCTCCTCTTCTAAACTCTTACCATTTGCCTGTTAGGTTTCAATATCTGACGACATGCACAGCATGAAAAAGGGGGGAGAAAAAAGAACTAAAAGATCAAGTTGTTGCACAATGTGTTGAGGTAAGCCTAACAAAGCACCAGCATTACCAAAGTATTTACAGTCTCTTCTATTCTGCTCTGCTCTGAACTGAGAACTTGGAATGGAGACGTGAGGCCCTGCACTAACACTACCTGTACCACACATCTGTACAGGTGATCACTTCTTGAGGACTTAAGAAAGCACTTCAGCAGCACACAAAATCCTCTTGCTCTTAATTTTGGCTTTTCCAGGCACACATTAAATTTGCAAGAAACTATGCAATGAAGATATTTCACTGCAACACAGTTCTACCTACAGTTCTAATCAACATCTTTTAGCAAACACAGAGAGGCAGAGTAACTAAAACCCAGAAAAATCTTAGAATTCATTCGAAGTCATATCACATAAGAAGCTAAAGGGCAGCTGCCAATCCCCCAAACCAAACAGTTGTTACTAAATACAATGGGAGAAGTCTCTTCCTAGCCCGTGGACATTTACTAAGCAATTCTGAAGTGTGGTGCTTTGACAACTGAAGATGGATGCACCACACACACTGATTCATAGTCTAAAATTACCTCATTACAAGAGTCCTGAAGGACCTTTACCAGCTCAAAATAATTTCAAATCCCACAGCTTGTAACAAATGACAAGAGAGGACACACTCATGCCTCAGCTGGAAAGAGACATTTTCGTCTAAAGCACAACTATTTTAATATTCTTATCAATCATCTGATGATGGAACGGCTGCTCCAGGTGGCTGCACCACTCCCCCTTCCCTGCTCCTCCCTCTGCCTGCAGCCCCTCAGGACCATTCTGTTCCCTGCCTGAACATCACTGCATTTCTGACTAAACTTCCTGAGCTCACACCCACTCCCTGGCACCAGGTGACACTGGGAATTCAGCAGGATGCTGCTTTTCTCCCTTGTGCCCTAACTTGCAACTCTGCCAAGCATTATGAGAATTGGCAAGTTCTTCATGCCAGTATTAAGTATGGCATAATGAGAAGGAAGTGTATTTTTCCATTACTGCCCATGTTTAACAAGGGAAAAATCAGTATCTAATTGTTTTAAATTGAATTAAGTAACTCAGAACCAAGGAAAATAAGGAAACAGACTTGTAATGGTCTCATTCAAGCTTTAGAGATTTTTGTAAATGATTCTTCCTGTGAACTTTAACATCTTTAAAATAAAAAGTGTCAAATTTGTGTATGATGATTTCATTAAGGTATGGACTTAAAAACACTTACTGAATAAACAGCATAATTTAAAAGTAGCTTGCACTAAATTTAGAAAAATTCAGAGTAACTAAAATAACATTTTCAGGAGAAGCTTTAAGACTTTTGTCAACTTTCAGCCTAACTTTGTAACAGTTACTGAAGAGAAGTCATTGCTTCTCTTGCTTGACATTGCAATTAAGTCCAATTCAAAAAGAGTTTTGAATGAATGAATATAAATTCTAATTTGCTGACATTATGAAATAGGATTTTGACAAAACAGTTTATGAAATACAACAAAGTTTAAGACAACCATGATACATCTATTATCATGAAAGATATGTTCTTTAGGGACATATGCTTTCTGACAACACCTTACAGTTTCCATGCTAAGAAATGTTACTCTTGAGAGCACACACAAATACTGACAAAGAATCTTTGATAATTGTAATTGATAAAAACAAAATTTTTTGGACACAGGAGGATTCTTCAAAAAAGCATTAAGAAATACCAACAAAAACACAGTGGTAGAATAACACTTATGATATTGTACCTGGCCATTTCCCAGCAGAGAAGTGTCTTCTCCCATTAGAAGATACGAGCCATAAAAGAAAACAAATGCATGAAAGAAGCCCAAGATGGTCCAGTAAAGAAATGGTTTAAACCCCAGATGGGCATTTTTACTGATGTCTCTGCAGAAATAAAACAGATTTGGATTTCATACTGTCCATAACCATCAGCTATCCACACTGCATGACTGCTACTGGTTTGAATAAATGTACCTTTCAACTGCACCAAGACACATTAAACAAATGCTGACATATGAAAAAAAATACATAAATCATGGGGAAAAAAAAAACCTCTGAGCTCTCAAGATTTGGCTCTGCTTTAAGGAGAGGTCACCAATGGCCAGGGTCTCTAATGGGTCAAATTCAGAATAGCACAAACTAGAATTCTTGTCCCTGGAGGTGGAACTGAAAGAGGAAGAAAAAGCCAGATCTCCTGATACTTACCCCTTGCTCTGCTCAAAGGACCTTTACAAAAACAGAAACATCTGAGAGGAGACATCTCTTTTTTACAAAAATATCTATTTTTTACTCCAAAAAGTATGCAGTGCAACATACTACCACTGGGAGGACATCTAATTCTACAGGAAATCACTCCTCCTCTTAGTAAAGGATTTTTTGTGGTGATTCCCCTAATCATGGTGTCCTAGTTTTTCATTCTCCTTGTCTGAGTGATTTTCATCTCCTACATGTAATGCAGGAGAAGGCTGCCAATCATGTACACTGACCAAGTGCTTAGTGCTCTTCACTCATAACATCGCTGACATAAAAAGACACTTCTATTAAAATATTCCTTTTAATTGACTTTTAGGATGAGAACTATGTAGCTTTAATTCTTCCTCATCAACATAGTTACTAAAAATGCCTAAATTACAGATAATTATTGTAGCAAGTTCAGAGCTGTGCAGATGCCACTGCTGCTGCACAAGATGTGTCCCTGTGGGAACTGATGCAGGCCATACATACCTGTAGAGCACAGGTTTACTCTGCAATACATGCGGGTGCACATGCTGCTCAAAAAGACTGTAGATGAGGACAGGCAGGGAAGTGAAACAAATATTGTACAAAGTCAGGTATACACTGTCATAGAGCGTCTGCAAAGGAAAGCAAAAAGCATTTTATGCCTTGGAATTGATAGAGATTTATTAGCACACTTATAGCAGCATTGATTGATCAGTTACATTAATTTGCTAGTTAGGAAAACAGCTACACTCACATAACAATCTAATAACATCAGCTATCAACTACAGAAAATGAAGCTGGGTATTTGCTAAGTGTAACATCTCTACTGCTCCTTGTGTCACCCTCCTATTTTCTTAATTATGGACCTCAAGTGTTTCACAGACAAGATGGCAGGCATGCAATACTTACTTGTTGTGAAAACAAACAGAAGAACTGATATAAAAATTGTGGTGTAATAAAGCACACATTCTGAAATAAAGAGAAATTAAGGAAATAGTTAATCCTTAGTACATGCCTCACAGCCCTAAAAGAAATTGCTAACTCTTAGAAGCTGCTAAAAATACATAGGAAGACCACAAAGCCTTTCAGCATTTTACTTGGCAAAGTAAAACAAGCTGCTTTTCTTGAGGGGATATTTTGTTTGTTTGTCCTTTGGGACAATGAACTTGAAAAGTATGAGCTTAACTATATGTGCTTGATGAGCACATCTCACTACAGGAGTCTAAGTTGCAATTAAGTAGAAGAAATCCATTCATTTTCCCCTTCTGCTTCTTTTTAAGAATTTCTTTGCAGAATAGTTTCCACATTTTGTTCAATAAAGCTGTGACATGCTCTTGTGAGTTTGTTACACAGAAGCAAACAAAGAAGAAACCAAAATATAACACCATGCTATTGCCATCAAATGAAAGAAATCAACTTCAAAAGGGACTTGGGAGCCAAACTGAAATCCCAGATAAATTTCAATAAAGATAGTGAGTTTTGACTTGTTTTAAAACTGATGAACAAGTGAAAAAAACCAAAAGCACCCAAACAAACAAACAAAACCCGTGCCTTGAGAAAACAAACACATCAGCCTCTCAGCCTAGACAAACTCACTGCAGTATTTAAAGCCTATTTCTAGGTGGAAAGACTAAACAATTCCATAGTTAAACTAATACATTTGGTTGTAAAAGATAAAATAAAAAAGCTCAGAAAACATGTTTAAACAGAGATATTTAACCTGATCCCAAAAAAATCTCAGATCTGAAATAAATTTTTTGCTGGGAAAAAAACTCACCTTATAAAAAAAGTACTGTACAAGGGTTGCTATTCTAATATAGTAAAAGTGCCCATGAACAAAAAGCAACTTGGAGAGGAATTTAAATCGTGCTATTGCATAGTCACTGTTTCTTACAGCTTGCCTTCCTTCCTTGCCCATGATTCCTGTAATGTTTGGAAAACAAAACACAAAACAGGTCAAGTATAACAACAACTGAAGTTTAAAAAACCCAACACCATACATCTGAAGCTACAGCTCTGTTTTCCTTCACTTCAACACCATAAGGACTTCAGCAGTGTTGCAAAGGAAGATATTCCTCAAACTTAAAACTGAAGGAAGCTGCTCATGTGATGCTGATTCAAATAAAGAAGCCCCAGTTGGTGGAGACAGAAGGAAGTTACCTATGCCAACATGTGCCTCCTGGATCATGCTCACATCATTAGCACCATCCCCGATCGCTAACGTTATGGGCTTCTCCGGAGAGGTTTTTAACAGTCGAACCACCTGGAAAAAGAAAATGAAACACTTTTGGACTAGACAGTCTAGCTACAAACCATGTCAGCAATTCCCAAGTATCTCAGTTAGCTGCCTATCTGTAGATATAATTAATATGTTTTATGAACATGCATGTTTGGGTAAAAACTATCTTCGGCATATCACATGCATACATTAATTCCTTCTTTAGAAAAGCTGCCTGTTTTGGAGCACAAGCCTGATTTAAATATTATATCTGCCTTAAGCCTATTTTCCTGTTCTTATTTCAATGTTCTGTTCCAACTCTTAGTTTGGTGCTTTATCATACAAAACAAAGTCAAGTAAAATTTAGAACCGAAAATTCACTTACAGACTAATACAGATTTAATGCCCTTTAATAAACCCAGATTCTTCGTATTTATAATTAATGGAACTCATCCAGGTGAAAGAAGAATTTGAAAAAGCAAATGCATTAGCTAAAAAGTCAATATGCCATTATTAAGAAAAATAGCTTCTTTCTAAAGCAACTTCATTATCATCAAGGGGTATCCTCAACTGACAAAGAAACAGAAGAAGATATGACAGAATGAGAGAAAAAACTGTTGACATGCAAGGCCCTAAAATACTCTGAAGAGGAGCAGTGATAACATATCTTCAATGTAAGTGTCAATAATATTCTAAATACAAAGGAATTAGTTAGATGAGGCTTTTGGTTAAGGAGAATTAGTGATTCATTAACCTCCCACAGAGCCCTAGCTTAAGGTAGAAGCTTCACTAATTCAGTTGTAAGTGGGCTGCAGGTAAAGGTACGAATGCAGATCAAGAGGTTTTCCAAAATCAAGAAATAAATATGTATGAAAAAACATTTTCCCCCTCAAGTTCCAGAATCCCCAAAGTGGAAATATCAATGGAGCCACTGCATGAAGTTAAGTAGACACAAAAAACTGTATTGGAGTAATTGAGTTATGGCTGGCAGTGTCAGGGCATTGATTCACAGGAATGGGAATTCACTTCACACAAAGAACACAACAGCGATTAAACAAAGTCCACAGCTCAGAAAAATCCACCTGATTGTGGGAATACATTCCCTAATTGCAGGTATTAATATTCAAGTTTAAAGGCTCCTCATTCCTAAGGGGCAATTATTTCAAACACATTTAGTATTAGATCCCAGGAAGCAGCCTTAGAGAGGTAACAAGGCTGCAGGACAGCACCCAGATCAGTCCTCTTGAGATCCCCAAGGCCTGGGAAATTTGGACAGACAAACATCTATGTGAAAAGGTCAAGACAAAGCCTTTAGCAAATTTTAACAGCAGCAGTCAGCAGCAGCTCCAAATGACTGAAATGATGATGTTTAAACAAGGTTTTGAGTCATAAAACATACCAAAATTAGTAGTGAGACCACTAACCAAACATTAACATGCATTATAATTAAAGGTGCAGGAAGTATTAAGCTGAGTTCCAGCTTAATATTGGAATAAACCTCACAAAAAGTCTGCCTACTGCAAAAAATAATGTTCAATACTAGACTAAACTGCCCTGCACTTCCTTCCCTACCCCTCAAATTGTTTGGCATTTGTCTTGGTGATTTATATACTGCAATATTTGAAATTAAAAATTCACTGCAATTAAAATTGCATTTTGCTGTATTTCATGACTCAAGACAGGAAATAATCTCCATTATCTGCTGGTGAGGAGAAGAATTAAGAAAAGCAGTACAAAACATTATAAATCAAGTTAAATGACAAAATAAGAACAAGGACACAACACTGACAAATAAGTGCACCTTAAAGAGACAGCATGGCAAAAATTTCAGCCAAGAAATGTACAGAGTTGACACATCCAACAGATTGGTTTACTCAGGGTAACTAAGCTGCAACTTCCTTTCAACATTTCACTGAAACTAATAGCAGGTGAACAGTTCTATACTGAAGTGATTCTAAAGACTGCATGAGAACTCTGGAGGGAAGAGTGACCTCCAAACAGGTCACTCCTGTTACAGTAGAACAGCCTCCCCCCTGAACATCTGATACCTCACAGAAGGGTTTCCTAGTGCTTTAAGGTAAAGAGAAGTCTTATCATTAAAAGAAATTTTCAAAAGGAAAAAATATTTATAGTCCTTCAGAGCTTAGCATTCTGGAGTTAAAAAAAAAATAAATCACAAAATCTGATTTTGAATCTTATCCAACATGTATTTGAGTAAAATTTAGTATTGTGAATGAAAAATTTTATTAGAAGAGAGAATTAAGGCAAATCTTTCCTGAAGACTAGGCCTTGCCTTCCCTTCTACTTCTTCCTCAAACTTGGGTATTTTTAAAGTATTTAGAGAAGCACAGTTTCTCCTTAAAGATTAATGAATTTTCAATTTAGTGTTTTGGTTTGGAGAAGTGGTGGAGCAGCTAAGGCAAAAACATGCAGGAGACTGGGAGAGCTGCTGCCTTACTGAACACTCAAGAGGCAGAATAAAGATGAGCTTGGTGGCAGTTTGATTTCTCCATCAACTTGCAAATTTACAAACACACATGTAGAAACTTCTGAGCAAACTACTCTAGATCTGAATTTAACAAGGATTCAGAGGTCACAAAAAGGGTCAGACAAACAAACAAAGCAGTTTCAGACATATTTGCCTTCTCAAAGCATGACAAAAATACTTCAAAGGCAATCCTGACCATATTGTCACTTACCTTTGCTTTCTGAAGGGGTGCCATGCGACAGCACAACACTGCAGAGCAGTTTTTGCAAACTTCCATGAACAGTTTTTCATGTTCCCTGAGTGCAAGAGAGAGGCTGGTCCCATCCACAACCAGTCCATGCTGGATAACATGGTCTTCCTTTATTCTATTTGGGGATAAAAATGTTGAATTTGTACCAGTGTTAATGGTAAAATTCTGATTTTGCTATAAACTATGTTGTTGGCCAGACAATAAGCAAAGGAGTTAATTGTCAGACAGACTACTTCTTCCAGTCTGTTATATAAATAATTTTAATATGTTAATAAATAATTTTTTTTAAAAGACAGCTTTTTTATTTGGCACATGCATCAAAGAGACTGCCATAAAATATAAAAATGAAAGCAACCCAAGCTGAGATCATCACTGCAATAGTGACTTCTCAGTTATTTTACCTCTTGGCTAGCTGCCTCAGCTGTTCTGCACAGGTACTGTCTGACTTGTGCTGCACAAGCTCAAGGATGTTCATGGTTCTGTGAAAGTGTCCACAGGATAAACTGACACTAACAGCTGTTTCGTGCTTGTCTCCAGTGAGCACCCACACTTTGATACCAGCCAGCCTGAGGGCTTCTATAGTTTCTTGGACTTTCTCCTGCAGTCTAGAAACAAGAAAAATCTTAAATAACCAACTGAACAATTTACAAACAAAAGAGCTCATGCTGTAACTCCATGCTACCAACTGTAACCCCACTGTCATGGTGAGTTAAGTTTGCCTTTCCAATGTTACATATATTTTCAGAGAATCATAGTCTGGCAAATGATATTCTGTTACCACCAACAAAACAAAGGCCTAGATGAAACAAAAACTAAATTTCAATCCTTCTAAGGGATAAAAAATTTGTAATAAGCATATCCTGATTTAAACTAGGCACTGCCACTGCATTTGAGAAGCTTTAAAACAGTCCACAGTAATTCCTGGCTACTGAGGTGCATGAAAAGCTTCTCAAGCCCCATGTGCTCACTTCAGCGTCCAACACACCCTGGGACCTACAGAGCACAAGCACAGTGCTTTGCAAAGGAGCTGTGTGTAGAAGCTTTCCCAAGGTATTTGCTGTTACCCTAAATATTTGCTGCAATTATTCCATTTCACATACATGACATCTCTCCCGATGAAACACACTGTACATCACCGTTATTAAGGCAGAATCAGTTGGTACAAGTTTTGTTTTGAATCTGCCTCAATCCAAAGGTAAATATACTAAAGAAAAATAACACAGAACTTTTAGTCATAGTGGGAGAGCTTTTCACACTTCATATTTCAAGTATAAATCCTAAACTTGCTGGGTTTGAACATAGATAGCAATAACTCCATGGCATACTTGTCTTCTACTCCTGTAGCTCCAAGCAACTCCAGATCCCTTTCTATGAAGTTGAACACATCTGCCAATCTCTCCTCCCGCTGCTGTAAGGCAGTCCTGGCCTCATGAAGGCGTTTGCCAATTTCTTGGTACTCCTCGGGTGTGAATCTTCTGTAGGCCACACACAAAGTTCTTAGGCCTTTCTGCAAGAAAATAAAAGGCTACATTCAGAGTAGACAAGTTTCTGATCTAACAAGGTGTCACCAGCAATTTTTTCACTTCAAGTCACAATTTATACGGCAAGGATTTTCTTCTGATCAGCTGAGGCTGAGAGCTGGGCAAGCCTACACACTTACCAAAGCAAACTCATCCACATGTATCCTTGTTTTATCTATTTCTCCACTCTTACTACGAGGAAGAATGGAAGATTCTGCTCCCTTTGTGAATAAAAGCTTCTCCCCTAGAAAGTCAAATAGAACTGAAATTAAAAATAATGTTGTTTAAGAAGTTCTCAAGTGCTGCTTGTGCAATTTCTGATCACATACCTGAGGGACTCTCTACAATGACACTCATTCGTCTGCGATTTGGATCAAACTCCAAAACATGAAGCAATTTATACCTGCATTTTGTGTTTTAAAAGAGGGAACAGGAAGAAAACATTTTTAGAAATAAACTTCCAAAGACAATTACTTATAAATAGACTCTTACACCACAGACCTTTCCTCAAAGTGTTATTTTTGTATAGAAACTCTGAAAGCAAAGCTATCACTGCTGAACAACAATCACTGTTCATTGCTTTTTATGAATTTATATATGCTTAATTCCATTCTGTAAGAATAAAAGGTTCTTCTACCAACAGGAATGGCTTTCTGAATACTAACTTGGCATTTGGCAATTACAAATAGCTCCTATCTATTTCTTCACCCTTCTGTCATTATTTCAAGTATAACTTTGAAAACTACATTTTGTTTCTGACAAATTTGTAAAAATCTAGACTGTCAAAAAAGTGTGTGTGCCCTGGTAAGTGGATTAGTTTTTGTTATATTACCACTAGCTTAGCAAATTAATTTTAGACATTTAAATGCAAAGTACTGCCAACTAGCTGACACAGATCAAATGAGTAAAAGGAGTTATGGAATACTGCACACATACAGTTATTAATAATTTGAACTCATTTTAGGAAAGTTTAAAATATCTGATTAGATTATGCACAGACGAGACTGATTCTGGGAATTTCGAGAGCTGAAACAAAACTTGAATAAGCAATTCAGTTTTCCAACTCTGCTACAGTCTCAACCTTTGAGGAATGGGCAAAGATACAAACTGTTACAACACACACCTACACAGAGTAACTCACACAAAATTCTTGCATCTCAGCTACAATTGGTAAGGAATAAGATGCAAGCTGTCTTGAAGACATCAAGGGAAAAGCATTAAACAGAGCACGCTGTGGAAAGGCAAGGTTTGCTTATGAACAAAGAGGATTAAGAGGAGAACATTACATTAATCTTCACTACTGTTCTAGCCTTCAAAATAATCAAGGAAAAAAAACAAAATACCTCTCTGGTTTTCCAAGACTTTTTACTTCCATACTGTCTCCACTAATTCCAGTAAATACTACTCCGACCCTAAAAGTAAAGAAGATATACACTTAATTATGAATTTAGACAAAATGCCTCTTAATGGAGGGAGGGGAAGATGGCAGGGAAGAAAAGGAGAGACTCTTACACCCCATTACTGTATTTTGCTCTAGGGAAAACTAAGAATGCCCATTTCTGCAGTATTTTATTCACATTATACTCTGACTACTGTAATTTCTCACGTATTTTCATAAATATTTCAAATCATCACTTTATAATACACCTAGGGGGTTGTGTATTTTACATTTGAATGTTTTCCCAGTAAGGTGACAGTGCCAGGCCCTGGTCTTCACCAGTGTCCTGAGCCATTTGTAAGGCTGCCCTTGCAGGCAATTCCTGTGTCAGACAGCCCTGGCAGTCCTGCTCACCGGCTCGCAGCTTCCACCAAAGCCTTCTCATCTGGGGAAGAAGCATAATATTCCAGGGGGGATGTTATTCCATTGGCATGCCAGGGACCATCAGCACCATCTGTCTGATCTGCATTGATCTGCACTGTATGGCACAGACAAACTGCTTTCAAGAAGAGCTCTTCCTCTTTCACCTACAAGAAAGAAAAAACTTGATTTGTAACATTTACACATCAACCCAGTTCTGAACACACTTAAGGAAAAAGTGGTTTTACTTACAAATCTGCCAAGCATTTCATGTTAAATAATCACATCTCAACATGCTTAATAAATATTATTTGTTCAGTGACACTTGAAAGCGTCAAGCTATTCAGAAATTCTGATTTATGTTTGGCTTGGGATTTTTTTATGCTAATGGTACAAGAATATATCTCTGAAATAAAGCACTTTCAAACTAGGATGACTAATGGTGGGAAAACCAAAGAGCCTTACCAAACCATGCCTATTTCCATCTGGAGAATCTTCAGAAAATCCCTCTGGAGTTAGTTTACCATTGACCTCTTGGTACTTTATGCCATTAATAGAGCACTCCCGAAACTGCATCTCATTTTCAGTTAATGTACCAGTTTTGTCTGTAAACACATACTCTACCTTTTGTAAAATAAAACAAAAAAAACCAACTTGGAATTACATGTTCTTGTTAGAAGAAAAAAGATACAATAATCTCCACTCACACTTTCTTTTACACACATTTTTTAATCATATAAGAATTTTAAGTTCTGCATCACATCTTTATACCTTATTTTAAAATTAATCAGAAATCATATCACAAGTAATAAAAATCCCACTGTAACAAATTTTAATATTAAAAACTAAGTAAAAAATAGATGAAAAAACCCAACAGACAACATATTTTTTACCTGTCCCAATTCCTCATTGAGGTCCGAAGTATTTACTTGTGCTCTCTGGTTTGTTTCTTCATGATAGAGGTCAAGATCCCAGCCAATAAAAAAAGATCCAAGAAATTTCTGCATCTCCACAGTCACATAGAGTGAAATGGGTATGATAAAATTGTAAAGTACCAGAAAAGCAAGGAAATCTGAAATAAATCTCAGGATCTACAAGAGAAAAAAAGAAAAAGTGAAGATTACCACAGTGGTCAGGTGAAACATGGTGACTTAATTATCCTTCAATATGCATGCAAAATGAAAAACTGGGAGAGCCAGAGAAGCCCAAGTCCCCCCCACACACGAGAGAGACAACGCTCCAGTGACAACACAGGCATTTGCAGGTTGCCCCAGTAACACGCCTTCACACTGATGCAAAGTCTGCCTTAAGCTCTGACTGGAGGTTTCAATTCACAAGTTCATTAATTTTTGTCTCTACTGAATCTGTGAGGAGGGCTGCCAATTAATATTAACTGTCATGGTGATTCTGTTTTCCAACTCTGAAAAAGTTTGGTCTGAGAAATCAAATGTATTCCCCATTCCATCAAACATCATCATTCATGGAAGCTTTTCGAGGAACCCTAAATTGTGAAGGCAAACAAGTGATTTTCCAGACTGTCAGAGGAATCTGCAAGCACTCTGTTGGTTCAGGACAGCAAAGTGTCACAAGGGTTCCTGTCTACTGGCACTCCCCAGTTATTTGGGTGATCCAGACTGCACAAAAAGAAAGGGACCACATGGATTTCTTTTATGCCTCTTCAAATCATTGTGTTCCACACACACATTTCAGGCAAACACCAATGTGACAGGAGAGAAACTTCTTTTTACTAGGTATGATAATTTTAACAAGCCCTGAAATGCAACACTACAGTCTCTTTTCATCTGCACAACAAACTCAGTATCTAAATTGTACTTTGGAAAGACTCTTACCAACACTTGAATATTGAGCAAGGGAGACTAGAGATGACAAAAACCAGGCCACCTCTTTTAACTCCAGCAGATATTGGTGCAGGAGAACATTTTAAATAAAGGAAGCATAAAAGTAGTCAACAATTTGCAAAGCTAAATAATGTCTATTTTTCCTCTTTAGGGAGCATTGTTGTAAGTATTTAATAAATAATTAAAGTAGCTGGCAAAAACTCAGCAAGTTCTGTGCCTAAAGAGATCTTCCAAACTAAACCAGAAAAGACGGACAGAAAGTGAGAGCAGTAATTCATCTAAGGGAGGTAGTGACAATTACTTAAGAGAGTTTCTTTAAGCAATGGCAATGAAAAAACAATCTGCATACACAGGAGGAGATGGACAGAGAAAGAACTCTGAGTAAGGATGCCAGCATGCTGAGAAATGAAAAGCAGATTGTAGAAGTCAACATGGGAGACAGAAAAACAAAGACATGACAGAAGGAGAATGACACTGCAGAAACACACATGGCTCTCTACACTCCTGATGGCAAAGGAATGGAAAGATTGAGGAAATACTTATCCCTGCTCTTTTCAGAACTGAAAGGCTCCACAGGCTAGACTAACTCACATAGCAATTATTTCAGATTAAGCTCCTGAACTGCTTTGGACAAAGGCAGACTCATATAGAAATCAAAAATTAAAGAGAACATAGAAAAATACAGACTAATTGGAAAAAGAGATACTTTTCAGAGCCATAGATTTCAGGGACACTTTAAAGGATCCCTTCAATCTCTAAAGAGAACTGAGCAGGCAAGCAGAAGCTTGAGCAAAATTGCAGCCTTACAAAATTGCCCAAACCATCTCAACATCACAGAAAGTACAAAATGCCTGAACTGTGAAATCACTGCAATAGAACATACACAAGGACAGCCACCCTTGTCCTCTTTTCCTTTATGGAATGACAAAAGACATCCTAAAGAACAATAATTACAACATAGACCATGAGAAATATGTCCTAACAAAGCCTTTTCAAAAGTTTTCAAAAAGTCTGGTCTTTTCATAATGGAAGGAAAAGTCCAACCAGTAACAGAGGTAGAAATATTTCTACACAGTGGTGAGGATACATGGGACTAACTCAAAAAACACTGAGACAACAGCACAGAGACCTGCAAGTGGATCATGTGGTGGTTACACGTAGCATAGAGACATAATATATATGACACTGAGTGCATATTGGTTGAGTGTTCCTCAGATATGCAACTGGACAGAACTACGTTACCTTACTGCTGTTTCTTTCATGCTCTGTTTTTTCATTATACCAAGGCTCATCCCATTTCTCTTCAGCTTGCCATGCATACTTTAAAATAGTGCTCAGAATGGCTTCAAAGAGGAGGATTATTAGATAAATAATCAAAAAGGAATTCATGGACCTATAAAGAGCCAAAAAAGTAAAGCAAGACATTTCAGTTTATTTTACTTCATCTGTTGACACAGTGTGGTTACATGAATTGATCAAAAACTTGCTGGACCTTTTTTAGAAAGTGTAGCCTGTGCTTGATACAGATATAAAGTTACTATGCAACAAGCAGGCAACAGAATGGGAAAGAAATTCTACCTCTGACTAAATTAAACCCTCTACATAGCAATATGAAGCCTAGATTAAGGTGCAGGAACACCCCAACAGCTGACTTGTGTCACACCTACAGTCCCACACTGGTCCTCTTTTTCCCCAAGGAGCTTCCAAGGCTGTGCAGGCAGTGCAGTACAAACAAGCACAGCAGAAATCCATGGCTGCACTTTTTCCTCAGTTAGAAGAGCACTACCATGTGCAGCTGAGCATTTAACCCAGGCCAGGCTACAGCAGGATAGTCACCCCTGCTTCTTGTTCTGTAGCCAGCCAGACCATCCTTCCTGCCTGTACTTTTATGCTGGAACTTCTCTTGTGCTACATACAGCTGTTTGTATGTAGCTATATATTTGCACAAGAATGCCAGGGGGCTCTCTCAGATTTTTAGTAACTGGAATAAAGGCAACATATCAGAACCCCTTTTCCTTTTAAAATAAATCATGAGACTCAATGTAAGTATCTATCATAGTAACACCTATCCTGCAACCAGGAGCAAGCTTAGTTATTTCCACTTTGTACACTACTAAAGGATGTAATATCAAAAAATAGATTTTATCTTTATAGCTTCCTACTGAAGGCAAGGCAATTAATACTCTCTTCCCTTTGCCTATAACTCAATGATGAGACCACCAGGGTTTTAAGGCTACACAGGAAAAGCTAAGTTAAAGCTCTACAAATAAGAGAGATATTAGAAAATAAACATACTTTTCTACTGCTGACCGTTTCTGAGATTTACTCTTGTAATTTAATGCCATCTTTGTCTCCATACCTGTATACACAGCAACACCTGGGAAGGAAGGGGGGAAGAGTCAGACTTCACTTTCTGCATAAATACAATTTGCAGAATTTTTCATTTTTAGAGATATAGGATAAAAGCAAAAGGTGGTACTACTTCTGTGTTTACTATGAGACAGAATTTTGTACTGTTTGCAAGACTCTTCTGTAGTAAGAGTACTGCTGAAGTAATTTTAACACCTACTTTAACACTCTTCATTATTATGACTGTACTGCTCTTCAATATGTATTTTATGGAAATCAGCATGGTAAATCTCAGGAGAAAGCCTTCAACAATAGGTAACAGTAAGAACAGTCATTTATCCATTGAAGTTAAGTTATTCCTTTATCAAACCACTTCAAATATTTTCACAGAGCAGAGCTGGAACTTTATATCCTTAGAGGTTCTTCAGCATAATATCATTACTTTCATCTATAATCATATCCCCTCAGGTAACAGTCAGCAAGATTATTACATTTTCTTCAGTGCAAGTAGAATTAAAACACAGTTCATCAACATGCTTTAAGAAGAGAATACTCTTTAAATATTTAGATGTCTACAAACCAAATATTTCTTTAGTGTTTTTTAATCTTGCTCCACGAAGTAAGAGACTTTCAGGCCCAAGAGGTCTAAAAAGAAATAGACATATCAGCATGTGAACATAAGCTGTTCTGTATTCTGGAGAAGTACTGAAATCCAGTTTCCTATGCAAAGCTGTCCTATGTCCCCTACAAATTCCCAATGCAGCAACTCAATCAGTGATCTTACCCCTTTCACCACACCTCCCACACGTCTCCACAGAGCTCTCTGTTTCCTTTCATGTCTCCTTTGGTCACTGCCAAACTCCCCCACCGCTGTTCCATATCCCATAATACTGACTGAGCTAAATATTCCAAATGGGTGCTTCAGAGAGACCCACAAGGTACTTGGGAAGGAAGCAGGCAAGAAACCAGTGGAGCTCAGTGTACCCAAAGTGCTGGTTCAGGTTTGGCTAATTTACCAATCCTCTACCCCTCTGTCAGACTGAAATGATCTACAAAATTCAAAAGATATTCATACCAAAGAAACAAACAATTAGATGGGTACCATGGCAGCAGTGCCAATTTTTTTTTCCTAACATAGAGATACAATTTCAGGAGGTAAAATAGATGTTTCTTCCTCACATCTATCACACTACAATAACACATTAATTTCTTTGGCTAATTTCATCACAAGCAGTGCTGTGAAAATAAGGGCCTAGTTAGAAACAAGGTTACTATAAGGTTAGAACCATATGTTCTACTGCAGCAGCTGTATCATCTTTTGAAACTGCCAGCAGGGTGGGTTTGAAATTTAAAAAAAGTATTTTTTCCACTATTTCAAATGAAAGCAGAAATTTAACAACTACAGTGGCCAGACTGACATATTAGGTAGAAATAAAAGAATTAGAGCTCAGATGCTAAGTGCTTTGGCATGCAAGCCCTTGGGTTTACCCTATTTTTCCTTTAGCTGTGCCACATGTAGGCCATGATCACTATCAGATAAACAAAGCTCTGAAACTTGAAGTCCCTTTGAAAGTATAATCTGAAGTTACTCAAAAGAGCCGAAGTAAATCCACAACCCACCTCCCACAGTCAAAAAATTAACTTAAATGTTACTGCAAATGTAACAGTTACCATCACAAATACCACGGGTACCAATTATACACACAGATTATGATGGATTCTTTAAATGAAACATACATTTGTTAATATTTTAGGCTAGACTCAGACTAAGTGAAAATTTGAGTTAAAGCAACTAAATTCTTGAGCATTTAAAATTTTCACATAAGAAACGTAATTTATATTTCTGGATTCAATTTTGTAAAACCAGCCTGACAAACCCAAAATACCAAACCTGAATCAGTGCAACACAGACTAGATAAGTTTATCTTAGACAGAGATACAGCTCCACTAATAGTCAGAACATGCATTTATTTTTTTCACCTCCCTTTAAACCAGCTGTTTTACATTGTCAACTGAATTCTTTTGATAAATTATCCCATATGTCAAGCTTGGCAGGAATTAATTCTGAAAAGCTCTCAATGAAGTAGCAAAAGTGACCTTACAGAACAGCTGAGTGGGTTTTGGGGGGTGGCATGGGTGAGGCTTTTTGGTGAGGGTAACTAAGCCACTGAACTTGGGGCCAAGTGACCTGGCTGCTACACTTCCATATTTCTGGCAAAACTCGATTCACTCTGAACTCCATGTCACTCCCATCCAAAGCTGACAGATGTTTGTCAGTCTCAGACTCAGAGACATTCAGCTCAGACTGAAGGCAGATATTACAAGGAAAACAGTAGTCCTTTAAGATTCAAGTAGAAATTTCACTAAAAAATAAGTGTAAAGGATATAATTTTGGACATTAGAGGAGTGAAAGAACCAAAGCAGATTTACCTGCTTCTGTGACAAATTTACACACAGCACTTCACCTTTTCAGAAGAGGTGACAAAGTTTTTTTGAAAGCTGGACAATCAACAACTCTCAAGATAAAATAACTGAACTTGAATGCTAAGTATTTCTGAAAATTTGGCAATTTCTTGTGAGTGATTTTTATGTCTTTATTTCAAACCATGATCCTTCTCACTTCTGTCCTTCCTGTTTTCTCTTCTATCCTGTTGTGGTGGAGGGAATTGAATGAGCAGCTGTTTGGATGCCTCACTGGTAGCTGAGACCAACCCACGGCAATTAGAAATCTTTCCAGGAAGTCGAGATGGAAGTCTGTAAAAGGCTTCACATCTTTATTTTTGTAATTGCAAGCATGTTTGTTACTTGCTGTGACTGCACAAGGAGAGGTGGTGGGCCCATGATTATGTGGACACAGCTGTGTTGCCTGTAGCAGATGTAAGCACTTATCTGCACAGTCCAGCTATAATTTGAAATAGATACTAAAAATTACAAATTCGTAGCAGAGGCTTTGTTAAACCAGGAATTTCTAGGGATTTCAATGGCAAAAACTCCTTCTCAGTGCCTCTGATGACAGGGGATCTGTTGTAGTATAGATACTACATCAGTGGAAATAGTTTCAGATCAATAAATGCTTTGATTAACAAATAACAGCAAAGTTACCAGCTGATTACCAGTGACAAAAAATTACCTGCCTCGCAACAGCCAAGCTTTCCAGAACTGTTTTATTAAATCTGTAAAACTGGGTAGTAATGAACTTTTTTTCACTCATCTTTTCTCATCTCCATCTGAGGTATGCAGCTGCAATTGATACTTTTAGTAAAAATACCTCCCCTTTTCATATATTCAACAGTAACCCCCGTGATGGTCAAGATTTTAACCACCTCCATGTAAATAAACATCTTATACAATTTTACTCACCGTACTATTTCTTCAGCTTGTTGACTTACAGTTATTCTTCCAACAAATCTATGGAAGATGGATATATCTTAGAAGTATCTACATAAAGACTCAAAAACATAAAAACCTTCTCTACACTTATAAAATAGTCATTAATAGTTCACAAGTAAAAAATAAATCAACTTTTTTTAACAATCAAACTAAACCAATATGGCGAAACTGGCAGTAATTTTACAAGAGACATTTAGCAACAGAAACATTTATCCCTCATAGGAACAGGCATTTGAGAAAGCTTATTAACTCTGATTAATTGCCACAAAAGATTCTATTTCTATTAATTTAAAACAGATTGTGACTTCTTGATGATTCAGTAAGAAATAATTCCTCAACAAATCTAAGTTTGCGCATTATCCATCAAAATAGAAACTTTTCATTTAATAACGCCAATCTATTACACATTTAAAAATCTGACATGCACATATTTAGCAGGACTCCAGCCACAAAAAGGGACACAAACTTCTATAGTGATTGTACCTTAATTTGCTAAATATCAAACATTTGAACATCTGTTCAAACTGAGTATCTTAGTTTTAAAATACCTAATATTTCTCAAAGATCTCCAAGCTTACTTAAGAACAGCTGTGATAATATACTTGGATTTTAAAAACTACTACTTTATAGCTACCATTTTCCATTATACAATTCAGAAGAAACTTGGATGGGAATATAACTTTTGCTACCCATGATGCTGCTTTACAGAGTCTATGACTTTGCTTGCTGATGTTAAAGCATGCTCGAATATCCCTTTTTAAATGTAAGGTTTTGCTGCTGAAAAATGGAGTTCAAATCTTCCCTGAAGCATATGCAAAATAAATATGAGCAACACATATCCTTAGAATTAGACTTGAGTCAATTCCACTTTAACATATCCTATATAATATTGAAATCTCCAGCAGAACCTTATGGAATTCTCTTCAACCTGATCAGACTGTAGGCCATTTAATTCTTTAAAATCTAGAAAGATGTTTACTGATTAGAACTGAAATGTACATAATTAAAATAAAAAAGAAAAATATAATGTCTGGTTTACTACTCAAGTACTCAAGTTTAACTTCACACTTGCAACTTTCAGTAAGTACATTGTATAAAAACAAGCTGATTATTAAAACCTGAAATTCAAGCAGATGTCTGAAGCTATTTTAACCCTAGCAAGACATGTAGCATTCTGAGTATTGAACACCTCATTTTGATTTAATTTCAAAATATTTAATAATAAAGTGATACCTGTATAGATCTGCTTCTGGCTGCTGACATTCTATAACAGCTACCAGTTTATCCAGGTTGGCAACAGACTGCAGCACTGCTGTTTCTGGGACTGCAACATGTGTCTGTAAAACAGTGACCATTGGGTTACTACAGGACTACCAGGCAGCAGGGCAGCTATTTCAACAGGCTGAAGGAAAAATGGCACCACAAATTAACTACATTCTATTTCACATGAGTAACCCAGACCTTAAGATTGGTCTCTCCATCCAAACTTGCAGTGGTAACGTGGCATGAACCATCCACTCGGTCAGACGACAGGAGCACCAGATCAACAGGGAAAGTCTCATCTTTGGCTACTCTGACAATGTCCCCCACCTAACAAAGGGAACACAGATCAGAAAAACACAAAGAGGTTTAAAGGGCAGAATTCCTTTCAGCATTGTTACCAAACTACAATGATTAGCAATAAAACAAGAGTTTTAGCTGTATAATAGAAACAAAATGCTCAATTAGTCCTTTACCCGAATGTTTTTAGATCTGGTTTTCACAAGGCCACCACTTCGAACAACATAAACTGGAGCACCGTTGACTTCATTGTCTGCTTTATGTCGCAGCCAGTCCTCATAGCCCTGTGGAAAACACATAAAAATCTACTTTTTAAGAAAGAAAACTAAAAAATGGACTAAATTTAATCTACTACGCAAATGTGTTCAAACTACTTCCTGTTTTGTCTGAATAGTTATTAATGTCTCTTGAGTTTCTGCTCCAGCTGTTACTCAAGAACCTGTGAACCTCTTAATTTTGTCACTTTACACAAACATGTAAAGGCAAATAAAGTAGCAGAAGTGGTGAAGACAATTAACAGTCCCATATTCTCTTAAACCAAACAGGCAGTGACATTTTCTGTGGATCAGATGACCAAGCACTCAATAAATCTTGGATCTATACGGATTAATACACCACAAAATCGGGAACAGTCAGTCCTCAGGCTCCTTTCTGGGTTCCTTTTTTTTTTTTTAGAAGTAACAGATTGAAATTACTTTCTCAAGTCATACCATATAGCATTTCTTATAGTTACTGCCATAGCCCATGCATGAAACCTCAAGACTTAATTCTGTGTGACATGCTGTTGACACATTAGCTCTGTCCAGCAAGAGAAGATGACTGAGAAGAGTTTTGTTTTTTTCTAAAGTATGAATCCACTGCCTGTTTAATCTAACAGCATTAGATCATAATAGCATATTAATCTCTGATCCCCAAGTCTAGGTACTGTTTGGAAAGTCCCACTAGCAAGCACAGGAAATGGATCAATCATGTAGGAAGTTCAAATGTCTCTTGCAACATGGCAAGACTCCTGCAACTAATCTGCAATAATAGAGACTTCCCAAAATGCGTTTCTGTAGTTATAAGAACTGTGAAAGAGTTAAAAACATTTCCTTGGAAGTCTGCAGACAGAAGAAGGTAGCTGTGTGAAACAGCAGGCATAATCCCAATTCATCCAACAAACATTACATGAATGTCATCATACAAGAAGTACTAATGCAGATGCAATTTGGAGAGTTCTGGAGTTCGTAGGAAAAGTTATATGATGAAATTTGCATGTTAAAAAGTGTTGTAGTTCTACCTTTGCACATCTCCACTGTTACTTGCACAAATGTGTAAGGACAGCACAACTGCACTACCTGTGTTTGAAAAGAAAGATGAAGGAGAGAGGGAATAGGGAAAAGAAAAGAGCTTTATATGCCAAATAGTTCAAAATCAATAATTAAGAAGCGTGCACTAATAGCAGCCATACAGAGAGATACTGGGACATCAGAATCCCGAAGTCCCTAAGTACGACTCTTGAATCCTTTCTAAGCAGTATGAAAAAGCACGAGTCAGTACCTACAGCTCCTTGTTAAAGGTGACTGACAGAAGAAAACAAGGATTTAACTAACATCCAGTAACCTTGGGGCATTTGTCTCACAGACCTGAACAGCTGAGCAATGTGGGCATTTGGCAAAGAACTGAAATTTACCTTCTTTAGAAAGTACAGATTTCAGCGCTTTCTCCATCTGACACCTACTGCCTCCAACACAAGGGTGACACCTCACACCAGGGAATTTTCAAGAGCCAACTTAGTGTGGTCAGTTCAAATTCCCCCCAGATTTACCTACTGCAGCATTTTTGAGAGGTCCTTGTCCTCACTTGAAAACATTGGAAAAATACAGTAAGAAAGAAACATGTAAGAGGAATACAGGCAATGTTGCCTACTTGCCAGAAAGATCAAAATCCCTCAATTAAATTACATTCTTAAGTCCTGCTTAAATAACTGCATCAATGTAATTGAGAAAAGATCTGCATTTTATACCACCAGGTTTTTCATTTTCAGTTTAGGTCTATAGTTAATCAAAACCTGCAAAGTAGTTGTTTATAATTTACCTGGTAGTCAAGTAAACATCTGTGTTCCTTCAGCTAAATACATATGAACTTATTAAAATGCATTGCTTCCTTAAGTTCCTTGGGAAATACCTCTATTTTGTTGTATTTTTGTTTGGGATTTTTTAACTTTTTGTTTTGTTTTTATTTATTTGCTAACTTTGAACTCCCTGGAGGACTGCATAAAGATCTTCAGAGGCATAAGGAGGAAAGTGCTCTGGCTAACAAGACAGACAAAATGACACAGCATGAGCTGCATCACTTTGCAGTCCTGTATGTCCTTCTTCTGACCTAGGTGCAATTACACTTCCAAGTAGAAAAAGTTCTGTCTCCTTGGCTGAGACTAAAACAAAGCTGAGTTCTGAGGTTCGCAAGAGGTGCCACATTCACCAGTCTTCTGGAAGGCAGGGGACTTTTTCCATCCACTGCTAAGCTTCTCAAACCTTCATATGATTAATGCTTCTATTTTTCCCCTTCATCTTTTGAGAGAATACAAAATTATAGTTTAACATTTATCCTGATGTAACTTTGTACAGAACCAGAGCCCCACAGCATTCAAAAAGGAATTCTTTCTTTAAGATCTTCTCCTATTACACTTCTGGTTTAGAGAAAATGGGAACTGATTTTGAGGCAATACTGGGGATTTTTCCCTCTGCACTCCAACAGATTTATGCTTCTCTCTTGTCTGAGAGCAGCCTGGTGGAAATAGCACAATTCATTGTCCCTTGAAGATAACAGCCTGTGAATATTGTTTGTGTCCTTTGCTGCAGGTAGGAGAAACATGAGAGTCCATTAGAGCAGTTTAGGTGGTTCCAATAGTCCTTGCAGAGATATTGAGACAGCCAGAAAATCTCTTGATGCCTGGCAAGTCATGAATCATTTGAAGCTTCCAGGAGGAATGACAAAATCTCTGTTCTTCAAAATTGATGATAAGGGAGTTAAATTTCCCAATATAAGATTGGACATCTAGAAGCAAGGTGGTGTTAAGATTATTTTGGACTATTTTAGACTTACACAAGTCCAACTTCTTTCTGGAAAAATTGATCTAATATTTATAACTCTGTTTCATAATCCCTTTTAGTCCACACAGTTTCATTATCCATTGCCTACATATGATTAATAGCTTTTGAACATGTGATTTTTTGGGGGGTGATGGTAACAACTGCAATTGAATAGGATTAGGGCATTCTGCATACACAAATTGCACAGCAACAAGATGAAATATTAGTCCAAATATTACTCCAGCTTTAAGAACCACTCTGTCCCAAACACCTTTCTATCTGCTTGAAAGCTAGAACTATTTTTACTTTTGCCCTGTTTCTGGGTGGCTTTGGGTCTTTCTGGCACAGAAGGCAAATTGAAATTCTGGTTACAGCTCTAAAACAGTCTCCTGCTTATTTTTCAGTAGCGAGGCTGCATCTATTCCCGACAGCACTGTCAAATCCCTTGAAGAGGATAGTTCCTGAAAATAACCTCCCTGCAGAAGAGATTATAATTTTTATCCACATCACTTCTTTATTTATGAGCTTGTTTCTTTCTCCTCTTGCTTTAAGGACATAAAGAAAACAGAAGACCTTTTTTTACTTTCTTTTTCTTTTTTTTTTATTTTTACATTCTGATTCCAGATGCTCTAGGTCTCAGTAGGATGTAATATGGTGCTGGAACAAGGTTTCTATTAAACTCAGATGATTTTTCTTATTTTAAGTGCTATAAAACACTCCAAAATGTTTTATGCAACTGAAGAAGACCAGGGGCTTTTACCTGGTACAGAATCACAGTTAATACACATTTTACACGACAAAACTTACCCCTTTTGCCTTTTAACTACTGACAAACACACCCTGCATCACTGTTTCATCTGCCCAAGCTCCTTTCTCAGGGTGTGATGTGGGAGGACTGGTTCTAACAGGCAGTGAGGTGTGCCAAAGGAATGAGTGAGGAGCTTTTGGAAAAGGTCTGATAACAAGTGACATGTAATGTTTAGACAGAAATGCTGCCTGACAGTCATCCACTGTCCATTTTAGGGTACTGCAGTGAGTCACTGAGTGCTTGACAACCAACCAAATGCTGAAGCTCAAGCATCTAACTAGAAGCATTAAACCCAAAATAGTTTCTAAAAATTACACCATTTTAATGTATTTTTAGTATCTAAGCACTATCCTGGTGAGACTCTGTTAAGTAACTTTACTTCAGTAGGACTTCACGCTGCCAGATTTTTTCCCTTTACCTGTTTTATGGCTGTCACAGTTATGACAAAGAATAATGGCAATCCACTGGTAATAGGACTGGTAGGGGTATCTATCATGAGCTAAAAGAAAAGAAAATATGAAAATTAGTCCAAATGTCATTTTTACATTTGTACTTTAAAAAAAAAAAAAAAAAAAGAAAAAAAAAGAAGCAAGACGACTATTTTCCAAACTGTTTATTATAACCTGTGAGTATTTTTACTGCATGTCTTGCAGAGTTTCTCAAGCAAAACTCAGTTTCTGACAACTAAATAATATGTCAGTAATGATGAAAACAAATGTTTTAGGGCACAGAGCAGCCTTAGTCACATTCTTAGCCTTAGTATAGGATGTGACAATTTTAAAGGTCCTTACCAAAAAGAAGGTATTAATTTCATCCTAGAAAAATGAATTCAAAAGAATATTACAAAGGAAAGAAAACTACACTTCATAAAGCTGTTTCAACACTATACAATCTACTGCTTACCAGCAATGTAGAGTATAACATCATCCACTTTAGAAGTGAAAATAAAGTTAAGATCAGTAATTTTCAATGATTTAGATATTAGAGAACACTTTTTTAAGACTGCACCTTTCTGGTTGCCCCAAGTTAACATGCGGTTTTTACAATTTGTGCAATTATTGCTGGCATGCCAAAAGTGCAGTGTACACGCTAAGGTTCTGTATGTGGGGGGATGTTAGTGGTTCTCTTCTGCTGCAGGAAAAAATCAACATGGTCAAGTGCTGTAAAGGAGATATACACAAGAACTACTCAAAACCACAGACATTGATTTGATCCACTTTACCTGAGACTTATGGCATTGCTTTGGGAATCATTAAAGAAGAAAAAAAAGTCATACATGAAGTTTACTCTATCACTGGGGAAGGACCTCACAGAAAAAACATATCATGCCACTTTACAATGCACACATAAGGTTTTTGGTTGTTTTTTTTCACTGAAACAGACAATTTATAGAACACAACAAAACTGAGACCTAGCCTGCAATACTGTCTGTTCTTTAATGGTAGCACTACAATTTCAGCTTGGCAGCATACTGACCAAGAAAAACCCTACCAAAAGCATCTGATTCTCGGCTGGATATGGTTAATCATGGCATTTCTGCCGTCTATACTCTCTCATCCTTTCTCAAGAGAGCTCATATATGAAAATGAAACAGGTTTTGTGCTGGTGGAATTGTCACGTTTCACTAGGACACCATGGTCCTCTGCCTGCCACGCAGCTGGACACACAGCCATGACACACCTCATGTCACCAAAATGCAGTCTGTCACCTTGTTTTGGGCATGCACATGTGTGGTGAACAATGTGGACTGGACTGTGCTGCAAGTTGAAATCACACAATGAGACCCTGCCCCAGCTCTGCCATCCCCAGTGGAAAAGGTGGTAATGACAGACACTGCATCTTGGCCACACGAGATTCACAGGACAGGGAAGGTTCCATGGTGTCAGCTTTAAAAGGCAGCTTAGCCTCATAAAAATAAAAATATTAGATATTAGTGAACTTCCACCAAAAGGGATTTGAATAAAAACAGAATTCCATTCTAATAAATGAACAAAAATGACTTCAACTTTTCTGCTGTTCTGTTTCCAAGAACGCAGACACACAGACAAGAAGACATTTCCCATACACGTGAGGGCATCCACTTGATACAAACTGAGAGGACAGGATTACACTCAGAACAGAATTTCTGCCTTAGATCCTTATTTAGATACTACTGAAAGGCAATAGTTTGAAAGAACTATGACACAACATTGAACTGAAGAGATAAATCTGCACTAAAAAGAAGTAAAAGCCATGCTTTTACTTCTGTGTAAAAGTCTGTGGTTACTTTAATAACACTTATGTTCCATCTTCAGCACATTCTCATCTCCCTCATACTACAGTATGTTAAACAGCATGAAACATTACAAGAGGAATGATACAGTCATTATTCTTAACATTATACAGTCATTATTCTTAACATCTTAAGGAAGATGTGACAGACAACACATTTTGTGAGCCTAAGTTAGAACTGTATGACTTTAGTCCAGCATAGGAATTTTCAGCCTAGGAATGTTCTTCTTTTTAAATGTGAAAGAACAAGATCAAGGGACACAGGAGGCAATGGATTAAAAGCTGCAGGCCTGGCCCTGATACTGACACCTTACACAACCACAGACAAGTTTTCTGAATTCTTCACTATTCCCATTCTTTGTCAAATGAGGTGCCATCTTTTTCATATGCACACTCTAAATGTTGGTTAATCACTGTACAGGGCTGTACATGTTCAAGTAATTCTATTTTATAATGAAAGAGAAGTTTGTGTACCCCAAAATCTCGTCTCTGCCTCAGATATTAATTAGTATCTCAAAAGTTACTATCTCTCCTCTGAACCCTTCTCCCATTTATCCATCATCTACTAAGCCTACAACAGCTCCACAGAATTCAGGTACATTACAGAGCTGGAGAGGCAATGGTCATAGAAAATGTACAGATTGTCCTAATCTACTCGTGGGTGTTCTTAATGAAAAGAAATACAATCAGCTACAAAAGCCACAACAATATTTCTGACATAAACTGTAACAATAACAGCACTAACTGAGGTCTTCAAAACTGGCAAACTATTGATTTTACCTGTAATAACTGTGTGTTCATTTTATATGAACAAATTGAATTTGGGGATCTTAGAACTATATCACAATAGTCTGTTAATGACAACCACCTACAGTGGAAATATACAAACATTCAAACACCACCAATGCCCACAAAGACAAGAAGCATATCTGGAATTTCATTACTCCCTTAAGAGCTTTAAAGTTGTATTGGAGGGAGACAACTGAAACCCTGTGCTGACTGAGCAACAGACTTTGAAGCTGCACACTTAAACACATTAGCATTCATGAAGGTAAAACCTAAGGATAATACTTAAATTTGGACATAATTATTTTTAAAGTTATATTCATGTTCCTTTCCTGGAGAAACTGGAAATGTATTCTTTTTATAGACAGAATATATAAGTAGAGAAGTTAAATTCATAAAACAAAGATCAGTGGCAAAACTTACAACAAAAATTGCAATTTCTTGAGTATTATTCAACTTACCTGAACCAAAAATATAATGAGAAAATAAAAGTTGGCTACTCTTCTGAACTGCTCAAATAAGTTTTTTGGAACAAAATTCCATACTGTATACTAAAGGGGAAAAAAGGAGAGAGATGAATAATTACAACGCAATGCACAATTTTTCAGTGCAATTCAGTTCTGCTCCCATTGAACTCTCCTAACCTAAATGTTCTCATTCCCCATGTCCCCTCCCCCAGACCTTGCTGCTGTATCCAATTTTTGTTCTTTTTTTTTATTCCTTCTGTTTTAAGTACAGTTAGCAGGGAAGCAGTCGTAGCAACTGCATTTCCTCTACAGGCCAAGTTTAAAATGTTTTCCTCCAACTGGGACAGGGGCAGCTGGAGTCATTTGGCCGCTTGTGTTCTGGGTAGGAGGAAAGAAATTAATTCCTGCAGCTGTAACATTGCCTCCAACACTACAGCAAGGAGGCACATCCCCACCATCAGCTCTATTGATTTCAATCCAAGGACACACCGGGAGGGAATCCGCAACTGCAGTCCACTGCTGATTTATTTTATGCAGAGTACTGGATTTCAATTTGGCTATTTTAAAAATCCTCATAACCAGCTTCATCCTGCCTTTTAAGTAGTTTTGGTAACACTGAATGAAAAACTACTTTTCTTCAGAAAGCCTGACCAACTTGCTTAATTGCTCTGTACTTGAGTTTTGAGGAAAGAAGGGTGAGAGGATGAGACAAACTACACAAGAAGCAACCCAGCTTTTCTCTCAAAACAGCTCAGAGTTTGTTTCACTCTGAATATTGTATATGCACCACTAGAAATAATACAGGCATGCACATCTGCCACACAACTTCTTAAGCAACACATCAAGTGGTTTTGCCATGACAAATTGATTCCTTACCTTGGATGATATGATTCTGTTGTCTGCAAACTTCTGAGGAACATAATGGCCATGCTGGGGAAAACGGTTTGCTATATAAATAGTTCTTGTGTCGCTTTGATGCGGTGGGTCAAAACCCTAGAGCATAAAATAAAAAAAAGAGGTAATCAAGAAAGTTGATTTTATTAACTGCTGTTTTGTAAAATTCTGTAGAAAAGGACATTCTGTGGAGAAGAGAGCAAGCAGCCATTTTCAAAGAGTAAAGAAAATTACTGTATAAAATTGAAGTCTGCTGTGTCCAGACAATTTTCAAAAACTGTGGGGAAAAAAAACCAAAATCTTACTTTTGAGATTGTGTACTCATTCTGAAAAAATGAAAGGAAAAAACGCTGTCTCAAGGCTAGAGAACACTTGCTACCATGCAAACTTGAAACCCTGCAAAACTTAAAAAGGAAGAAACAGAAATAATTTACAAAACTTCACAGCTGTGCTCATGATAACCCTAATAAAACAGTTTATTGAGAAAAATAAAAGGTCAAAACATACAAGCTATACTACTATGCTGTGGTAACTGGATTTTGAAAAGATTCTCACCAGAGAAAAGCCAAAAGCATATGCATCTGACCAGACAGCAGTATTTTTCCAAACAAGTTCTATCTCCAAGAACTAATATTTTGTCTCATTTCAAATGTGATTTCCTGCCATTACCACCAATTCGTACCTGAATGGTGCAACAGTGAAAACAAACCCATGGGGAAAAAAAAAGAAAAAGCATACTCAGCAATACTTATCAATAATTTCCTGCCAAAACAGATGATCTGAGTGAGGTCCCTGGGAATCAAAGCCCTGTTGCAGGTCTAATGGTCAGTGTTTTCATCATCTGCTTCTTCAAGAGAAGTGGAACACAAGTGTTAAACCTGCAGATGATACCACCCTGGGACTGCAAGAACACCAAGAGAAAATTCTTGACCAACCAGATGCACGGAACACAAAGATCCAGCACAAAGAAACTGCATCCAGAAAAAGAGAATAAAAGCCCGTAAAGGAATTTTGATGAAAAATGTCAAAGGCTATAATAGATCACAGGCTAGACATGAGTCATCCACATCACCCCACTGAGAAAAAGGCCCTCACTGCAGAGGAGGCTGCAGGAAGAGCGGGAGCCACAGCTGAAGCACTGTGAACCAACTGGACAGCACCCAGAGGAGTGCAACATGAGCTCCAAGAGATCCTGAAAACATGACATATAACGCAAGGCTGAACAATCTAAAGAGCAAACAAATTAGAGTCATTTAGCCTGGAGGAGAGGAAACTTGGGATATCCTAGTAAATCTCCTGATACACAGAAGACTGTTCCATTGAGAAAATGGGGGCTTTGAAGGCCAAAGAGGAACAGAAATAAACAGGCTTAAGTTGCAGATAAGAAAACTTCAGTCTGGGTATTGGAAAGCAAACAAATTCCTTTGTTGTGGAAAGGAATAATTAAATACCAAAACAAGTCATGAGGAAAGGTTGCAATGTCTGTAACACAAGGGCTAATATCTAGGTCATTCAAGTCTATGTTTAATTGAGCCTTTCCTGGGGCTACATGACTCACCAGAACCCTTCCTAGCAATAATGTTCTGACCCGGAGAAGCAGGTGATGGCAGAAGACAACCAAACAGTAATAATTCAGATTACAGGCCAAGAAAACTACTAAAGAAAAAAGGCAGAAAGCTCTTAGGCATGAAATAAACTAGTGAAATTAAATTTGGAACTGTTGTTTGATTGGGAGTCAATGACTGTCTGCAAAGTGGTGAATTCCAGCACCAGCATCACACACATTCCTAATCTTAAAACCAACTTGCAGAGTTTACACAATCTCCTTATTCTTTGATGCCAAGTGCAAGGACAACTGGTGGTGTCCTTTGCTAGAAAGGGCATTATCAATTCCACCACTGCAGGTGAGGAAACTGCATTTGCAGTTGTTTTGCTCCACTTGTGAATGAGGCTCAGAGTTTTATCCATGTGAAAAAAGTGACACTTCACAGAACTCCAGAAGAAGATACTTCTGTACCAGTTAACTACAGAAGATGAAGTGAGCACAATGACTGACATAAAAAATGATTGGTGCAACCAAAAATTTCTTTTTAATCCATGAATATCTCTAACACAGGTCATTAGGTATGTTCACATTCAGGATGGTGTCATTTTAAAATAAATGAATAATTAAAACATCCTCTCAAACATACAAATGTTTGTGTTTGGCATCATTACTACAGAAACATTCTGCTTGAGAAAGAAAGAGGTCCAGAATAATGAAGGGAGAAAGAAAGGAAGGGGGATTTTTCAAAGAGATTTGAAGGAGAATAAACTTTAGATGACAAGCAGTGGAAGGCTGGTCTAGTCACATGCTCCAGGGTGAAAACTTGTTTAAAGATAAGAGTGGAGCAGGGAGACAAAAAGTAGATAGGGGAAAGGATGGAAAAAAATACACAGGATACCAAAAGCAAAATGCAAGGAACTGTTCACAGCTTTAAGAAAAGAATACAAGCATGAAAGGAAGATGAAAAAAAAAAATGTACCTGTTAACTGCTGACACAAAATTTAAAGAGAAGAGTGTTTGTAGCAGAAGCATTTTGGATATCTGACATTAGTGACACAGTATTTCTAAATCAATCCAGAAGATGCCACAAATAAAAGTGTTTTTCAGGCAAGAAAAAAGGTGCCTAATTAGTAAGACTTCGTGCACAGCTCTCTTCTACATCTCAGAAAATGTCTGGCACTCACAAAATGCCAGACATCCTCACTTTGGAAAGTCAGACTCTACAGCCTGAAAAAATTCCACTCTAAATCAAACAGATGTAAAGCAAGGAAAAAAACCACAAAGAGCAGAGAAAACAAGTTGCAGTCTTCTTTCTGACAGTGATAAATGCTAACCTGCATGCCACTCGCTGAACGCTATTAAAAGATAAATCAAAGATTACTGACTGACTAGGATATCACTGAATTTTTTATATGCCCTTTTTAGGCCACTATCTCAGCACCTGGAAGGTTGATGAGTATGATGACATTTTATGATGAAGAGTAAAGACCTCTGTACAACTCCAGTCTCACTGCACGAGCACTTCTATCAGAATGACTACCTCCACTGAAGCAGGCTCAGATGATTAAAAACAAGAACTTTACTTTCCAAATAAATCAGAATCTCAGGCCATACAAGTTTACAGGTGCAGTTGTGGAGCTAAAACAGCTTAAATTTGCAGTCCACAGAGATTCAATTCTGTTTTGTTGACATTTGCCACGGAGAAGGCACAGAAGCTGTGCAGTCAGCAGATCACGGAGCACATGCAAGGCAGGCTGGGGACAAAAACCCCTCAGTTGTCAGAGCTGCAGTTGGAAAAGGACACATCCCTGACAACCTCAGTGACTCGGCTGTGGTCACAGCAGGAAGTGAGTGTCAGAGCTGGCAACACAACTTAGATATCCTAAGTTTTATGACTATGACTACCAAAAATCACTTGAAATTAGCCAACAGCTCTGCTGTCTCACAATTAGCTGATGAGACCACAACTAAGCAGATCTTCCAGAGAAATTTTAATTACACATCTCTCCAAGGAAAATTCTGCACAGGCATTGAACTTCATTGTTCAAGAGCTGAAATGTCTTTAACTCTTCTCTAACTATGGAGCTGGTCATAGAGCCTGCTCCTGACACTAAACTGATTTGTAGACCAAATTTCTGCCCAGCAAGGGATTTTCCACAGTGACTCTGTGCAGCCAGCAAAGCAGAGCAGAAAGCACACTGTTTCCTAATTTCACTTAATAGACAGTTCTCTCTCTTTCTAACGTCATTCTCCAACTCAGCTGCAAAAGTAGGGTAACATGCCCTTGTCAAAGGATTTCTGCAGCTAAACAGCATGAGCAGAGAAACCCTAAATTAGAGTCTTGCAAAATGATTAAGTTGTCACCAATCTCTTTCCAAAAAAATTTAGCTTTCCTGCAGTTATCTAGTTATCTAGATTTCTACCCATGTGCACAGATCACTGACTTCATAGCAAATAATGCTGAATATATGACAAGACCTGGTATTTAAGGTTTCTTGACCAGGTATATTACAGGCATATATATTGCATGAATCCCCTTTAAATAAAATTTGACCATATGATGAAGTGACCAGATTTTTCTCCCCTTCATGCTGCAAATTAAATCTAGATTTATTGGCTAAAGATCAGTTCTTCAGCTGATTTACCAACACAAACCAGTCATTATCTACCCTTGGAATACAACTCCCATTTAATCTCTGCTACACACTTCCCCAGCAGAAGTTTTGCGCCCAGATGAACTTAATACCTTGGTTTTGAAAACAGCCCAAAAGCATGCCACTTATATAGAGCACAGAGATACTCTAGTCAAGCTGATTTATAAAGCACAAATGAAAATAACCTTTATAAACAGGAAAAGAAAGAAGTCATTCATAGTTTTAATTTCTTATAAATTTGAATGACTGTAAGCAAAGTCTGGGTAATTTTCATTGAACTTCTTCAGAAGTGATTTCATTACTGTTCTAAAAGTTACACAAAGATATTCTCTGTGCAGTAAATTAGGCCCCTTTAAAACAGCACAGAAAACATATCCTGGGGAACTGAGAACTATTTGACTGTAATTTATGCAATTTATTTCATGAAAGCCATGAGATTCAACAGCCACCCCCGAACAACTCTTTCCTACATTTTGTCTGCATCTCAGCCACTGTACTTGGAGAATTGGCCATCAGGTAAGGAAAACTGATTCATCCATTTTCCCATTTTGGTTTGTGGTTTTGGTTTTGTCTTGGGGTTTTTTTCCATCTTTTTTAATATGCCATGCCAGTTGTCTGGTCATATAATAAAAAGCTTTCCCATGAAAGAAGAGTTTTACACTGCTGCTGAGGAAGCCTTAGTAAGACACATAACAAACCAGGCAACCACACAGGAAGCAAATGAGGATCAGCACTACAAAAAAGACCCTCCCAACGCCTTCAAGTGCAAAGGAAGAAAAGAAAAAAAGGCTTTTGTACTCAACCTGTTGCTGTACCATACACATCTACTGCAAGACTTAACACTTCAATACCACTATTAAGGTATGGCAGTGTGCACCAGCGCCCTCCCCACACACTCCACAGCACTGTGAGGTGAGACAGCAGGAACCCACAGATCTTTCAGCATGGATTACTGACATGAGCCTGGCAAGCAACACATCAATTTCGTTATCAGGCTTTGCAATACGTGCATTGATAATCACAAATCGTCTGCCAGGTGTTTTTTGCTTATGACTTGCATAAACTTAGTATACTTTAATATCATCTCCCAGGGTTTCTCATTCATTACTCACAGCTTTTACAGAGGGGGAAGAAAAACCAAATTTGTATTTGCCAAAAGAACTTCTGCTACATGACCACTGAAAAGTGAAAGGGGTTTCAAAGAAGGAGGTCCCATTCAGAGCCTCTTCCTCCTTTAAAAGCCCACACTGAACACAACAGACAAAAGCAGCAGCTCCCCTAAAACCTTTCTGAAGATCACATACTACTTAATAAAGCTAATAAACAGAAGAAAGGATTTCTGAGACCAAGTTTTCCCCTGGGGAAGTGACTTGACTGATCATGGCTGCAGAAGCAGAACACCACATTTCCTGGCAGACAGCCCAAAAGTCTGCTATTACACTGCTGTCAAGATATATTTTGATTAAAGGTGTTTTGAGGAAATGGATTTTCTTGCTTTGGATTTTCTTCTGAATATACATAGAATACTTTTCCCTCTGTCAGATAAGATGATCTATTCACACTCCATGCCCATTTTCAGAAGTCTGTGTAAATTTGTACTCCATACAGTCAGCCAATAATTCTTTCAGTCATGTAACTGGGCAGCAGTCAAACTGAATTTGCCTTATCAAAGGTTAGCATGAAGGAAGAAACAGCCTCTCACAGCAATTTTAAACACTGCTCTAACAACTAAAATAGTGAATCAGCTGAAGCACCCTGATGTGTACACAGTGCCATGCAATTTGTACCTCCCCTTTTAAATACCACTGCAGTAAAGAAATAAAACTACTTAAAGTCATGCACTATTTGTGCAATTTCCTCTTCCCTCTTACTGTATCTACAGCTGTTCAAAATATCTGATAATAAATCATGTTGTAACCTCCTAAAAGACCTATAACCAGATTACATTCTTTTGTGAAAACACACCCTCTAGGTAACAAGGCCTGTGAAATCATGAGGCAATAACCCTTCCTCTCACAAAGTTAAAATATGCCTAGTAAGGCAGTTAGAAAAGTTGTACTGGTGTTTGCCACAAAGTCCTGCTCACAAAGAGCTCAAGTTGTTCTTACTTTACATACTATTTTGCCAAGATGCCCACCAAAAATAACTTGGAAAAATCCCTACATAAAATTCAAAAAAATCATTTATCGTCTCTTTATTTATCTGCAAACACAACAAGCAAGGTAAGCTGGCCTCATTCACTGCCAACATACTGCCCAGTGCCAGTTTCTCTGCTCAGGTCACTGATGCCAAACAGACTGGTCTTGTAACATCAAAAAAATCAGACAGGAAAAATGAGCTGAGCAGGCAAGTTAATATTTCTAACACAGCACACTCAAAGGCTGCTATGGCACGTCCAGTTCCTGTTAGCAGCAAAGGATTTGAACGGAGATTCAGGTAAATTGTTTAATTCAATAACAGTCCAACTTGCATCAATGAAGGAAATGGCTTTCTTATCCTCTCTTAAAATCCAAATCACAGTATTTATAAAACATAATCCATTTTGGACTTCATATGATAATACAAACCTAAGACCTTGTAATAGTTGCTCTTTCATGACTGTCTTCAACAGAATGCCAAGATTCACTTGCTTAATCCAGTAACCAAAGAGGGCCTACATAAAAGCCAGGGAGGGACTGTTTAGAAGTTCTTGTAGTGATATGACAAAGGGGAATGGCTTTAAACTGAGAGAGGGCAGATTTGGATTAGATACAAGGATGAAATCCTTCCTTGTGAGGCTGCAGAGGCCTGGCACAGGTTGCCCAGAGAACCTGTGGCTGCTCCACTCCTCCAACGTGCCAGTGTTCAAGGCCAGGTTGGATGGGGCTTATCCTCTGGCCTCCAATCCTCTGTGCTTGACCAGCCAAATGCCTCTAATACATTCCTTGCCCATTGCTTTATTTTAGGATGCTCCCTGTCAGACACACAGATCATCAATAACTTTTGCTCAGATGCTTTTTGGAAGAAAAGGGACTCTAGAATAAATTGTCTTCCGCTCCAATGAAGGAAGAAACTTACTTAACATTCAGGTTCTAAGAAGCAAGCCTCAATCCCAAAGGCAGGGCTAGTGGCTCCCAAGTTACATTTCAAGGCCTGTCAATGTGCTCTCATTTTTTTTTTTTCTTTGAAAAAAAGTGCTTTATGTAAAGTCCAAGAAGGTGAAGAGACCCTGAGGCTGGATAGTGTCTGTAGTCCAAAATGCCAAATGTGGTTGGTCTTTTGCCACATGCTCCCAAAGCAGCCCACTGCTCTAACATGGAAATGAAGATGCCTTTGCAGTTCCAACTACACAGTTCTAATTTCAGAACTAAAAGTTTTCCTCTGTGGGCTCCAGCAATTAGTTTTCTTTATCTGCAATATCATCTTCCTGTCAGGCATGTACAAAAGGAGAGTAGGCAAGATTTTTAAAGCTGAAGGGTGACTTCAGACACCCATCAGGAGACAACTGCAGGGCATCACACTTAATAAAATAAGAAATGAGAGCTCAAAAATCACAAGCCACTTCTTCAGAAGACTTCTCAAACTATATATAAACTACATTGAACATGGAAAGTGCTACAATCCTGCAATAATCAGCCACAGAAATAGCAGCTACTAAACAGGCCACACTAAGAAATAAAGAACCAACACAAGAAATGAAACATTTAACACACAAATCCTTCACGTATCTCTAATGACCATAGGATGGATCTCAGAAAAAGAACCCTCCAAGTGCATCCTTTCTGTGCATTCCCTGCATTTGTTAACTAGGTTTATAGCAGATTTTCAATATGAAATAAAGCATTCAAATCTGTGACAGGCTATGAACTTTCCCTTAAGGCTAGAAAGCAGCTCAAATTTTGTAGATAGCAATTTCACCATAAAAAAATTACATTTCTCAAGTCCATGACAGGAAAAATACAGAGCAATCATACATTCCTTCACGTACTGGAATACTAAATACACTATTATCTTAAAATGAAATGCTGTTTACCCTCTGCTTTGAAGAATCATTTATAAAAGTATTTTACACAAGCATGAAGGGCTCCTGTTCTGGACTACTCATACAGCCATTATTGAAAACCCTTGTTTTCAATATTTGGATTTGTTCTAGTAGGCAATAGCTATTTATGCCAATCAGTTCCTGCACTGAGAGTCTAATTCATATTTTCTTTCAGCATGGAACAAAAAACAACAAATCCTTTCCAAAAGTATCTTCCCCAAAATCACCATTAAATAATAAATCTTAAGGCTTTTTCAAAATGTGTGCCAAAATTATACTGACAATTGCTGACAATGGCTGCTCAACAAATTTCACAGGAAGATAATTTAGTTCATTGCTGGAACTGTCTGGCTCTTCTTTTAACATGCTTTGAAAAAGCCTGCTCTGTAAAACATTACAGTTTTGAGTCTACTGCATCCACCCAATAGCATTTTTAGTTCTTATTCCATTTTGAACATGATTTATGATTTAAGTGTCAGTTTAATGCCCTGCTTTCAGACATGTGTACAGACTAGTCTATCCTTAAAGCTTGCTAAATCTTAAGCTTCCTTTCCATTTTGTTGCAATTCTCTTTCAAAAGAGAAATGTAAATATCTACAAAAATGTGCACAGCCACACAAAGTAGCATAAAAACACGCAAAGGAGTAACAAAATGCAACAACAGATGACAACACGTATTTTGGGGGATAAACCATTTAAAACCTCTTCCTCTAGTAAAACATTGCAGGATAAAAACAAACAGTTTGCCTTTTGTCTGCATCATTATCTCTCCTTCCCATTTACAGGAAAGTTCTCCTTTCCCAGACTTATTTTTACTCAAAGTAAACAAGGAAAAAAAAAAAATCCTCTTAAGTCACTGCATGTGGGAGGCCAAGGAGTTGCAGGCGTTTGTTTTTTAAATCACAGCGTAGTTCTCAGTCCTACTTTCTATCTTTCCTACCATGGCCTGTACTAATGCTAAGTGGTTTTCTCAACAGCAGGTGAAAAGAGGTTGCAAAAAGTCTAGCTGCAAATATGTCACCTGTGTTTTGCTAGAAGATATGACCTTGCATTTACAGAGACACTGTGTCACATCTATTTTGCTGCAGTTCTTACCTGCTTGCTTAACAAGCAGATTTTGTGCTAGAAATTGAAGGATTTTTTTGAGAGGTAAACTTTTTCCTGGTGACATAATTACAAAAACAGTCATAACTACTGAGCACATCATAATATAGTCAAGAAAAAGCAAGAGCAGATTGCCAGTGAAAGTCACAAGTCACGATGCTTTTAATGAAATTTAAACACGTTGTTATATTTTTTTTTATAACTTCTGTCTCTCCATCCCAGAGGAAAGCAAATGTCAGCTTTAATGAAGTCAGCCAACCCACTTAAAACTAGAAAAACAAATACCAATGATACTCAAAACACATGTTGAATGTTACTAAATCCAGCACATATCCACTTGCCTTAGATTACAAATTTTACCTTCCACTGAGAGTGCAGAAACAATCTCTGAGCAGTAAACAGAGCCTTTCACCCATCCCACCAGATACTCCCTACTGACCAGAACACAAATAGTTTTTGCTCATTGTTAACAAAATTGTATTTTTCTCCCTCTTCTCCCTTAGTCACATAAAACCATAAACAGACAGAAGCTATTAAGGGAGCAGGGCCCCATTAGTGCAGGAATATCATACAGTCAATTAAATAGTCCTATTATTGAGTGATAAGTGGAAATTTGGCACAACAAAAATTTGCTGTTTGAAAAGCTCATGGATAGGAGAAAAAAGAAAAGAAGATGGGACAAGATAAAGGTCAAATGCCCAAGTCTCACAGCAAGGCAGCACATCAGACAATACCAAACTTCCCATTTTTAAAACAGTTTTAGAAAGAATCAGTGTCAGGACTGGTTTGATTATGTTTTGGTATGCAATTCTTAGATTTAGAGTTTAATTTTCATGAGGTAGGACACATGAATTGCACACGGGACACAACGGATGTCTCCATTTGGAGCAGACAGCTGGCTGAAGGCAGGGCCAGGTTCGGCAGGCTTTGGAATACATTGTGCTGCAAATGTATCAGCCCTCAGCAGCCACAGAACACAAATGGAAAATAAGGTTAAAAGACCCTAACACACGGGAGCACTGGTCCAGAGATCAAAGAATAGCTCTAGCAAAAAAAAGAGGGCCACATTTGCCCCTCTGCTAAGTTACAGGAGGGGAGTCCTTGACCTCCAGCTCTCAAACTACTCCAGCAAAGCAATGCAACCTTTGGGCTGTTCCAACACACACCTTGCTGATCCCTCAGTGATTATTCAGAAGGCATTAACTGTGCAGTCTGAACCCCAGGAACTCTTCTGAAAAAATATGTATTTCTTTTTCTAGCATAAAATAACAAGTAGTTAGTTAGTTTTAGCCAGAAAGGGGAAGAGGCTTCATTGACAAATAAGAGGAGTGAATATAGTATTCCAGAATAGCAAGGTGATTTCAGAAGCTAGATTCTCAATCATTGGATTAGTTTAAAGTACTTCTGGCATTCAGAAAACAGAAGGAATTTTGGCGGGGAGGGTGGGGAGTAACTGTATTCAGTAAAATGATTAAGAGAAAATAATACACACTTGTCAGGGCAAATAATGAAATAAATGCTGTCCACCTTGTTCAGAATGGCAGTAACTGCAAGGTATTACAAAATACCATCTGTTCTCTCAGAACATCTTAACAGTAACCAGCATCTGAAAGGAAAAATAAAACTCCGTTCCAGACATCCAATCCTCCAGTGCTAATCTATTTGAGGACATTCCCTTATTAGTAAAAAATTTTCATTAGAACACATGTAGAAGATGAACACTCCTACAGATACTGTGCTGGCTGTGGAGGGTGTGAGGTGTGACAGGCACTACCTACACAGAACTGTCAAAAACATTCCCTGTGATCACCCCTCAATGCAGCCTATGGAGAACTTCTGGACTTGATGAACTCCCAACATCCCTCCCAGTCTGAACCTTCTTATAACCAGGAAATAAATAAAATAGCCTGGTAACTAGGTTTTACAGTTAATCTACAGATTTAATCTTTGATTTACAGTAAAATAAGAAAACTGCATTTGCCCAAACCCAGCCCTCCACAGCATTAAAGCTGTTGTGCACTACACAAAGATATTTGGCCAAATCCAGCACACTTGTCTTGAGTTGTCATTAATATAAGAGGGGCCAGGCAGGCAACTCCTAGGTTTTGTCCATGTAGAATCCTTTGTACTTTACTGAGCTGTTAGACAACAGCTCAAAAGGCTCAAACTCCTCATAACAGCAATAGAAGAGAAATCCTGAGTCCCTTCTCCAACTGACAGGACTAATAATTTAAAATTACACAGCTAAAATCATACATACAAGGGTATTCTACCACAATTTTCAGAGACCTCCTTGCCAGAGAACTGAAGGTGTCAGTACGTTCTGTTAATAGCACTGCAACAGCTCCTGCACTGCATGTGCACCATCAGAGAGCAGCACAGCCCAAATGCTGCCATAAACCCACCAAAGGAGAAGTGGAACAGAAAGTCCCTGGCTGTTACAAATGTCACTGTATTCTCCTTTTGTGTTGGTACTGCACAAACTCGACCGTGGGAGCCACAACAGCGCTTGGTACACAGATTTGCCATGGGGTCTAACCCATCATATCTGGAAATGCAAATAAAACACGCTACGCTATTCCTGAATATTAACGACGCTTCCTATCAACTGTTGTTTATCCGGTTGCTTTTTTCAAGCGGAGCTGGCTGTGCCTGTGGTGTTATGCAACCCTCCAAATCCACATGCCTACTGCTCTCTGAGATCTCAAGGTAACAGAGCTGGAACCCAGACATCTCTCCTGCCCAAAGCCTGTCTTTATCGTGGCATTTTACTCAAAGCCACGAACTGTAACTCCATTTGGCTCTATATTTTTTCATTACTAAAACCTAAGTACTTCCAACTATTAACTACATTCTATAACATCACATTAACTAGGAAGTTAATGACTTACTATGCAGCTTATTTAGCATGAGGCAGCATTAGATGGAGAAAAACTGATGAACTGCTCTGCTAGGGTGGTATGAATTGTATCAGAGCAAGAAAACCAGACTTAATGCCAAGATATCAAACAACCTGATGATTTGTGCCACATAGGCACTGAAGGCTGTACTACTGTCACCCACTTCTTAGATACAACAAATCACTAAAAACCATCTAACACCTCAGTTAAAAAACTCATACAGACTTGTAACACGATAATAAGGATGAATGAAGCCTTACATTCTCAGCATGTCTCTTCAGCTGACTGTTCATGCCTTTCTATCCCTTTCTGTAGCTCTACAGGCATGCACTGGACTTCACAGAGAAAGCACAGCAAAGTCACTACTTCCAAAACATAGCTAAAATAATCTGAATTCCATACCAGGTCTTGTCATTACTTTAAGTTCACCTTCTTCATTCTCCCCCCATCTTAACAATGCAAGTTCTCAAAACCATACCCACTCCTGAGCCCTCAGTATATGAAATACTGTTCTCTTAAGCAAACAAGAAATTGCAAAAATTCATTGGTTTCATACAGAGAGTACTTAAAAACTACCTCAAAGCACCTTCAGCTAAGTACCAGTCCCTCCCCCTTTCCCCAGTCCCTTACTACTTTTCCAGCATTTCTGCACACCAACGTTTTTCTATTGTATTACTACAACATCCCACTTCCATCACTCCCACACATTTGCCTGACTCCAACCCTCCTGTAAAGATGAGGACCCTTTTATAAAACCCATTGCCACATCAAGCACAGGTACAAACGCACGCTCCGAAGGCATCCAAACCCACACATTCCTCTGCTCTCAGACAGATTTTGGCACCTTTTAATTCGATTATTTCTGTCACCCCACTCTTCCCACTCATTCTGGTTATTTTGTCAGCATCCTTCCCCATGTTTTTAGCCCTCTGACATTCTTTCAGAACCTAAACATCACAGCCATGTGGAGAAGCAAACATATGGTGGGATCTATGTTAAACCAGCAATTACACACAGGGATGAGTTGTCTGAGTGTCTTTAGGAAGAAACATGCAGTGTGATACCTATCTTAGGCCATTTTGCATCTTTATGAGCAGTGAAACAACCAAGCCATTAACATCTGTGATGTCTATAGGAAAAAACCCACAAAACACGTATCATTGCAATAATTTTTTCTCATCAGTACTGTAATTAGATGTCTGCCAAGAATCTTGAATTTTTATTGTCCTGCTTTTCTACTACACTGATTCGTTTCTTCCCTGTCAAAACTAGTGCAAGTTTTAAACTGTTATTTTCCACCATTTTCCTTTAAGAAGCACTAAAACCTCCTAGTGCCAAGTTTATTGCTCATCCTGTTACACTAAAGTTTTACTTTCTATTAAGGGCAAACAGATTTCTGGAAAACTGGTCAGTATACTACTTGCAGTGAAAAAAACAACCATGTTTGATACATAAATTGCTAGCACTGATACAGTCCTAATCTAAACTCTATGGAAGACAGCATAATGCTGCTTTAAAAGCCACACACGCAAACCTCAAGCCACCTTCAAGTGGAAAAATTGACAGCTATGTTATACTAGGTTTTTTTTGGTTTTTTTTTTTTGTTTTTTCATTAAAAAGGTGTGTAGGACTGTAACAGAACAGAAGAGTGCGGTCAGAGCTCAAACAGAGCAATTCATTTCCAGGTCAGTAACTCTTGGTGTCAGACCAAACTACTGAGCACTGTCAAGCTGGCAATGAGACCATGACCACAAGCTCTCTGCCTCAGACACAGAACTGGGAAAATCTATGGGCCATGGGAAACCAGGTCAGGGAAGAACAGGAGGAAAAAAGAAAACACAAAATTTTTAATTTTTTTTTTTGGTAAAAAAGCGATGCAACAAATTGAGCAAATCATTAGCGACACAGAAGATTTAACAAATCAAAATCTGAAAACCTAACTAATGTAAGCTCTTGCACTAACCTGGACAACATCCGTGATGCAAAGTAACTCCAAAGAATGGAAAAAATTATTTTACAAATACATCATTTAGAGAGAATTTCTCCCTTAGAGAAAACGCAAGCAGGATAATGCTGGTCGGGGCAGGAAGCCGGCCAATCCTTCAAATCAAGAGTAAATCTCGATGTACTTCCCTGCTACAGTATCACAGACGTGACAGCCACGGCCGCCTGGATTCCCCTGCTCGTTCTAACCCAGCACAGCAAGCAGCGCGCGGGCGGGGGCACAGGCACCCTCACTGCTGCCTTTTCCAAGGGGCTTCCCCCGCCAAAAGCATTTCACGGATGTTTTCCTTCAATTTCATTCACTTTCAAATCCTCAGCACGCAGCGGCTGCAAAGCGCTCAGGTACGGGGAAATATTTGAGAGAGGCACGTAGGGTGAAAAAGCCTTAAAACATTTCGCAACGGGAAGGAAGGAGGAAGAAGCTGCGAATCTCTGAAGTGTGGGTCCAGGGAAAAAGGCACCGTCATTTCTCCGGGAAGTCTGGGGAGCCCTTCCCAATGGGGGCCACACGAAAGGGAACGCGCTGTCCTCTGTGCCAAGGGGGTTTCGAGGAAAAAAAAAAAAAAAAAAGCACCACAAACACCACAAAACCAACCAAAGGCCAAAAGACCGGAACACCCCAAACCCTCACATACGAGTTAAAAATAAAATTTAAAAACCCTTCAATAACGATCCAAGTGCAGCCCGCGGGTCTCCCCAGACCCTGCGGGGAGCAGGACTCTCCTCTCTCCCGCACCCCGGCCCTGTCCCCCGCTCCCTCCGCGGACCCGCGGCCCGGGCGGCGCCGTCGGGACGGGGCCGAGCCGAGAGCTCGGCGGCCCGCGGCGCGGAGGGTGCAGGGAGGCACCTACCAGCTGCTGCCGGACCCAGCGCAGCATCCCCGGCGGCGCGGGTCGCGGCCCCCGCGGCGGGGCTCCCTCGGCAGTGCCGCGCCCTCCCTCCGCTGTCGCCGCCGCCGCCTCAGGCGAGCCGCCCGCCGCGGCTGCTCCCCATGGCGCGGGGCCCACGCCGAGTCAGGAGCGGCACAGCCCCGCCGGCGCCCCGAGCCAGGGCTGCCGCCGCCATCACAGCACGGCCGCTGACACTCGGCGGCTGCGGCCGCCCCGGGAAGTGACGTGGCGGGGCGGGGAGAGGGGCCGGTGTGAGCGATGGAGCCGTGAGGGGGGAGCCGTCGTGACCTGCCCCAGGCTGGGCTGCCATGGTCCGGCCGCTGCGCCGGCCTGAGGCGCGGCTTCTCCGGCACAAGAGCCGTGCGTGCGCTCGGGTCATCCTCGGGCAAAATTCCAGCTCCCCGCACGGGCTCCGGCCGCAGCCCGTCAGGGCTCAGCGCCCTCAGCCCTATGAGGGCCCCCTGTTCTACCCAAGGGAAGCTACTTCGCAACTTGACTGTTTTATCTTTCTTTTCTTTGCAAAAAGCGCAAAGCGTACACATGTTGGAATAAAGACTTTGAAAAGAGAGCAGATAATCACTGATTTAAAGTTAAAGCCCAAGTGCACGGTGTGTGGGTCTCCCAAAGCACGGAACAGGTGCTGGAGGATCTGGCGCCCTGCTGCCGGCAGCATTGTCTGGAACCGCTGTTCGTTAAAATCGGGAGTAGAGACGTGCTGCTGTCAGGCAGTGATCTCTCTGAAATCTTCCCACCTGCACGCGTTCCTGTGTCACCTGCTCTGGGTGACCGTGCCTTGGCAGGGGAGTTGGCCTGGGTGATCTCCGGAGGTCCCTCCCAACCTCAGCAAATCTGTGATTTTGCTCTGAAAACAGCTGTTGCTTATCAAAACAAAACAGCGTTCAGCGCCAAACATTGGACACACCTATACCAGTCTGCAGCTTCTGCGCCTCTGTGACTAAGAACTAAAGGAGATTATTTTAAGCAGTAAAGACCTGGGCGTTTGTGACCAAATACAGTTGTCCCTGAAGTCAGTGACAATTTTGACACTGAATTAAAGAGAAGTGCTTCTGTGAGTGAACACTGTTCCCGCTGCTCCTATTTGTTCCCAGGGAATGAGGACTTTTAGCGATAAATTATAATCGTATCTGCTGTAGTATTTAGTGTTCATATAGAAATTTAGAATGTAATTCAGGATTTAAGATGGATGATCTAATGTCTGAGAAATGGAATCTTGTGGTGGTTTAAGCATCTGCATTTAATTAGAAAAATAACGTTTAAACAGTGGGGAATAAAACTATTTTTATCAGGCACTTAGGAAAGCTCATGTTAGCAAAACTTGATATTAAATGCTAGGCATTATTTCAAAACAAATACATCAAAGCAGAGTTTCAAACAGCTTGCACTACCCTATTCATCTAATGAGAAGTCGAAAATAACAGAGTGATTTCATAGCTGTGGCACGTTGCCTGGAGAGTGGCCTTAAGCCAGAAGCTGAACTGATACGCTCAATATCCATGCTCCTCTTTTATCATCAGATGTAGAACAGGGTCCTGACCACTACACACTAAAATTCATATGCCATTACTCTGAAGTGCAAGAATATTTGGCAGGCACTCTCTCCCTGCCAAATTCCAGTATGAGTTGCACTTTCTGCAAGCCTCTGTTTCCATGGCTTGCAGTTGTGTTACATAAAGCTGCTTGGCGCTGTCTGTTCCACATTTGCTGTAATGATACTCTTTCACCAGACAAAACTTGGAAGCAATTTGCAAGTGATTTGAGCCCTGCAGTTTGTATTTTTCACTCTAAGATGTTTGTATTTTAGTGGATGAAAGTATATTGATAGGATGGAATTTTTTTTTGCTCTGTGCAGCAAAGGCACCTCTTCAAATATACAGAAAAATTTCACTAAGAAAACATCCTTTCCAACCATCCTGCCTAGTAAAACTTTGCACCTTTTAAATTGCTCAAAAGCCCACACTAGACACTTAGGAAGTTTCATCTCACCCTTGAGAGATAAATAGTTTTCAGAAGAGAAAATTGAAGCAGAGCAGCCAAGCCAGATATTGATTAGCCAGTAACACTCCAGCACTTCTCAAATCAGAGGTCAACTGTGTTAAGATTCCCACATCAGAGGCCCCACTTTAAAATAGTGCCATGGAGTCACCTGAATTCACACAGCAGGCTTATACAGAAAAAAAAAAAGCAGCTGCTGAAGAAAAAAGTCACCTTCTAAAGATTAGGTTTAACTCATTGCCCAGGCTCTCTTGATTAGACTCCAAGCTTTCTACTTAGAGTTCTATGGGACTAATGATTTCAAATGTTTGTTTAGCAAGATCAGGATACAAATGCTGTCTGATAAAGAAATATTTACATAAATATAAAAACACACACTTGAATGTTAGGTCCAGCAAGCTTTTATTTATGCATGCATGAGTAATTCTTATATAATTAATGGTGCTACTTTTAGGTTTATAAAATTAAACATTGGTAACCACAGAATCATTGCCTGAACATGCAACCATCAAATTGTCACTGGGGCTGCTGATGCTTCTCCCTGAGCTTGTTCCTTTGGGAGACACTCACACATTTCCATTAGTTTTGAATGGTGTTTTGGGGCCAGCAAATGGTGTTTTTTCCAGCAGGAACTGGTGAGATGCTGTCAGGCTGTATGGCCACATCCAGTGCATGATGAGAGGAGATGGAAGTGCAGCACTGATGCCAGAGGGTGAGCTGCCTGCAGCATTCCTGCCTTGGAAAACTCTGAAGTGCCTGGCAGCCGAGCCCTGTCACCTACCCCATCCCTGGATGTACCAGCCCCATCTCAGGCTCCCAGGGTGCTGCAAAGAGGGAGGTCTCATCTGGTGCACTGACTTTGGGGCAGCCCAGCTCTTGTGTTGCATCTAGAAAACACCTCTGTCCTTTGGGACAGAAAAACAGAAAAGTCAAAGAGGTGCAGAGTAGAGATGTAGGTTTCTGTAGCAAAAACCAGTAATACTCCTTACAGTATCCCTTTCCTGGTGGAAAAATCCTTTGGTTTTATTGAAATATTTTGTAATTTCTCTAAATTAGTATTTTAATCTATTCATTATTTACTTGCTAATTAAAAATGCACACTATAAAAATATCTGTTTTGTTTCTAATCCATTGAGGTTAAGGGCTGCCTGAGAGACACAGGGCTTCTTCAAGGCATCTTTATTCCTCAAGCATTCACTTACTGGCTGAAGCATCAATTATATAGAGATAATCAGTGGCTGATTTTCAGTCACAAGGCTTTTCATCTAAAGACACATGTATTCTTACCTAGAGCCACCAGTCTTCAGGGAAAAAGTAAAAGAGTTAAAAAATGAACTGAACTTTTTAAAGGGAAACCTTGTGTGCAGTTTGTCACTACCTTTTTGTGCCCTGAAAGAAATAAAATCAGATTAAATGACAGGATGCACAAGGTGACATTTCCAAGACACTGGATCTCCACAATAATGCAGTATTTTTTTATTTCTTCTACCCTTTCTCTCAGTTGTTAAAACCTGGATCTTGACGTCACACCTCACCTTTCCATTGCTGTTTTTTCATTTTCACTTAGAGGTTTGTTGAGAGTGTAGAACTTCAACTTCTACCCAACACAAGAAGCTCAAGAGATCTGGATCCCAAATGCCAGGTGAGGGGCTCCATGTGACACACAGAAGGTCAAACCTGTCAGTGCCCTGCAGGCACAGAGATCTTTGCACTGCACCACACTTCACCGAAAGATGCTCTGCACTTACCTCATCCCTGGCTCTGTGGAATGGCCTGGCCTGCTAAATGCAAGTCAAGAGAGTTTACAATCAGTGCTACTCAGTTTGCAAGGCCCCAGGATAACAGGAAGCTGTGGAAAGCATTAAAATTTATCCTCCCTTTCAGCCTCACTGTTAACTTTTTAATTATGTGTTGCCCGTAGGCCGCAATGTTCATCTTGTGGCTTTCTCTAAAGCTCTTTTATTTTCTTTTTCCCCAGGGAAGCAGTCCAAGATTAGAAGAAACAGGAAATCCTGGAAAGCCATCCGTTTTCTTCATGAAGCTGAGTATGACCAGGATGAAGTATAAAATGCTAATTGTTCATGCTTTTTTTTTTTTTAGGGAAGAAATACAATTTTTCAACCCATGGCTCATAAGTTTGGAACATCTCCAATGGCCCTGTCTTGATGGAAAGTGGAGGACTCATAATCTTGCAAAACAATGGTTTTGTTAGAAAATGTGTTCAGGAAAGTTAGTTAATTTCTAATATATCCTTGGCAGTGACATAATTTTGCAATTCTGTAATATAAACAATGATAACCTTATAAAATGTGAATTTTTCTCCAGACTCTTTATTTAATGATTTATAAATATACACTTTTCCAACTAATTCATTCTTATCCTCATATTTTTATAAAAATTTCCTTTTCTAATTTATAAGCCCTAGTGATTATTGGCATTCATACATTACCTCATGGTTAACCTTTGTAAAAAATTGCCAGGCAGAAAATGATGCATCTCAATAAAAAACTCATGAGATTCTACAGGGAATTTTTTTTTTCTGCTTTGTAGTGCTTCAGTTGAGATCACTGAGTGGATAAAGAAAGACTGAACTCTGGAGAATAAACACAGGGCCTGGTTTCCAGGTCTCTTGACACCAGTCACTTGGGACATTACCGTGACAACTGCAATACAAACAGTTACACACCTAGGGATGTTACCTTAAAAAGGAGTTTGAGATCTTTGTGGGAAAGGAACAGGGGGATCCTGGCCATGGTTGTACACTTTCTTTTGGTTTCATAGCTTGCTTCAAAATAGTGTAACATCCAATATATAAAATGTTCTCCAGGTCGTGGGAAGTAGGATTTCAAGCACCCTCATGAAGAACTTCAGCTTCCCATGCCTTGGAGGGCAAACTGCTGAATTGGACAGAGGTTTTCTGAGAGCACCTTCTAGTTCGGACTTGACAAATTACATAAATCTCTGTGGGATTTAGGTATGCAGTAAATTTGTCTTAACTAACATATTTTTTTGTGTTCCGGATTCAGTTTTTTAGTATTTGAGTTAGCTCATATAATGCCAGCTAACATGTTCCTATACTGCACTCAAATGATGAATTAGATATTTCTGAAGGTGTTCCTTGCTGTGCTGTTGGCTGGATTGTGGCCAGCTTGAATGCTGAAAACTCAGCTTGAATGCCTGTGGATCTTACCTGTCCCAGCAGCAAGCTGTGATTATACAGGTTCCTTTTCCAGAGTCTTCCTTTCTCTCAACTCATCTAAGGAAAAAGGAAAAACAATTCACCAGAGCCTTATAATTCAGTGCTTTCCACCATTTCCCCTTTATTTAAGCCTGTGCCTCAATGGTAAGTGGCAGGATATTAGCCAATATTGGTGAGTTCCTCCCTTTCTCAAGGATGAGAGATTAAATTCATGCCCATTGACTTTACCCCATCCCTGCTTTGTTCAGGTGTCTTTAAGAGCAGTGGTCACTCCTTGCACAGGCGTGTCCATGACAAAGCCCAGGGCTCCAGCCTGGCTGGGTTACACAAATGCTTCAGGGAACAAGGCAAGGAGGCTTGGAGAAGCAAGACAGACACCTTGGGGAGGTGAAGAAAATTTCAGTGCCTCATCTAAAACTCATACACCTTGGGTGGCAAAGGACAGAATAGAAGAGCTCTGCCAACTTTGGTCATGAACACAGGTTTCAGATATATCAGTGGGTAGGAGAGGGTCTCACAGATGAAGACAAAATCTTGTACTTGCTCAGCACTGGAGAGGCTGTTAATTAGTGCAACTGTAAAAGCAATTTTTCCTAACAGAGATGCATTTCATATAGCAAGAGGGTTTTACAAAAGCATCTACCAAACAGAATAAGCTGGCAAAAACACCTCTTCCTTCCAACACAGTGTTTACAATAAAGTTTTTGGCTCTTCAGAAATTGTAAATTAATCACATCTCCAGCTGGTATTTATGATTGGACCTGTCTTTCCACCAGCTTTCCTTTCACCACCATCCTTCCCACCCAAACCAAGAGTGCTCACATTGTGCTAATAACACCCTGCATGCCCCTGGGCAGATCTGCCATGTAGGTGTTTCCATCAGGAATGCCAGGCTGGCTCCCAACTGTTGCTGACCTCCCTTCCCACCAGAGCCCTGTCCCGGGCCAGGCTTCCCTCACACAGCACGTTGTTGTTTGGTTCACAGCAATCACAAAAAAGGCTTTTGGTTGGGTTTTTCCCCTCCCCCCTTTATTTTGGCATAAATATAGTAAAATGGGTTGATTGATGCTGGTCTTGGGGAATGAGACTTTCCTGGCCTTTAGATTGGAGATCACTTTCAAGACAAATTATGTATCATACAGGAAAAGTATATGTAGAGTCTGAGGAGAGGTCATGGTACCACTGATTCCACAACACCTTCACATCTCATTTCCAGCTAAGCTTTAAGAAAAGTCACATAGGCTCAGAGGTTCAAAAACCTGTCTACCATTTCAGTCAAGTTTCTGAAGTAGCTGCAGAATAAATAAACACATAGGAAGTGTTTAGCACTTAAGCTTTATAAATCTGAAGCTGGATACTCAAAATGGGAGAGGGTGTGTGCATATATTTATTATTTTTTAAAAATCCCTTCATGGCCTAGTATTCTAGAAGTAGGGTGCAATAATCTACCATGCAGGGATAACTGGGGACTCTGCAGACAAAAAAAACCACTATGAACATGACAGATGATGTTCCTACAGCCATATGAGGCAAACAAACATATGGTTGCTCTGTCTGAAGCTCCTACAATCCTTTATGTCTTCAAAGTGTAGCAAAACATTGGCTGATTAACATAATTAAAGCATTTTACAAATGATTCTTAATTATTTTTGCAAATGTAAATGAAGATGCTAACATGAAGTTCTTTTGCTGTGCATGATGAATACGGAATTCTCATTTTACTGAGTACTGTAATCAAATTTAGAACAAATGTTATATAAGTGCATAAGTAATCCTAATCCTAATCCCTTTTCTGCTGTCTCACTTTCTCCATCTAGGCCTGCTGCAGCTGTAAATCTATAAATCTCCCATATTTTGTAATTTCCTCACATATTTTTATTTTTGTTTCCCAATCTCCTGCCTTTCTGAAAGGAGACAATTTTAGTTGCTAATGGTTCTGATGGAATGAAAAGTTTGGTTTTTAGCTTTCTGCCAGTTTTCTTACCATACTGTATGTTTGATCACAGCAAATGTACAGTACTGATGCTATTGTTATAAGACGTTAAGCCTCACCCTGTTGAAACAAATCTAGAGGTCTTCAAACATTTTTTACTCTGTCCTTAGTTGAATATCTGTTGTTTTCAATGTTTTATTAATATCAGTAGAGGTTGGCTGAGGGTATGTCAACAATGCATAATTCAAAGTAGCCAGAAGATATCAAAGATATCTATAAACAAACTACTTGGTAATAAATCAGTTCTAGCATTGGAACACTGAATTCCCTGTGAGCAACCTGGCCCTGTTTCTGATTTTACCCTAGGATTTGTGCCACTGCTATAATCTGAAATTATTTCACTGGCTCAATGAAAAACAGCCAGGAGGGACAGGCTCCAGTGCAGATTTAAAAGCTGGACTCAGAAAAACAAGAGAAAATGTGCTAGTGATTGTGTTTTGTGATATATTTCCAGAAGATATTTTGGAATTTATTTAATAATTTCACAAAAAATTATTAAATAATCCACATATCAATTAAACAATCTTGTAACAATTATATTCTTTAAATTACTTTTATTAGACTGTATTTCTTATTTGGAATATTTCTAAGGGTACAAAATAGCAAAAGATAAGTATTACAGATGAGTGGTTCACAGCATATAATTTATCCAGTTAATTTAATTTCTTTGTATTTGTCTACAAATTGCTTATAATTTTATGTAATTAATTCATTATGTGAACCTAATTGCTAAAATAACTCTGAGATTGTCCAGCTGAAAAAAATAGCAGCCTTTTCATTGCCTTGAGTGGGAACAATGCAGGGCCACAGGAGGTTTATCCCTACTGTGTAGACCTTACTGACGTTATTCTTCACAAGTACACATCTGACATACTACTCCTTCTACTTCTTGCTTCCTAGAACAAAAATTATTCTTAAGAAGAGAAAATTCACATTTATAAATTGGCAAATGAGACACAAATATTCTCTGATTTTATTTTTTTAATATCATACTGCCTATGAATCTATTTGTTAAAATTTATCTGTTAGAAACATTGGATGGTGAGCCATAGCAAGCAAAATAGCCTTCCATGTTTTTTAAGTTACTGTATTTCCTTCTCTTCTGCTTATCCTCAGTTTTGCTTGTTCCACAAAAATATATTCAGATATTTCAGTACCACTGACATTAGTTGGGACTTAAGCAATTGTTTTCTAGAGAATAAAATGGGCAGCAGCTTTCCAGCCCCACACTCCTGCCCAAGGCCTGCTGCACCAGCCAATCCAGCTCACCCACCTGCTCCTAAAAATCAATCATAAAAGCTCAATATCCCCCAAACATTAAATTTTTCTGAACCTCTACGCTAGATCTTCACCAATAGGTAAAATTTTTGCTTCTTATCCTGGCCCAAATATGAAGTGTAATACTGAGAAATACCTGTGTACTATATGAAAATAATCCTACTTCTTTAACCTGAAGTTCACCCAGTTTCTTTAAGTTTTCTGATAAAGTCTGTTGGTTTTTTTGTTGCTGTCATCTGGACATTATCCTGGGCACTTCTTTTCCAAATCTACAAGTACCAAATGGAGCTGGTACTTTAACTGAGGGCTTATCTGTGCTGCACGCAATGGAAAAATAATTTCACTTATCTCACATGTATTTGTATAACCCATAACAAGATATGCTTGTTTTTTCCCTTACAGCTATTATGCTTTTGACTACTTGCAAATGTATGCTCTGTAATATTTGAAACTTTTTTCCTTTATATCTAATGTTCATGCAATGCATTACTCTAAAATAATTCCTGCTTTTAAAAAATTACCATTTTTATTTTAGCACTACCCAGACTATTTATCTATTTTACCAAGAACCATTTTTATTTTAGCACTACCCAGGCTATTTATCTACTTTACTAAGATTTTTTTGAATTTACCTTTTCTCCTGCAAAGTGCCTTCCATCTTGGTGTCATCTGCAAATATAATACCACAGTATGCCCTAATCCCAATGCTTAATGAAAATACTGATTACTATTGGGCCAAGAACAGATTCTCATAAGAACCACTCTTTGATTTACACAATGAGAATGGATTTGATCACCACAAGCTCTTATTATTAATATGGAATTCAGTTATCCTTAGACAACAGATAGACTCCTGTGCACCCAACTTGCCTGGCTGCTATGGAGACTTTCTTGAGCCAAGCAGGATTCTGGGTTAGCCAAAGAATTCATTAGAGAGCCCACAGATGGCTAAACCCACTGTTATTGAACTGCATCAGCCCTTTGGAGGAATGCCACCTGAAAGTACCTGAAAGTGATACGGACAAAGTGCATTGTCCAACTTGTACATTTTTAATGCTTTCTGCAAGGTAAATGTGTGTGGTGCCAGCTGAGCTTGCCCTTCTGCATTTTGCCAAAAAGATACTGCAGGTGACCCAGAAAGTACCGCAGTGAAGAGCTGAGGTTGGATCATCTACACCACTGCTATACATCCTTATGCTCCTTTCTCACTTTCTGCATCTCCAGCTCTGGTGCTGGGCTGATGGCACCCTCAGGAGTGCAGAACTTGGCTGTGAGAACACCATGACAGCCACCCCAAAGAGACGTGTTCCTGTCTATCTGTCATACATGGTTGGAACAGGGAGTATTTCTCTTTGTGTTTTGGGAGAAAGAACAGAGAAATTGAGAGACTCATAGATATATTCAAAATTTATCAATGCCAATTCAGATGGGATTCACTTATTTTTAATATATTTCTCTTTTGTGAACTTACCCATCTTCTTACTTGAATGTGTGTGTCTTTGAGCTGAATAAGGAACTGGGGATTTGCCTGTGGAAGGGCACACATAAATTAAAGAAACAAGCACCTTCTTTTGATAGAAAAGGCTGTTACTCAAAGAACTGTCTGTAAGGGAAGATTCTTAACTTTTTTATTTCAGATTTGAGGATCTGATTTCCATTCTGAGATTGAAGCACTCTAGTAACAGTATAATTTAGATATCAGATTTACCTGTTCCTTACTGCTGCCAGCCTGTATTTGGTTTCAGGGCTCTGATGTTGACTATTAACCTATTTAAATATTCATCAACAGCCTTCTGCCAAGGTGGATTAATTCACCATCTCGGGTCGTTGTCAAGTTGTCAATTTGTCAGATATTTTTCATTTGCCAGTGCCCTTTAGAGTGACAATGATGGCACACTTACAGCTGAGCAACAATTTCACTGTTGGTATCTCCTGCTATAGAAAAGCTCTCCAATACTTGAGTGGGTAAATCTTGTTGTTGTGGCAGGTCTGAAAAATAGTCTTTTAACAAAAAGAGAAGTGAATATGGAAAGGAGCTGATGAATCTTGTTTGATTTATGACAGTGAAGGCCTGTAGCACAAATATGAAAGTTGCCTCTGAAGCTAAAGAAACACTGTCACTTTTTATACTCCCTTAATTTTTCATCTAGAACTGTGAATAAATGACATTAATATAATTCATGGAAGGATTCTGGCTCTCCCCTCCAGTGATGACCAGAATTAACCACATAACTTTGACAGAATATGGAATAATTAACTTATTTACTGAACTAATAATTAAACATTAACTAGTTATCATTAATGCAATATTTATTTAATATTCACATTATCATTAATACCAGTGCCTTAAAAAACCCACATACAAACTAACTAGATTTCTTTTGTTTGCCTCAACTTTTAGACCATCTTTCTGGGGGACACTTTCAGAAACATTTAAGACATACTCCTGCAGCTGATGATTCATGTATTTTTCATTATGGAAATCAAGTCAGCTGCATCCAGTGCACAAAACTCCTTTTATAGCTCAAGTACTTCCAGCTTCCAAGTGAGTATGAAAAACACAAATTAAATAAAACCGTTTCCCAAAGCATTGAAACTCTGTTGAAATGTAAAGAGACAAATGTTTATTTTTGTATTTTGGGGGCATTTAGGAGTGCTAGTCCTCCCGGAAGGAGTCTAGGTAAGCCAGTGGAATTACAATGGGGATGTAAATGGGATGGGAATGAGACCCTTTGGCTCTCATTCATTTTTCTCTCCCCAGGGGCTCTTTTAGGTCAGCATACCACAGAGGAAAGGGATTTTCCCTCTCTCAGGCATATCTGATGTGGAGGGTGAGCAGAATAGACCCAGTGTTACAGCAGGTCAGAGCCCAAGAGGACATTACTGCAGCCACAAGCATTCCAGAAAAGCATCTCCAAAAAGTGGTAACCCAAATATGGCCTTTTCAGGCTCAAACATCTCTAAATGCATCTCCCAGGACATGCACACAAAGAAGAAACTCAAGCTTTAGAGAGAGCTCTAGACTGGAAACTGAATTTTCTCCCAACTGCGCAAAGGCCCTGACTCCTGACACCTACTGACTTCCAGCAGTTTGGTTCCAAGTCTAGAGAGGGCACCAGTTTTCATTTAGTTAAACACAATAGAAACAGAAAACCATCTAATATGCATCAGAAAGGTCTGACAGTCCAGATTAATAGCTGTGTTTAAAAAGATGACCAAACACAGAGAGATCTGCACAGTTCAGTTCTAGCCCCATTTGCTAGAAGCAGTTTGCATACGGTGATTGATTTCAATGTAGTCTGCAATTCTGTTGAGCAGGTGCTGTATTGGCAAATCCATCATTAAATAAATATGACACATGTAATTCTACACATGGGGATGCTTTCACAAGGCTTTGGAGGTGTTACAAATTGGTACACGGGTAGACCGTGCTATATAAGATCAGATAGCTGAGGCTGCAGCCTGTGCTATATACATTTCCACTCTGATAGCAATGCAGTGATGCTCCTAGGTTAGGAGTTAAAAAGAAAAAACTCGAAAAAACTCCCTAAGGAGATCCCTATTTCCTGCAGAAAATTTTCTCTCTCTCTTTTTTTTTTTTTTTTTTTTTTTTTTTTTTTTTTTTTTTTTTTTTAGTTTTTTTTTAGTTTTGACAAAAGCTGAACAACGGTGAATTGGAGCAAAGAAAGACAGGAAATGATGTATGGATAGGGAGAGTCAGTCATCTGGGAGATCAGTTCCAACAGATCCATGGGAATGAACCTCTTTCATCATCATCAGGTTCCAGTAATGCTTCTGCAGGCACTCAGCAACACAAACAAGGACTGGGCAAACCAGGAGCATTCAGGACTGAGGTTAATGGGGTGCACATTATTTTAGCACCTAAAGTGAGTTCCAGAAGAAAGCTAGTATGGTCAAATAATGATTTGTGTTTGTTTGCAGTTTCTGTTCCTAATTAGTCCGTAGGGCTGTGAGCTGGCTGTGCCAACAGAGCATTTCCTGAGCGACAATTAATCCCCATCCTCCCAACGCTGCCTTACGGGAAAGGTGGGTCTGAAAAATGTTAACAACACTTGACATAGTCAATGCAGAATATATTTTTAAGTCACTGGTGTTTTATTTGCTCCAGCAACCACATCTGCTACACAGAAATGCCCATCTGAGGTACTTCTCACACACCAAGAGGTGATTCTGGTTTCTCTCCAGGGTCCTCAATGGCCTGGAGAGTTGGGAGATTAAGACTCTGAGTCTTGTCATAGTGTTGCTTTCATTACATTTCCACAATTCACTTTTTAGTGCTCTCTTCAAGAGCTGCTGGTGAACTGCCAAGTTAATTTTAAAACATTTATTCTAGTGGTTAATGGTAGTGTAGTTTCACAGGCTATTAGTCTAAACTTTCTCCTGCTACAGGCCAGGGAGTTTCACTTGGTATGGCCCATATGCAGACTTTACTTTTGAGTGAAACCAGGTGTTTTTAGTCCTTAATTTAAAAAAACCAAACTAACAATTATTTACATAATGATTTCAAATGCAAAGCAGCCTAGCCCTCCCTTATGAAGCTGTTACACTGTTCAATCCCAAATGGAGGCAAGCCTTTATCCCTAATCTAAGGTGTCCACTGGATTTCAGAGTCCTATACTATCAGATATCTTAATTATGTAAATATTTACAGACCACTGTCTAGTCACCACTTCACTTTTCTGTTAATCCACTAAATAGGTTAAACTTTCTACAATTTTCACTGGGAGCTTGTTCATTTCCCACTTTACTCCTCCAGCTGGTTTGCAGACAAGCAGTGCTTTCTGCGTAATCAGATGGCCAAAAGTGGAATGAATGAAGTATTACAGATCAAAACCAGGAAGAAAGAAGCACCAGTGAAGGCCAAACTCTCAAATGCTTGGTGTGGGAAAACAGCATTACCTGTCCTGGCAAGACTGGGGTTGGAAGAGGACTCACTCTTCAGGCTCACACCTAACTAATTAATCTGGTTTTTACTGCCCAGGCCAGCTTCCCCATTGAGTTTGCTGTTAGCTGAGCCATGGAGAGCACAGAGGAGGCCCAGGGCTCCACCTATTTCACATCCTGCTGTCAGCCAGCTGGGGAACCCTTCCCCTGCTGCTTCCTCACACCTTTGCACAGGAACCACAGAAAAGATGTCACAGCCTAAAACCAGCCCTGTCCCGCAGTCTCCTGACACTGACAGAGGTACAGCCTTCTCGGGGGAGAGAAGAGGTTGCTCCCACATCTCAGCAGCCCTGGGTGCACCTGAGTGAATCCAGCTCCTTCTCCTACTCTCTGTGAGCTCATTAGAAACATCTTGCTGCTGGGCAGGAGCAATTCCCAGCGAGGAGGTTTGCAGGCAGGACTCTGAGCCTGGATCTGCCTTGTCCTGTCCAGGAGCAGGGCTCACCATCCCAGTCTTGCTCCAGTGCAATCCTGAGTTTCAAAAGGGAATGGAGAAGCCATTTTTAAGGGGCAGAGAAGTAATTGGGTAATCACCTTCAGTTACATGCTCAGCTCTCTAGTGTTTGCACAAATGAATCACAAACAGGAAGATTGATACCACTGGAAACCTTAGGCTGCCTCTCCAGGCAGAGATAATCGTTCATCTCATGCTTAGGCAGTCAGTAAACAAACAATAGCACCTTACACTTCATTTGTCAGCCTACAAGGCATGGGTTGTATTCATATTTTATCTCTACACTCATCTTACACAATGCTGCCATGCAATTCAAAGTGATTTTTTTTGAATTAGCAATAATTATAAGGAGAAACACACCACTGAGTAAATTATAGAGTCGCTTGCCATTTCCCCAAGCAGCACACTGCTGCTCTCTGCTTCAGTTTTCATGCTCATCTGCACCTGCTACAGGGGAAAACTCAACATGACACAAATTCAAAATATAATCAAAAGCAAGCTGAACCAGTCCAGAGAAGAGTGGTCAGTATCTGTAAAGCACAAATATTTCTGTATTATAAACTGGGCTAATCAGCTTTATCAGCATTTCTCAAGCTACATTTTCAGATCCTCGCTATTATATATATTTCAGATCCTCGCTAGGATATTACAAGACCTTTTCTTCAGTTTAAAGCACAGTGCCAGTCATATGTATTTTTGTAAAAGCACTGATGTCTGTCTGCTTGGCCCAACAAGGTCCCCAGAGCTCTCTGGGAATTTCTGAGAACTCAGAAATGCTGTGGAAGGACAAACCACACCCTGCACGCTGCAGAGACCATTGCTTAGTGCCATTTGGCATCTAAATAGAAGAGGATGACACAACATTCAGGTTTGGGGGAATGCAAAACCCAAAGAGACACTGACTAAGTCTGCCATGCAGTGGTCCTTCTCTGAGGACCATTCTCACTAGCACTGAATGATTCCTGGCAGCCCGAAAAGCAAAGTGAATCTTACTGGAATCAACCAATACTGTGGAACTGAGGTGATGAATCTCTGTTCTTATCACCATAGATTGTACAAATGGGGCTGAACGTTTACTCTGCAGTGCCTGAAATATCTCAGGAGTCTCTTCCAGCCACTTTTGAATGGCTTTATACTTCCACCCATTATACTCACAAGAAATTACATTTGCTCAGCCTATTCTTTTTCTCTGTTCCCTAAACACCATTTTCTCTCAAATATGATCTCAGTTTCAAAGCCTGAGGAGAACACAGTTCCTCAAAAATCTCCATAGAACATCTGTAAGCTGCACAATATCTATAAATTCCAGTATGTGGCCTGGAAGCCAAACACAGGTGATGGAAACAAGGACATTTTTATAGGAATGAGCTTATAATAATTTTAAAACCTCAATACTGAACAGAAGGATGGAACAGCTAAAACTCTCAGATTTACACCATCTTCTTTCAACACAGCCATAAGTAAGCAGAGTCAAAAATTATAGGAAACCGAGACAGGAATGTAGTTATAGTATCCTGTGCCACTTGTTGGCAGCCAATATAGTGGAAAATGTTTAATATTGGATAAGGAAGAGCTCACATGGGGATAGCAAGGATTTCTCTTTACCAATATTTCAGCTCACCCTATACAAATAGAAGTTCTGGATATATCCACACCTTGGCAGGATTTGTGCAAGGAAGAAGCTCTCTAAAAGATATCCACAAACCAGTTCTGAAAGCTGAGGTAATAGAAACACTTCTCTGTCTAGCAATATGTCTGTAAAGGACTTGGCACTGTGGAATGAGATCCCCTCATTTTCTTGAAATAATTGATGCTAATCCCTTAAGTGTCCTGCTCATCTGTTATTGCACCTTAGTGTTATTTCCAGGGCCTATGCCTGTATATTTCCTATACTGTGATGCTTCAAAATCTGTTGTATGTGCACATATCAAATGCATCATATTGGATCATCAATTCAGATTCCCCTCCAGTTCTACTGGAACACAAGAGAACCAGATCCTGCTAACACTGTTACCCTGTTATCAGCAATACAGAGCAGGCTCCAGCCCAGGACCTTTGCTTATAAGGCTTTTTATTAAATAATCACTCTGCTGAAAGGCTTTAGTAAACCCAGTCTCCTCTTACAATGGACTCTCTTACAGCCTCCCTCGCTTCTGGCCATTCCTTATTTATACCACTCAAATTACTCAGCTCATTAGTCTGCCATTATAACAGAAGTCCAGTTTAGTTTATTTACTGTTTGTTAACAGCCTTTGCTTTACAGAATGACATACATACTTCTGCATTTGCAGAAATATGGAATGTAACAGGACCAAGAGAGTAAAAAAATCAATCAGAGTTTTAAAGACTTTAATCATTCACATAAACAGCCAGCTGACTGCAGTCATTCAGAATAAAATAAAATCAAAACATACAGACTTCCCTAAGCAAGTAGATAGCTCTTAAAATGACTAACCAGATAAAGGAACAAGCTAGTTAAAACAGTATTGACTGAATCATACTGCTTTTGGAAACTCTGATAATGAGAGAAAGCACAGAATAAAATAAAAAAGATCTTCCAAGTATTCTGGCTACACTGAAACACAACAAAGCAGATTGCTTCCACTTAAGGAAGCTTCAGCTCTTACTGTTCTTCCTAAATGGGTTGTGTCACCAGGATTTATAATTAATGTGGACTTAAGCTTGCCAAGACTCTCAGCTTTATGTTAAGAGGCCTGAGTGCAGATTTAAGGTGCCAGTTTGGCATTACACACAACTTCAAGTAGATGCTTAACTTCAAGCTCTGTTGTTCCCAGTGCTGATCCTAAAGAAATCATCAATTTAGATTACCTATCTTGGTAAGACAGCAAGAACTGGAGCCTCTGAATTGAGGGCTCATGCCCTCCTTGGCATGTGGTGAATGCTGTCAGAAAGGCCACGTCAACACATAGGCAATTGCTTCTTAAATCCTTGCAGGTGGCTTCAAAGGACACATGTTTGAGAGCTGTGTCTAGGAGTCAGATTTGAAAATTGTTTGAAGAAGTGAGAACAACTGCAGCCAATTACAAGAATGGAGCTGGGAAAAAGAGAAGGCTGTTTGCCTCATGGTAAGAAGTTCAGGCAGCCACTGCTTTGCAAATCTCCTGGTGCAGAGGCTTGGAAAATGGAACAGTGTTCACCTAGACAAAGATGTACTCTTATACCAGAGACAGCTAAGAGCAAGAGTTAAGGTTTACCATCATTGGTGTTTAGTTTCACATTGATGGATTGTTTCAACTTGTAAACCATGATTGTTTAATGTTGCACAGAATCTCCTACCATGAGCTGCTGGAAATGTTAACTCCTACCTGATAACTCCTGTTACATCTCTCTTGTTACACAAGATGTTGCTTTATGGATTCTTGTGTGTAGTAGTACATCCGATTGAATTACATTACCAACATGCTCTTAACAAAATGACAATGCAGCTAGGTCAGGATAAACTAAAAATAACTTCTAGAAAAAGCTATTGGAAAATTAATTAGTTTTTTTGGGTCTAACCCAGTATTCACTGCACTCCATGGAAAATCATCCTCTGGTAAGCACAAGGAATGGCAAACCAAGCCTTCACAAGATTCTTTATCCCTGGGCAAGTTATTTCATAAATGCAAGTCCAGAATAGCACCACTAAGTGAAGAACTGAGGATAAAAGCTGGCTGTATCCCTAGCAGCCCATTTCAGGCATTTGTTCACCCATACGTTTGTCAACTGAAACCAAGTTAGTTAAGTTATTTTACACTTGTACTGTAGGCTGCCAGAGGCAAAACATGAGTTCAGTTTGCTGCTGTGTCCTTAGAGTCCTCTGCTGTATCATAAAGGTTCCTTTCCTGTTCTGGTTGAGTTAAGGACAATTGTCACCATGAACTGTGAACTGTTTTGGTTTTGCTACTTTGGTTTTTGACCTCAATGTTACTTAAACTAGGAAGGAGACAATATTAAAATGCATATCCAAGTAATCCAAGGAAAGAGTGTGAATGACTTCCTAAGCTTCAATAAACTCTCAACCTTTTTAATTCTTCCTGAATATTCTCCTTCTATACCTGTGCTAAGCAGCCCTAGACCTCACAGCCATTAACTACTTGCCTCCAGTTGTAAGCATTTAGATGTCAGTTATGGCATTGAATTCAGGGACTGAGTTGTAGTGCCTTACCTTGGTGTAACTCTACTGGCCAAGGGCTGCAGTTACCATGAACTATGAACCACGGCTATGAATCAGCAGTGCTGTGCTGATCTCCATCCCCTCTCACCAAACCACTCCTCAGTTACACCAGTGTGAATGAAAGGAGAACCAAGCCATGAGAACCAGCACGACAGCTTAACATGCACAAAGGTTTCTAAAGTTCTAAGGGAAAAGTTCTTATAATATGATGGGTATATAAAAACACTGAAGTCGCGTTCCCCAGAAATCAATGCAAGAAGGAATAAGTAGCTCAGTAGTTGACAGGATGCAGAGTTATTCTAGAGTTGCTGACATACACTGATTTCTTTCTTAGTCATTTCCAAGCATCAATACAAGGTGTTTCTTCTAAGCATGTTAAGGCACTTTGCAGGAGATATCCTTCAGAACCAAGTGAAGAGAGCAACCCGAGCCAGGAGTGAAATGCAGATGCAAATCTGCATCACTTCTCTTCTAGGAGAAAGCTCTGACTATCAACAGTGTTCTGTGGGATGCAGCCCACCAACTGAAACAGTTTTGCAGGGAATGAAGAAGGTAATTACTGCTTTACACCACATTGTGGTCAGGACATGCACTTGAGATGCGTGTTCAGGTCTGTTTTCAAAAAATGTGTTGGGCCATCTCTGCATTACATAAACAAAGGAGAGATTTAGACAGATTCCCTCTCAATAGCCCACAGCCCAATGACCACATGCCTCTCAGTACCTCTGCAATGTTTAACCATAATTGTGGTTAAAAGAACAATATTATAGCAATGAAGATTTACATCGAAGCTCCGATGCTTTTTATAGCTGATAAAATTCAGATGTTGTATTACTGAATCCATTTAGTTTTCTGCTCTTTTATCAGCTTGAGTGTTTGTGCAAATGGGACTGGTGACTGACTCCCTAATAATCAAAATGTAATTATTCCCTTACTTCATGTCATGGAACTGTAACTTTTTATTTCATCAATATAAATGTTTAAGCAGTAACATCAGTGCAGAGCAGCTACGTATCAGCTGAGCTGTAAGTGACCTACATCACCAGTTGATCATGCTTCTTGATTAGTGTAAGCTTTAAAGCTCATAAGCTGTATTCTGCACTAAGATAGACATTTAATAACAGTGATAATTAGCTAGTAGCTTGCAGTTTTCCAGTACTAGTCTAGCTATGAACATAAAAAATCCCAACCTAGCTCTATATATGGTATTAAGAAGAAAATTTTGAGCTACTCTGAAACTACATGTCTTCATACATGGCTCTTGGGTGCAATTCTCTCGTTATTAATATATACTACTAACAAAGTTTATGTAATCTAAACCAAATTGCTAATTTAAAATCTTTAATAAATATTTTCTGAAGTTGATAGCCATAAAGCACTCACAGATGAAAATATTTCTATGTATAAATACATACATTTGAACAGCTGGCCTGAATCAGTCTTCCAAAACAGTCAGTAGCAGATTAAGGAAAGAGACAAGAACGAGGGACACATTCAGGGAGCCCTCCTTGTAATCTGGTGTTGGTTTCAGGCAGTATATTTGGACATTGTAGTTGTCAGTATTCTGTGGGTCAGTGATTTTGAAAATTATTTTGGCTACATGGGAGTCAAAGCAACCTCAGGGCTTTCAATTTCCTGAATTTCTGCACCAGCACTTCCAGTGCAGCTGGCCTCCCTGTTTCACTGCCAGGTATTTCCCGTGCTCATGGCTAGTGTCAGTCTGTCTGCCAGGGGAGGAGAAGAAACCCCAAGGCTTCAGGAGAGACTCCTTTCCTTAAAGGCAGATTCCTCTGCACCATGTCACTCACCTGCCTTTGCAACCAGGGCTGGGTGCCCAAGTAGAAGGAAGCTGCTCTATGAAACAGGGTCAAGTACTGAAGGGATAGATTTTTTAAAACTATTTAAATGGCTGATGGTGTAGGCAGGCAATTAGTCTGACTTTCAAATTGCATTTCCTAATTGCATCATTAAATACCTGAACACACTTCATAAAATTTAGTCTTTGTTCCTTCTAAGATCAAAATGAAGGGAGAACAGGATAAATTACAATCCAGCATGTAAGCAGCCTGTTTTTGTGCACCTAAGTAAGATGCCCATGTGAGAAGTGCAGTTTCTCATCTCTTCCCTGGTATTATCAGTTCTGCCTGGCTTTGCAGTGCTGAGCTGGAGACTGAAGATGAGCTGGAGCTCAGCCACAATGAGCCCAGCTTCCAGGGAGCATGAGTGGATGGAGAGGTGCCAGCAGTAACCCCACCAGCCATCCTGGGCTCAACCAGCCCCAGCCCTAAATCAGATCCTTAACTCCATCCCTGAGTGTCAGTTGGAGCCTCCAAGCAGGACTGGGGGGAGTGAGTATGAAGAGGCTTGTTTTGAGGCAGCTGTGTTTTTTTCTCAATCTTTCACAGATCAGTTCATATTCCAGGTTGGACATGATGGCAATGCCTCCAAACTGGGGGATGGGGCAGGCTAGGAGTGGGACCTTGAGGGTGAGACAAGATGGGCAGTTAACACTCAGACCTACAACACATTCAAAAATCAAAGCCCTTCTGTGGTTCAGAGAAATTTCTCTGGCTAGTTTGAATATCTGTGCCAGACACTGGCAGTTACATGATGTGAACACCCCGTCAGAGGCAATTATTTTGCTGATTTGTTCTTGTGACAGCTCAGTTATACACCAGCACTTACGGAGAGTAACAGAACAAAAAAACAACTTAGAGCATAGCCTGAAGTGCAGTGACAAGAGAGATTCATCTCAGGGGAAAATAATAAGGAAATACATTTGAGCACAGGAGCATCAGAGGGTTCAGAAAGTCACTGCAGAGCGTGGGAGGGCTGGGTGTGAAGGCAGCTGACAAACGAACGCAGGGACTGCGAGATGAAGTGCTCCCCTCCGGAGGAGATGCAGCCTTTGAAGGAACACAGCCTGGCACCCAAGAACCTGCTATGGGGCTTTGGCTACTCTCTCTGACTTCCACATTCATCCCTGGCACTGCTGCTGCCCTGCAGCTGGATCCTTAATCCCCACAGGTAAATTACACCCCTCCTTCTAACTCTTCAAATCTGTGTCTCTGATCTGGGCTGCCCTGAGCCTGACAGTTTTATTTCTGGTGTTTTCTGAAACAGTGAGCCTCCCCCTCCTCCCTGGGCTCTGAGAACTTCTCCTGCTCCAGCTGAGAGGTGCAAATCCCATGGGCATTATCATTACTGCAGGCTGGCAGGTGGAAAGATGGCAGATAAAAAGGAGCACTAGGCACACTCTTCTGCTCTCCTGCTCTAGCCTCATTTGAAAGCAGAAGCACCCTTCTCTGTCCCTCTCTGTGAATACAAATCAAAAAGCCTGGAGTGTGAGAATGCTGTAAATAGTCAGATGGGAGATGTGTGTCTGACAGCTCCTGCACTCCGCGGGGAGGACGCGTTCCGGGTATGTGACAGACTTCTTACCTCCCTTTGAGCACATCTCTGACTGTTTCTGATTTCAGCCCTAAATGTGCTTGTCTCCCCAACTTTCAGACAGGATTTACAGAGGCTTAAATCATACAGCCAGCCACAGTCTTGACCTGGCACCCAACCCACTGAGATGCCTTTGGGAACTCCAAAGTCAAGTAATATCATCCAAGTGCTTTTCCCTTCGGAAATGAGTCTTGGAAATGCAAAGCAACACTGCAGGGATGACCCTGAAATGGTGATATATTCATTTCTGAGAGCTCAGAGGATAACTTTTTCCATTGCTTTCCCAGTGCAATAGCTGACTCTTCAGGTGCCCTTGACAAACCAGCTATAACAGCATCATCCAAATATCAGCAGGATCATTACATTACCAGCTGCCAGGCAACACCTTCCCCCCACTGCAGCCACAGACCATTTTGCAAGCAGCCCTCCTGCAATAGTGAGTGGCATTGCTCTCTGCCACTGAGTCCAGTTGTAAAGCTACATTTTTTCCAGAACAGGTAGAGAGCATTAGTTTTAATCCCTCTGATTTAAAAGTACAATGGCCAATCAGATGACTGGCAAGCAAACAATGCCACCATTAGCTCTGGAAACCAAACACACTTTCAAAATAGCCAGAGAACAAGAGGAGGAAAAAAGGCAATGCCTTTTGTTACCGAATCGTGCAACAGAGGCAGGCTCCAAAAAGCTCACCCATCACTTTGGGCAGTTCCCAGCATACACTGTTTATCCCTGTAATCAGAATTTTGGGGGAGCTAGTGCAGCAGGAGCCACTCACAGGGACACCCTTTGCTGAGGCAGACAGTGCACAATCGACTGACCATTGGGAGCTGGAGCAGAGTTAACACTTTGCAAGGGGATTCAGAAAACTGACACCCATTGAGCTGTGCCAGTGCCTAGGGAAGGCTCAGAGCCGAGCTGCTTGTCAGGCCCCAGACCTGCCTGGGCTGTCAAGGATGACTGGTGTCATTTTGGCCAAAATCTATTGTAGCAGAATAACTGCTATGTCAAGAGCAAGCTTCCAACTTTCCTGTTCAGGAGAAGGGAAAACAGCTCTTCCACAGAGTTTAATGATGATCAGCAAATTTGAGTTCAAAGAACATCTTGAATTTTTCAGTTGATAAACTGTCTGGCAGCTAAAGTCTCAATTTAAACAAAATAGCCTAGAAATAATATTGCTATGTGATGTTTGCCTGAGGAATCCTGCTTGTTTAGTGCACCCTGTGTTTATGCCACTTCCTATTGGTATTGCTATGATTTCCAAGACATTTCAGTCTGTTCATACTGCATTCTGTACAGCCTCCCATGAACCACCAAGGTGATGTCAGTACTGCTCCAGGTGTTCAGTCAGAATTGTTGAAAATTACAGATGCATCTCTTGCCCTCAGTTTTATGTCACAGATTTAATACAGATACAGATTAATAAGTATTTCCTAACTGTCTAGGGAAGCAATACTTAGGAGAGGACCATTTTTCACCTATGTAAGCTGGTTTAAAAGACTGATTTATATTATCCCCTCAGAGATATAGAGTCTCAGGTCTGAGATTTCACCTTAAGCTTTACTTTCCTTAGCCCTGAATTCTTTCTGCAGCTGGTATTTCCCTCCTCCCTCGATAACAGAAACTCCTTTCCTATTCAAAGAGCTCAAAGACTTTGCTTGTGGGATACACAGTATAAAAGCAGTGGAAATTAGCATATGCGTGGGTTGAGAAGGGCACATACACAGTATTAAAACCTCAGAAAATTACCCAGTAGGCTTACTGCTGATTTTCAGAAGATACAAGGAAAGGGATGGTTTTTTATTTTTCTTTGTGGACTGGGAAATCAGATTTTTTTTCAGGAAACACTATTAAACTTCTCATTCCTATCAGGCTTCAACAAAATACCAGTGATTATCTGGTCTTCACAGAGCCCCTCACAGAACAGCTTTCATATCTGTCTAGAACCATTTGCAATGAATTTTAGTAGTGACATGAACCCTAATGTGACTGACCTTCAGAGCCAATATACAGCACAGCCTGACCAGCCCACGTGGCCCCTTCTGCCCACACCATCATCACCACAGCTCAGGCAATTCTGCCTTCAAATAGCACTGAACTAGAACAGAGTCTGGCCAGATTTTGGAAGTTACTTTCCCAAACCATAAAACCCAAAGCTTATGATGAAACACAGTTACACTGAAGACTACAAAAAAAAAAAAAAAGCACTCAGATGATCTGTAGGACTATGCTGCTCTGCAAACAAGTGTGTGACTTCAGGAATCATCCCATAAGGAATTTGCTTGTGGGGTATCTGGCTTTCCACTAAGAAATAATTTGTGTTTTTCAGCAGAGGAAAATAAATGTATTATTAATGATATTGTCTGGCAAGAATGATACCAATAAAGCAGGCCAAGAGCCATAACTGCACTGCTGGATGCTGCTGCTCCTGAGCAGAGCATGGATGCAGGGAGCTGCAGGGATGCGTGGTGAGGAAATACTCAAGCTCCATCTAGTGGAAAATAAATCTCTGTAAGGTCAGATTTGGACACGCAGTTGTTGGCAGTGATATGCACTAAGAAAAAAAAAAATTGAGGTATGGACTCAATTCCCTGGGAGGGAATGGTCTCTTTTCTTTTTCAAAGGAAGTTAGGGTATAATGATTATTGAGAAAATAAGGTTAGGAAAAAAGGAGAAAACCTCTGTCTACCTACTGGGACTTAAGGATTTCGCCTTCCTGCACATATATTTTACTCTCCCCTGCTCCTGCCATATCCACCTTGAGCTCCCTGTCAGAGAGGGATATGGATGTTTACATCAAGGTGGATGTTTACAGCCATCCCCTGTCAGAGACCGTGTGCTGGCTGGCACAGGCTGACCATGCCAGTGTGACCAGGGAGAGTTAAGGAAAAGTTTTTGTTCATTTGGCTCCACGGTCCCATGTCAGAACAGGGCAAAAAAAGCCCCCTTCACATGCGGTGACACAGCGTTACTTCTACAAGTAAGAAGAGTAAACAGTTTCAATGTTCCACTTGTACAAAGGGAGAAATGTGTGTGCTGGACTCTTACAGATCCAGCTTACCTTGTCATTTGAAGGAGCCAAAACAGAACAGTGACCCTGTGCCTGCATGCTGGACTCATATGATGAGAAGAACTGCTAAGTTTGAGCCTGGCTTGTCTCAAGATGCCTGGAGTTTGTGCTTGACTTCAGGGTTCCTTTAATAGATGATGCATGTGTGTAAATCCTCCCTATGCCTCCAAGAAACCTTGATGCAGAGCTTTAGAAAAATGGAGATAAAAACTTAATACCTTAGGTTATTAAAATCTCAGCACTTCTTTTACTGCAGAAGCTTTTTGCAATATCTACTAATCCTTTCCCTCCATAAAACTCCATATCCTATCTCACAATATACTTTTCTGTGTTACTGCTAATCTTTTAAATTTGTGCATGTTCTTCAGTAGGTGGACATTAACACAAACACTGTGAGAGCATTGCACTTGGAGGATGCTGGATGTGCTGCTTTCAGCTGCAAAGTCAGGGTAAGAAAAGTCTCCTCCACCCATGCCCACCCCACCAGCACTGACAGCACCACAAGGCAGGGCAGGAACTGCAGCAGGGGCACAAGGAGATGCAGCAGGGTGCATAGGGGAGGGGAATTTTAACAGGGCTTTCTTACCAAAACCAGGATGATACATATGCAGAAACCAGCATCTCAGAAATCACCTCATTCTGCAAATGGTGAATGCTCTCTGCTTGTTGAAACTGCTCCTTCATCTCTGCTCTGTGAAAGTGAAACAAGCAGAGAAAGAATTGTAAAGGCCAGTGCTACAAAGCCATGGGTTGTGTTGACAACACTTACAGGTTCACAGTGTCAGCTTTAGCTTTGCTCAGGTTTCTACCAGCAAAGATAAAGAGAAACTTGCCATCCCTTTCCTGAGATAAACCCCACCATAGTATTTTTCCATTCAAGGATTTTTTTAAAGAGAGAAAATGGTAATGTTTGAATTAAACTCTATATGCACATGGAAATAATTTTTAGCTTTGTTGGCAGGCCAAGTACAAAACAGAAGTTCACTCGAAGTAAGGTCCTTCTCCCTGTAGAAAAGAACATTGTTCTGCTTATTCACATAGAGAACATCTGATGCCTTTTCCTGTACTTTTATTTTAAATGAAAGTAAAATGCTTGCAATAGTAAAAATGCAGTGATTGATCATGTTCTAAACTCAACGAACTGTTTCTAGAGATGAGACTTTTCTGCAGAGAAGGAACACCTCAAACTCCAATTTATGTATTAAAAAAGCAGTTAACTGTCAAGAATATGAGAGAAAGTAGGGAAAAAACCAAAGCCTAGAATTTGTGTGGGATAAGATATGAAACCACAAAAAGTCTTAATATGCCAGTGCATGCAAACAGGCCATGGCATGGCCAGACACATATAGGACAGCTTCTCCTTAAATCATTTGCATCTTTCCTCTTCTCTGCCTGTGTCCATTATGTCTCCTGCTGAAATAAGAAGCAAAGGTGACACAGGTACAGCCAGGACAGTGTCCTTCAGTGTTTGGGTGCTTCTCTTTTCTGCTTCAAATGCAGCTGCAATCTCCTTTGCATTTGTTTCACTTTATTAGTAGCAGAGGAACTCACATCCTCCAATACACTTAGTGAGAAGAGAGTTTGTCCCTCTCTTGGGCCCCAGCTTTATTATCAGAACTGTGAGAGAAGGGCTTAAAATGCTTGTCCAGCATTTTCATTTGTTGTGCTGTAAAGTGGCTGCTGTAGTCGCTGAATATGTAGATTTAGAAGTAAGTTTCTAAAGCAGGGCTAGGGAGGTATTCGTGTTAATCCCATTATCTGATAAACGGATTTTTGAACACACCTCCCTCCATCCTGCATTTAATAACTATCCCTCAGTCACACTAGGAAATGAAATTTAAAGGCTTGTGAGAAGTTGATGGACCATATGTTCAAAATCATGGAATTAAACAAAACAAGTTTACAGAAAGTTGCAATGTTGTCAGGATCTTATCCCTTGCTCTCTCCTGCCAGCTCCCCATCTTTCAAAGTCACCAATTTGACCTGAAGCTGATTTCTGCCCATCTGTTGAATGTGTTACCCCATGCAACTTGTCTATCCTGAAGTGTGCTGGAAGCCGAGCAACACAAGATCTGACTTAGATTTAGATTCTGCTCCAAAGCTGGACACTGGCTCCTGCTCCTGAGGAAGCCATTCATTCTTTATCTTCTGAAGCACACCAAATCCTGTAAGATAGGATTTGCATTTTACTCTAATATCTCTGCATGTTATCAGGACTTTTCCATCACACCACTGTGAAGGATGGCAAAGAAAATCTTTTGCAGCCCAGACAACCAGTTGATACTGAAATCAAACCTTTTACTTCCAGGCCATCAGCAATGCAGAGCAGTGGTTTTCATTTATCTGGACTGAATGGATATAAAGACTGGACTTAGAGTCTCCTTATAAATATATATTTCCAAGGAAGAAACTTATCAGTGCCCTCTGAATATTTATTATCAGAGCTATAGATTACTTCCTTGAAAATCCATGATGCCATAGATTGTAGCGCTACAACAAAAGGACCTTACATCATCAAGGATGTGAGGACAACGTACACAAGTTTTTGGGAACAGGCTGGAGTACAAACCTGTTATCTGCCCTGTCTCACCACACTGACAGGCGTGGGTACAGGAGAGGCCTGTAGCACCCAGTCCCAAAGCAGGGGCTCTGGGAAGCAGAGCTCACAGGCCAGGGAGAACCACCATAACCTGCTTTTCCAGAGAAGCCAGCACGGTCTGCCCATGGGGTCAAAAGAGGAAAAGAGACCATAGGACACAGTGCTCCAAATGGCCAAGGTGCAGCCACCTCAGCCAGCGGGGAGAGGGAAGGTGGAACCATCAAGTGACACACTCAGCACTTGAGATGTGAGAGTCCCACAGGGTGTCCTCGTAGGCCACACTCAGTGGAGAGAGGCATCTATTCCTTCCCTGTCACCCATCTTTTGCTGAGGTCATTTGGCCTCTTTTACTCTCCACAGATAAATTCTTGGGTCCTGAGGTTTTCCATTGCCCTTGGCTGGAGCACACAGTTAACACCAGCACACTTGTTTTTGTAACCCACTTGACCAAAGAAGGAAAAAGTCAACTCAAGTCCCACCAGTCCCAGCTCTGAGAGCATGGCAATAAAGAGGCACTCGATTTTCAAAACAAGCAGGACCAGCTCAGCTGGGGGGCTCAAGTCCAGACTTGCAGCCTCTGAAGGAGTCCGGCCTTTTGCCTCGCCAGAGCATTTTAAATGAAGGACCGGCTGCTCTTTGTTACCAGGTGGGAACTGGGAGTGCGGGCACCTCTCCCCGTCTCCAAGTGAAATTCCTTTGAAGACTGGTGCCAGCCCTGCCGAGAGCCAGGGTTTATGAGGGCAGCTCGGCTCTTGGGCTGGAGCGGGGCCGGGTTTGGGAGCAGGGCCCGATGCGGGAGCAGGGCCGGGATGGATGCGGGAGCAGGGCCCGATGCGGGAGCCGGGCCCGATGCGGGAGCCGGGATGGATGCGGGAGCCGGGATGGATGCGGGAGCAGGGCCCGATGCAGGAGCCGTGCACTGCCCGCCGCCGTCGCTAAAGGGAGCTCCAGGCTCGGAGCTCGGCTCAGCCTCCTGCTCCAAGCGTCACTAAACCCCTTCTCTTCCCTCCTCCACTAACCAGGTACATGGAATTAATGCGGCATTTACAGGCTCATTCGCGAAATGTAAATCTGCTCCTTCACTGCAGGTTTGCAACACAGCAGCTACAAACTCTTTGGGGAGCTGGGCACAGCGTGAGTAAACTGAGTTATGCACCATTTCACTGGGTATTTCCCGGGAATGTCTTCAAGATACCTTGTATTTTCGAGCCGAATTCTGTAATTGGTGTAAAAAGTATTCACAGCCTAAGCTTGCAAAGAGAGGCTCAGTAAACCCTCATCAATTTTTGAAGGCTAAGATTTTAAAAACATAGCTACCATTAACATACAGCTTCCAACAGAAACACACTTCTGAAATAAAGTAACTCCACTGATTTAATGTGACTGGCTTTGAAGGGGGGCTGTATAACACCAGAATATTTCAGTCCCAAAGGCAGGGAGGAACACATCACCCTTTCACAGAAAAACACACGGCAGCTTTGGATTCCTGCAGCATTGTCAGGGCAATCAGTGCCCAAAACATTGCAACAGGTGAGGAGAGCAGTTCAGCAGAAACACCCCTTGGCTCTTGAGACCAGGAAAATACCACAAGAAAAAAAAAAAAGATAAAACGACCTAATTGTGTTGCAATGGCAGAGTGATTTAAACACCAAGCAGCAAACCCCCCCAGGGAACAGCATCTGCTGCGTGGCAAGCGCAGCCTCCAAATTCAAGTGGCCCCGAGGCAAAGAAATCAAAACCTGCAAGCACTTCCGAAGGTAGTGATGGTTGGCAAGGGCTGCTCGTGGGGCTGGGGACCAGGCAGGAGAATATTTCTCCTTTAAGTGTTTCTAGCAGGTGATGAAGCTATAAAAGCTACTCTTCTGGTATGAGCAGTGGTACCTTTCCCAATTTTGCTGGCCCTCCTGAGGGAGCTCTGATTAGCCAGTTTTGTTCAGTCACTGCTGGAGTTAACTGTTTATGAAGAAGTGAAATACCTTGTTTTCTACTGTCTCTTCCTACAAAAAAATAAAAATACAAATCCATGGACTTCTTTGGGGGACTGCTTAGAAACAGCTGACCTTGAGGTACTTTCTGCATGTTGTCTTAAAGAGACTCACAATCCTATCAATATATTAATAATAATAATAATAATATATGAATTATCATTATTCAGTTAATCCAAAGCAGTACATACAGTGCAGAAAGCAGCAGGGGCAGGCAGGCAGTCTGAGAAAGAGCTGAGAAATGTCTGAGAGGAGGGAAATTCCCACCACTAGCCTATCTGCCATGCCAAGCCTGTGCCTCTATAGATGCAAAGTTATGGGTATTCCAGACAGCTCATGATTCACTTGTTTATAATTACTGCCAGCATTTACAGGAAAAAAGGGGGTTGTTTTCCTTGAGGGCAATATACTCCAGCTCTTGCTCCTCACCTGAGCACCTGCAACTAAAATAAAGATAAGGGACAGCTTCTATCCCAGCTCTGGGAAGACCCCAGCCAACTGCAAGTTGATGTCCTGAACATTACTTAGCCAACCATTAGGGACAATAAAATCCTCAAATCAGACCCAATTAAAAAAAACCCAAACACCTAAAATCAGACCCTGCACTTAATAAGACAGGGTTATCTGCTGCTAACCCTGGCTGACTGCTCTCCACAGGGCATGAGTAGATGTGCCATCAGCAGGGAGGTGGGAAAGAACAACCTCCCTTCGTTCACACAAGTGCAGCAGAGCTCATTATGTGCCCTGCTGCCTATTGCTGTGAGAGGTTAGAAATGCTTCCTTATTTCCCCTGCCCTAATGCACTTGCTGCCTTCTCCATTCTGTTTATTTTGTGCCACCAAAGCAATGACAATCAGCCATGTGAAGCACTATTCCCTTATTCCCCAGCCTCCTTTCTGAGGTGAGCACAGTCCTGAAAACAGGAGCAACTTCCAAAATTTTAAAAAAGAAAAGAAAAGAAAAAAGGAAGAAAAATTACTGCCACATCAATTTCTATTCAAAACACTTGGCACATTTCTCCAGTTCTTTTGCTGGAGCCCAGGGTTCACTTCCAGCTCCACAGCCTTCAATACCTCGGGACAGTGAGTGCTGGCACAAACTGAAACCTGGTGACCTTCCTTTGAGAATATTAAGTCTTGCTGGAGTTTCTGTGAGGTTAATCGATTCCACTCAGCCCTCTCTTGTGAAATCCTCGGACAGGAAAGAATAAGAAGATAAAAAGCCAAGGGAGATTTTCATGCAATCCTTATAGCCTCAAGATTGCTTCAGTTTTTAATGGTGTTTGTCTCAGTTTCACCATCTTTGGAAAGTATGCTGCTAGATACTCAAATTACTCCTTAAATAAAAACCCCCAAATACTGAACTGCACTTTTAATTTGCCAAGACCACCCAGTCTGTGCCACATTTGAAGTACCAACAGCAAATTACAGTGCAACAGCACGTGAGTTACCAGAACCACTTGAGATCCCAAAACTTCCGGAAGAGATAGATTAACCTTGTACAGCCTGGCACACAAAGAGCATTGAGTGCAAGGAAATTTGAGTGGTTATAGACACATGGAAATTGGCATGTTAAACACTGGCCTACGGAGCCACCCAGGCAACACTGAACCTGATCAAATTGACAAACCCTCTTCCCTCTTTGCCACAATTTCTGTTGACTGGGCACTCACAAATGCAGTTTTGCTACTGAAAGGTCCAAGCTCATTGGTTTGCAGCAGCTGGAGCTCAGTGGTGCCTCTGCATTTTCCTGTAGCTGATGGGGAACATGGACTGGCCTCTAGACTTTCCCCTTGCTCTCTCACATTGTGAATTGCACCACGACTGGGGCAGTGGCGGACCTTTGTCTAATGTGGACATTTCACATGTGGCAAAAGCAAATGCTACATCAAGTGAAATATAGAAGGAAGCAAAGTGCTAAAATCCCCTTGACTCCTCCCTGAGAAAACTGGTCTCCAAAAGGCTGTCCCACCAGGGCACTGCTCTTGTACCAAAGTTTGGCCACACCTTGGGGTGTGTACAATACTGGGCACAGGAGTGCTTGAGCTGTGCACATGATTGGGCTGAACTGGCCTCTGTCCTGCTCAGGGCCAGCAAGGAGCACCAGTGCCCTCAGGGCCCCAGCATTTACAGAGCTGTGGAACACACAAGGCATCCTTGAAAACAGCAGATCTGACCAAAAGGATTTTTCTGCTGTGAAAGCATCCCCATTCCAATGTTTGCACCTCACCTCACTGTGATCAGTGCTGCTTTGATTTGGTCAGGATTACTTTATACTGCAAGTCCCCAGCCATCCCAGCAGCAGCAGGATCCATATGGAATAACTGGGCAAGGACTGCTGGCACAGCCCAGCTCTGCACAGCACTCAAATCCCTAAATAGCAGCATGAATAAAAATAGTTCAGTGTGGACATCTAAAAACCAAAATGGGGTAGGAATATATTTAAATCAAGAGGTAGTTTCTGAAATGCAGAGTGATTCCTAATTATTTGCCACTGTTCATGAGGTTGTACTGAGAGATGCTACTTCACTTCATCACTTTTAAAATGCTACACAAACATCACACAAATAACTGACATTTTTTGAGCAGCAATATTTCCATTCTTTCATCTTAAAAAAATGTTCATTTTTCTTCTAGGTTACAGACACTGATTAGGAGCGCTATATAATCTTTGGATTCATCTGTCCAACAATCATCTAATTAATTAATCATTGGTAATTAAAATGACCTCCTTTTGACTGATACTTGATCTCAGAAAGGTTCAAAAGAAACTTGACACATGTTGTGTCATGTTCCAGCATAACCCACTACAGGTATTTTATCATGTTATACCACATCTGGTTTCCAGAGAACAAAATCAACTGAGGAACAAATTAAAGGAGGAACCAGTTGTACACATATCAGATCTAACCAGTTCAAGTATCTGGCAACCTACAGGAGCAATCCCTGCTGTACTTAGATGCTGCAAGAACCCTCTTTAGAGAAACTCTGACTAAAATCTCAGCTAAACTGACAAGAGAGATGAGCATCTCTCATGTTTTGCCTGTACAAATACTGAAAGCCTGTGAACATTGACTCTGAGATGTGCAAACTATGAGGAAATGAATGGTCTGGCCATCCTACACCTCTTGTGATTTTCTTATCTTACATGGGATCTGCAGACTGACCCACAGCCCCTGTGTTGTATCTCCTGGTCACTGCAGTGATGAGGGACAAAGGACCCCAGGTGGTTCAGATGAAACACCACCATGAAAATCTCAGTTCCCCAACCACAGCAAATAATGTTGTTCAGGGAAAGCTGCCACCCCCATCCCATGGGCAGTCCAAGCCTCAGACAGAGAAATCCATGTGCTGCAATGATTCAGGGCACTTGGCTCTCTTTTGCCTTTTCTAGGTGTTTCCTTCTCATAGACCCATCAATGCACAGCTCTGACTTCACTTTTAAAACTGATTAAAATGCAGCAATATCATTTACTTCTTTCTTCAGGGATATTTTGTCAATTAGAGGAGGAAAAGCATTTTTTGGGAATGGTAGTTCAGCTACAGAGTTGGAGTCCTGCCCTCCTCACAGCAGCACAGTTGAACATTTCCATTGAGTATGGAAATGGCTGAAAACAGAAATAAACATTTATTTTTTCCTGAGGCTAAATAGGAGCTTTTAAAAGCAAATATGGAACAAGTGAACCAAGGGGTTTCAGGGCAGAAAATCTATAGAATATTATAAGTTGTAGGTGTCCTTCCAATGGGATATTGGTTTTCAGTATATAATTAATAACGAGAAAACTGTATCCTGACTTTGGGGTCTGCATCAGCATCCTGGAACAAAAAGGACCATAAATTAGCATCAATTATGTATTAAAGTTCCAATTAACCTGGCTGACACTGATATACTTTAACTGGTACACTTAGATAAAAGAAGCAACTCTCTAATTACTTGGAACAGGACCTCCTGACCCATTCTGCTCTTTTATCCCAATGCCAACCTAATGAGGAAGGAAGTGTGAGATAGGAAACTGTGCAAAGCTGTAGCACCACAAGATGCCCCTTGGGAAATAATTTTACCTTCTTACTAATGAGTAACACTTTATTGCTCTCAGTGCCTTTTAACTGTTTTCAGAAGAAGTGGGTTTGAGGCTGAAATTGCTAATCTTCATTTTAATGTGGAAATCTGCTATCTAATGAAGGTCCTGGTCACATGCTCCTTCTCATGTCATACCACATATGACACACCACAGACACATAATTTGTGGCACCTGGGGTTGCTGTACACAGATTTAAAGTGTGGTCCTTGACATGAGAAATCTTGTTTCAGACCTGAGCAATGATTGCAGTTAATTTTACACCTTAACCACAACAGTTAGTTTAAATGTATTTTCAGCACTGAAATTTTGTTCAGAGACCAAGGGCAAAAGGTAGACTGGTGTAAAAGCTGTGCTGCCTGTAGGGAGAGCAACACCAAGGTGAGGGTAGAACCAGGAAGGTGCTTATGGAGCATCTAATAAGCCACAACTTTTTTCTTCCTTTCTATGATCCTCGAAATCAGATAACTCCAGATATTGTGTCCAGGGAATCATCCCAGAGGCATCTCCTCTCCCTTACCAAACAACAGGTGGTTGCAGAGTGTCCAGTCCAGCAATCTGCTCTTGTTCACTTCTGTTCAGTGCTCAACTCTTCTACTCTAGACTGACTCACCAGACTTTAAACATATGCAGTTATGCAAAGGGCTAAGAGAGGTGGTTTTTTTCTGGTGTCATGTTTTTTTAAATCACTCAAAAATGTTTTACTCTACCACTGAAGAACAGTTCCCTAAAGCAAGGCAATTCCTGTAATGAAAACTGCAGAGTAACTAACTTGGCTTTGAAGAACAATCTTTTGTCAGTGCCAATTCTTGCTCTGTGTCTTGTTGTCAGCACATAAAATAGTTTGAAATTAATAATGATGCTGACCCTTTATTAGAGGTTTTCCAGTGCAATAGAGATGGGAGTCTTGGCTTTCACACTTGATCTCCCACTAGCCACACAAGTCTGACTTCTGTCCTTTGGGAGAAGAGGTGTTGGTGGAATCCATCAGAGGCACCTCCTAATTATAGTCACAGTCTTCAAAACTCAGAGGGAAGCAAACCCATCACTGAGATTTCAGCTGGATGATTCCTGCAGCGAGTGCTTTCCTGGGCCCTTGCAGTCAAAGGTTATCTCCCACCTAAGCCATGTCAAAATTTAAACTTAAACACATTGGGTCATGCTCTTCCCTACATGGAATTTCACTGCAAAGGGACAGAGATTTTCTTCCAGTGTTGCTGAAACACACAGCACTGGAAGAGAATTTCAGCAGCTCCAAGCCTGGAATCACAACTCCTTTCCCAAACTATTGCTGTTGGATATAATGTGCTCCATTTGCAAAAGCAACCAGCAGACAATCCCCCAAATGACAGCTTCTACAGCAAGACTTTCAGAATTCCTTTGCTTTAGTTGGGAATTTTGTCTCTATCATTTTCCTCCTAACTTTGAGCAATCCTTCCAAAGCCAGCAGAGAATGAAGACAAACCTAAAAGAAATTCTTTAGTTGCTATAAGGGTCAGAGTAAGGTCATCTGCAAGATTTGAACAGTTCATCGATGCCCCAAGCTAACACTACCATGTGCATTATTCTCCTCCCCTGCATTTTCTGCAGGAATATGTCTGGATCATTCAAGTAGTTTGTGAAGACTGAAAAATGTTATACAATCAATTTTGGCCTTTTGTGACATCCCCAGCCACTTCAGTGAGCCCTTGTGGAAAAAGGCCCATCCACAGTTCATACGTATGCACACCCCTTGATCCAGCCCCATTTAAACCAAGGTCTGGCTGAAACATCAGTGGGAATTGAATCAGACTGACAGACTATTATATGTGCACCATAGGGGACTGGCTCATAAGTCTCTTGTGGCAAACATGCTACTTATACAGTATCCCATTCAGATAAGTGACCTACTTATTGGTTGCATGTTGTAAGCTATTTTGGAGAGAGCAGTGTGATCCTTGCTGTTCTTTGCTTTGAGTAAACTTCAGCCTTTGGGTATAAGAAGAGGGAAATTTGACATCCATGTAATAGAGGACAGCCATATACATTCAGAGTGGGATTTTCAAAACCATTCATAACTGCAGAAAGGAGAAAGAATAAACTCACAAAGCTTTGATTCTCACAGGAATACAGCCACTTCAGTAAATATCCACGTGGCTTTATTCTCTATCACACAGGAATGGGCCTAAGTCCTGGGAAAATAAGACAATTATTTGCTATTGCATGGCTGCAGGTATACAGGAACATTAAGGGGTATTGCCATCTCTATTTCATACCGTTTGAAGGGAAAAAGTCCAGTTTTATTAGACTATTACTAATGTGAAAAAGGGTAAAGGACAGGACTTCAACTTTTTTTTGCTAGTTTGTGCTATTGATTAAATATGTCCACCATCTTTGCAAGACTTTGCATAGGAGTGAACAGATGTGAAACCCACCATAGAATATCCAAATTAAAACACCCTTTTAAAAAGACACAGAGAAGGAAAAAACTGTTGTTCTTGAGATCTTATCTCTTTCCCTTCCAGCTTTACCCCTCCATAGTTTTATGCAAAGCAAGCTGCAGGAAGAGCTGTCCTTATCAGCCAGGGCTGCCATGGCACACGTGCCTCAGCACGGGCTGTCAATGCATGCACACCCTGGCTCCCAGTTCAGATGACTCCATCCACTGGTGAGCAGCTTGTGAAAGCCCTTCAAAGCTCTTCAGTGAGCCAAGGGTGACAGTTTACTCAATCTTTTGTAGCTCCTCTGACCCTGCCTCGTTCAAAGGAAAGCTTTTTTTTTTTCCTTCCTAATTCCTCCCACTCCCTCTTTTAGAGGAATGAGAGAAAATTTAAGTGCTCTGCTTTGACACTCAGCTTGCTGCTTGCATGCAGTCAGGCCAGCTGCCTCCCCAGATCTCCACTGCATTGTCGATATGCTCCTCTTGTGCCAAGACAAAATTTATAAATAGATTTGCCCAGTCAGTAAGCCCTTTCTCTTTAGAAAGACAGGGATTCAGGCAAAAAGAGGATTATTGATAACATGCAACATCTTTATTATAGCAGAGACTGCTACTGCTACTATAGTTAAGGACCTGTCAGCATTTCTATTGTAAGATTTTTTTTTTTTTGTGCAAGGGTTTAACTTGGCAGTAAAAATTTAAATATACTTGAAGCTGGACTTTTTCTTGCAAGAATTCAGCAAAAGTGTTAGGCACAAGGCTCTCTCCTCTCCCTAATTAGCAGTGAATTCAATGAGTTTTAGAGCTTCTCTTGTGAATATGCCTCTCCTGTTTTCTGAACAGTGGTGAGTAACACCTGATCCACCATCACATATTATAGAGCAGAGAGAAGAGCACAGGGCAAACAAAGGGCCAAATCCTGCTCTCATTAGTCATGGTGCTTGAATAGCATTTGGCCATTACAGGAACACAGTTTTGGCTAACTTCCCATATTTTCATCTACCAAAAAAACAGCAGAGGGAGATGCTAAAAAAAGTCCTTTCAAAATCATCTCATTTAGGTAGTTAATTTTCCTTGCAATGCATGCTGGTAGGACAGCACAATCTGCCAAGTGATGAATGTGTCTTGGGAGTCACCAGCCCCACCCCTCTCCCCTTGTAGTCTGTGCCTCTCTTCAGCCTCTGGCAAATTGCCTAATTTCTGCTCTGCCTCAGTTTCAGGGTTCAGGATGGAAAACAGTAAAACCCACACAAATGGTTTTGCACACAGAATTCATTCTGCTGCAGCTCGAGCACTTTCTGGCAAGAAATAATCCAGCTCCCTTGGACTTCAGCAGTAATTAGCCCGAGTGCAAAGCCACAGCTTGTTCCTGCACAGACCCTGGCATCCCCAGACTTGTGAAACTTCAGTAGTCTTGAGGACAGGACTGCTGAAATACTGCAGTGTGCACACAAGGGTTTCATCAAAATAAGGCCATCTTTGCTTTCAACCCTGCTCACAGACACATGCAAGTAAGCAGCAATGTGTCCTCTGATCAATTTTCTCCTCTGCTTCAGGTTTAAAAGAGGAGGAATAAAGTATTCGTGCATTTCATAGTATTCACATCTTCTGGGGAAAGAAGAAAAAAACCAGAGGGGTATGTTGAAATTGAGCCACTGATATTTGCTAAGATTTATAAAAAAAGAGTGGTAAATTGACTGAGGGCCTGCATGGAGGAGTGGTAGATGTATTTTCCTTGCTTCTCCATGGGATGCTGCATGTCTTTTTCTCACAACCAATACAGCAGAACATTTTGCTTTAAGGATCTGAACAACTTTGCTCCCTCTCAGCCTGAAGTTAAACCCTTAATATTAGGAGAATGAGGGCCTTTCTCAGGGTGCTTTAAGCCCAGTGTATGTTACATAAAATCCTTTACACACACACGGCACAAAACATTCTTTGACTTGTGTCTCTCAACATTTGTATTTGTGGTCAACTGAGCAGTAGCTTTTGTGTGCTGATTCCTACAAAAGAATAATACTGGTCTGTTTTTTCTGTTGACAAGATCTTCAAATCCTACTGCCCCTCTGACACATTAAAACAGTGCATTTCTGTCTAGTTTTATTTTTATGGTATGAGGATTTAGCTAAGACTTTGACACCATGGAAACTAGACACAGGACACGATCCTGTTCTATCTAAATATATCCCCCAACTTTCAATCATGCTTGCCTCCTTTATACTTCATGAAAACTGCTCTTTACCTTCTTCCATGTAGGCAAGTTTTTTGGCTAGCAGGATAACGTTGAGTCCACCCTTAGCTTTCATCACCAGCCATAAACATTTCAAGAGAGAATCACACGCACTGAGTGGAGGGGAGGCAATACAAGAAAACTGTCCCTGAAATGCCATGTAGCATCATGGAGGTAATTCTCAAAGAAATTGAATGTTAAATGGAAAGCAACTTTTAACCCTCCTAAGTGCCAAATGCAACTTTAATTAAGCAAAGCAGATCGTCTTCTTTTCCCTTGTGCTGTAACAAGAAAGGACTGTCTCTTTCTCAAGCCATCAGCTCCACTGTAGATCTTTGGTATTTTCTATTACTGTCTTTGGGCATTAGTTTTTTATGGCTAGTTACAGGTCACAATCATAACACTCATTTATACCTCTTATCTACAGGACTACAGCATTACCATTACTATTTTTTTAAATCACCAAATTATCCCTTTGTTATAGCTCACACAGGTTCTGCTTGAGTAAAAGAGGAGGGAGGGACAAGCCTGAAATGCAATTTGATAAAATCAATTTCCCATTTCAGTGTGGCATTGGAAAGCTGCACTTCTGAAGACAAAAAAACTACACATGTCTCTTAAAACCAGCTTTGTGGGCTAATGTGGATTTTCCTACCACTGTGAAATCAGGACACAAAATTGAAGCCAGAGTCAGGAACTCAGTGTAGTTATTGGATAACCCAGGTGCAAGTGAGGGCACACACAGCTCTCACAATGCAAGATGGAGCTGCCTCTCCATTCCTTTCTACCAGACACAGCAAAAAAGACCAAAGTAAAAATTCCCCTCCAAAAAAGTCAGTATTTCTGCCCACAATGAGCTGAGTGGCTATTTTTGAGCAGCTTGTTTTAAGTGTCAACATGTGTTATTTTGCCTGCACCAGCCAAGTGAGCTGATAGCTGAATGAAGAAGGCAAGACATGCAGGAGGAGTTGGAACAAATGTCTTAAATTTTTGAGCCTGTCTGTTTTGCCAGTGACCCATAGAGTGAGGAGCTGTGTCAGCTAATCACTCAGCTGGCGACAGACAAATGCCTTGTGCTGACATCTGATGGAGTCCCTGCAAAGCACCAACCTTGCAGGGCTTGGAGCTGAGGCTGAGCCAGTGCCTGGTGCTTCTGCACAGCCCCAACAGTGCAAAAAGTGTTCAGATTAATTCCTTAAAGAGCAGGCATTTGTGTTTACTTGGGCACTTTTATCCTAAACCAGTGATGATAATTAACTGATTAAAGATATGACAGTCATCAAAAGCAAGAGCATTTTTTCAAGGACCATGCAACAATAGCTCACTGCTTGTATGGCTTTAATTATAAAAGCAAATAATTACATCCTTTTCAAGGCTTGAAGAGAATTGCTTTCAACTGTAAACAGAAACTATGAAAATTCTCCAGCACAATACCCATTTTTAAATGGCCACTTTTCCTTAAAAAAAAAGCAAAGAAAAGAAAAGGAAGCAACAGCTGTGTTTCAGGTGCATATTCAGGGAATAATTACTGACATGGACAGTTCCCAGATAATCAGATGAGGCTCTGCTCATCATCAGGGTGTCTTGACCCATGGATAGAATTGGCCTACATAATTTTTTTTTTTAAATCATGACAAGGCTCCACATGCCATGTTGGCTACACTGGGAGGAATGCAGATATGCAGATGACCTCAGGACTGAGTCAGTTCCTCTGTCATTACTCTACAAACCACTGCAGTGGCTGGTTCAGTTTTCTTCTTTCCAGTTCCCCTCCCTGCATCTGATAAATCTCATATTCTTTGTGCACTGAGAAATAGAGACTCATTGCAAATTCTGGATGCAAACCATAGAGGAAAGTGTGAATGTAGCTCTGTTTACCTCACAAACCTTTTATATTCTGATGGATTTTGGTGCCTGGGATTGATCTCTGTATAAGCTACACAAACAAAACAGAGGTCACAAAGGACCATCCAACAAATAAACCTAATTACTGATACCTTCCACCTGACACAGTCAGCAGGGTTTTTACACCAGCTTTCTTCTACCCCAACTTCTCTCGGGTCTGACCCAACCTCCTCTAAAGCGGAAACAGAACCAGATTTAACTGGACTAGAGTTGAATGGACAAGAGTTGAACGTAAACATAAGTTATGCAGTAAACAAAGTTTGGTATCAAAACTGAAGTGCTTTAAAAGTCCATTTTTAGCTGCTTACACAGGAACAGGCTTGCCAACCTGTGAGGTTTGAAGTGTATGTGGAGTGTGGAACTACACCAAAAGTCCCTTTCACATCAGCAATCTTAAGCACTCAGCACTGAGCATTGTTGCTTTGAATGTTTCCAGCTCCTGAAGCAATTCCAGGCAGACATGCTGACAAAAGAATAATTTTATCAGCATATGGCTGATCACAGCATCCAATTCCACCACTATGAAATGGCCCCGTAGCGCACACCAGCATTTCTGCATACAAGTGGAACAGATGCTGCAGAGATCAATGTAATAACAGTTTAATTAATTTTAGTGTCAAAGTCAAATGCTTCCTTATTTCCAGTTGACACATCCCTAATTTCATGGTTGGCTCTATAAATTTTGGAAACGGGAGGAGAAATTTGATTTGAGGGTTAAATACTGCAGAAAGGCCTTAAAAATGCAAGAGAAGCACTTCTTCATAGTATTCATAACCTTGAAGCCATAGTACTGTCCATTGTCCTCACTTTGTTATGAGCGTTTTACAGTCACAGTTTCATTTTCACAAAACACACCCCTTGCTCCAAGCAGTCCTCTGGCATAAAAGCATAGTAGAATCTTGGAGCTCCAACCCTGGAACAAGATCCCATTGCAGGTGACATACTGGGCTAGGAGTTAAGAGAATTGGCTCAGACCTCAATCTGCAAGCAGGGTCTTCTGTTGGAAATCCTGAGAATCTATTGACCACTAAAAAAATCTCATTGTATCAGAGTGAGATCTTTTACCCCACTGCACTGGTCAATGTTGTAGAGCTTCTGCTCCAAAATGGCATTCAGCAGATGAGCTGGACATGTGGAGGAGAGGAAATGTCTCCTTGGGAATTTTTTTTACATTTCAGGTCACCAATAACACCAAGCACTCTCTGTATATTACAACAGTGGAAAGGCTGCATGTCCTGCATCTCCCATTATTGCCCTACTGTCCAGCTCCACAGAACACACAGGGGAAACCAGCACTTTAAATAAAATTACATTCAACAAGGAAATATGGCACTCTGACATCTGGTCAAGGGAAGTTAAGCAATCTACTAATGAAACAATTCTAGGAGCTATTGACATAGTTGTGTTCTGAGTCGCCTTTGGATTGTCACAACACTGAGAAGACAGAGGGTGGTGAGAGACTGCTTGCTGCACAAAGTATTATTAAGCTGAAATGTGCCCAGCAAATGTTTATTCCACAGGCAGGAACTACAAGTGCCTGTTGTGGTCACTTAGGCCTGAAACCCAAGATTTCAGCGATTTTGTCTGAATGCATTTGCAGAGCTCTGGGTGACATTCACCAACACAGGCAGCGTCTCAGGTTTCAGCAGGAACTAATCTACCATCCTCCTGCATCTCTCACTTCCAATGACCCAAACTAAAGAGCATCATGCACACCCTGCCTGCTCTGACACTCGCTGGGGTATCACCTCACAATTAGGACTCTGCCTCTCAAGGCATTTCATTAGCAAGAGGCTGCCAGGACTCTGCACACGTTGTCAAACAAAGAGTGCCCCGATCACAGCAGGCACTGCCACAGAAATCCCCCACCCCTCCAGCAGCCTCCTCCCATCTTGAAACAAAGGCAGGTTGAGGGGAGAAGTGATGGGGACGGGAAGAAAGGAAACCTTAGCAATGCTTGAGCAAACATATTTGGAATGAGGCTTAGGTTACTACACATGTCAAGGGGAATTTTTTCCTCCCCCTCCTCATGTTGGCAAACTGTTGATGACCACAGGCATGGAGGGCTCTCAACAGGGGACCAGCAGATACCAGAGGCAAAAGGACCTGGGGATTCCTTGTGCAAAGGAGAGCATCTGACAAGGCACATCCTCTGGGTGCTTTTGTTTGAGGGCTATGCTTCACTAACAAATCCTGTTGCACTAAGATTGCAGGCTGCAGATATCCTAACAAAAACAAACCCAGGGTATTACCTTTACATCCAAATGATTTCAGGGAAGAGCTGTTAACAGCAGGATGACAAACAACACAGTCCTTGAGCTCATGTGTGCAAATCTGGAACAACTGCTTGCGTTAGGATATCACACAGAAAAATCCCACAAATCAAACACGGTAATACCAAGTGCTTGTATAGCATGTTTTACCTGCAGCTCTTGGAGCGATTACAAAGAGAAATGAAGAAGAAAGGCTCATTACCACCATTTCACAGATAAGGAAACTGTGGCACAGAAAGGAAGTGATTTGTCCTGCAGCCCAGTGGAAGAACAGGGCAGTCGAGTCAAGCCTCTTAAGTCCCAGTCCGATGCCCTCTCCCCTGAACTATTGTAGCTGACTCTGACCCTGCAGGAACTTCACATTTGTCATTATGCTTTACACCTTGATCATGAGGCTGGGTGTCTTCAAAGCACTGCCCTCAGCTCCTTGGCCAGGAGAGGAAAAAGCTCCCATGTACCTAATCAAATATAATTGCCATTCCCAGAGAAAAGAGATTCCTTCTCAACTCCTCTGGATGATAATTCACCCTGTGTTCAGGTGTAAATGTAATGCTATATGTAAGCCAAGATAAAAGTAGCTCCTCTGACCACTTTTAACTCAACATCCCTTATGCAGTAAATTTCATACACAGCTATTGAAATAGTGCCAGAAATTGGCTGTAATTTTGTTGTCTATTAATATAATTTCATACAGCAGTTTTAGAGTATTCTTACTAAAACATAGGCTCCAGGGAAAGCTTGTTTAACAATAAAAGCCTTTCACCTTTAAACACAGAGAATTAGTTTAACTATTGAACTGCAACTGGGGGACAAGTTTGCACCAAGGCACTGGCCCAGCATCCTTCGAGGCTCAGGTACAGCACTTGTACCTGCTACAGCTGCAGTTGTGTCACACAGGAACAGAGAAATAGCCAGGACAGGAATATGGGTCAAAATCAGCACTTGAAAGTTAACCTGGAAAACAGTAAATCACCAGTGGGTATTCCAGAATGTGAGCACAGAGTGCTTGAAAAGAGGGACACTGCTTAACAAGTCTCTGCAGAGTGTGACTCCCACGGTCAGCGGTGTGGGTTTAGGATGCAACATGAATACAACCTCACGAGACACACGAGAGCATCCTGGTGGGTAGACAGCAGGTTTCCTCCCTGTGCTGCTACCAAAAGGTCATTACTGTGACCAAGCCACTCAGTTAAATTATCAGATGTGAACAGTTAAACAGGGCCAGGGAGGAAGGGATGTTTTTCCCCTAGGTGCCTTGTGTAAACTTAGAGCCTGTTACGCTCTAAAGGTGGCCATAGGTGACTTGTAATCCAGGCCAAAAGCAGAAAATCACAGGATTAAAAGTGGGTGGTCAGATCATTCATTTGACTTGCAGGGGAATAAAACCCCACGATATCTGCTCGTAGACGACAAGCAGTTTTGCAGAGAACAAAGAAATCTCTCACAGACAAAATTGGTCTGCCAGGAACTGAGCCCATCTAGCTCCTCACCTCCCCACCACCCTCCCCATATCTTCCCCTCTAAAAGGATCTTTTCTGGGATTCAGGGAATGCGTGTTTATAAAATAGTTCCATTCAATTAGGGCACAGAGTACAGCAGCTTTATATCAGAGGCAACCCAGAGCGAGAGCTCTGTGGAAGTGCAGGTACATGGTAATGATGACAACCCTGCACTGGTTGTAGTGTCATCACCTCTTATTCTTAATCAAAAGGCTTCCAATCCCTTCTCGACGTGTGCACTCGGAAATGAAGGGACTGCTGGAGCATCATTTGAATGTGGCAGCCCTAGATAATGATGAAACGAATAAAAGACTGACTTTTTTGTTTAGGTTTGAGGAAAGATTCAGGATTCCTCTCGTGAAAAGGCAGCAGTTTAATAGCAGTGAGGCAGAAGGGCTTCTCGTTATCCACAGAGCTGCTGCCAGCACAGCACTAATGGCCACGGCTCGGGCTTCCCCGGAACGCTCCCCGCGCCGCCGCGCCCGAGGAGCCCGTGTGCCAGGGGCTCAGTGAGACTGCTGGAGACTCCTGGCCTGGGACTGGGGAGCAGCACAGGGCTCAGCTGCATGGGCTTTCCCTTGTGGAAAAGGCAGGGACAGTGTTTCTGGGCTGCCCCAAGCAGTGCAAGCTACACAAACCCACAGCTGGCTGGCCAAGTGTGGGGCCTGGGCAGCTCTGCCCCTCAAAATCTTCATCCCCTGCTGGGGAAGCAGCTGCTTCAGCAAATGTGATGCTGCACACAGAGAAAAGCCATGTACATCAACTGTGGGGCAGGAGCTGCTTCCATGAAGTAGGGGCCTTGGGCAGGCACAGAGCACCTCTGGGAAGCAGCCTATTGATAAGCTGTATCTTCCTATACACTGCCCTGCAAGGCTGATTTTGATACTGGATTTGGGTGGAAGGAATGGAAAGCAGCTAAACACTTTGTTTCTCCCTGTAGCTCATACACACCTCCCATCACAGCTTATTAATATCTCTTGACATTTGTTTTTGCAGTGTATTTTACATACTCCAGGTAGCAGCCACTGTAAGTCTTAGGATCTTTTCTCTGAGGGAGGTCAGGAGCTGTGCTGAATGACCTACAGGATACCTGCTGGTTCCATTTGGGGAATACCAATCCATGCCAGGCAAGAGCAATAGCAAAGGCCTTTTTGTTTTGTTGATTTAAAAGAGCATTATTTCAGAAAAGGAAGTTGATTAGCAAACACTTTTTCAGTGACTGTTTTTTCACAAAAAAAAAAAAAAAATTGACGTGTACAAAATTGCAACTATCTTTAGCAATTTGTTCAGTCCTTCTCAGGCCTTCACATTTATCTATACCAGAGATAAATACACAAGCCAAAATTGAAAACAACTTCTGTTTAACATCAGCTAAAGTTACTCTGTTCACTGCAGTAACATTTGCCCCAAATGCAGAGCTGGCAAGGTCAATAGTTTCACTTTTTGTGCTTCAGCTACATTAATATAACAGTTTGCCATTCCTCTCTATTACTATATACATTCAAAGCTTCATGAGCAGCCTGATCTCTGACACACAAGACATGTTAACAACAGCTTTTCCCATTCAGAGAGCCAGCAAAGAAGAGAAGTCAGACCTTTCAATGTATGTTAAGTAACAAATATAAGATCTCCATGATGTCCTACATGATGAAACACCTTACAGCAGGTTAGAAAAGGAGGTATGGGGAATCAATACATTTCTTCTCACAGTTACATAGCTGCATACATCACCACTTTTAACTTCACTGTCTTCAATCCAGCCCACTGTGTCCACAAGTAACATCATAGGGACAAGGCTATAGAAAAGCCAAAGACATTATAAATGAACAATGTGGTTATTCAGTGCATACATCTGGGGTTAGGGCACAGTGACCAGCCACATAAAAAGCCCAGAACACCATGAGATTTCACTGCATAGCAACACCTGTTAGTATGAACACCTAATAGGAAGAAACAGCTGATAAAACGAGCGTGCAGAGCATGCACAAGAACATGTGTTTAGTCAAGAGACTAAATGTAGTCAAGCATAAACACAGAACAGATATGTGCATGATTTCAGGATTTCCTCCCCCCTCCTCAATCACAAAACCATAGTGAGTGAATCAGGACATTTGGTTTATGTGGCACAGTGTGGTCTGCAGGGGTGACTCCTGGGACAATAGGCCAGGAACTGCCCCAATACTGGACAGAGCCAGCTCCAAAAGGACATAGCTGAAACTGAGCCCAGCAGCAGTGCTGATGGCACCTCTGTGAAAACACATCTAAGGAGTGACAAACACTGCCCAACAGCTACAAGAGACAGGAATGAGGAAAAAGTGCAGAGGAAACAGCCCTGCAGGCACGGAGGTCTGCGATGAAGGAGGGGGGAGAGGTGCTCCAAGAGCTGGAGCAGATTCCCCTGCAGCCCATGGAGAAGGCCATGTCCAAGTAGGTTGTTCCCTGCAGCCCAGGAAGGCCAACATGGGAACAGAGAGCCACCCTGCAGCAGGGGCCTGGGCCCTGAAGGAAGCTACAGCCCATGCTGGAGCTGTTCTTGAAGAGCTGCTGCCACAGGAGAGCAGTTTCTGCGTGCCATGGGAGGGAGCCCAGGCTGGAACAATGCAAGAGTGGCAAGGACAAAGTGTTATGAACTGACCACAACTTCCCCCCTCCCCATCCCCCTGTGCCAAATATGGGGAGGGGGTGGAAGAATTGGGAATGAAGGAGTGAGATTGAGTCTGGGGAGCACAGGTGGAGAGGGTGTTTTTATTTCCTACTTTCCTTCTCTGTTTTTAAATTGAAAATAGATTAAATTATTTTCCCAAAGATGAATTCTTTCTGTTTTGTTGGTGATGCTGATTGGAAAGTAATCCCCTCATCTTTATCTTAACCCATAAGCTTTTTTTACACTTTGTTTTCTTCCCCTGCGCCATTGAGGAGAGGAGCAAGAGAGCAACTTGGTGGGCATCTAGCAGAAAGCTCAGGTCATTCCACCAAAACAGCATTGGGCCCTAAACACCAAAATACAAAACAAAGCTCCAGAGCTCCCTAGAAAATGAGGTTTACTCCAAAAATATGTCTTAGACCAAGAGAAGTAAAACTATTGTCATAAAAAAAAGGAAGAACTGATTAAAATTCAAATAGCTACTATTTTTTTTAAACGGTAAACCAAGTGAATTAATGCATCCCATTCAGTAAGTCTTACCTTTTTAAGAGTTTCAATGCTCAATTTCTTTTTTTTTTTTTTGTGCCAATTTACTCATGATGATTTCTGACAAAAAATACCTTCCCTTCTAGCCTCTCCTCCATCTTGATACACAGAAAGTGATCTCACCTGTGGGTTAATATGCCCAGCACCCTCTTTTTCCATTGGTCTGCTTCTTCCTCAGTCATTTTCAATAGAGCAATTAGAAGGCTCAGCAAGCTCACAGTGCTCTCCATCTGATTTGCAGGTAGCTTGGTGAAATGCACAGTAAGGGGTTGGAAAATGAATGTACAGATGAACTTCAATAGCACAAACTGCTGAGAAAACATTTTAATCGTGGATTATAATACCCATTTCAGGTTGAGCTGACACTGTTTCCTAATCATTTAAAGCTTCACCAGTCATAAAAATATCTATTCACTTGGGTGTGAGTTTTATGGAACCAGCCTATGATCTCATAATAAATCTCTCATAAACCAGTTGAGGATCAGCCCTGATAATGGGAAAGATTCAGCAACCACAAGACATGAGAAAACAGACTATATTTTTACTGTGCTTTAGTTATTAGGGGATCAGCTGAAGAAAAGCTTGATGAAAGGCCCTTGTATCCTTAACTGGATAAAGTATCTCTTCCTATAGCAAACACATTAATGCCAATAAAGAGGCTGGGTCTTCTATGTCATCTGACTTTATTGGCATTGATGTGTTTGCTGCAGGAAAAGATACTTCTCTAAAGTGTGATGAGATCCTTCTCTCCCAGCACTGCTGGGTGGGTGCATGCTCTTACCAGGGTAAATGAGCGTCTTGGTTAGCTATAAATTATCTGCAGACAGTTCAGCACCCTGCTTAGCTGTAATCCCCTATTTGGATTAGTATGTTGCTCCAATTGCATGTGCCATTTTGGGTGCTAATGAGTAAAATACAGTGTATTTTACTTACACTGAATAAACATCTTGTAATTAGTACTAACCCACCTCATTGCAAGGCTGTGTTCTCCCACAGATGCCAGGAGCTATTGCTGGTGGATAATTGCAAGGGCATGTATTGGCCACAAAACAGCAACTTTACAGCACGATCCTTATAATCACTTTTGACAAAACCCATGTCATCACCAGCCCCTCATGCTAAGGAGCCTCCCTGGAAACTCCACTGGGACTCCTGGGGAATGGAGCAATGGGGAAAAAAAAATCTTTCTGAAGAAGCCTAAAACTGACCAACAAATGATACTTCTGAGGTATTGAAATGAAACACTTGGGTGGAATTCAGTGAATTACGCAAGCCTAAAAATATCCGTATGTCAAAACATCAGATTTATGTAATGCCATGTTCTGCTTCAGAAAATTCCAGTGTGTCTTCTCTAGAGGCAAAATATTTCAAGGCAAAACACTCAGTGATGTAGAAACCACCAGCCACAGCAGTTTGCAGTCCTGGTGTGGGCAGAGCTCCCATGGCAGCCGCGGAGCCAAACCGTGCGAGCTCCTCAAGGTGCTTCCCACAGGGTGTTAATCCTAAAGCTCAGGGACAGAATTTTAATATCACAGCAGCTAAGCAGCTATTAGTCTCATTGTAAAATAGGTGTATTTTAAGTGCACTGTCCTACTTTGTTCTGTCACGAGAGGAGATCAGGAGTGGAACTGTAGCCAGACTTTGCTCACACTTTGTGCTATCCTTTCTCTAGGAACCATTCTTGGTTTTCCATTATTTCTTTATGAGTGTAGTAAAAATGCTCTGGAGACGCTCTTGTGTTTTGCAATGTGAATGAGCACAGCTGACCCAAAAAGATGAATTTCAGACTAGTTACTTTATTACTAGAGCAGTTATAGAAACTACATTGGGCTTCTGTTTGCTTTAGCTGATGTCTGCTGTGCTCACAGACACAGGAAAAAACCAGAGGGGAACAGGACAGAAAAAAAGATTTGTTGCAAAGAAGGTCTTAATTCAGTCCAGAGAATTAAACCCCAACGTGTGAACATAAATTAAATGGGCCCTCTTCAGAGGTGGAGGATCCATAGCCATGTCACAAGAAAATTATTGACTATGGGTTCAAAATAAGGTAAATTTGTCACCTTAATTTTCTTACCTCTCAAAGGACGAAAACAGGAATGCTGCAGCACTGGGAGTTGACTCCTGCAGGGCAGTGGCTTAGCAGCTGAGCCTGAGGAAAGCCCAGCCACCCCATATGGGATAGGAAATCTCCAGCTAAAGCAATGACAAATATACTACCCCTGTCAGCAGATGGTTCTCACCTGTGCTCTGAGGCCCAAAGTGAAATAGAGTCAGCAGAGGTAATCATCCTGATTTTTAAAAAAATTACAATTAATGGCATAAATGCAGCACTAATATTTTTCTTTACAGACAATTCCTTGTCCTTCATTTTCAGACAGGTACCCAGCTGTTAGCCCAGGAATGCAGGGCTATTTCTCTGGAAGCTCCACAGGAAACACTGCTGTCAGCTACCACAATTCCTGTTTATCCCCCTTGGGGGGACACATGGCATGGAGGAGGCTGGAGCAGAGTGCCTGCAGAAGGAGCTGAACACCAGCCCCTGCTGTGCTCTGCTGCTGCTGCTGTGCCAAGGACAAATGAGCAGGTTTAGGTGTGAATGAGTTTGTTGAAGTAAAATGGGTAGAAGAACAGCTCTGCATTCTCTGGTTGTGTCAGCAAAGGCCTTCTGAGAGGAGTAATGCTGGGAGAGGGGAGATGGGAAACATCAGACTCCTCCAGCTGGGATTCTGGGATGCAGGAGTGGGTCTAGTCTCTTCTTCCACTAGAGAGGTCTCAAGCACTCTGAGTTTCCTAGGTGTAAGAATTCCAGATCAAATGGTATCTTTTTCTTCCACTTTTATGTCTCATGTGATTAGTTTGTGTGCTCTTCTAGTCGGCAGTTGCACAATCAGGACCACAATCTCAGAGGGGACTCCACTGCTGCTGGAATACAAATTTTGCTGGAAAGATTATTCCATGACTGTAAAAATTGCTCTTCCTGCCATTTAGGTTGTGAAGCACTAGCAGTGTGCAGTACATGATTTTCAGGCTATTGTGCTTTTATTTTGGGTTCAGACCTGGATCCTGTCACCTGCAAAACGCCGCACCTAATGCTCAGCAGGATGTCATATCCTGCATTTTGCACATCTGTATCATTAGCTGGAGAAGAGAGGGAAAAAGGGAAAGAACAAAAAAATCCACCTTTATATTACTAAAAAATCTCTCAGTGGTGTTTGTTTAGTGTGAAAGAATGATTAGTAATTTTTAGTGAATAGCAATTTTCTCCCTCAGATGACTTTTCTACATTCTCATAGAGCTCACAAACCCAACCTGACAAATGGGAAGGAAAAGCTGAGACACCAAACATTATATTTCATCTTTTTAATTTCACTATTTTTAAACATCCAGTCGAATCAACAGAAGGAATACAGTCCCTTTTTTTCCTAAATCACTCTATGTTTGTGGAAACTAAGTAGTTATCTATAGATACCCAAATATTATGTATAAATTATAGATACAGATAAAAGGAAGAGATCATCTAGGTATTTACATAGATATAGACAGGTATAGATATATAGATATCTAGGTGCTTTCCCCTGTTCCCTGCATCATTTAGAACTGAACAGAAATGAAAGAAACCTCTTGGTTATGCCAATTTCCCCCCCTCTCTCCCCTTCCCATGACATGCTGAGGAAATTGTACTCTGGTTTCTAGGACTGGTTTTCTCTGCCCCATTGTGCAACAAAAAAGTGATTATTTTTAATGTGGTCAAGAAAGAAGCATTTTTCCCATCTCCTTTTTCCAATTGATTCTGCTGCAGGAGGGATCTTGCTCTATTGTATGAGTGAGGAACATGGGGCCAGATTCACACGCGGGTAACTCCTACTGATGATGCTGGAGTTGCCTCAGGGATGGATTTGACCCATGATCTGTTATTTTTTTGCCTTAACTGTACCTCCTCTGCAAAACCTCAATCATTACACCTGGTTAGACTAGAGCCTTGACAAACTGTGTGGCCTCAGCATTTGCTTTTATGAATCATCCCTTGTCTCATATAAAGAAATCCAAGACAAGCTGAACACGGCTGCTTAGTCTGATGGCAATCACACACTTCACCCACCTCAGGGCTGTGTGTCTAACCCTTTCCAGGAGATGGGAAAATATTCTCAGCTTCAACCATCCCATTTAGTGCTGCTTTTAGAACAGGAAGCAGAATATTTGCTGCATTTACTGTAGGGAAAGGTGCTGGAATGAAACCATTGTAGGCTGAAGTTGTACACATACAGAGTGGTGCCACCTCTTACTGGCTGCCTCATTAATTTCCTACCCTGCTACCCAGTGTGAGCGGGTGTGCAAGAGTGTGCATGAGTGTGCAAGGGTGTGAGTGGGTGTGCAGGAGTGTGCATGAGTGTGCAAGAGCATGAGTGGGTGTGCAAGAGTGTGCATGGGTGTGCAAGAGTGTGAGCGGGTGTGCAAGAGTGTGCATGGGTGTGCAAGAGTGTGAGCGGGTGTGAGTGTGCAAGAGTGTGCAAGAGTGTGAGCGGGTGTGTAAGAGCGTGAGCAAGTGTGAGTGAGTGTGCAAGAGTGTGAGTGGGTGTGCAAGAGTGTGAGTGAGTGTGCAAGAGCGTGAGTGAGTGTGCAAGAGTGTGAGCGGGTGTGAGTGTGCAAGAGCATGAGTGGGTGTGCAAGTGTGCATGGGTGTGCAAGAGTGTGAGCGGGTGTGTAAGAGCGTGAGCGAGTGTGAGTGAGTGTGCAAGAGTGTGCATGAGTGTGAGTGGGTGTGCATGAGTGTGAGTGGGTGTGCACGAGTGTGCACCTTTGAAGAACAATGCCAGGCCATCCATTTGACACGTGACAAATATGAAGGCACAGAGGCCAAACACAAACTTAGCAGAACAATCTGCCCTAAGAATCAATCACTATTTTCCTCTTGTTTGGAAGATAACAAAGTGCTAGAGCTTCCTGACTTATGAAAATAGGCTATTTATAATTTTAACTACAATTCCAGCATCTATCCATACATTCTTCGGGATGCTCTGGCTTATTGCTTTTGACCAAAGCCACATCAATGTAAGACCTGGCTATAAATGTTCATTCTAAGAACACTCACAGGCAGCCTGCTGGAGTCCAGTGAAATCCTGCTCTTCTCCATCACTTGTGTCTATGTTAAGAAGATGCTGATAATATCCTGAATTTTCACCTGGGTTTTCCCACCTGCTGCCTCTTGGACATGGAAGAGCCATCTCTAGGACCATGCTTTTGCTCTCCTTTATATTCTTGTCCAATGTGAGGAAAGGAGTAGGGTATTAGGGGGATTTTCAGAAAAAACCCTAATGCAATTGTAACAAACTGCAGTGATGACCTTACAGGGGGAGGAAGACCAGGGATGGGTAGTGAGAGTGGAACATAAACCCTCCACTTCCCACCCAACCTGCACAAAGCCAGCTGAAGGCCAGTCTTCGATTTGTTCAGAAACCAAGTTACCAGAGTTCTTACCTTTGCTACTTGAATTTACCTTTTTCTTTCCCTCAGGAGTTTCCCTGCTTCTGAAGCACTCTTTCCCATTTTTGTTTCAATTCTGTTTGTATCTATTTCTTCCTGTAGTGCTCTGGTTCCAATCCATCTTGACTCCAAGGGATCCTGACAGCAAAGTTAGTTAGAAAGCAGAAACCTAAGTGCTGCAAGTGGTCTTCAGGATATCCAGTGTAATTTTCAGGAGCATATCCTTTCTTCCAGAGCACTTTACTCTTGTTTGAGGCTCTTGTGTCCTGATTTTCTAACCTGTTACTTCTAACTCAGAAGGCTCTCCAAGGCTTATCTTATCTCTTGCTTTCTCTAGGAAGCTTTTCTCATAGATACCTGCCACCACACCCCCAAAGTTATCATCCCACTCTCTCAGGGTGAGAGATTTCTCCATGAAGCTCATACTCTTTCTCCTGCTTTCCAATACTCTGCCAAATCTCCCACCCCAAGGACTTGGCAATTTTGGGGGTTTTTTTAACTTTTACTGCTCAGAAGCCTCAGCTGATCACGTGGCAGACTCCTCCTGACATCCTTTTGTTTTCTATGTCTGGAGAGGTGCAGCTGAGGTGCAGGAGGTGATGTGGAGTCCAGTACACCTTTACATGCAGGAAATAAATATTTCAGGATGTGCTGCTATAACCTTTTGCTCTACAGGCACTGAGCTGGAGATTTGGTCCTTCCTCTTTACACCTGATATAGGTGATAGGACTGGATCTGTGCCCATGCTCACAACAAATGTCCCACTCGGTGCTGGCCATCAAATCCTTCCACTTTGGATTTGCAGCCATTTGGCAGTGATCCCATTTCTCAGTACAGGGCTCTTTTCAATTTGAAGTAATATTTTTTTCTAGGACAAAATGGAAAACCACACGGCCAAACTTCTTCCCCAGTTTGGGAAAATCGATGCCGGTTATCCACTAGGTGACACTGTTTACCTACAGATCTTGTCGAATTTGTGTGAAACTCCACAAATCTTTCAAAAGTAGCATTCAATATGTTTTGCTCTTAAAGAAAAAGGAGACTGGTTGCAGAGGAGAAGGAAAATGGGCTGTCAGTGAGGTATAATTAAGGGCAAACCTACAGTTATGAGACTTTATGGTCTGGTTTCAAACTATTTACTAAAATGCATTTTAAAAGCTGCTTTTTATCAGCCCCATTTCAAAGCCTTAGGAAATTGTTTTATTTAAAGAAAGAAAAATAGAAAGAAAGGCAGGCACTCACCATCAGCACAAATCTCAGCCTGGCTCAGATTTTGTCTTGGAGAACAGTGTGAACAGAATTGCCTGGTGGCAGAGCCAGGGAAGAAGGAGAAAACAGAAGAATTTCTGCAATCTCATCTGAGGCGAGCTCAGTGGAAAACTGCTCTCCAACCCTGCAGACATTTCAGAATTTTGCATTTTCTCCCCAGTCTTAAACAGCAGCAGAATTGGTAATCTCAATTTTTGAAAATTGGTTGTCTGAAAGAAACAAAAACTGGTTAGATGCTGATTTATTTCATGCTTAAATATTATTTTATATTTAATATATTTTACCCTATAGAATCATGTGCTCCTCTTTGTAACAGAATATATTTCATTACAAAATGCTAACCAAGTAAAAAATGTATAAAACTGAAAATTAGGTGGGCCAAAATCAAGAGCTTCCCACAAGATGTATCAACTTTTAATTAATATTTTTTAATTTGGAAAAATACAAATCTGCTTCAGCACACTAATGGCACTGGAGATGGTGTTAAGGAAGTCTGTGCTTGACTTAGCTGTGATCTGGGAATCACACTTGCAAGGAAGCCGGATGAGTCTGTTTGAATTGGGCACACATTCTGGAAAAACTTTGGAGAATTCCATTCTTTCTCCTCACTTGTGCTGCTGACAGGCCAAAAGAAACATTTCTCATCTTCAGCCTTTAAGTCAGGCTTTCAGAAATACCAACGACCTGCCAGTGTGAAGGGAGGTGTCTGGGGAGCAGGGGGTGCTCGGGATCCCCAGGAGCAGAGTACAGGGAGGATGGCATGGGAACCCACCAGCCTCATGCTCTCCCACTGTGAGTCAGCCCTTTCTATTCTTTTGTAACCACAGCCTGTAAGTAGCTTATGGCCCAGTTCATGTTTAAACATGGCCAGAGATCACCTTTAATTCCACTGTCTAGCCACATTCAAATATAGGTTTCGGCTACAGCTCCAATCAGTCTCACAAAACGCAGATTTGGGGAACATTTCGGTATGGTACTGTTCACACTTGCAAAGGAAGATCTTCTTTCCCCTATCATTTTGGCTATTGGGCCAAATTGAACCCCTTCTGGGCTCTGAAGGAAAAGATTAGCTAAATTAAAGTTGGACATTTATTTTCTGAAGCCCTTTTCCTCATCTGCCCTCATCAGTTCCTCCTCCCTGAAACCCTGAGGTGTCCAGCTTTGGTTAATATCAGTGGGGCAGAGCTTCAAATCTCTGAGGTGCAAACCCACATCCTACACTGCTTCCAACACACTCTGGCACCTGTTACAGCCAGAACTGTCCAAACACCCCATCAAAGCAAGATCCCCTTCATGCCTTCTGCTGAGCTCTCTCTTCATGTCTGGAGCTGTAGCTTCAGCTGAACCCCCTCAGCTCAGGGGTTTTCTAGATGTTTGCAGATCTCCTGAGATATTTTATTGCTCACAAAGTTTGGAACACCAGCAATAATGATGGAACAAGAGGCAAGATTTGCTTCAAAGCTCTTGTGATCAGAGCACAGAAGATGGGAGGCCAAGAGAGGCACAGGGCTGCTGCAGGGGTTGTGCCCCTGAACCAGGAGCAGAATCGAGGAGTGCATGGACATCCTGTGGAGGAGGCACTGCTGTGCTCCCACCTCCATCTCTGTGATTTGCTGCTCTGTTTCCAGCACTGCCTTTTTGAAAACCAACCACAGAACTAATTGATAATTGTGCAAAAAGCCTTGAGGGTTGGACAAGATAACAGTAGTTTTAAAAGAACCTGGAAGGCACTGAAAAACTTTTATGGTGTTCTTGATGTAAAATTATTATTTTTCACTGCTGTTCAGTGCACACAGTAGCTGCTGGCACAGTTTCAATGGTTAGGTGGATGACATGTTATTTTTAAATTTTTGAAGTGGCTTTGGGGCCTGACTCATACACACAAGATATGGAGCAAAAAAGAAACAGAAGAACTGGTGTTAAGAACCAGTGAAGCCCCTGATTTGTCTTATGGTGTGGGCAGAAACAGATTTTATCTAGACTGTAACCCCTAATTGGACTTTTGTTTGTATCACTCTTCCAAAATTGCTTCTGCAGCATGAAGAAATGCTCAGGAGAAGGCATTGAGGTTAAGGGCCTTGTTTTAAGATGTGGAACAAACCAGCACAGAGGATCTTTTCCCAGAAATCTTCCTCAGGCTCAAATCTGAACATATTGTGTATTCCAGCCCTCACTGGGGCTCTCCTTCCCCCATGAATGCTACAGACAGAAAATATTTAAAGCAAGATAACTTTCACTTTCAAGTGAAAGCTTTGTAAGGCAAAAAGGGGGGGTGGGAAAGGAAAAAAATTAACTCATTCTCCAGAGAGCTGAGTCTAGCAGGCTCATTGCACTGGTGACACTGTCCAGATCTGAGGCTGAACCTCTGAAGGCAAAGGGCAGGAGCTAGTTTGTTTAATTTTGAATATTTGCATATCTCTTTCTCTCACTGCATTGGTATCAGATCTGCAACAACCTATTAAAGCTTTCATTTGAATAGCCATTATATGCCTGAGAATGGAGACTGGGCTCCTTGGGAGCGCTTAGGAATAAACAAATCATTTGTGGCACATGTGTTGTTCAAGCTTCAAGCAAGGTAAATGGAAAATACAGATTATGGTGCCTCAAGTCCTCTCCATTTTCCCCACTTGTCAAACATTCCCAGATTCTTCAAAAGAAGATTCTAGCCATATTATTAGCAATAAAATGGCTTATAGCTGAAATTTTGAAAAGATTTAACAATGTTCTTTGCAGGAATTGTGTTTCTCATTACATAAATCTCCAGGCTCTCAGGCAAACCACCACCACCACAGCGAGCCATTATGTCCTGCTGTGGCGGTGTCTCCACTTTAAAAAGGTAAAGATTCAGGGCTTTTTGACTTTCTTGTTTTCCATTCTTATTCCCTTTAAAGAAAAAAAAAAAAAAAAAACAAAACAAAAAACCACCACAAGCCCACAACAAACCAAACAATATATTCACCACAGAAAAGTCCCTGCAGATTCATCTGCACTGGGGCAGATTAGTCCCCATTAGCACCAGGGACCCACGCATGGCCAGGGATGGGCTGGAGAGAGGACATGGGTGAACAGATGGGGGGACACAGGGATTTCTGGGTACCACTGGGAGTGGGTGCAGGCTCCTTCCCCACCTTGGTGCTGCTGGATGCAGAAGCAGCCTCTCAGAACACCAATACACTGTTCAAGAGCAAAGCCAGAGACAACCTCCCTTCCCTCCACTCTGCCTCCAGCAACTGCTCTCCAGAGCAACACAAAAGCTCAAACTGCCACTTGCCTTCAGCCAGAGTGTTCCTCTTGAAACTTTGGCCTTTCCCAGTCTGTAGGATGTGTCCCACAGGCTTTCTCCCAGCTACTGGTTTGGCTGTATTTTGACCTGGCTCTAGACTTCTGCACATGGACTCCTGAACCTGAGACATGCCTGGGCAGAGGAAGGGTGGGGATCCTTGGTTTTCTGCTAACATGGCCTGGAAAGAAAATACTGGGAATGAAGTAAAATACCATAAAGTGAGATCCTAGCAAACAAATGCTGAACCTGATGAAACTAAGTTTTTTAATCATCCATTGAAAAATATGCCATCAATTGCCAGGCAAATTTCTCAGGTTGATATGGCAACTGGAAACACTGGAAATTTAAAAGCTGAGCAAATGTTCTTAAAGGAGAAAAATAGTCTCACTCCTGATGAGCAGGGATTTCCAAACTCCCTTCCTCAGCCTGCCTTCTTTTAAATTCACAACCTACAGGAACAGCAGTGTCATAGGATGATGCTGATTTTCTTTCCATAACCAGAGGCTGTTTCTTGGAGGGTGCAGTAACAGCTTTGGGCTTTTGTGTGATAGATCTGTAGTCACAGCATAGCTCTTACTCCCTGTTCAGCAGCAGCATCCACCTGTTAGCAAGGCCTGATGTCCCCACAAAATTAATAATATCACTCTTTTAGATAACTCTGTCAGTATATGGGGGGCAGGTTGGGAAAACAGAATTCTGGGTATCTGTATTATTGCCATATCACCTATATCTCTTGTAGTCTCAGCAGAAGGCTAGCAATGACCCAGGAGTCCTGATCCCTCCTGAAGACATCTGGAAGCACAGCTCAGTGGGAATGGGTCAGCAGCCCACATGGAGGGAGCAGCTCATCCTGGGCAGGAGAGCTGCTCCTGGGAGGTTGACTGGAAACAAAGGAATTAATGACCTGTAGGTGTCCAAAGAGCAGCTACAGGAAGAACATAAACAATATTTGCTAGGAAGAACACAAACAATATTTGCTGAGTTTATGCACTGCCTCTCCTCCATGTCCAGTCAATTAAGTAGAAAAGAAGAGAAGGAAATGCTCGTTAAGAACCCAAGGCTGCCCCTTGGGAAGAAGAACTAAACAAGACATTCACATTTACATGACATCTTCTTACTCCAGAAAGATTTAGAGGAGTGAACAAACAAGAAAACCAGAAAATTATCCACCTCTTAAGATCAACAAGGATTGTACTAGCCTAGTATCTGACTAATAAATATTTTCATTTCTAACCCCTTGTTTTCAGTCTCAGTTGCTTGATCAATAATCTCTAATTTACCAATAAAGGTGAAAGTGATTATTTCTGGATATGCCAAGAAAGGTGATGGCTACAGCAGCCAGAGATGCTGGGCAAAAGGAGACAGTTCTTGCCATAAAATGCTGTGGTCTGCAGTAGGGACTTTACTGCCTTGTGCTAAACTTTGGGGCAGGTAGAAAGAGGTGCCTGCAAGGTGCAGATGGCAGCATCCCCCAGAGCTCTGGACAAAGCCAAAAGACCCTTAGGTGTGCTGTGATCACTGTGGGGCTTGACTGGAGAACACATTCCCACACAGCCTGGGATGCAGGCACAGGGAGAATCTGGTGGTGCTTGGGGCAGTTTTAGGCTGGCATTCTCCCTGCCCTGTGCTGCTCCTTGCTGGGTAATCGGTGCCCTGGGACAGGGGCTGCCCACTGGGGCTGTAACAGTGAGGACAGTGCTGCTGCCCAGCACCTGGCAGGAAGCTGCCCTCTGGGAGGACACCTACTCCAAGGGACAAACCCTACTGCTCCCTCCCTTCACAAATACTGAGCATTTGATAATCATGTGAAAGCCTCTCAGATCCAACTGACCATATCTGCTCAAGCCAGAGTCCCATAGATCAGAGCCAATTCATATTCATCCTCTGAAGGGGACATGAGAATGTTTAAGAACCCACCTCAGAAAACCACAGAGGGCAATTAGCTCTTATTTCATATTTATTTTATCTTTTCTTTAAACAAAAGATTGCTATTCTTTTCTCTCCCTACAACGAAGTTAATAGAGTTATTCATCAAGTTTTCCAAATTTAGACATCAAACTGATGTTTTTCTCCCACTGCTAATTTTATTCTTAGCAGCACTTACATAAAGGCAAGTATTGCAATATGACAAAAATACAAACCTCCTCTGACCTGGAATGTACCAGCAGGTAAAGTACAGGGGAAAGTACAGGCAACTTCTCAGCCAGGCTCTCCAAAACAGCAAGTCTTTAAATAGAACTGAGAGGTTTTTTAATGCTTTTTTCTCTCAAAGTCCACAACTGACCTATCTGCTTTTGTAGTCTGGCCCTGGACTACCAGGTTGTACCCTCACATTACCACAGTGGTTTGGGATGATGCTGTGTTTTGCAGCAAGGCCAGAGTTCCTGGTCTCGGTTCAGCAGGCAGCATTTGTGTCCTTATGGGGGTCTGTCTCTGTTCATGGAGGCCGTGTCCACGCTCTCAGTTCTTCAGGTGTCAGTCTCCTGATTTTTCTCCCAACCTGTTTGTCTGCAAGCACAGTTGTGATTGCACTGAACCCCCAAGCTCATGTCTTGAGTTTGCATTTCTGCATCTGGCCCAGTTTAGATGCTCTGGGCCCAGCCAAAGCAAAAGAGACTCCAGCCCTCCATGTTCCTCCAGCCTCTTGTGAGTACTCTGCACTTGGAGTAGGGGCCAGCAGTGCACATGGGGGAGAGCTCCCATGGACAAGCTATGTCTCTGGTGACTCTTGCAGAACAGGCAACGTGCAAGAAACACTTCCTACAGCGTCTCTGCTTTCCCCTTTTTTCCCATTCCCAGAAAGATGCTGTTTAGTGGTGGTGAAAAGGCTGCCTGCCTTGGACACTGGGCTGTCTGCTGAAGAGCCAAAAACGCTCCTGTGCACATGCCCAAGAGAAAGAGCCACAGGGTCAAATTCAGACCCTGAATGTAGAAAGGCACTGAGCAAGAGCTGAGACCAAACCTAGTTTTAAACCCTGCTAAGCACACAAGGCACTCTCCCATGTAATTACCACTTGAAGAGGGCGGTTCAGGTGCTGTCACCAGCAGCATAAACCTCTCTGCACTGCTCATTTCTGTGTGACAGCACCTGTTCCTGCACACTCCATCCCATGGCATCCCGTGACTTTGCCTGGCATAACAAAACCCAGCCCCCAGTAAAGCTGCAGGTTTCCACCAGCTTCTGCAATGCCTCAGTCCCACACATTCCCATTGGCCCCGGTCGTGCCTCATTAGTTTGGCTTAATCAAGTGACGAGCTGTGCTCGAGGCCGGGAGCTGCGGCAGTCAATGGGGGCCATTCTCCCTGGATAGACACATGTCACACCCATTAGTGTCAACAGAGCCACAAATGCACAGCACAGAAAGGCCCCAATGTGTCCAACGGGCACCAGGGACGGACACAGGGGCCAGTTCAGCCCCGGGGTAAGAGCCTGCAGCTCGGTCATGCCTTGCAGCAGAGCAGAAATTCAACTCAGCTTCAGGCCAGACCAGTGGGATTGAGCAGCAAAATGAGAGAAGAGAACAAACAAGAAGCTGGTAGCGCCTGGCAAGGGACTGAGGCCCATGGAACACCCCAAGGAGGAGGCTGAGTCCCATGGAACACCCCAAGGAGGAGGCTGAGTCCCATGGAACACCCCAAGGAGGAGGCTGAGTCCCATGGAACACCCCAAGGAGGAGGCTGAGTCCCATGGAACACCCCAAGGAGGAGGCTGAGGGCCACGGCCTGTGTGGCAATCGGGTGCTCGAACACCACGGGCTCTCCCCGAGCTGAGTGGCTCCAGCACAGGGGTACCCAGGCTTTAGGGCTATCAAAGGGATGGTTCTCAACAGAGATGAAGAAAAAAAAAAAATAAAAGGCAGGGTGGAGGGCACCTGTGAGACCTCGAGGACAGCCTGGGGCTGCTAGAATGAGCAGGCTGAGTGTCAAGAGCAAGTGTGGGAGAGGGGCTACCGTGTCCTCTGTGCCAGGCCCCACCCTTGGTGCCCCACAGGAGATTCTTCATCAAAATCAGCCTGCCCCTGCCAAGGATCTGGCCTCCTAGGAGCTGCCTCTCAGCCAAAATAGTAAACTGGCTCTTTGAGTTTCCCAGTTTTGGGGAGGCTTTTTACTTTGATATTTCTTATTTAAAAAAAAAAAAAAAAATCAATTTCTATTAATTCTCCTTAAGATTTAAAATAAAATTTTGAAATATTTAGAATTTTGGAAAGGTTTTTAAAAAAATATTATCCCAACCAAGGAGTTCTCATCTATGCCCCACTGAGGGAAGAATGAGTATGGCAGGTCTCATGGCACATGTTTCAATGGTGTGCATAGGAGAGATGTCAGGCAGTTACACCAAATGTTTTTTAAACATTTGCTTTTCAATTTGTGTTTAAATTAATACAACCCCATAAATATTTCCACTGGACACTGAGGTCATTTTTATCCCTCATGACACTGTTTCATGTGTTGATGTATTACCTAGACATGGGGCACAGGCCCTCCTGCATCTGCACCATTCCCATGGAAATTTCTCTTAGAACTTTGGTGATGTTTGGCTTGCCTTACCTTTTATGAAAGAAAAATCTAGTCCAAAATGTGTAGCTCTATATCAGACTACAGGTACTTCACTGGTACTCCTAGAGTTAATAGCCCCAATATATATCCCAACAAACTGTCTTTAGCTTTCTCCATATGTCAATTCCTTCTAATCCTGTTATCAGTACAGGTAGTTGGACAAACAGTGTGATAATAAAGCAGTATTTATAATACATGTCCTTCAGTCCTAGATTAACCACGAGATTTCCCAAGCACCTAGGGATTTGATTTACCTACTGTGTGCAAATCTCCAGTAAAAAGAAAGTATCTAGGAAAATATATTTGCTCCCACACTGTATTGTTTACCATCCACTTTTCCCTTGATCTGTATGCGTGCCTGATCTATGCAATTTATTTATTCAAGCTCTCAATGATAGTTTAAAATGAGGTCTAAAGAACTGGGACATTATCAACACACTGAAGGAGTTTTCTGTGAGCACCAGCCATCCGCCTCCTCACCTCCCAAATGCTGCTCTTCTCACCACAACCAAGATTTAAAAAACCAAAAGAAAAAGAAATGGAGAAGCTCTTCTCCCCATAACTGCTACAGGTGCTTACTTAGTTCTGGATAAATGCAGCCCACTTCCCCCCCAACCCACCACCATTTTTTTTTTTAATTCCTCTCAACGTGTCGTAGCTTTATATGAGGCTAATGGAGCAAGGCAATGCTCAAACGTCAAATTAAACTGCACAGCTCTGTAATCACTCAGACTGACATGGCATAAAAGGATAATTAGTAGTTCATTACATGGAACATTGTTTGTTCAGCTAAATTGATTTCTCTCAGCTGCCCATGTTTTCTGTTTACTTAGTGAGTGCTCCACTGCACATTCTTATTTGTGAACTAGGAAATCCCTTCCCCTGAACTTTTTCCTTCCCTCTAATCAGCACTGAGGATTTTAAATATAGTTTGTTGGAGGTAGATGAACCTCCAAAATTACAGACAGGTGCAGGGCAACAATGGCCTGTGTGGAGCAATATGGAGTGCAAAACAAGCTGTGGTGGCTAAGGAGACATACCCAAGTATTCCAAAAAAGGCCATGTGTGTCCATCTGCTTTGTACATAGAAATTCCTAGCCTGGTTATTTGCTTTTCAACTTACAGTGAACTTGCCTTTCTCTCATATTGTAAAGTAAAAAAAAGAAAAAAAACCAGTGGGGCTATAATCTTTCAGTGCAGTGGAAGTTCTGCAACAAAGTCTTTTTTAAAGCCTCATTTTTGCTCACTAGGACCCAAAGAAAAGAGGAGATTGTTGTTTTAAACATGCTTTTCTTTCCTTTTGCTATTAGGGCTGAGGCAGAGCTACCCAATTTCAAATGTTTCTAAACTGGCTGCCTCATGACACCTCTCCACTCAACTGAATTTCAAAATCCTGACAGTAGTTACAAGTAAAAGTGTTGGAGCTATCAACTCCCACACTCCTAGTGTCAGTCTCAATACATTTCTATTTTGCTTAAAGCCCTAACTTCTGTAGTCATTACATTTTAAAAAGGATTCTTGTTTAGGTAGAAAATGTGATCCCTAATGAGTCAGAACACAGGAGAAAAACAGACAAATTACTTATTTTTTGAAGCCAATTTGAAAACTTTTGCTTCAGTGCTGCCTACAGCATCCCAGACACCACCAAAAGACACTCAGGGCACTCTTTCCTGTAGCTCCTGCAGACATCACATTTTTGGTTCTGTGGTGTTTGAGTTGGAAGACACAATTGTTTTTAACATGATTTCTGAAAGAAGTTTACACAGTTTCTCATGGTGACCCTGTAAGAAAAGTGGTACTTGCTTTCTCTGAATTTCAGTGACATTTATGGGCAGGCTCCTGATGGCAATATTGAACTATCAAACTAAGATATTCCCACGCCCTGCTGCCTGTCACGGCCTCCACTCTCCCTTGGAAGTGTTGCCACAACACTGAAGCAGATCTCAGAGCTGATGCAGCTGGAAAAAGATTTTCCATTTGTGCCAGCTCACAACAGAGACCCACAGACAACAGTTGTGCCAGTTGGGAAGGGACAGGGGGAGCAGACAGGACCAGTGGATGGGTGGGAACTGTTTGGGCTGATGGCATCATGAGAAAATGAACTTGAATCTGCAGGCAGATCAACCCCTTGCAACCCCTCCATCCTGGCTTTACTCACTGCTCCATGGGACCCAAGGCAGTGCCATGATCCCCCAGCACAGCCTGGCCAGTCACACACAAAAAAAGAAGCAAAGCAATTCTAGTGCCAAGTAAACCTCTCCAGATATTTTCCCTCTTTCCCATCTCCTCTTGGTCTCGTGGTAGGAACCCCTTTAAGTATGTTCATAGCAACAAATAATTTGTTTTTGCTTTCAGCACTGTCTTTTTCTACCTGTTGATAGCTGGCCCCAGCATCCTAAGCACCATTTAAACACAGATCACCTTTACACCTAAATTCTTCCTTAGTGACCAAACCATTCCCAGACATATTAGAAAGATACCAGGGTCTAAAGATTCCCTTTAGGAATCCCTAAGCAGCTCTGGAGACCCTTTCAGTGACAGCAGACCAATCCTGCAGCAGCAAACCCAAGCATCCTTGCATGTCCAACACCCCATGGCAATAGGAACCCCCTCATCTCCTTTGTGCACATTTATACCCCTGAGCAACTCTCTTTGCTCACTTGGTTAGGGCAGGGTTCCAATCAGCCTTCCAAGGAACCAGTCTGTCCAGTGCCACAGCACTGGCATGGCTGTGCTCAGGCCAGCCCCATGGGATTCACCTCACTTGCTCAAGCCCCCAGTGAGCTCCACCTGTGTGTACACATCTGGAGAGATGGAGACACATCCTCTCCTGGCTGCTGAACCAAAACCTGCCTAGAAAAGGATGGAACAAAACCAGTGTATTCCTCCTTTCTTGAAAGTGGGAAAAAAAGAGAAAAAAACCCTCTTGTACTTCATATAGAGAGATATGATCAGTTTGGCTGCTTCTGCTCTGAACTGAAATAAAAACAAATTCAGGTTGAGTAGTTGTAGGAAAAAACAAAGTATGAAGGATAAGCCTTGAAATACATTGTCAATGGTCTCTTCCTTCAATTACCAGCTCAATGACAGAGCTCACACCAAAGGCATCAGCGATTTCACTCCAATTCTTTCATCTGCTGAAACTATTTGAAAAAATGACTTGAAAAATTTGTTTCCACCTGTGATTACCTTCAGTGTGATGGAAACCTCAATTTTTTGAATGAAGAAACTATTTATTAAAAGAAAATAGGTCCAGAGTGCATACTGACTGCAAATATGAGCATCAGCAACAATGCTCCCTGTGACTGACAGTGGCTGCCAGCAGCACCTCCTCGACCTAATTCTTTAATGGAAATGGAGGTTTTTCTGCAGTCAGCCATCACCCTCTCAAGACATTCTATAATATTTTACTGTTGCCTTCTCCAGTAGCACTGAGAGGCATTCTACTACAGGCTTTCTCTCTTTTTATTTGGGTCCTGCCCCAGACTGCCCAGAGCAGAGCCAGCAGCTGCTTGTCCTCATGGCTTGATCTCCTTCCCCTCACTGCCCACCATGGCTTGCTACTTTCTGCCACTCTAATGAAGATTCTGGGCTGATCTGGCTGGTGCAGTGCATGGGTGAATCACTGCTGGGCCAAGCTGAGGCTTCCCAAGGTCATTTTGCCACATCCCATCTATGGATACAGATCTGCAGATGACCCTTTTCATGGGAACCCTGGAAATCACCACATCCTCCACTTATACTTGGGCTTCCTTTATTCCAAGGTTCTCCCCTGTCACTAAGGGGGCTCCTCTCTGCTGCTGGCTGCTTGTTGGAAATGCAAATTTAGGAAATGGACAGATCACCCTGGGCTCACATAGCTAAAATCCTCAGAAAAGTGCTCAATCTTTAAACTAGTTTCAGATTTTTTTTTATTTTTAAATTTTTTGTTTTGGTTTGGTTTTTTTTTTTTTCCCTGGATAATTCCTGCAGCATGTAGCCCTTATTAACTGTCTGCCCTGGACAGTTTCCTCACTTCAACTAATTGCTTGGAAATCATTTGTTTGATCCAAGACACATCTTTAAAGGGAGTTTCCACAGACTATTCCTGGCATCTAACACAAAGTTACCAGTCATAATGAGAAGCAAACCAATCATTAGCTCATCTTCTAGCTCAGCTATCCAGTCTTTTTTTCTTTGCTGCAAGGCTCCAAATTTCCAAGTATTTGGACAATTGCACCATGCTCCATAACTGTCTCCATTCGAGGGCAATTAGGTCATTTGGGTTTGGACACCCCACAGCACAGATTTGTGAAGTGTCTGGTCCAGTACCAGTTCTGCTGGAGCCAGGATCCACCATTCCCATGCATTTCCCAAATCCTGCTGCCCTTTCAGCAAGCAAACTTTTCCTATGGCTGTTAAACTCCCTGAGTGAAACTAGCAGTTCTGCAAGTTAAAGAAGCTAATGAAATTTGGTTTCCTAAACATTTACTTCTAATCATTGCCTTTAGTGTCTGAGGACAAAGTTTCAATTGAAGTATTTGACATAATTGGTCCTTTATATGGGTTCTTCCCCCTTTCCTAAACTGATTTTCCACAGTAAAGGCCCCTGCCTCAAGACTAATTGAAAACCTCTTGAGACCTGTAGGAACTTACTGACCTTTGAGAACTTCAAGATTTTGTCAAGCTTAGATGAAATCAGCAAATAAGTTAAAAAGTGCTTATCAGGGAACACACAGGCATAAACATAATACTTTTATAACCCTTTGGTCCCACAGGAAAACAGACAATGGAGAGCACGACACTAATTCCTCCTGTGCCACCTCAGCCTGGCACAAAGCCTCCCCCAGTCTGGGAAAAGATGCCCACAGACACTGGTGACTGCCCTCCCTGACCTCCAAGAGTCCTTCATAGTACTGGTGTGCAAGTGAACTACTCCCACTGGGCACTGCACCACTGCAGATTGTTTTTATTTGACTAAATTAACACATTTCCACCACTGTTTCAAAATACCTGAAAGCAGGACTGGAGCCCCCTTTCCTTTCTGGCATCCTCAACACAGTTTCACTTGTTGTGCTCTTTTTTATCTTCCACAGTGGCTGGTTCACCTAAACTCTTGTGTTGAGATTACTCAGGTAAGAAGCTGTTTTTTGGTTTTGCCTTTCTTTGAAGATACTGGATAATTTTTGCACCTGAAGGATTAGCATCATCCTTCCCAAAGGATTCCAGCACATTTACAGACATATATTTAAAAAAACCCCAAGACTCAAACATGTTTAAAACACGTTAGTATGTACCAAGTAGAGTGGAGCAACCTTCTAATGACAATTCATTGCTATCCCCAAAAAAAATGACTGATCCACAACATTTTTATTGCAGATGGCTGACAAGAACAAAATGAAATTTAGAATGCTGGTGAGAATTTGCCTTGACATCAGCAAGACCAAGGACCAGCAGAATCACAATGTGGAGCAAACTCACTCTGAGCCATTCTGAAAACAAACAGTTGATTTTAACTGCTAAGTTGGAAGAACTTCAGCCTTAGCTAAAGAGATCTCTAATCCACATATAAAGCTCACTAGTGAGCAGGCATTAAACACCACCAACCACAACAGTCCCCTCTCTACGCAGTATCCAGTTCCCAACCCCCAACTCTCAAAGTGTTCTGCACAGAACAGTGGTGCTGCAATTAATAATTTTTCTCCTGGCAATGAACATATAATTAGATAATAAATGCATCTCAATCTCAGAGAGTAGAGTTGCCATCCATTCTGTATAGTGAAGGCTGGAAAGAAGCTAATTCACCTGTCACTACTATATTCTCAATTACTTAAGTTTGTTAAAGAAAAAAAGCTGAAAAAACTGCCAAAAATGCAGCAATCTCTTCGGACAATGTCAGTGCCACTTGCTCCTGTGCTGCTTATCCCAAAACTCAGAAGCAAGTGCCTCTTTCCCACCCCTCACCTAAGTTACTGCTTGGAGATGGGACAGAACACAACTCCTGTCATCACACCAGAACTGATAAAGTGTTAAAGCAACTGTGAGCACTTGGGGCTGCTGTGGAGGCTGCGCAGGGAGAGAAACCAGTCCCAGGGCAGAGCCAAACCACACCTGCCAAAAGCCTCCAGAAATGGGTGGTGGAAACTCGAGGCAGACCCTGGGGCTTGTTGGTCCTCCTGGTTTCAGACCCTGATCATACAGAAATTCTCATGTGCTGAAAGTCATGAATACCAATGGTGCCCCCAAAGCCAAGGGAGCTTTTCACATGAATAGATTTTAAAAGAAAATGCAAGGATTTACAGGATTAGGGTCTGAAATTCTTGGCTTTATGTCTTTCAATAGAGTTGTACAGTGCCGGTTACACTCAAGAAATTCTATCACTTTAAGAGACCAAATGTTGTCAAATGCCAAGAACTTTGCTGCAGATGAGATTTGGGGTCTTCTTACTTGGCCAACCTCATGAAAGAGGATTAAGCTACAAATGAGCCAGATTGCAAATTGAGGCTATAAAGGTCAATGATCATTACTTTCTGGCTGCTGAAAATAGCTGTTTGCTCCTCTGGCTTTGATAATTTTAAACAATTATTGATATCTTGTCCTGACCTAATATATAAAAATGCTTGTTCCTATATTCAGTTTATAGCACCAGACTCTAGCTTTTAGAAATAGCTTTCAAGGAGAGCAGCAGTGTCTAATTGTTTTGAGCATACTGTGTTTAGCCATATACATAGTTCAAGGCCACACATCTGGAATCTTGGATAAATGATATTAAAAATGCACCAAGAGACAAAAATACCAATGATGAATTGAATAAATACACCTTATTCCCTTCCACCAACAGTTTGGAAATATCTCAATGAATAACTCTTTGACATCCTACCCTGAGTGTCATCTCTGTATCTTTTCCTTATCAATTCCCCATGTGCCCCCCTATCAAGGGATTTTGCATCCAGACTACGTATAGGATTCAGCAAACAACTGTAGAGTCATCCCCAAGCCTTTCTTGTTTCTTTCTATGTGAAAGAGATGGCAACAATGTCATCAGTAATTAATTTGTTCATCCAGGATTAATAAAATTAAAATCTGTTAAAATTTAACTAGAAAGGAAAAGCCAGTATAAATCAGTGCACACTTGCAGAATTGCTTATTTTGGTAAGGCATAGAAAGATTAACAATCTCTCCTTTTCTTACACTGTAATAGAAGTGGTTTTTTGGGCCTCCAATTTCTGGCAAGCAGATCCAAGGCAGGGGGAGAGAGGGGCATGTGAGATTGTAGAAGGCACACAAGGTGCAAACTCCAGGAGTTAGGAAATGGGAGTTACAGAGCAAGATGGCCTATTTTTTGTACTCTTTAATGTGAGGCCTGTTTTTTTTAAATCTCTCAGCAGGAATAGCAAAGTTTTCCAAGTCATCACCTAGCAACAAAACCCAGAAAAACATTTGCAAAGCAGTTTTGCATCACTGCCATCCCTGGAAGAACTAACTTGTTGAAGGCTGAATTTGCTATGGAGAGGGATTGAATGCTCTGTTCTTATTCAGAGTGCTGAGACGTGCAGTCCTCTTTCACTGAGAACAGAAATTCATTAATGCACATACACACACATTAAGTGTTGCTTTGGAGGTGTTCTCAGAGTTTTTGGACCACAGGGGTGTGGTTTCAACTGAAAACTGTGTGAAAACAAATTGAAACAATTTCTTCTTTTACAGGATGTCATTCCACGTTACAGATTGTGTTTACACACACTTTCTGCTATAGGATCAATACTTACTCTCGAAGTCTCTTCTTAAGAGTATTTAATTTCAAATTAAAATAATTTCGATGACTAAAACCCCACTTCTGTAGCAGATCACCTTTTCAAGATCTGAAGTCACGGTGAGCAGCCTGGTTTAATACACTTATGTATTTTATGAAAGTAATTAATTTCCATTGGCATGTTTACAAAACCCTCCCCCATATATTTGTTGAAAAATCATCTTTTCCTTGTAAGATTCCTCTTTTTGCCTTCCCACTGAACTCAAGGACTTTTCACGATGCTGAGAATTTTAACTGCAAAGTCCAGTGGGAACAAGACCCTACAGCAGCTGCTACAGAGGCTCTGCCCACACAGTGCAAACCTGAGCTTTCTGGGACATCCTCCAGTGTGCTCAGAGCCCCCTCCCAGCCATTTCCTCTCAGCCTGCAGAGGCACCAGCTCAGAGCCCAGTAACAATCTGAGCATGCCAGTGCACTGTGAGGTGGTGTGAGTGAGCCCAGGCTCACCAGTCCAGTTGCACCTCTGTGCTGACTGGTGCTTCTGGTTTTCATTAGCACCACCTCTAAAGTTTCTGTACCATATTGCACTGCACAGTGTAAGCAAATATTGAATTTATGTTTCCATATATAATGGGAGGAAAAGGTATAGATATTTTTGGACCAGGAAAAAAGCCCTAAGACTGAAGTTACTCAGGAATATTACTTATATTTACATGGTATCTTCCCTTACTACTGTAATGGTGGGAATACTGTTAACGAGCCAGCCCTATGGCTACAATGTACATGGGGTATAGAGCTGAACAGAATAGTCACATTAAATTTCAACCTCAAAATCTTCCCATGTCAAGTTGTAGATACACTTTTGAGAGGCATTAGCTGTTCTCCTAAATCACTTTAGGCCAGGGTCTGCAGAAAGAAGAATTTACTGGAGGATATGGATTTCACCTCACAGTGGTTATACATAATCACTGAGCAGCTTTCCATAAAGTCTTATTGCAGGATTGGTTATATCCCTTATAACTGTGGGAATTTTACACAGCTTCCAAATATTTCCTGGGATGTTTTTGGCTATTACTGCTTTGCTGCTTTTCCAGCTTTCAACAGAGTGAAAAACATTTGGAATTCCATGGGACTTCCAGTGAACAACTCACTCATGAGCATCCCCATTTTACAGAGAAATGTTTGCCAAGACAGAGCCTGTTCTTTCTTTTCTGTGCTGCTAAATAAACGGTTAAATGCTGAGCTCTTAAAAATCTTCCCAAAGTGTTCCCAGGCCTTGGGGAGCAAGGATGTAATCTCAGGTTTGTGACCCACCCAGTGGGGGTTAAGTGCTGCTGCACAGTTGGTTCAGAGGAGCCGCTGCTCCTTTGCTCCCAGCTTTGTGCCCCGCAGTCACTGGGGGGGTCACGCAGGGAAACCTGGAGCAGCAGAGGGAAGGATCAGGCCCTGCAGCCCTCTGTCTGTCCTTCTGCTTTGTCAAACCTGGTTCCTTGCACAGCCAATGCCCGAACTTGCAAGCATAAGAAGGAGGACTGACCCTTCGAGTCCTCATTTCTCTCATTTGATCTCCCTGAACCTTTCATCCTGTCACCGCTTCCTCTTGTGTTGTGTCTCATCTTTTTAACATCTCTGTGTAACCTCGACTCAGTCCCCATTCACAAGGCGAGCGAGGGCAAATGCAATCTATGGAGGGGTTGCTTTCCCCTCCCGAATCATCTTCAGCTCTACCCCTCTCTGTTCCTCTTGCTCTGATTTTTCACCTTCATTTTTCTTCCAAACTGTCACCAGGTGGACGGTGGTTGTTAGGCTGGGATGGGAAGATGGGCCTGTCTCAAAAATCAGCATTTCTGTGGAACATGCACTGCTGTCATTCACAGGCTGCTGGATGAGTTGCCCCATTGATAGTCGCTCACCAGTACTAGGTGCAAGAGAAGACAATAGCACATGACAAACATCACACTTACACCTGCACTTTCTGTGCTTTCTACCTGATACCAACTTAAGATCAGCAGTCAGCTTTTTAACACGTTATTAAATACGGAATATGTGGCCTTCAGGCCACAGAGATGTGTCTGCAGCATGATGCTGCACTCAGAGGAGCATATTTCAGACATTCACAATTGCAGTAAGGGCCTGGGCTTGGCTACTATTAGTTTTCTTTAATGTCTTCTTGCAAAATAGGGATCATGCTTTACTGTGATATTCTTCAAGATTCCTATGCAGTAGAATTCTATTCAGAAAGATCATCACAAAGCAGAATTTGGTGAGTTGGGTGCTGTGGTGAAGACAACTGTACACTTCAGGCAGAAATAATATCTTCAATTTCTGTCCAAATCACAGAGAAAAACTCTTGCCCTTGTTTCATCAGGTGCAGGTGAGCTTCTGCTCTCTGCAAGCTGCTGCCCAGGTCAGCTGCAGCTCTGGGCCCATTTGCCTCCTTTAACCTCTGTGCATTGCTTCATATTAATAAATTCTAATTTTCTTGTATATTAATATATTCAGAATGACAATTGACATAGCTGCCAGCTGCTTCATATTGAGGCAGAACCACAAGCAGCAGCATTTTAGGGCCATATTAACAGCTTATTATAATAAAGATGCTATCTTGGAGCCCTCATTAATGTCAGTATTGCAGCTGCACATACTGCAAGTAGATGCATCATCATGGTACAAAGTGTGTGTACAGCAGATGGAAACAAGATAAGGTGAAATCAAAGCTCTAATCTTAAATATGTAGTCTGCTGCTCAGTGAGGCCAACAGAATTCCCAAAATATCTGTGGCCAAAAGAGCTGAATAGAAGCATTTTTAGAAAAGCTTATTAAGAACACACCAACTATAGGTCACACATATGATCATTACTAGACTGAAACAGAGAAGTGCTAAATAAATATGTAGAAAAAAGCAGGAACTGTCTCTAGCAATATCTGTTCTGCATTTGGGAAACAGGAGGAAGATGCCACTTTCTTCCTAGGATGCTGGCATTGGACCAGAAATAAGGATAGGACACAGCACCTACCAGAAATAGACATTCTTGCAACACAAGTGTGGCACATTCCAGAGTGTGTGTAACACACTGACAGAGCTGGTGGAGAAATGCCATGTTAAACTTACTCCAACATTAGAAAACAGTGGAGAGAGACAAAGAGACAAGCAGCACATTGAGCTATTGCCCTGACACTTATGGAGTCAGCTTTGCCAAGGTCTTCTCCAAGGTGAGTCCCTGAGAGGCAGTAGGCTTGGCTGAACAATGGAAATTATGTTGAGCCTCCTTCTTCCACTCTTTTTGTTGGAATTTGCTTTCAAAACTCACTACTAAGTAACAGCTCTGGAATATTAGTCTCACCAGGAAATGTAGTTCAAAGTGACCCATAACTTCAGTTATCGCTGGTGAGGAATAAGTGGTGTCCAGGTCTGACAAAATAATTATTTTTTAGGAAACCAAACTGTACAGAGGTTAGTTTAAAAGCAATCCTAGAAAAGTCAAGCAACAGTTTGTTTGGATTTTAATAACAGATAATTAGTGCCAAAGATATAATTCATACCAGTCTATGTATTAGTCTATTTTCAGATAAAGAGATGGAACAGATAAAGAGTTGGAAAACCTGTCTGGGAGATAGGTGGGGTTTAAAGGAGAGGGTAGAAAGATTATGGGGCAGGCTCACAAAGACAGTTTGTTAACGAAGTTATTAATGAGTAAGTGAAATTTTCAGTTAAAACTTCTAAGAGGAATCATGTATGTATCTTCTATAGCTCAAAACCATCTTTGTGACGGGTTCAATTTCTAAGGGAGAAATACCAATTTAGCAGGATACCTTTAGCAAAATGCATGGAAAAAATGTAGAAGTGTCACCTCGTGGTCTGAACTGCAGAGTTGTTTTGTTTTTTTTTCTTAATATTGATTTAAAGATTTTTACCAACAACCTGGGTCATGATATACAATTCTCACTGATAAGGTTTCAGCAGACATCACCAAGATTGGCTACTATTACAGAGTGAGCTGAACCTCCTGGTCAAACGATTGTGATTCAGTGTAGCTGCATTTAATACAGCCAAATGCAAGGTGATACATCTGGGAACCTGGAGGGCAGATTACAGCTGTAAGATGGAAGATTCTGTCTTGGAAAAACGTGACCCTGAGCGAGACTGAAAAAGCCAGTGGAGATAACAGCTTCAACATGAGCTCTCAATGCAAAGCTGCAGCTCAAAGGGCAGGTGTGTCCTCTCAGGGTGTGAGAAGGGAGGTATCAAGTTAGAGCTGGGGAAGTGATCCTGCCTCAGTGGGGAACTACTCTCAGATCACAACAGCAAAACTGTGTCTAGTTTGGAGGTCCACTTGTCTATCTGGAAACAGGGGAGAGAGTTTAGATGGGAATCACACAAATGATACGGAAGCTGCAGAACCAGGCCTGTGGGGGAAGATCTATGGAGCTCAGGACACTCAGGTGCTTGAAGAGGAGCTTGGGAAGAGACCTGGTCATTAGAAATGTTGAAGGAAGAGGTTCTCAGAGGGAGCAAGCAATTTCTGCTCCCAGAGTTCATTTTAGCAGTTAGTGTTGCCACAAAAGCACTGCAGAGCCTTCTGGGTTGGCAGGGAAGACAGTGCTACTAGCACCTCCTGGGAAGGCATTTCACCTGATAATATTTCACACTGGCACATGCTGTCAATTTTATCTGGGCTCCACATGAAAGCAGAATTACTTTATTTTGCTACAGAAAAAGATTGTCAAAAGAAAGAGAGTACCACACTGCCATACCCAAACTTTTACCATCTGCCTTTCAATTGTCTACTGAGGAGGATCATAGAATAGAATACTCTCAGCTGTAGAAGAATTAGTATTTTATCTTCCTAGTATTTTTATTAGTGTTATAATTCAGTGATCTGATCTATCCTTACTTATATGTGTAAATATAACTAAGTGTTATGTGTGCATATATATGTGTGTATGTAAATACAGTAACATATCAGCTAAAGGGAAATTATTTAGTGGTGCAAATCTCTTTGTTATAATCCTAGATCTGCACATATGGGTGGTGTGGGGGGATATTACATTGATTTCCAAAAGGAAAACAGGCTGTGAAGACCATGCTGCTATCAGTTTCCTTCCCTTCTCAACCATCTCAGTCAACAGAAATCCTGAACTTTAAATTCAGAAATTGCCCTGCTTTATACAAAGATGCTGAGCTGACTCAGTTTCCCAAATGTCTCCGTGAGGATCTATTTAATTTCTAGGGAAGTCAGAGTGGTTCAGGGGACATTTGGAGTAGCTCACATGACTTCCTCAAAGAAAGCCACAGCACATGTGCTGCACACAGCAGTCACTGTTTGAGTTTCTGCTAAATGATGCTCCCAGTTCTGCTGAATGATGTGCAGCTAATCCCCAAATACCTGCAGTGGTGTGGATAACCCCACCCAGTAACTGCCTGGAAAAAAGACATCCCATGTCAGGTGTTCCTCCTGCAGTAATACCTGGCAGCAAACATAACCCAGACATTGTTTCCTGACAGGCTATACGTGATGTGTCATGTTGCAATGTCAGGGAAGAGACATTTTTCCATGTTTACCACCCACTGTTAAACTTGCATAAAGAAATGCTGTCTCCTGAGTTTGCTTGGCAGAGAGAAGCTCTTCAGACCTTTCAGTCCTTAGCTGTCCAAACATTTTAGGAGAGCTGGTGACTGCTCCCTTAGAAAAACAGGTTGGAGGCTTTTAAAATAACCCTCCCACATGAAAATGTTTTCCCTCAAGTTCTAGGAGTTAGAGGGATTCCTTCCTGCCCTCTTATAAGGATTGTTTTCATAGCCTGTGTGAAGGGCAGCACTGATGGTTTGGAGTTAATTCCCTAATGGCCACTGCCCCCAGCTCCCTGGCACATCCAGGCCTTGCTGGTGCAGACACGAGGTCCAAGCTCACTGTCCCTGTCACAGCTGCCTGACAGAATTCAGCAGATCACTCTCTACACTTCCATTTGTGAGATTGGGGTATTTTGGGCACCTGAAAATGACATCAGCTGGAGGTGCTGAGCTGCATTCACCCAGTGACTGTTGCCATGCTGGTGCCTCACAAAATTGCTGCAATTTTGCAGACTGGCTCACTCAGCAAGTTACCCAGCTTTTTGTGAAAACCCTGCAAGGATGTCACAGAATATGTTCACAAATTGCTGTTGACTTCAGATTAAGGAAAATGAATGCTTGGGTTTGGAAAATGAATTGCTTTTCTCTGTTTTAACTCAGTGGCAAAGGCAGAATAAAGACAGCTGAAATGCCAGAGCTTTGGTGGGCATAGCCTCAATTTTTGTTTAGCCAAAATCAAGAACAGAGCTGAAATCAAAGGCAGAGTAATGTTTGACTGCTCTGAGGAGAATTGCTGAATATCTCAAGCACATTACTGAAGAGTCCTGTTCTGATGGCATCAACAGAAGGCTCGTGGGATCCCTACAGTTACACCTGTCTGCTCTCCTGGGAAGAGAACTTGGGTTGCTCAGGGAGGCTTGGGGGAAGCCAAGACCCAACAAGAGATTACATATAAGAAAAAGTGAATATTATTAAGGAAATATCTTCAATTTTTTATCCCCTCTGTCTGTTGCTGAGAAACCTCACACCAAGCCACCCAGGAACCTTCCCTGGATCTATTTCTTGTAATAATCCTAATTGCAGCTCAGTTGGTGTGTGCAAAATCCTTCTCCCCATTTAGCAAAATGAAAGGTTCCATCAGAGAGAGCACATCTGCATGTGCTAAAAATGGAAATGCAAGAGCAATGCAAAATCTATTAAACAAATATTTTATTTTTTGGGGGGGAGGGGCAGGAATCTAAAAGTACCAGGGCTGAACCACATAAAAATGAAGCAAGATAAAAGCCTGCATCACAAGTTTTCCTTGCCAAAGAGGTGTGCACAATAGTTGAAAGTAGATATTATGCTGCATTGTTGTACTGTAGATCTGGCATTATAAAAAGTCTCCTTTAACTATTTGGTCTGAAAGAAGACACACATGGTTCAGGCTTGCACTAATATGGAAATGTAAAAATACCCACACAAGGCCAATGAGAGGCTCTGGGGAAAAAAATGAAAGAAAAATGAAAGCCATATTTCACTCAATGCCTTTCCTATCAGTCATCCTTGAAGCTGTCAGTCAGTCCCTCCAGCTGTACATGACTGACGTGAGCAATGGGCAGGGCTTTCAGAGCACTGATTCTGAAACACCCCACACCACCCAGCCTGCCAAGCACCAAGCAAATTCTGCAAGAGAAAAGGCTGGGTACAAGTGAGGGGACTTGAGCTGCACCTTGACACCAGGAGCCGTCCCTCTCCAAGCTTGCAGGCTGCTATTTCATGTTCATATGTAACTAGATGTAGGGAAAATCCTCTGTCTGCTACATTATTTGCAGTTTTGTTAGTGATGTTACTGTCCTCAGGATAAATGAGATTGATTTTTGTGGTTCTTACCTGATCTGCACTGGAAAAATCACTTATCTTTAAAAGACACAGAGAGTCCCATTTCTGCAGAGAAAATAGACCCTTAGAGAAAAGGAGACTGGAAAGTTCAGAATTCCAGTACCTTGATTCCCAATGAGTTTAAGTATTTAGAAAACAGAAACAAACACTGCCATCCCTTAATTGCACATAGACAAATGCTCATGATAACATTCTTAGTATTTTTCCAATTAGTTATTTTCAAATGAAAACTGCCAGAACTTACTGAAGAACTTACTTAGGGGCCACCTTTGCCTTTCAAAGTCCTTACCTGCCTGGCCATACCAAGCACCATGTCCCATATCAGCAAGAATCATATTTGTAGCTGATATAAATCAGGTTCTGTAAGAGCTCAAGATACTATTTATCCTGAAATGTTTAAAGAGTTGAACTGCTACATGCAGGTAACTCAGTATATCAGAGGCACATCATGTAGGTTGATCTGTCTGTCACATATTTTGGATACCTTCATTTACTCCACAGTTCATTCAAAAAGTGTGGTTGCCTTAGAAACCACGAAAGTGCAGCATAATTCTAAGATAAACCCAACTGATAGAATCACTCAGCAGTGGCTCAGAAGTACACAGCCCTTCCATACATTCAAAAAGACATATTGCATTAAAAGCAGGAGAAAAAGGATTATTTCCTCATTAAAAAATCGGGGTAGAGAGAGGTGGCTGATTACCCAACAGAGGATGACAGATCCCAGGATCGTGTTATGTGTTCAGGCAGCCTTAGCCTGGGAAATGCCCCTGGTCATCAGGGTAATCCTGTGGGAAAGGAGGAGGCTGCAGAGGATGGGGAGAGCTCAGAGTCAGAGCAGGAGTCACCTTCTGGGACACAACTGCCCTGCAGCTCTGGAAGCATGAAGAAAAGGAATCTGCAGGTCTCCATTTCCAGATGTTCTCTACAGAACAGGCTCCCTCTGCCTGCTTTTCCTGGAGGCATTTCCCCATCTGTGGGAGGCACTTCAGTTAGGAAGCTAAATCTGCTCCCCTTCCCTGCTCCCCCCTTTCTCAATGCTGAAATGCTGAAACTTGTCTGCATCAAGGTGATGATTTCTTATCTGAAGGACATAAAGCGAGCTCCTGAATGGAATGTGATCTCTTCCAGCTAGTAAAAGTTTTATAACCAAGGACAAAAAAATCCTATAAAAATAAAATAAAATCAGGCACCTCAGCTGGTGTAAATCAGCACTGCCTAACTCCAGTGGAGCTTGCCTTAGGCAGGGGTGGAAATTTTGAGGTATTTCTAGTACAGGGATGGCAGGTTTATTGGAAGTCATTAAAATTCAAGCCTTATTAAAAAAAAAAAAAAAAAAAAAAAAAGTAAATATTCCAGACTACTCCCAGGACCATCCTCCATCCAGACTCCCTCAGTCAATCACTGGAAATGCTAAGACAGAGATGCTGATAGCACTGACTTTTGGTTTATTTGAGTCCATTAACAAAATAATTTACACCTACCATAGCTAATCCCTGTTTTAGTATGAATAAATGTAAAGCCTCATTACTGATCCCCTTTCTGTGTCACTTCTTCCCTTACATGCTTGCCTTCAGCTGGCAGAACACACTGCTGGCAGGTATGACTGGTGTGTCATACTTGAGGTAAGACATTAAAAAGAATTTCCCTTGGAAGGGGGTAAGGGTCCCCAATTTTTCTCCACTCAATGGCTTGGGAACTGCATGGTTTTGCTCTGGTGCTTCAAAAGCAGCCATAATGCCTGAAGAGCCACCAGAGGCACTGCTATGTGCTGGATCACACCCATGGCCTCTCCAGCAGTTTCATCAGGGACCAAAATTCACCAACTTACTGACACACTCAGAGGACTTGGAAAAGAAAATTGGCTTTGATCTTCCTTGGTTCTTGAATTGCAGCAGATTGCAGACCCTGATGTTGAGAGGCAGCAGGGGAAGATTGGGAACAGGGCACTGTAGCCACTAGACATGCAAAAGCTGATTTATTTCTCTAACAGTTGCTGCAGTTTGGTTCTGCTTTAACCAGCCAGAGAGGAAACCCAACACCATCTACAATATCAAAGTGACAGTTCATCCATCACGGCTCAAAGCCTGCACATCCCTGCCTGTCCTCAGCAATTTGCTAACTGAGGTGGGTGCTTTGAGTGCAGCAGTCCCAAGAGTCAGTTTTACTGGACATTAGAGCAGAGATCCCTATGATCCCTTAAGAACTAAGCAGCCAAAGAACCTCTGTAGATGCCCAGCTGTATTTGACTCCTAACGGCAGTAACTTGCTTGGCTGTTATGAACATTAAGCCTTGAATAAGTATAGAAAAGTCAAAGCAATACATATAGGTAAAGGAGCCACTTGTAAAAAAGGTTGAGAGAATTCAAAAAGTCCTTTATTTATTATAAACAAAGAAGTTGATCCTTCACTTTGATCTCATCTATCCTTCCATCCCACAGAAAATAGAGAAGTGGAATACACAGACCCAAGAATGCCAAGTAGGGAAGAGAGAAAAGAAAAAGCCAGATCACCAAGGTAAATGATTGACTATGAGCTATTCACTAAACAGGATGATGACACAAAGTTTTGTGTGTGGATCTTCCCCTGATCTGAGACAGCCTCTTCACCAAAGATCCCAAAGCCTCCTGCACTCATTTCACATCCCTGACCTGCTGCCAGTGCTGAGGAAAGAGCCATGCAGCTTTACACTCAGAAAAATAGTCCTCATGAAGTATGACCAGAAACAGCAGGGCTGAAATGACAATCATTAGGAAAGGGCTGGAGAGCAAGAAATACTCCCCAGAAGTATTTCTTGGCTGGGCAGGATAAAAGATGTCATGGATCCACTTATATATGAAGCCCTTCTGCCAATCAGATAGTGTCTGGAGGGGCAGCTTGCCCCTCTGTGGGAATCTAATTTCAGACACAAGATCACTGGATTTCCTTTTTCCTCAGAGCAGGCTGTATCTGCAGATCAAAGCCCTGCTGGGAGCTGGTACAGAGTATATTCTCACTTGGATGGAATTGTAGCTGCCATGAATGCAAACATGGCAAGAGGAGAATACATCCTTTATGTGACATTTCCCATGTTTTTCTGACCACTCATATTGCTAGCCAGAAGAAACAGATTTAAAGGGCAGATTTAGTCAAATTCTGCTCTTTGTGCTTTTTCTCTGCTATTGTGGTGCTTTATTAAGGGTGATGAGGGATCTACCCCACCCACCCCAGTCATCCTCCAGAGCAGGTAATATATAACTCCATTCATTGTGATGCTAACGAGTTCTATTTAGCTGTATTTAACTGGATATCATGACTCCACGAGATGACCTTTCACTCCTGGGAAGTAGTTTTAAATTTGATCCACAGCAAAGGAAAATCCCTCCAATTCATTGGCTGTGAAAGGTCACAAGTGAAATGTGTTTTGATGGTATCTGCTTGTGGTTCAGTTCTCAGTATACCTGAGCATCAAGCTGGTCTGAATCAGCTTTTGTGCTGGCAGTCTGAGTACCAGGCACCCTGAGAAAGCACTGTGGAAAAGGCAGCCAAGCCTCTGGCAGTGCCAGTTGGTGTAGGCAGTGCTTGGAGAGGAGATGCCCCATTGAACCCCAGGAATGTGCTACCCAGGATGAAACACAGAGGGCCTACTCAGCTGTGTTTTTATGAAAATATTAAAAAATGCAAGTAATATTCAATGTTAGATACAAGCATGCAAAGATCTTGTGTAAGCATCAGCCAGTGATGCCACAAAATACATTTGTAAATGTGACTTCCAGAACAAAAATGGATAGAGAGAAAAGGAAAGGACTAAAATTGTGTTCACACTGTGATGTTAAAACTTCACTGGCACCTCTTCTCCCCTTGGCTAGCAAGTCCATACAAGCCATTCAGCTTGGAATTTCAAAATAAAAGACTGCCAAAAAAATTCATCTTGTCTATCCTCCCTCTGTTGTAGCCATTCCCCATGCAGAAAGTGTAGGGGCTTCTTTAGCTCTTCTCATCAAAAAATATTTGACACTGTGATGTGGTGTACCATATACAGGGTGGGAAGAAGTGTTTCACTAATTTCTCATTACTTAATGTTGGCATTATAGCAAAGACTGGAGTTATCAGTCAAAAAACCCCAACCAAACAAGCAAGCCACCCCACCAAAGCAGTAAGAAAATTATCCTCCTAAAAGCTTTCAGTTAAATGGGCAAGGGCTAAGAACTGTCAGTCCACTTTTACACCCAGAATAAGGGAGACACAGGTGGCTGAAGAGAATTCCTCTCTCACACCAGCATGTGGCAAAGCTCAGATCCCAACTTGAACACTCCCTGCCTGAGTCACCCTTCCAAATCATAACAGGTGTATTAGATGTAAGAGAAACCAGAACTTAAAAACGATAAAAAGCACCAAAACCAACACTACAATGGGAAAGCTCAGTCACCAAGTTGTGGTAGAAAAGCAACTGTTTTTGTGGCAGCTCTGGTCAGATTTGTACCGCAGTGAGCTACTGCTAAGGTATTAAATGAGGTCTCTTGGTATTTAAAACTCCAAGGAGCACCCTCAAAATCAGTCTGAAAAGTGGCCTGAAAAGACCTTTCCCTTCCCTTCCCTAAAATCCTAGAACATTTGAAACCCTTTGCTCAGACTAGGGCTGAGGTCACATTAGCCAACATGAGGAAAAAGAACAGCCTTTGCACCTGCCTAGACATGTCCAGTCTATAAAAGAAACCAAACCAGGCTCAAAAAGTGAATATTGCCAGTAACTGACTCCCCTGCTGATTTCTGACTGTGACAGTATAGGAAAACAACCAAGTGAATGCCAAGCCTGTCAGGGACAATGAGCAGCCTCAGGATTCAGAATCAAAGGTTTTGCTGCCATCAGGGTGGTGATGCTAAGTCTCAGGAAGATGGTGAGCAACCAACCTGTTGCCATCAGCCAGGGATGTCTCCTTCCTAAGGGAGCAGTGACAGCTGCAGGGAGCAGGAGGGTAAAAAGTATTTGAAGTGCAGGAGCTTAAAGGCAAAAACAACTCTGTGACTAAAAATCCATTAGTTTGTCTCACCTAGAGCCAAATCCATTCACTCACAGCATGCTCAAGGCATCCCCACAATACACTCAGTTCCAGTGAGGTCTCTGGGCTCATCCAAGGAAAGAGGACAGCCAGGAGTTACCACAGAAGACAGTCCTGCCACACATACCAGAGAGTGCTGTATCCACCATGTATGAGAGCTACAGCCAGAGCACAGTGAATTCTTACTTTACTACGAACTCATGGCACCCAGCACAGGAGAACTGGGACAGACAAAAATAAGGATGCAATGTGTGTTCTCAGTCAGATCAAATTCAAGGTGACTTTGGTACAGCACTGGGACAAAGAAGTACAGACTATATTCCTACCTTGAAAGCAGAGCCCATATTCCTACCTTGACACCTCCCCTGTGGAAGAGGAAGGAGCAGTGCATAGCAGAACGACTCCAGCTGAGAGCTCTCAAGAATCTCAAGTTCAGCCAAGTTTCAGGTTTTAGTGCTGTAAAAAAAACCCCAAAGAAACAACAAACCCAACCCAAAAAACCACCAACCAACAAAACCTTCTACACAAAACAAAAGCACAAGGCCTAGTCCAAGTGTGACCCTGCCTTTGTGTTACAGTCAGAATAAAAAATAAGTAGACCAGGGCCACTCAGCCCTTGCAGTTTCTGACCTAAAATGCAGAAGAAATACACAGGGTGGTGAGTTAATAAAACACACCTGCAATAACTTCTTTTGGAAACATGCCTCAGCTGAGGTACCTGGCTTCACTCCCAACACTTAGTAACAATCCCCAAGTGTCAGTGACTGCTGTTTAACAGACAGCACCATTTCCAGGGGGTCCTAAGAAAACCTGAACTGACAGATTTCTTTTTTGAAACACTGTAATAACTTATAAAGCTGTCAAAGTTTATTATTATTATTTAAAATATGTTCCTATGTAAGTCCTTGTATGACAAATTTTAGCCAGCAGGTAATTCTTAAAATCAAGACTCAAGATAAACTCCAGGAAGCTAAAAACATGCAGAAGCTCTGACACCTCTTTAATTAGAAGTTTGTAACCAGGTACAGGTAAATGACTAAAATGTTCTTGGTTTGAGGCTCTTTGCTGTTAAAATATCACTAACACCTCTGGTATATTGTTCATAAAATGCTTTTATGCAGCTGAACAGACACATCTTTCTAATACGGAGTTCAAAAGCATAATCATCCTAACGAGTCCTTATCTGCCTCTTGTGCCTCTAGTCCTGTTTGCTCTTAAATGCTGTAGGTTAAGTAAGTTTGCGTAAACTGGAGCTCTTACTTCTGATAGGAAAGCCAAAACACAAAATAGAGTTGTGACTTACAAAACTACTTTTTGACCAGTTTAGACATAAATGGTCAATTCCAGAAGGGCTTGTGGATCCAACTAAACTTCAAGCTGCCTTTGCCTTGGGACCTTACTTTGACCTTTCCCCTCTGAATAAATAAAATTCTGTACTCTGCAATTATAGGCTGTTGCTGAAGTTCCTGTTTCAAATGCTCCTGTCATTGCTGCTCTTGCACAGCTTTTTAATTCCTTACTGCTCCGTCTCAGGTGTTTCTACAGACCTGCACAGACCATTCTGATTGATCTCACCTTTCCCTTGGAATAGATTTTCATGTAATTCTTTCATAGTGAGTTCCAAATCTTGTCTCACTTCTGATATATAACTATCATAAAGGAAGGCCAAGTCTGGCTTGGGTTAGAGCTTAAGAAATAGTCAGATGTAGATAAAACTAAAAAAAAAAAAAAGTGCTTTCTTTGTTGTTTATCTTTATGGAAACTGTCATAATCCCTAAAGATGTCCTTTGTTTTCACTTCTGTCAAGTACTTTAATTTCCCCATTCAATTTAAAACCCCAAAATCTAAATAGAATAACTGAAGGAAAAGTGCTGAAATCTTAGGACATACCTAACATGTAATGTAGTGCAGAGCTATCTGAGCCACCATTAGATTATCTAGTCTAGATGTCAGAAATTATGTATACACCAGGGCCACTGGCACCAGAGCTGCCTCTAGGATCACTGACACATCTCAGAATTTTCTTCTCTGTGCTTCACAGCCATCCTGAGCTCCAGCCTCAGCCCTGCAAGGGGCTGAGCACCACAACACTGAGCAGCTTCAAGAGGAGCTGAAGGGGCCCAGGATCCTGCTGGGTTGAGCACAGGCTGAGTGATGTTGTGGGTGGATGCTTCCTGAAGCGCAGTTAAATTCACTGAGGCTTGGGTTTTCTGCCAAATAAACGCCAGCTGAGGAAGTTATGCCTGCCCAGAGGCTTTCTTCAATGTACATGTTCTACTTAAAAAAAGAAATTCTACTGTAAGTTTTGTGTTCATAAACTGGTGTTCTCCTTTTTCTTCCTCTTTAGCCCTCTCTGACTTCTGCCCTCGCTCCTCAGCTGCCAAGAAAGTGCCCCTTTGTGTGCGGAAATGCCCAGCAGTTCACAGAAGTTAACTAGAAAAGACACATTCAGCCACTTTCTGTCAAAATGCCTTGACACTCTCTTTCTGTCCAAAAGACCCTTTTGCTTTGGAAAAGCCCCCATTGAACACCTCCCCCCTTTCACCTCCCTCTTGAACTTACCCTGCAACAACAATGCAAAATAAATAAGTAAAAGAGGCACCCTTCTCCCCTGCCCCCAGCCTTTGCTGCAGTATTTTGTTGTTGCCATCTTCACTATTAATTTTATGCAAGACACTTACAAAGTCCAGAGTGGTGCAAAACTGATGCTGCTTGGTGTTATATTCACAGAAATTCTATTCCTCTTTCATAACATTTTGCTTTTGCCTCGGTGTTGTTTTTATTTGGTTTCTTTGGCTGTGAGAAGAGATCCCCCCGTGCATGAGCCCCTCTGGGTGTGTGTGTCACACTCTGCACTGAGAGCTCCTGGGCACAGCCAGCACAGGCCAGAACAGAAACTCGAGGCTGCTCCTTTGGCTTGAGAAATAGTTAATTGCAGATGGATCATCTCAAAATCAAACCACAGCTCTGGAAGACCTCATCATTTTGATCAAGGTTTTAAAGTCCTTTGGATGCCCATTTCTGCTCAAAGATACTCAGTGTCTGGTTTGATTCCTATTAAGCTGTGATATGTTAAGACAAGTGCTAATGGCACTGTGTAACTAAACCTTAGTGTTTTTTTACCTTATAAAACTTTCTGAGACAGGCCCAGGAACAGGTCCTGCACTGGGTAAAACAAACGTGTTAACTCAGATCCCGTGTTAATGGGCAAATTTATTTCTGGATCCACTTTGGCCAGAAATTGAGGGGCTCTGCCCAATGTGTATCATCTGGCTAGAAATTACTGGAGGTTTTACACAAGGATAGGCTCTTTGGAATTTGTAGCTATGTATTTTTAATACTGTCAATAAACTACTTCCTTGAGACACAGAAGGGCAATAATGGGAGCTGTTAACAAAGTGTGAAAAGAAACGGGCAAGCAAAGGTTAATCACATGGCTGTCCACTAATGACCTCTCCAGCCCCGAGTTTAAACCCTCCGCTACTTGTAAAGACCAATCACGTGAATAATTTCCTGTCTGAGGTAGTCTTTATGGTTAAGAATAAAAGCTGAGCTTATTGTGAAAAGAAAGTGCTCAGCAGGGGAGAAGGTTATTATTTTTAAGCTGATCTAAACACCTGGGTTTCTCAGTAGACCCTATTAAACTTCCTCCATTATGTCTAAAGATTTCAATCATTCCTACCACAGTAGTAAATTAGTGTATTACTGCTTAAAGCAGATAAGCTGTAGCGATGGGGACATCCTAAGCTGATGCTGCTCACCCACCCTGAAGAGAGGACTATGCAGCCGGCTCCTTCACCATAAATAAGGCAACAAGGCCTGATGCCATCCCAGAATATTGTCTTCTTTCAGTGTGTTGAGGTGTGAGAGGAACATTGGCTCCTGCTGCTGCAGGGCCATGGCACAGACCAGGCCTGGGGCATGGGAAGGTGCCTGTAAGTGGGCTGCTCTTGGAGCAAGTGGTGCCTGAAGCTGTATGGCATGGGAAAGCTTCGCAAAACCTTGCCGCCATCTCTTCTAGATACCTCCAGTGACAGCCAGAAGAAAAGCAGAGAATACAGAAATATGAGATATTCCTGCTTGAAGGTTTAGCTTTTGTAGCAAAAGGAGTTCCTTGAGTGAGAAAAAATAATACTGTCCTGGCCAGTGGCTCTCTGCCCTCACTCCCTCTTTCTTCTCCTCTCACCCCCACATTATTAATGAGATTTATTTTGTTCTCTTCTTGGAGTTCTGATTCTGGAAAATGCCTGGAGATCAGACTGTGCACAGAGGGAGTATGCAGCCTCCATTCCTCCCATCACAGCTGGCTGCTGCTGGGATCCTCATAGCTCTCCAGCACACCCCCACCCAAAGCAGCACAGAGCAGGGCTCCTCAGTGAGGCCAGCAGAGCCCAAGCCCTGGCCAAGCATCCCTCCTGAGACTTCACACAACGTGTCTGCTGTCCTGACTGTGGTTTGTTTATGGGCTCGTATATAAAGAGTGCCAGATTCTCAGCCAAGTCCCATTTATCTCTGAGTAAACTCCACCTATGCCATTTATTTCAGCCCTGATTTACACACATCAAACAAAATACCTGCAAATCTTTTCCCTTCTCAACTTGCCCAAAACATCTCGCCTGGCACTTTTAAACCAAGACAGTCTGCAAGAGTTGTAAAATGAGTGTGAAATTTTAACTCAGGTCAACGTAAAGTGCCCACCTTACAGTCTCAGGAGGGAATGATATTATACCTTATTAACCCGCTGAAAATGCTGCCTAGAAACTGTTTGATATTGCACGGGTGGTGGCACTGCTTTTTCTACTTAATAAATGGAGTCCTTGAGTTTTCCAAGGGCACACGAGAGAGAAACTCTTCTGTTCTGTAAACAACTGTGTGTCCAGTTTCCATGCACGGATACCCAATTTGTGCATGCAACTGTAGTTATTGTGCATTCAAAGGGGGCACACCACTAGTCACGGGCCTGGGCTTCTTGCCAGTTTAAAAGTCAGCCCTTCTGTATGTAGAAAGAGAAAGCAGTATCCAATAGAAACAGTGCTCTGCATGCACTCACAGCTCTTATTCAAGGTTCTCAGAACAATGTCTAACTGTTAATCTTCCCAACACTGCCGTGAGGCAGGGAATATTTTATCTACATTTTACAGTCAGAGGAAACTGAGGTTAAGTGACTTGCCCAAGGTCAAAAGACAGATTTAATGACAGGCTCAGGGTCTAGCCATGAGAATATGCTGCCCTGACACTGCCTGCTACACCTTGGAGTGAGTGAGGAGAAAAAGCATCCTTCCCGCAACACCCGAGCACTGTCGTTTGCTAAAGGTCTAATCCAAGGAAGCGCAAACAAAAATCTGCCGTGGTGCCAAGATTAGGGAAATATCTCCTCTGTGGTTGGGCTCTTTTTGTGTTGTAAATGCAGAGGCTGAAATTTCCAGAGATGTGGATGCCCAATTTCCGCTAACATTAATAAGCTGATGTGTCCAAATCCTGTAGGCAGCTTTGAAAGCCTGTTTGTGCTTTCCCTCTTCCTACTATTCAAGCATAGAGTAAGGTCAGGGCTTTCCCATACCCTCTCCCTTCTCTGCCGGTGGAAAAATTCTGGCCATACCTTCACTTACTCTGCAGTGAATGGATAATGTCACTGGGGATTGATTGATCTAATACCCACAAAAGGCCAGAGGAGAGATTCCCTTGGTTGCCACAGATACTGGATCAGGACCTTATCTTTTTATGGCACTCATATCACTCTCACTATTTTAATATCTGAACATCTTGTGGTTTATAATATATTCCACTTCCTAACTCACCCATGAGATACAGAGGTAGCATTAATCACTTAATCCCATTTTACAGATGATGAACTGAGGCACATCAGACTCCATACTCATTTCAGTCTGAACTACTCTGAGACACTCTTGGCATAGGCAAGGGGACGAGATAAGCACCTGCAGCCAGAGATTTAGACACTGTCTTAGGAGGGACACTACAGCAAGAATGAACAGCTCTTTGGAAAGTGCCTTTTTTAAACGTTGACTGCAAAGGGAACCCGGATGATGAGGTAGTTAAATTCCCTCCCTTCGAGACAGATACTGCTGGGTCAGGCGAATCCCTCCCAAAATGAGTTGCCCAATGCCATGGAGAAAGCTTGTGGCAAAGGAAGAAATTAAGTCCCAGACACAATCACAAGGCTATTTTCCTTGGACTGAGCTTTGATTTCAGGTAAAGGATTTTTTTTGTTCAGGCAGGAAAAAATACTAATAAGTTTAAAACTATCAGCTTTGCTTGGATTAGTCACTGGGAATCTCAGCAGCCAGGCTCTTGAGCTCTGGCCTCTTTGACTTTCGTATGTTTAGATGTTCAGGCCCTAATGAGTTGATCTCGTTGATCTTTAGGTATCTATTCATATGCAAATCCTGGCATTCTATTTCTGCTAAATAGTCTTTGTATTAACACATGAAATAAATTTTTAAAAAAGGAAAGTCAGGCTGTGGTAAATCCTCATACTTAGGTTTGTTTGCATTTGGATAAATGATCATGGTTCCTCTTTATATGATCTTGCTGTACCCGTTAGGAAAAGGAGGGGGAGGGTCGGGTGGGTGTTGAGAAATCCAACTTTTAATCTCTTCCACAACATGAAATGTTTTATCAAAATTAAAAAAATAAATGTCCAAGAACTGAGAGATAAAGATGCAAAAATATGGTAATTCCTCAGTTTCCTCTCTGGCCACATTTTTAAAATTACTACAGAACTGTCCTCATTCTAGTGTCCTCAGTGGTTTGTCCACTAAAAAGATCAAATGTGTCTTCTAAGGCCCCAAAAACCACGGCCTGCCACAGGGAGGATGCCTTTTCACAGCAGATTTTGCAGGTTCACGGTGCATGTGCATGTGAGAGACCTGTACATCACTGTGCCACGCCAGCACACACTCGAGAGATTTTGAGCATGAATCCTGACCCCAATAGTGAATGAAAAGCACTCAATGACTTCAAAGGGTCTGGGATTTCACCCATCATTTTTCAGACTCTGAAGCTTGCAATCATTAGTGGTTTGTTCTAAAAGTGGTGGCTGCAGAGCAGTGAAGTCATATGGGAATTTCATTCAACTCTGTGACAAACTTCTGCTATCTCTTTTTAAACCCTGTGTACTGTGCAGTTATGTATATAATGCCTAGAATACAGTTATATATTATATATATATATAAATTTAACTAGATTAGTCACAGAGAGTAGTCTGAAACACAGAAACACACAAAAACTCTTGCAGGGCCTTGAAACCTACTCTGGGCACTACATATATACTTGTACCTATTTATGGATGTGCGTATACACTTAAAAGTTCCAAAAAATCTCAACCTTCATTTGAACAACTTGCTTGGAGTTGTAGCTGAGTTTCCTTTGCTAAAGAAAAGCTGTTTAGGAGCAAATGCAGGTTGTAACAAAATGTTAGGAACAAACTGTCCAGGATCTTCTTTCACAACAATCCCACGCGCTTACAAATCTCCCTTTAAGAATAAAGTGGTAGTGCAAACACCTAATTAAAAAAACGGCTTGTATTCAGAGTTACTAATTAAAAATCCTCATGTTCCCCCGACTTTTTCCCCCCTCTGTGGAAATCTGCAAGTTATTTAATTGAAGTCCCATTTTGTCGGTGCAGATGCACGAAGTGTCTGAATCATCAAACAGATTTAGGGTGTTTTGATTGTTGTGTGTGCCTCATTGCTATTCCCAGAATGTCGAGCTGAGCTTATGCTGATCGGCAGGACTTAGAAGCATGAAACAGTAAAAGAGTCCTTTCTTCTCATCCCAGCCCCATCCCCCTTGCCCCCTGGATTTACATTGAAACTTTGCCAATCTCAGATCGCACTCTGTCTGCTGCCTCTGCATTAAAATGGAGCCGCTTGCCTGTTTCTTTGGCCCCACACTCCATCTTCAGATTCCCCTTGGCTGCCCTAAGACGCCCCTCATGTTGCTTCAGAGAAACTTCTTTAAGAAGACAATTTCACTTTCTGTCCATTTTTTTCCTCCTTCTTTTTCTTTTTCAAATAAAAATCCTTCTCTGTTTTTACATTTGTGCTCTGTGTGAAAAGAAAGGAGACAGAGGAGGAGAGAAAAGCCTGTTTTCGTCTAGAGGTGAAAACAGCCTGGTGAGCAGCAGGTGCAAAGCCCCAAAGCAGCTGCTTTCTGCTCTCAAGTTGAAGCGCCTTGGTCCCCCACCCTCCACGCCAAGAGCACTTCATATAATCCTCTCATGCAATTCACACTGTAATTGCAGATATCCAGACTGCTAGGGCTCATTTTATTATTATTTTTACTGATAACAAGATCTGCAAACAGGGGGACCAGTCGTAGTAATTAGTTGTGTGTCGCTAGGCAGCTTCTGCAGAAGCAACTTGGATTCTTTTCCTCTCTTTTTCACTCTTTTTAGGGAGGGGAGGGCAGGACTGCTTTGCCCCCTCCTACCTCTCCTCTTTTTACCCCCTTGAAGGCCACTCAAAGTAGCACATGGGGAACTTTCCTGCTGGCTCTGTTGGGTCCCTTTATTATCTCGCCTGCCTCTTTCACTCCTTGAGTCGAAGGCTGTTGGATGGGTGCTAGCAATGAAGATTATTGTCTTGAGGACCAGCTTGTTTTCTCAAGGCTCTGCTTGTTACATTGCTAATTATGGGTCTATGGGATCCTTTTCTGATATTTGACTAAGTGGCATGGATTACTGTGTAATCATTTCCCACTGGGGAGGGGGATCTTTATTATTATTATTATTATATACCTCTGGACAACTTTTCAGTTGCTTTTATTTAGGTAATTGCTCTTCCCTGTAATCCAGGAATTCTTATTTTTTTAATCATATTATGGATTTCACCAAACACTATTTAACATGTTAATTACTGGTAAATACACACTTCTTTTTCCTTTCTGTTCAGAGTGAATACAGATCCTATGAATGTGCTGTTTGTCATCTGTACCCCTTATGTGTTATCTCTGTCTAATAGGACACTGTTGTTTAAAGAATGAAAAGACTGAACATGGACATTTGGCTCCAAACTTTTGTTTTAGATTAGGGCTTAATGAGTTTATGCTTTTTTTTTCTGTTTTATTTTTCAAGCCAAAATATAAAGGAATAAAAATCAGTTTGATGACATAATTATTTTTAATAACCTGAACAGATTTTGCAGTGCTGAGACACCATACAAAAGCCTGGAAAATGGGATCCTTTATTTACTTGCAGAAAGCTTGATCCAGCTGCCATGAAGTCAAGGCAAATTTTCCACTGAGTCAGAGAAACTCAAATCAGTGTGGAAGACCAGACAAGTTTCTTCCAGAGTGTCCTGGTAACACACCAGGGTCCAAACGGACAAGAGTGGTTCAGACAGAGGGGAGTGGAGTGGGGAGGAGATTCCAGCATTATTCAATTACTAGAAATATTTTCAGTTCGCCTTAAAATAGCTTATTTTCCTGGCTTATGCCAACTGTGATTTTTTTCAAGTAACTGAGATCTTTCTTTTATGCTGCAGTCCCACATTTTGATAAATAAAACTACTGCTAAACTGACCATTGTAAAAATAAAAAAAAAATTTAAAAGGTTGAAAGTCTCAAAAGCTCCAATAACCCCACTGCAAGAGTGCTGCTGGGAAAATGGTGTTGGGGTACAGTGACTTTAAGGAACCTCAAGTCAGATTGACATGGAACTGGAAAGGTAAAAGAAATACCTTATTTTGGGTACTGGATTAGTGAATTCAGACTGAGATGTAAATGAGAACAGTCTAAGGCTGATTTATTCTGTGCCATTCTAAGATGTCAAAGAATCTTTCTGGCAATGAGGAACACCCCAAAGCACTGGTGCCCTCTGGGGACAGCTCTTCTCATGGGCCACGGCTCATATGTCAGGATGTTGAGTTTCACACCTTTTTATGGCTTTTTTTCAATCACTCCAAAACTGGTGTGGCAAAAACTTTCAGCTGAGCTATGCAGGCCAGCTAAGTGTTGTCAGAATCCAATGCACTATGACAATAATCCAGCCAAAAGACATTGTGCTGGTGCAAACCCTCCTTATTTATTACATTCTTTTATAAACAGATACTTGCCTAAAAAAAGCATAACAACTCTGAACTCTGCAGCTTCTGATTTGTTTGCCTACAAAGTTGCATGGCTTAAGACCCATTTGTTTTTAAAAATGGCTTGGTAGCCTCTTCTCATATTTCAGCCCAAAGAGCTGCTGGACTTGGAGCAAAGTAAACACAGTCCAATACTATTTCTCAGCAGTCAGTCCAAAAGTGCTTTTCCCTGGGGGGGCCAACAGGGATGTCCACAAGCTTTCAAAATAAACATAATTCAAGGTGACACTGGCACACCAGGACTTGCATTAAGGATATGTCAGAAGAAGTAAATTGCAGGCTGGCAGAACGGGAGAGAGCCAGTCAAGTGATATTGTGAAAAAAAACCCCAGTGTTGGTTCCTATAAAACTTTCAAGCAGTTCAATTGGTTCAGTGTAAATGCTGTTGGCTGTAAAACTATTCTGGATTTAATCTATAGTGTCAAAAGATTTTGCATTCTTTGCCATTAGAAATGTGAACTTCTTAGAGACACTCCTGAAGATGAGATTTATTAGGCTAAAAAATGACAACTCCTGGCTATTTCCTGGAGAAACGTATTATTCCATCTCAACTAAAATTAAAACAGGTCAAGTAAACAACTCTGAAAGCTGGAAAACTCAATTTCTTGCCCATCCAATTATGCCTAGCTAGACCAGCCTGTACAATTTTCCATTATGACTGTTATGAACTGTGTGTGGTCCCTTGACTGTACCATACGAGCTGGAGCGCTGGAGCACAATAAGGCATGTTAGAGGCTGTCAGCGTGTTTTAGGATCTCCTAATACTTGTTCACTGTAATCACACTGCTGTGTACAATATAGCATTTGAGATGACCCTTTGAACAAAATTTCTTATTTACATCTACAGACTTTGGAAAAGTTTAGATTGAGACATAAAAAATGTTAATTTTTTTTCCCATTAGATGCAATCAAAACTTTGGGTGCTAATATAGGAGCTTTCTTCTTAGTCCTTCATTGTGGCCTTAACTGTGCTTTCAGGCTTCCCTTTTCATCCATGTTTACTTATGCATGGATTTTTTTTTTTAAATACTGACCTGCTTTGCCCCATGATTACCTATCCTGCATTCTGGTTGCTTTGCTGTAATTTGTTTGTTTACTCTTTCAGCGTTGCTTGAGTAGAACATTGCAAAATCTTTTTAAGCTCCAAATAACCTCCAGCTCTTAAAGAATCCATTTTTATTTAAATCAAAGCAATAAAATCCAACCAGCTTTTCATTCTCTTGCTCCTCTCAATGCACACATACTTTCCAGCAGTTTCAGAACTATAGAGCCATCCTAAAGAAAGCAGCTCGTATTTTCATCTCAGCATTTACCATTTTTTTAATAGTGCAAATGGGCTGCAAGAACAATCCTTCCACAGCAAATTGGGAAGTTACAGCACTGGCTTGGGAAACCAGTGACAGGGAGCAGCAGCACAAGCAGGATTTTCAGAAGGTGAGAATTCCCTCATCACATGCAAAGGTATGGAAGATTTTTCAGAAAGGCCAGCAATGAAGGAAAAAAAGTCTTGTTTGCCACGGTCACAACTTGGTGCCAAGGGTCTGAGGGGCAGTATGCTCAGACTGGGGCAGGGTGGGATGTAAAAACTGCTGGGAGATGTCTGCAGTAGTGGGAAGGGTGCAGAGATCCTTGGGCAAGCATGTCCTGTCTCATTTTGGGACACCACTGCATAGAAGGTCAGGGCTTAATGTGGAGAGGCTGGACTCAGCCAAAGTGGCATGAGGCCTGCAAAGCAGGAATGGCATCCATAATCACATTAATTACAGCCATTGAGGTATCATGCAGGAATAAGAAAGGCTCAGTAGTCCAATGTGTACACCTCTGTGTTGCTATCAGCCCTTTCCCTGCAGGTTAACAGCAGTATAGGTGTGTGTCTGTGGGGACTGTATGAGGGAGGAGCTGCTCCCTTCTCCCCTCCTTTAACTCCTTGCAGTGCCAGGATAAGTTACCCAAAGAGGTCTCCTCACATGCCACTTCTGCTGCAAGTGTCTCCTCCATAGCTGATCCCTTGTCCCCATATCATTTTCTCATTAAGTACCAAATGGCCAACCCAGCTCCTGGCCAACTCTGATCCTTGTGATTATTTCAATCAAAAATACTTTTGGGCTTTGCCTCTCCCTTGGGAGGATAAATCTTCAAAAATGGTCCCACCAAACAACTCAAAGGGGTGGGCAATAACTCACTCACCAGGGTGCTGACTGGACCCTCAGCCTGCTGTTGTGGGGAGAGCTCTGGTGTCCTCAACCTGCCTATATCTCTCTGCTGTCTCTGGCATTGCTGTAGCATCAGGGAAACTGATGCTTGCACAAGTCCTGCTCCATGCCCAGAGCTCTGGGATTCTGTAATAATGCTACAAGATGTAACATAAATAAGTGCAGTACGTGGGCAGGCAGACACCACCCAGTGATTTGCATGTGCAAATACCTGCACAAAATTTAAAGGCTGCTTGTGAAACTAAGGCTGTAAGTATTGCTGAGGCTTCAAAGCAGTAAAAACCACCATTAAAGCAGTCCATTAAAACACAATTACACACAACACTAACACACCTAACTGCTGTGGATCCAATACAGCCATTTCCAAACTGGTCTGAAAGATTTCATATGACAGGTTTCACATTTTGTGCAATTGTTCTCCACTGGTTTTATCTTTGTATGAACAGAGCAGCACTGGAAAAACCCAGGTAAAACTGGGGCCCCATCCTGGTAGTCAACATAAAAAGTCATAGGAATAAATATCTTATTTTCATAGGAAGAGATATCTTAATTTCAGCAAATTTAAATAGACACATTGAGGCAAAAAAGTGGGAAAGGAAACAAAACTGGGTTAAGGGACTTGCCAGAGGTTATAAATTAGGTCAATACCCAGGGCTTCAGAGCACTGGTCCAGTGACACATCCACTGCACAGCCCTGCCTCACGCTGACCCAAACACTGAGTCTGGTTTCCTCCCGTCTGCACAACACTTACGACACCTACTAATTTTCTACTCTCACCAGCAATGAGGACAAAAGGCAGATGACTGGATTTTGTTCCTCTGTGACTGCCAGCTTTTCACAGCCCTTCCACAAGCTTGAATAACACGTGTTGCATCTGGAGGGCTGAGGGCCATATTTTAAAGTCCTCACCACCCAGCAGCTCCTCCAGGAACACTAACGGGAAGCAACCACCAGCCAGATGCTCAAAATAGCTCAGCACCAACTTGCTGAGATCTTTGGCCATTTACACTGGAGTCTGAGAGAGAACAGAAAGATTTTGAAAGTCTGCACAATGTAGCCTTCTGGGTATTTTTAGTATAAATGTTCTTCAAGATCCAGTACTTGTAAGCCAAATATTTAAGGAGCCTTGGTAGTTGAGCTGTGGGCTATCTGGTTATAAAGCTCACCTATCTATGGGAAAATGAACTATTTTGCTGTACAAACAGAAGTGCACAAATTCTGTGCCATGATAAAAGGGCTTTTCAAAAAATTGCAAATAGTAACACTTTTCAGAGACAAGTAAAAGGCCTACTCCATTCCCCCACATTTTTGCAATGGGAACCTGTCCTCATGAGAATCACAGAAATTATTAGGTGGGAAAAATATCTTTAAGATAATTAAGTCCAACCATTATCCAGCACTGCTGAGTCCTCTGCTAAACTACATCCCTAAGTGCCTTCTCTACACTTCTTCTAAATACCTCCAGAGATGGGGACTCCACCATTTCCCTGGGTAGTACTTGACAGCCCTTTCAGTGAAGAAAAATTTCCTAGATTATATCTAATCTAGACCCTCTCTGGTGCAACTTGAAGCCATTTCTTCTTGTCTTATCCCTTGTTCCTTGGAGAAGAGGCTAATGCTTACCTGGCTACAACCTCCATTCAGGGAGTTGTAGAGAGTGATAAAGTCCCCTCTGAGCCTCCTTTTCTCCAGGCTAAACACCACCAGCTCCCTCAGCTGCTCCTCACAGGACTTGTGCTCCAGACCCTTCCCCCTTCTGTTGCCCTTCTCCTGACTTGCTCCAGCCTCTAAATGTTTTTTGTAGTGAGGTGTCCAGGACTGGACACAGATCTTGTGACGTGTGGCCTCTCCAGTCCCAAGTCCAGGGGACAGTCACTACCCTGGTCCTGCTGGCCAGACTATTGATGGTACAAACCAGGTGCCATGGGCTTTCTTGGCCACCTGGGCACACACTGGCTGGTCCTTACCCATACACACCAACCCTATCATCATCATCATCAAGCGGTAGACAGTCAAACCACTCCCTAACACACAGGACTACCCATGACCTCTCCTTCCTCGCCTGACCCTTCCGAAGAGTTTACAGCCATCTCACTCCAGTTGTGTGAGTCATCCCACCATGCTCCATGATGGCAAGGATGTCACAGTTTTCCTGCTGCACCGCGGCTTCCAGCTCCTCCTGTTTGTCACTCAAGCTCCCTGCCCTGGTGTCCCTCAAACATCTGTGTGCCTCCCCCAGGCTCATCTGCTGGGACCCTGGGGCCCTACACCCATCTCATGCATCAAACAGGAGGGTGGCTCCCAGTGTTAGCAGTGCCCACACTCACCTCCCCCTAGCCAAAGCTAAACTCCAGCTTTTAAGTGCTTTTATTCATTTTTATAAGCCCAGAGCAACGTGTTCACCAGAGTTCACCACAGCTCTGTTTCTCCCCAGCCCCCCATTTAATTTTAAGAGGGGGCCAGCCCCAATATTTGAAACTCCTGCTCCATTTCTTTTCATTCTCTTTTTCTTCCTTCCTTCCTTCCCCCTCGCCCCCTCCCTCCATCTCCTGCTCCGTCCCCTTCAGAAGCCCCCAGGATGACACTGCTCATTGATGCTTCTCCTTCATTAGCATTTCAGCAACTTGGCTCAGTAGTTTCAGAGACAATCCGTCATGAGAAAACTGAAGAATGTGCCCCATTTGCATGATTCTGTGCCAGAATGCAACTTTTTCTCAGCTGTTCATTGTGTAATTTCCCCTTGAGCCTTCAACTTTCCCATGAAGTCCCAGAAATCATATTATAGAATTCCAGACCAGCTGCAATGCTCCAAAGATTAGTTTTATGGACATTTTAACCAATCTCACAGCTCTACAAAGAGCATCACATACATAAGAAACACGGGTTTACTTTCTGTTGTCAGGAAAGGCAATGTGCCTACTTGAATAAAGTTCTTTGAAACTACAAGAAGGAATTTATGCCCCATGATGAGAATGATCCAATAACTGTTGTGAATCCTTAGGCATATTTTTAACTTTCCCTTGTAGTGCCTTAATTATTTTATTCCTCTTACAATTAAATGTTTGTAATCCATTTTGAGAGTCTTTCTGAAATGAATGGATATGCAAACAACTTGATTGAAATGCTTGGTGCATATGACTAAAAGTTACTGGCTCTCACACATCAGCAGAACAAATCAAGCTTTTCGTTTGTTGGTTTCAGAAATCAAAAAATGGTTTATAAAAAAAGGCAGATAAAACCTGCTTCTAATTACTTTCTAGAGGGCATCTGAGTTTGTAGAAATAGAGGAGTTTATTATATTAAAAGTAAGCAAGGAACTGAAAATTGGTGTGAAGCAATCAAACTACTTTGTCAATTAAAATGTATCCCATTAGGAAAATTAGGCACCTGTTCCACAAAAGTTAGACAATGGGGCATGGGAGGAGAACACTGCCTTTTAACAATCTGGTTGCTAATTAAATTCTTTACTTTTTCCTATGTATGCCAATAACTATCACTTTTCCCATGTCTTTTTTAACCTACCGAAACAGAACTCATTTTTAATTATTCTGCCTCTTAAAACCACCAAATCTCTTCAATGCTTTCAGAGCCCGAGCACATAAAATGCAAACATTTAGATAAATTTTTTAAATACAGTCTGGATACTTTTTAATAGAGATTTTTGTTTCCTCCCCCCCCCTCCCCCTGCCAGTAGGGTTGGCTGTGTAAAAACCATCCTTGCTGACTCAGGCTAATCTATGAAACAAACACAGGGACACATTCACACTATGTGAGTGCATACTTATATATATATCTTTGTATTTGTATATATATATATGTATGGTGCAAAAATCCTATGGAATTAAAGCTTGCCAAGATTAGGACTTCATAAACAGATAAATTAGGGTTCTTCCAATGTGAAAGGTAGGTGGTTTTTTTTTTGGTGAGAAGCTCACACGGTGATTAGGGTGAGGTTGTGGAAGATTTCATTAATTATAGGTGACTGGTTTTCCTCTCAGAGGACAGCTCAGGTCCCCCAGCTCCCCCTTGGCAGCTCATCTTAAATTGTTGTCTAACCTTTCCCTTAATTCAGCTCATCTTGAGCTGATGGGAACTGCTTTCATTCCACCTCTTGTGGAGGTAATGAAACAATCTTCTTATTCACTTGGTTCCTCTGAGCCGGTGACACACAACAAAAAACCCAGGGCCCTGATTAATGGCCGCTAATTAGCAATGTTAATGACCAGGTGTCCAAGAGCATGGCCAGCTTCTCTCAGCATGGAGTGATCCCTCAATGAGGGCCCTGCAAATCCAGCCCCAGTGACCCTTCCCCTCAGCTGCCAGTAATGAAGCTGAGCTCTCTCATTACACCCAGGAGAGGCTCAGGGGGAGGCCCAGGCCTTGAGAGCCAAACTCTTTCCTTCAGCTCTAGTGGGCCTTCCATTAATTAAGGTCAGCATTTTTGCTCTCCATCCCCCCCAGCCTCAGCCTTTTCCCCCTTAAAAAAAAAAACCAAAACCAACAAAACAACACCAAAAATCCCCCAACCCTCAAAGGTAAAAGATTTGGATGAAGGAAGGCTTAGTTTTCTCAGCTTTCTCTGCTTTCCCAGTGATAAAGGTGCTGTTTCCCAGAGTGTTTGAGCTGCTTGTAGCCCCTTTTTCCCCCTCATCTTTTGAGCCCTCTGGATCCAGCTATAACCTGAGGGAAATCTCCACTGGCTGCAGCTGCTCTCTACCAAACCTTCCACCTCCCAGAGAAAAAGTAGTTGTAAGAGCACGGAGGTGGAGCGAAGCTAGTGCTGGCAAAGGAAAAAAGTTGTGCATATCAGCTAAAAACCCAAATGTGCATCTCCACAGGTCACACTGGCCACACAGAAAATGAATTCACGTATTATTTCTCATCAACATTTTTCTCATATTTACTGCTCTTGAGTTTAGACACATAAAAAGTGACCTTCAATATAAACATCAAGTAAAATGTGCCACTTTGGCTGCAGTTTGTAACTCCCTTCCTGCAGCAGCAGTGGAGGTGCTGTCTGCTCTCTGCTGTGGGCTTGGGGGAGCAGGAAGGGGAGATCTCCCTGTCCAGCTGTGGTGCAGGCACAGCTGCCAGCTGCTGCTGAGCCTCTGATCATCCTGACACAGCTCCTGTCTCCTAGGACAGGCTGGGGGATGGCAAGAGTTTGTAAGTTCTAGAAATCAGTCTTGGTTTTGGTGGGGGGCAGCCTTTAAAGTATGGGGGATGTTATATCAGCATGCATGTGGCACATGGCTACAAAAAGGAGCCAAATGTTTAAAGGAATAGAGAACTGTTTCATTTTTGCTTTGTGACTTAGCAAATGTAGTGATTTAGGAGCGAGAAAATACTTTTAGTGCACCTACATGCAGCCTGTGTGGTAAGGCTGAGTGCTTCTGAAGTTTCCAGAAACTTCAGAAGTCAGCTTTATTAGCTTTGACAATGCAAATGTTTTCTTTTAACTGGAAGAATATTACTACAAGCCTCTAATTTTTTTTCTAGTTGTGCCCTGTGAAATGAAGACACAAAATTAACATGCGTTGAAAGAGAGTAGTTAAGGGAGCTGATGGGGTGATAGGAAGCCTTTTACTCTAGGTCACATCTTGAGCTGGAAGTGACAGAAAGTTAATACTGCAAGAATGCCATTTGGTGGCTGTTCTAAGATAAGGGGGAGCCAAGCTCAAACTTTAATGTGTTAATGCCTTCACAAATGCATTAGCAGAAGTTGGGGAGGTAGCTGGACACCATACTGCACCAATTGTTTTCCTATAAATCCTTAAAGGGGTGATTTCCATCTGTGTAATACTGTCTCCTTCCAAGTGACAATTATTCCCTGCTCTCTTGACCGTCTGGGCATTACAGCAGTGACTAACACGGCAAATTAATATCAGGATGATAATAAATTTGGATTTTCCCAGTAAAATTAAATGAGGTACAGAAAAAAAAGGTGCTGCCTTTTGATGTGTCTGGATGCTCGGGCACAGGATGTGCCACTGCCCTGACAAGGCTGCACAGTCCAGCTACTGGACTTCTCTGCAAAAATAAATTACTAAACTTTTCATTCCTGCATCTTGAGACAATTTTACTGGCACCCAAGTTGACTAGAGAAAAATCTTGCAAGATGTACTGGTTCATTCCCTGTCGATTAGTTGCTCTCCATGGATCCTTGGACTTTCTAAGTGGATGCAGCCTTGAAATTGTGCTGCTTTCACCTTGCACACAGCAGGTTATTCAGTAAGGACCTGCTCCGGCTCTGGCTTGCTTCACCTGAAACTGTAATCCTACAGTAGGTCAGCTGTCTTTTAAAAGGTGTTTTTGAACCTGACATGGATTTTGAATGAAGGTTTACATCTATTCCCTATCTAGAAGTGAGCATTGACTGTCATTACAGATATGAAAGGTTCAGTTCCCAGCTCTCCCAGAGAACTCCTCAGAGATTTTGGGGCAGTTACTTATGGCCAATGAGGGCTGCTAATGAAAAGATGATGTAGTGATGGTGAGTGCATCAAAAATAAAAATGAATTAAAAAAGCTGATTGAAAATAAAACCCACCCAAAACCCCAAACCAAACCAGAAGAAAAATTAGCTTGACCCTTGCCTCCCTGTGAGCAGTCATAACACGTTGCCTTTATTTTCTGCCATCAAGACAGACTGAAGCAAGGACTGACCCTTCATGTGCATTTCTGTGGCATCAAAATCCTATGGGAAACCAGTGGCAATTGAGGGCTTTAGCTACATGACATAAAGAATAACTGGGTTTTCAAAATATCACTCACTCCTTGTAACATCATTTCTAGCACCGTGCTGTTCGCACAGCCATGAAAAGCAAAGCAACTCCTGCAAACTGTAAGAGCTTTTGTAACTCCATCCTACACATCTAATTGATCAGCTGTGCCAAAAAGAACAAAAGTCTTTCTATAGCTATAGTTATTCTATTACAGGTTATGCAGATAAGGTTACAACTAGAGCCAGACACATTTTTTTCCAGATAAACCTTTTCCACTGACAAATACACATGATCACAAACTTTTCATGAATGGGTATTGAGTTCATCTCTTTTCTAGCTGAGTCTGAAAATGTTTTCAATCTAAATATACTTGCAGTTAATTAGAAATGTCTAGAAAGTTTCAAACTGTGAAATATGAAATATTTTTTTCAGTTTTAATGAATCAAAATTTTGCCAAAAATTTCCCTTCATGCCTTCACCTCTGTTATTGCACACACACAGCTGTTATTGAAGAACCAGTTACCTGAACAGCTTCACTGGCCTCCCTTCTGCCTCATAGAAGCTTTTCCTTTCAGGCAGTGGCTGTAATGCCTTTTAAATGTATCATCAAAAGAATTTCCTTCTCTAAGTTAGGGCATTGCTGAAGCAATTGCTTAAATAAAACAACCAGGACCCTGACTGCTCATTATATACTGGGAGTTCATTTATGGAGTAGGGATCCAAAGCAAAGTTTTGCCTAGTTCCAAACTTTCAGAGCATTTGGACACAGCTCCACAAGAAAGGAAGAGATGAGAAACACATGGAAGCAATGACCATCATGTGGGCCCAGTCCCAGTCACTGATCCCAAGGAAGTTCTGACACTGACTTCTGGAACAACAAGCTGGAGTCTTTGGAAGATGAGACCTGCATGGAGTTGTGAAATCAGCTGACAGACAAGATGCTCATTCTCCTTAATCCCATACTGTCCCTGTTATGCCCAGCACTCTGTTTAGGAAACTCTTCAGTAACAGCAAAAATAAGTCTACAAAACTACTGAAATCTTCTTGCCACTGGCAATACTTTGCTTTTATACCAGCTTGGTTTATGCCTGCTATAAAGTCCCAAGAAGGATAAATCTGAGGACCTCACAGCAAGCATAGAGTTTGGGATAAATGTTTTGATTGCTGAGTTACATTCTTGGGTTATTTGACAATTTGCTTTACAACTACAGTTTGTCATGATCTTATGGATGATTTTCCATTTGCTTTTTCTAATCACTTTCTATTACAATCTTTTGCCTCAGTTTTCCCTGTTGAAAAATGGACATGGCCCTACCTTTTCAACAAGACAAGGTAAAAATTCATTTGGTAATGTTTGTGAAGCAATTTGCAATGATTGGTTTGTAGCTGAGCTAAATACAATGTACTATTAATAAAGTAATTAAGGAAAAATAAATAAGGAAGGAATTATGTGGATTCCTATAAAAGGCAGCTGGTAACAAGGGAAGAATTTTGCCCATTACTGGAGCACATAGCTCCATAGGCAAATTAAAACAAGGGCTCTGTCCTCAGAGTTTTGGGCAATCCAGGCTACATAATTGATTTGAGAAGAGCTACTCCAGGCTACTGTGTAATTACAGAAGTATTCACTCTTCTGGCTCCCACTCTCCTTGTCATGTTCTACCTCATTGCCCTTTATGCTAAAGCCTTTGTTGATGAGGGAACGGAAGCAGTAAGGACAAATAAAGCAATTAGCAGGTAGGGGGAATGCTACCACTGCTTAAGGATAACACACAGCCTGTATTGGGACATTTATTAAGTAGAAGTCTAGAGCCTGGAGGTCAGAAGGAAAATATAGGTAATCCAGAAAAACAGAGAAAATTTTTTTAAAAACATTTTTCTTATATATGTAGTATTCAAGAAATCTTGGCAGGAATAAAACATTTTCAAATAGTCTATATAAAAAACATGATGATTTTACTTAACATATTTTTAGTGAGATTAGCTTCCAGCTTTCTAATTTTATTTTTTTTTAAACTAGAATCTCATCACAAGAGTGCTCTTCTCTCCTGTTCCAAGTATGCATTGGCAGTAAGCAAACAACAATTTTTTGAAGGGCTAAAATCTCATGTAAAATTGCTGCAGAGCCAGCCAGGAGAGGGAGCCAAGACCTTGAACAAACCTTTCTTCCTGGCTCTCTGACACCCTGGGAAGGAAGCTGAGCCATTTTGGCCGGGGCTGCTGTGTTCTCTCAGGGCTTATGTGAATGCATTGCATGAGGAAGGGACAAAAGTGACTGGGAAACAAAATTACATATGGAATCCCCAGGCATCAAATGTTGGATGACTCATGGTATAAGGAGAGAAGAAACAGGAAGGTACATGAGGACTGGTGGAAATGAGCACTACTGTAGTTTTCCACTTTTCATGCTTCCACTGCTCATCAGGAGACCAGGATTGGAGGCTGTTACAGTCCATGGACTCTGGTTCTTTTCATAAATCATTATCAGTTGAATTTGAGAAAGGCATGAAGAGAATAATAGAATTTCTGCTGAGTGTGGTGGACTGAGATCATGGATGGTCTAAAATCAGATTAGAACTGCGAGGGCAGGCACTGCAATGCACTGAAGTGCTGCTGCTCCTCCAGTGCTTGGGTGGACTTCGGGTTCTGATCTCCACAAGTCTAAACTTTATCTCCAAACCACATCAGTCCAAGGGGCAAGGACGTTGCATTGGGGAAAAAGAAAAGAAAAGAAAACAGAGAACATGAAGAACACAAGTGGACAAAAAAACCATTTTAAATGTTTAAGAGAAGAAATACTAGAAATTAAGAGGACAATTTCATTCAGGGCCATTTGTCATATTTTTCTGGCTGAAGAACTAGAAGAAAGGAGAAGATTCTGAGTCCAATTTAATGTTCTTTTTTTTTTCATTTCCAAGCTTTCAGTATTTCTAAGTATAATTTCTCTTCATTTCCTTCCAGTAAAATAAAAGATACTGGGACTAGTCTGTAATAGAGAAAGCAATCATAAGAAAAAATTTAAAAGTCTTTTTTGCTAACTAAACTAAAACCTGTATTTCAATCTAAACTTAAACAAAACCAACTTCATTTTGACTCCTTTGTCCTGGAACTTCACTCTGAAATCATAAAAAAGTCCAAGTGTGCACTTTTTTCTAAAAATAATTTTAAACAATTTTAATTATTGTGATTGTTAAAATATTTTATTTGTAGACTCAGATAACAAATTAGTTCCTCACTATCAAATTAATTTTTTTACTGCACGGTGTTGATTTCTTTTTCCTCATAGTGCAGGTAGCAACTTCTCAGAAGTGCATCCAAAATAAACTAATGATGAATAGTGACAAACTGAATTGAAAACAAAGAGAACTTTTTGTTATTTGTTAACGATTCTTATCTTACAGATCAAAGTATTTGGATGGGAGACAAACACATTATACTCTATTTCCTGAACTACCTTCTGTTTCTAGAAGCCTGGCAGTATTTCTTCAGGCATTTCACCCAAGCTATGAAATTTATGAAGTTTATCCAGATCCTCCAAGAGGTAGTGAGGGATCAGCTTGGAGATGTTTCTGAACAGCAGCCCCAAGAACAGAAATCAGTGGAGAAACTTCTCACAACATTTTTCAGGAAGCTCAGGGGAAGCAAGTTAATAACTGTGCCTAAAGTTAGATGCCAGGAGCATTTTTTACTCCTTCTGGTCTCTGCAAAGCAAGATCTTTCTCAAGCAACACTGATACCAATCTACAGAAGAGAAAACTGAGGCACATGGAGAGGCAACTCTGCATGGAAAGGGTTGGCTGGAGACCTGAACCTGGTATCTGAAATCCCATTCTGGTTCTCTCTCCCTGAACCACACCGGGCTGTGGTGCAGGAAAATCTGCCTTGCTATGCTTGCTTTGTACATAAACACACAAGTTAATTTCCCAGACTTTAGAACCTGGCCACATATGCAGAACTCTCTGGATTATTGTATTTCCAGCAAGTGGGAATAAAAGGCAGAGCCTGCTGTATGAATGACTGCAGGCTGTGTCCTGTCAGGGGCTGCATGGCAGAGGCAGAAGCATCATCATGAACCCCCAGAGCTATTCTGTAAATCTTCATTAAAGTCAGGGGGAGTTTCAGGTCTGTTATCAAATGTTCAATTACGCTCTGCAAGTAACAACAGAAGCAAATTGATAAAAATAGGGTAGGAGACAATAGGTGTCGAGCAAAGGAGACCACTAAAATATGTGCAGAGAGCCTGGAATAATATGAATAATGAACAAATTTGTAAAAATCAAAGTCTATTTGCAGATGAATAATAAACAGAGAAAAGGGCAGAATTGGTTGAATGAATTATGCATTATGAGTCATTTTACAAGCACCGATATCTATAAAGATAATGGTTCTAATGTAAATAACAAGCTTTTAATATTTATGCAGCCTTAATAGTCTGGGGAGTCTGTAATGATAGTTAAGAATTATAACTCTCCTCGGTGTTTTTCAACGGAAAACAGGTTTATCACAATGTCACAAACCCAAAGCAGTTTTATGCTAAGTTTGATACACCTTTAACTCCACTTTGGACCCTGTCTGCCCTAATGCTGGAGTCTGGACAGAACCACCACTTCTAATTGACAGCAATGCCATGGCAATAAAATCAGGGCCTTCTGAGCTAGAGATCAGAGCACTCAAACAGTGACAAAACTGGACATTTCACTTTCCCTTCTGCTTTGAGATAAGGATCTCTGTACTGACTTAGTGCAATCTCAGCAGCGAGAGGAGAAATGAAATGAAAAGTACCCTCCCCTCTCCTCCCTGCACATAATTCTGTGTGGGAACAGGAGAGGCCCCAGAAATCCCTGTGCAATCACAGCTGGGCTGTTAATTGCCTGGCCCTGTGCACAGTCACACCTTGCTGCTCCTCTGCCACAAGAAAGGGCCACCCAGCCCAGCAGTGCCAAGGCAAAGGCAGAAAGGTTTCCATAATTCCTGTGTGTCACTCTCAGCTCAGGGAAATGCCAATGTGCCAGCACGGGCACGACCCTGCCTGGGCTCCCACGGCTGACAGCAGTGCTCAAAGTCAGGGAGTGACTGAGAAAGGATTGGCTTTCTCTACCCCCTTTCTGTTAAATTGAGGTTACAGCATAGGAAAAATCATTTATTCACTGGAGCAAAAGCAGCTGAGTGCAGCAGCAAGCACCTGGCCCCTGATCATAGCAGCAGAGAGCCCAGTTTTCCCAACAATTCTTACTCTTTCAGAGAGAGAATGATGATCCTTAAAGAATTTTCACACAGACCTTGGGGAGACAAGGTTGCCATGTCCATTTTCCTTCTGTGAGGCCGTGGATTTCTGCAAAACCTACTTACTTGGAGGTCTGATCTGGCACTTGGAGGTCTGATCCCTGGCTCTCAATTCAGATGCAAAACTGGCACATACTAAGGGTGACGCTATATTGAATTGCATAGAGCCTGCAAAATATGTTGAGGGTTTTTTAAAAATAACTTGACCTGCAGGATATTAATATAGTGGCAACTACCCCTGCAGGATATAAAACTGGCACCAAGTCTAAGAACTTCCATTAGTGCAGCAGGTTTCTAGGCCCAGTAATGGTCATTTCATCTGAACATGTGGAAATAAAACCAAACCATAATAGGACTTAAAAAGCATTCAATGCATATTTGTCCATAAACACATCATATAAATAAAAACTCTTTAAAAAAAAAGTGCCAAATGAATCAATGTGTATTCTATTATGGAATAAAAATATCCCTTACCACATGTGCTGCTGAAGCAAATAACTTTAGCTGGTATGATAGTATTTTCCACCTTGTGGTACAGTTTATATTTTCATCTATTGATTAAGGACCTGCCCCTGAGGAAGTTAACAACAAGAGTTCCCCAGGCTTAAAAGGAGAAGGAAAAATGTGTAAACAATTTGGCTGAAAACAAGGAAACAAATGTATTTCCTCCTCCCTTTTCTCCTAGCGAGAGTGAGTGTAGAATACAAAACCAGCTGAAGACAGTGGAAAGATTTGCTCCTTACTTCAGCAGCTTTGGATCTGGCCCTAAGTATGTATGTGTGAGATAAATGTTGGCACTACTGGAAACCCCACCTCATACCTCCCACTGTGAACATGTCATCTTTCTATGTGCTCATGCATGCCAAAGCTTTATCTCTTTTGAAATATTGCCCAGAATCAAGCTATGTTTACTCAAGTAATAGGGAGATTCACTTATATGCAATAATTTCTTCAATGGAGAGGCTCTTTCTACAGTTGTACTTTGGACTTTGTTCCTAGTTTAGCTTCTGTTTTTCTAACTTGATGTTTTTATCCAGGTTTGACAAGAGGGTTGGATTTTTTTTTTAATTTTTTTTTAAGTTAGACACCTGGAATTAGCTTTTCCTGCCAAGAATTACAGTGCACCTGGAAGTACTAAATCATTTTAATCTGTTTTTTAGTGGCTTTGCACAATGGAATTGCATCTCTTTAAATCTTTCTTACCTTTTTCAAAACTAAATTGCAGCTCCAGACAGCATTTTATGAGTGTGTAGATAGTGATATCATGAGATAGCTGTGCCCTGCTAGTGACTGCCTCTACTGATCCTGGAGGCAGTTAGCTGAGAACTGCATCTCCAGGTTTCTTTCCTCTGCGGTGGCTCTGCTTACCTACATAACATATGGAAATGTGAGCACACACTTACAGCAGATTGTTTGCTATGTTTACACCAGTTCTAACACTAATCCCCATTAATGTTTGATATTGCTCCCAAAGAGTTTAAATAAATGTCAGGCCTCAGATCCATTGCATATGTGTTAGGCATCGTATAAACTTTGCATGGAAAGATACTGAAACACTGTGGGGTGTCCTTTTTTTAACATTACCTTTACTGGCTGGATTAACTGCATCAATGTATGCAAAGCCCTGCTACTTTCATGATTTCTGTCATCACATTTAAGAGTCCTATTTTCAAGACAAACATAAGCCAGTTTCACATCACCTTTAAAGTCCACTGTCTTGCTTCTGCTCTCAGTTACTTCCATTTATCAAATGTGTGCGTGAGTGCAAAGTGAAAGAACAGCCAGATGCTCACTAACAAACATAAAACTTTTTTCCTCTCTTTTTAAAAATATCAGACACAGCCATACTAGCTGCACTTTGCTGCAGAACAATAACCACCAGGGTCATGGCAAAGTTTGCCCCAGGCTCTGTAGCCCATCCAGCAGTCTGGGTGCCTCAACTTGTAAGAAAATATTTAACTGCTGTGCAGAGAGACATGCAAGGGAACAGCCTGTGGAGACCACAGAAATGACAAGTGCCAGACAGATTCCCAGCTCAAGCTGCTCCTTTGCCCATTATAAGCTATATGTGCTTACTGGGATTTTATGTTACAGCAGAGAGAAATCTAGAGACCTTCATTCTTTGTCTGCCATGTGGAGAAAGAAGCTGGTCAGGCATCCTCTGTGCCAGGCTCTCTCTTTCTCTCTCACCTTCCTTTCCCAATTTGATTATTTTACATGAGGCTGTTTCTCCTGATGATTTTTTTTTTAATTACTGTTTCAGAGGTTCAGCTCCGAGGCTGCAAAACTTTCCTGTCAACCACCACCACCTCTGTCAGTTATGTTTGGGATGTAACCACTTTGCATTTAGAGGACTTTCTCATTAAATGCTTACATAGTGCCCAGTTCAGCAAGACCTAGATCTTAGCTGGAGCCTTTCTGAAACCCTTGTATTGTCATACAGGCAATAGCAACAATGTTCAGCTACAGAAATCAAAAGCACAAATGAGCAACACGGTGGGAGTGTGCCTGGGGACAGCAGACAGTCAAGAGTAGAAAGTGGTTATTGAGACAGGCTTGTAATTGAACAGAGCTGATCTGCTCCTTTAGGCTAAAGGCAACTAATTTTCACTTCATCCAACCACAGAAAAAGTAAATAAAAGCTGTGGACACAGCCGTATCTCTTAAAACACAGTGTTGTTTAGTAACAGAAATAATTGGACTTCACAAGTTAATAGGTTTTGCAGCAGGGGATAATTTTATGTTAAATGACTAAGCTGTGTCTCAACCTTTGCTGGGCTCATTATATCCTTTAAGTAGTTCAAGTTTCCAGATAACCAGCAGCAGAACCAGGTAAGCAGGCAAAATTAGTGTGGCTGGGAAAACTTGTATCTGTCACACAGGTCTGGTTCCCACACACTCTGGTTACATCATTACTTAGTCTGTTAACTAGGAAACCAATTAGGCCAGAGAGCTGCTGTCAGGTGACCAAAACACGAAAATGCACAAGAAACCCTACCCGAAAGATGGGATTTCAGCAGAGGCCCGCAGATAGCTGACTCCTCTTCTGCTGCACTGCAATTTTCGTATTTCGTTTCGCCTTTGCTTTCAGGCTGAGCTCTGAGGTCCCACAGATTAATGGTTGAAGGAGCCTTGTTTCTCCCCTCAACAGGTGTGCTGAGAAAATTGTTTCCTGCATCAAAAATTACACAAAATTATGTAATCATTTCTCTCATTCACTCTGGCAAATTTTCTTCTCCTTCACGCCTTTTAATTTACAGGGTGAGAACAAGGCAGTAGGTACAGAACTGAGTGCTGCACTATGGTTAACAGTACATTCATCTGAAAGGAAAAGGCTTTATAAGACCAGGGTGCAGCTAAAATTCAGGGCACAAACACCTTCAGCAATGGTTGTTTGTTTTCTACAAATCTGAAGATGTTTGTCCATGTACGGAGGAAGCACAAAGGTCTCTGGGCTCACCCTCAGCAGAGAAGGGCATGGGCAGAGCAGTCCAGCACAGGGCACTGGTAGGACAGGTGAAAGCCAGCTTCCTGTAAGGCATACATAAGAAGGGAATGTATGTACAAATAAATACACCTAATCTCTATATTACATCACTACATGGCTAAAATGCAGCTTACATGACTATAATACTTTTTCTGTGCATATATTTTAGACACACACATATATATAAATGTATATGCATTGCATGCTACAAGTGGTGCCGATATTTTCTAGCTTGCACATCTTTCCTGATTCTGGCACACTGACCCGCTAAGTCCTTGCTCTAATCTACCAAAAACCTGCAAACACCTCCAATACCTTCACTCTGGGCCAGGAGCACTAACAAGCGATGTGCTCTTTCTCTCTGTTCTCATCCAGATTTATTTTCTGTTAGGACAAGGAGATAGAGGGATTAAACCTCATCTCAAAAGCCTCAAGAAGAGACTTCATGCAGCAGGGAAGGGCAGGCAGAGGGCACGGGGGTGCTCCCCCACTGGAGGGTGACACTCAAGTACCAGCACTGCTCTTTGATCCACAGCACAGTGCCTTTGGGCTAAAGGGTTTGCCCCAGTGTGGCCCCCTCAATTTCTGATGGCCTGTCATCTTTGGGAAAATTTTTTGGGGAATGGCCATCAGAGGAAGCAAAGTAATCAGAAATACTTTCCTTCCCAATGATTTTGGTGAGCAGATGACTTGATCAGTGTGCAGAGAAGAGCAAAGCAGTCCCTGCCAGCTTGGGGAACCAGGCACTTGCATGTTTTCCAGCACAAGCACCTCATTATTAATTCATGCTCCAGGTCCTCTGTACATGCTGTTACTAATATTAGGTTTCAACAGAGTAATGAGCAGCAGCAATAGACTGACTATCTTAATATATTTTAAATAATGTTTGAAATATTAAATTTGAGTTTGGATTTTTAATTAGAGCCTGGGCAGAGTATTGACAATCTTCCTACTGTTTTGCAGCCAGCAAGCAAATAAGATAGGGATTGTTCTGATCTGAACACTGAAAGCCAGTCTGATTTAGGGGATGGATCTGAAATACAACACCAAACTTTAAAGCATGAGGCAAATTTGGCTCTGGCTTCAGCAGACAGACTTTGACCCATCCTTATACTAAAAAAGGACTTTTGATATGGGACTTTCATAAAAGTAAACAGTTGTGAGACCAGCACTTACGGATATGCTCTGGAACATCCTGTCACTGGGTTGCCCAGGGACAGTTTGGCTCTCAAGGACACCTCTGTTATTAAATAAAAGGGACATGGTGTAGCTGGACATAGAGAAAAGGGGTTGTTGTGGTATAAATATAAATATATAGTATAAATTGATCCCTTTAGGACATACACAGTAGAAAAAAAACTAAGGCAGGCAAGCTGTGGGTCTGAAACCCTACAGGGCTTCAAAGTCCTTCCCACTGCTGTGCTCCAGGCAGGAACATAGGTCAGCACCTCTTCCTTGCTTGGACATACATATATTAAAGGACTCATTTAAAACTGGAGCTGGGTAAAGAGCTAGAGCCATTTTCCTGTGAGTGTGCACATTTCTGAATGTGCTCCCTTTGAGAGGGAGTTGGCAGTGAAGATTTTGCTGTTCTGGAACTCACTCCTTCCACTTGGTCTGTTGGGAGTCTGAATACATTGACCTATGGGGCACATTGCAAAGCCTAACTATTTTCCCAGGATTTTTCTGAATGAATGACTTGAGTAGGTAGAGAGAAGAATGTTTCATTTGTACAGTACGTGGAGGCTTTTAATTAATAATGTTCCCATTTGAATGCCTATTGTATTTTTAAATGTGCTTTGTACATAGACCTAGAGCATCAGATAACTGCAGGGCTGAGTTTTTTTCCAATTAAAACAAAAAGAAATCCCACAACTGTGTGGCATTGCTGCCACATGCCTTTTTGTGGTATCTTTATACAGTGTCTAGCACAGTAGCCCCTGATCTGGACCATGACTTCTCAGTGCCAGCACCCAAATAGAACTGTCCAAGTTATGGCAGGTCTCAAGGAGATGAAGTTTCACACCAGCTGGAGAGTTTGCCCCTGCTGATCATCACTGTAAGGTTGGGGATGCTTTTCAGTCAGTCACTGATATTAGAGAAGTGCCCAGGCTCCTCAAGGTGGCTTTACCTTCTTCCTGTCTGGATTTGGAGCTCTTGAGAGATTGGGTCTTTTCTTGAGTTTCTTGGGTATGTTGGGCATTTCATATTTTTATAACAAGAGAATCAGCCTAGTGAGTGTTCTCACAGCATACAGGTTTTGTTTGTTGAAAATAAAGGTCTTCACATGAATACATTTCATTTTACTGGTTCTTACAGTTCAAGTAAGAGTTTTTCTTTTTTTTTTTTTTTTTTTTTTTTTGTAAAAACCCCTTCTTTTGGTAAAAAAATACTCAGTTTTGATATCACAGATTTCTTATTTTTTGTCTCCTTTGGTCCTCCCTAAACACCCTGACATAGCCTGAAGAGAAACATTTTATATTTTCATTTTAAAATGTCTCTGAATTGAAAATTTTCCTACAGAGGTATTTATTTAGCTGTTGGGTCCAGCTAGTGGTCTGCAGGTCTAATCTGACTCAGAAAAATGCTTTTTATGGTCCAATTCTTTCTCCCTGTGGGAGATGCAGGCCCCATGCTTCTAAAGCACATGAGTACATCCTTCTGTGCCTGGTCACCACATTTTTCTGATTTCAGTCTGCTGACAACCTTCAGTCACCTTTATTTTAAATCTGCACCCAGACCAGTGTCTCAGATGTTTTGAGGAGACAGGTGAGGGCGCTGCCAGCAAACTGGAGTTTTATTGCACAACTCATTGTGTTTAAGCTGTTTTCTTGATGAAGAAGTTGTTGTGCAAAGACAAGTACCCAACAGGCTTTTTCCACACTGGGTTTCTCCTTGTTTCAGCTGTGTGTTTTGCTGCTGGAGCAAACCACCACCTTTCTTGAAAGGCCTAAAAAACCTCCTGCCACCTCCGCTTCTTCATTCCTTTTCACTGAGTAGGCTGCCAAAACTGATTTTCTGATTATTTACTGCAACATTCTCTCCTCCATGGCCATGGGGCCTTCCCTCTCTGATCAGGCAAGCACAAGGCAAAGGACCAGGTGAACTCAAACCTGTCTCCAGAATCTTAATGCAGAGTCCTTTGAAAAACACCATGGCCAACCACACCATTTTTCTTCCTCTCTGAAAACCCTGTGAGAATCTTACACTTAAATCAGGTACTGCACAGGCTTCCTTATGTGGCTCACCACAACCCTGACCTGCACTACTCCTGTATATCTCTCTCCCTTAGGAAAAACAGAATGGTTTGTACTGAACTGTGAGAAGAGCTCAAATTTGTACAAATTCTGCCCTTACATGAAGATGCACAAGGGTGAGTTACAAGGAGAGGGCAGGGTTTAGCTTTAAGCCAAGATAAAACACCACTTTCCAGAAGAAAAGAGCTGATGAGACGCATTATTCCACATTGTAACTAATCTACTGCAGGTGCAATGGTCATCATCTTATTCTATTTCTTGATTTTACTATAAATTATGCATCTTGGACAGAATTAAAGGCCATTAACTTTCCATTGCTTTTGCAGTTGATGGAAGTTGATCCCAAGAAAATTTTGATTGGAAAAAAAATCATACTTTCAACATGAATGGCACACATATAGGAGGAATAAACAGTTTTAGATCTAAAAACTCTTCCTATAAAAAATGTGTTTGAAAAAACCAATTCACAACAAAATGCTCTCAGACAGTTCAGATTTACATCCAAAGGGGTGAGGTACAATCACACATTTAAAGTATCCAACATCTCTTAGTATAGATGTTCAGCTGTGCTTACTGATGCTGGCAATGAAATGCCACCAAGCAAAATAATAGTTTAGTGCAATTTCCTTTCCCTTAAGGAGTCCTCTTTTAAGACACTTATCTGAACACATGCTATGGTGGAGAATGTTGTGACTGAATTATTCAATCTATTTTGTGTTAGAAATTTGTACACAAAGTCTGAATGATGGGCAATCCCCGCTCTTCTGTAATTATGCTGAGTGTGAAGATCTCTGGGACACAGCCTTACAACAATGCTAGGAAAGAACAGACTCCAGAGTGACTGAATGGCCTCCAGAGTCTACACAGACAACGTCTCTTCAAAATAAGCCCCACAGGTGGTGATAACCCATTACAGACAGACACCTAACTCCCAACACTAGAAAAATACAAGGGATAATGGGAAATGCTTACAATTGCTCACCATGGGTGTTTACATCAGTTAAAAGCAGATGTCTTTTCTCCAGCTAAGCTGGACTGTAGTTTTGGTGTTCTCAGGTCCGCAGCACCCATGGATATTCAAACAATATCCCTGCTTGCTATGTCCATTCCCATCTCATCTGGCTGTGAGGTGGTGAGATCTGTATCATATTTCTATGAGCTGCACAAATGCTGCTTCCAGATTCAGCTGCTGCAAAACATTTTACATGAGTCTGAACAAAGAGATTCCAGCTGGTCCAGGCTGAAGCAACATATTTGCTTCCTTCTCCCTTTCATCTCTAAGCTCACTCATGCTGAGAGTGAATATAATTGCTCTCTATAGATACATTCAGGTTAGGCACTAAAGCGAGAGAAAAGATACTTAAGCAAATGGACAATGACGACACAAGAACAAATGATTACTAATGAGCAATTAATAAATCCAGCCCATAAATTAAAGTTTCTGATTATCAAAAGACTGAAGTTCTATACCACTGTTCTTTCCACTAAAACTAAGAAGTAAATAAATAGAATTGTTTTGTGAAGCTTAGTAAATGTATAGACTATGAGATACTCTTGCTCATAGCAGCAGAGGAATGGACTTGGTAATCTACAAGATCCCTTCCACTCCTAGGCAAATAGTGAACACAAAATCTAAATCACTGCCTGGAGTTTATATTAGCCTTCTGTTCTACTTTTATTTCAAGCCCTTTGGAATCTGACTTTAATGTTCCACCAAAGTTGCTTATGCAAAATCTCTTACAGGTTCTTGTTGATGTAAGGACCAACACCTAGTAATTTTTCTTTCTGATTTGCCAGATATCTACTCCTTGAGCATGAGCAACCTGATGGCTTATCTTCCTGAACTTCTGTGAGGGACTTTCTTCATCTGGCTTTTTCTCCTCTAGAAGTTTCACAAGTTCTGTTGTGATTATTTTCTCATGTCTTTTACACCTGACCTGAAAACATAGCCCTCCACAGAAATATTGCAGTAAACATTCTATTCCAAATAACCTCCTTTTCTCTTCAGATTTTGCAAATGGACTGCTTGCTACCACCAAGCACAGTAAAAACTACACATGGCAAATAAGAGCCCTAAAGCCTATTTGGGGAGCTTGTTATGATGTCAAACAAGGAGTTTTTCTGAATTAGGCTGAACCACCCAGACGGAATCTTCTTCCTACTTGTCACACATACTTTGATATAATTTCTGACCTAAGCTTCTCTAGGTCTTCATGCTTCAGTTCTGTTGAAACTTTAACAGTTCTCTCCTCTTACACAAAGCTAAAGGTCCTGCACTCTTTATATTTTGTACTGATGGTGAGATTTCCGGTTTTTTAGTGTTTTTGATGAGTGCAGATTTAACCTATTGCCTGTTATCCATCCATCCATCCATCCATCCATCCATCCATCCATCCATCCATCCATCCAAAATGCTGCTGCAGCTCTGGTGACTTCAAGTAATTTCATTGTCCTCCTTCAAAATGCTGATGTAAACTCTTCTGAGAAACTATCTGCAAAAAAAATCAGACCAAAATTTTAAAGTTATATTTCTATGATTATTGTTTATTATGTCATCAGTAATTGATGTTTCTTTGTGCCTCTCTTACATACTTTGTAAATGGTCCAGGGCAATGACTGGCCTCTTAATCTGTATTTATACAGGAGTTAGTTCAGTGGTATTCTGGCTCTTGATGAAGCCCTGTGCTGATGCTCAGCTGTGACAACAGAGGAAATACCACTGTTATGTCAGGAACACTGTTCTGTCTTTTGTTCCAACTACTGCCATTCCCTGTCCAACACTGAGTACTGTTCAGGGGCTTCTGGTCTTTCCTTTTTATACTGGACCTCTGGGACTCCCTCTGCTTTGCTGACATTCCTCATATTGATTTTTTCCTCTGGAAGAACAGAACTGTCAATGCATTGGATGTAGAACTAGGATATTTTTTGTGAGAAGACCAAGCAGCTGGGTTCAGGTCATCCAAAGAACAAACTGAGTGTGTCTGACTGTGTTGGTATGGAATGGAAAATAGAAAGGGAACCAGTGCAGTTGTGGTCTATTCCCAGTTCTTTTGTGGCCACTTTGCTGGTGAGGTCGAAATTTTTCACTCTTTTGGGAGTCCATTTCCATTTGTGTTTTGATTGCCTTTGAGATTTCAACTAAAAGCTTCTGGGGGAAGGGACAGTGACATAATGTTTTGAAATCCCCAGCACAAACTCTTTTAAGCGCTACTGTGACCTCCTGCATCACCATCTTTTTTATAGCTCTGTACAATCAGACCCTGAAAAGTGGCCAGTCAAAAACTCCTTCTTGCTAAGGGGGAAACTGTGCCTTCTTTTGGGAAAGATGGATATAGCACGGAGCTGGAAGTCAGCAGGTCCCACAATGATGGTAGGAAAGGGCAGCCACCAGCCAGCAAAGCATTAAAAGGGACAGAAGGAAGGATTTTCTTTAGTTTGGACAGAATTAACTGCAATCTGAAGTCCCCAAGTCAACTGTTACCAGGCATGGAAGAAAGGACCTGCCAGAAAAGATTTTGTAGGCAGGGAAAATGCTATAAATGACTGATTTTTATTTTAGTTCTTACCCAGCTACTTTGTGTTTCCTCTCATCAAAAGATTACCCTTCTTGTTTGTGCTCTGCACAACCTGGCTTTGTGAGTTTAAAGTCTGACAGGCTTCTCTGGGGAGCTCAATTTTGCAAAGGTCCAGAAGGCATCTCCATCTCTAAGCTCTGGCCAAACCAGAGTCATTTCACACCTCCACAGTACAAAATCCTTGACCTAAAATTTTTATTCTTTTCCATATGGTGTAGTAAGAGGTGGAAAATATATTAAATATAACAGAGTATTGATCTTGGTAATACTGTACCCCATATACCAAAAGCACTTTAATGCCATAATGACTCCATTCATAGGGAATAAGTTCAATGAGAAAATGCAGGTGTGTGCCAACCAATTCACCAAAAGAGGTTTTCCAGTCTGCCAACAGGGTGCAGAGACTCCTTCTGAGCTCTTTTCCTTCCCCATGACAGCCCTTAGGTAAAAGTTTGCAGGAAATTCAAATACTTGTGAGCTGGCAGAGTTGCTGCCTCACATGCCCTAACAAACATAAACACTTCTGTTTCAGCACATCTGCCATTGCAATACCTCCAGCTTTTCCAGAACCAAAGGATTAACTTTATTGTGCCTTTGCTCAGCAGATCTGGTAACACAATATTGTACTTCTAAGCAGACAGATTACTCACAAGTTTCTGGATGCTACATCTTTAGAAACTCACTCTACTTAAAGATAAGTGTTGAATCTTACAATCCCAGAAACATCCAACTGATGTAAAAAACAGTTATACCAATGGCCAGATGGATGCTATTTTTCCTCAGGTTATTTGGATATTCTATGTAATGGTTCTATTATGATTTTTTTCACTTTAATATTAAACAGATGCAGCTTGTTTGTAAAGACTGTTATGAACCACTTTTTCTTTAGATTTATAAAATAAAACAATAAAAGATGTAAGGAGTTAGAAGGGGTTTGTGTATTACTTTATCATAAAAGGGAAAGACAGACATTACATCAATATAATTACATGTGTAGTAAAGAGAACTTTATGGACCTGTACAAAGAGCCCCATTCAGCATTTCTAGAAACCAGGTGTAATGCCACAGACATCAATTATGTTATTTTATTTTTTGTAAGGATAGATTCAAATCTAGAAAAGCCGTATTTATGTATTTGTGTATGCTTGTGCAGCTGAGCACATCAGACACCCTTTATTAAATACTGAGACACTCACAGAAACATTTTCCTGGAAATTCAAGTGCCATCTTAATTTCTGGTTATTTTTCAGGATGGCCACCATCTTGTCCCAGTCTAGGGACTAACTGTGAGAAGTGCTGAGATCTCCCAGTTTCCAGCACATCAGCTGAGAACCCTGCTGTACATTGGCCCTGCTGCCCAGTACTAGCAAGGCTCAAAGAGAGTAAAAATAAACATGTGTTTGTATCAAAGGAACACAACGTGATTGACAACCTCCAGAGCACATTGCCTGCTCCTCAGTTAGCAAGTTTCTCCCATAACTCTGCTCTCCCCATTCAGCTGATCTCTTCTGTGAAGTGTTTTGCCCTTTGATCTACAGAGAATCCAAGCCTCCAAGTGACTGTGGTTCACCAAAATGTGCACTGTAAGTGACTGATTTATTTACACAGACAGGAGGCAGTCTAATTGCAAAAGCTTGGACATAAACTGTCTCTCTAAAGTAGATGTACAGTGATAATGTCCACTCAGATTAACACATTCCATTCCTCACAACCAAGAGAAATTGGCCAAACTGATGAGCTATTTAAGTGTCTTGTGAATAGGTATCCTTGAAATGTGAAATATTTAATCACAAGAAGTATTGTTATTGCTGCTATTTATTTCACTTTGTCTCCAGTTACTTTATTTTATTAGAATATCAGGATTTCTTCTCAATTAGATTAAAACATCTTGCACTATAAAAGCTTAGGTTCAGATAGTGATAATTTTTTAAACACTCATTTTGTCTCAGCTGATAATTGCTATGCTGAGCTCTCATTCAAAAGCAATACTATTATTATTGTTGTGAAATTCAAACATGAAGATTTCAAACACTATTGAGTGAATGACAAAAATACAGTTTCCAAACTGTAAAATATATTTTGACCTTAGTTCTTACAAGTACTAAGCAGCCAACATGGAATGGATCCATTCCATTTTAATATGGAAATAATCTTAACTGAGGAATTAGCACTTAGTCTGGCTGTGGGGTAAACTGGGCTTATTTGACTGAGTTCTGAGAGTTTAAATATCCCACCTGTGAGCCTGGTAGGCACACAACTGAAATGCACTTTAGAGTCCACGTTGACAACATGCTGAGCATCCTCCCTTCCCAGGGGCTTTAAGAGGGTTGAAGCTGCTGAGTACCTGTCAGAAGTCTGTGCTGCATTCCAGAATTGTGTCCCTAGGATCACTGGACTGTGTGTGTGGGTAGAGCTCACTTTGCCATGCCATCACTGACTAGTTCTAACAGTGTCTGGCCTGAACTTCTAAGTCTTAGAATAAAAGGAGGTTCAGAATTCAGGTGATGCCATATGACTTTTAGAACCATACCATAGGCCTTTGCTGCTTTTGCAGAACAGAGTGTCTCTCTCTCCAGGTCTCCAAGACAACTTGAAATTTATTTGTCAGTTGTCTCTCTGCCCTGACAAAATATTTCCCTGTCCCAAAAACCTAATTTACCAGTTCTGGATGCAGACACTTCATTGACTCAGTAGGGATTGGTAGTTACACATAAATCTAAATTAATTGAACATACAATTCAAGCTGAGCAGTCCAGATCTGAGCTGTTCTAGACCAACCTCAACATTAACACCTCTATTATGAGCTTGTAGGCAGTTCATCTGCACCTGTGTGACCATATGTAATTTAGTTTGACAGGAGTTTGCCTCAGGCAGTATGGCAAAACCCCAGTAACATATATACAGAACAGAAACTAGTCAAGATGACTCTGAGCTTCACAATTCCCCAATGGCATGGTTTTGGGTAGGACACCAAAGTGGGCTTTGTGGATGTCACCCTGTCATCCTGGAGTCACTATACAGTGTGTTACTGTCTGCAAAATGATCCCCTCCTCTCCTGCCAGGGGGCCACTGGATGTACCTGCTTCACTCTCTGCAAGGATGAATGAGGCAAAGAACACCCAGTCTGGTGCAAGGTGGGAGATGTGGGTTGGGCTACAACTCCTGCTCTTTCAAAGACCAGCTGTGAGCTTAAGTAAGAGGCACAGCCCACCAAGGCTCAACTTGCAGCATGGGAATAACAGCCCTTTCTATAACACCCCCCAGGAGCTGGGGAAGGTGACCACACACACGGGGTGATGTCTGGAGACGTTCATGGTGTGAGCATCAACCCCTAAAGTCAAGGTGTGAGTGGGGTGGTGCCTGCAGGAGCCAGGTCCCCGTGCATTCTGGGGAGAGGTTTTATCCTTGTTCCATCAGAACAGACCAGCCAACCTGGGATAAGTGCACTCTCAGCATCAAAGGGTATTTAAGGTTAATTAAGATGAAGTCAGGCCATCTGTCTGGCTCCATGACAAATTCTCTCCCTCCACTGTGCAAGGTCCTGTACATTTCCATAGCAGGTATCCCATTCTCTAAGCTGGTTGATCATTACAGACTTTGATGAGGCAGGCTCTGTGAATACTGCAGAGATGTTCTCAACTGTTCCAGAAGCTGCCAAGCACTTCATTTTACTTCAGTGTTTCATTACCTTGCACTTCTCCTATGGCTATATTTGGCAGAGCTTTTCTACTGACTCTCCAGACCAGTTGTCCTCTCCCTTTGGCAAAATTATTAGTCAGGACTACAGACCCAGTTCTGCATTAATTTTTCAGCTCAGCATATAATAATAATAATAAATACCTTCTATTCGAATAGCATTTATCCAAAATCAAGATGGAAAGCTAACATGCCCAGCTGGGAGCACAGCAACTTACCATTAGTTTTATGAAAGTACCCAGTAGAGATCTGAATCTATTTTGTACAGTTGGGTTCTTCCTCCTGGGGAAAAAATAAAATTCAAGATCAATCTTTGTGCCAGAAAATGTGGAGAATGAAAAGAGATGTGAGCATTGGCTTTTCTGGCCTTAGCTTAGGGAAAGTGCTTCAAGAAACAGAGCTCTGCAAAGAAAAATTAAAATTATAATAAACTTTTGTTGAAAAAAAAAATCCTGTTCATCTGATTCATAGTTTTGATGATTCAAATCCCATCATTCCTCTACTATCCTGAACTCCAAACAGTTTCAGGCTAAGGTACTAGGTTTTTCCATAACACAACAATAAAAGCAGAATCTGTAGTGATAACCAAGACCAAAGGTAGCCCCCGCAGAGTGCTCACAGAAGCAAAATAAAAACCAAAACTGCTGCAGATAACAAACAAATACCAAAACAGCCAAAATTTAATGCTGCTGTGAAGTCTCTACCTGCTGAAAAGCAGCTGCTGTAGGTACTTCTGTGGCCTCTTTACTACAATATCTTGAAACTTCACACCTAAATGATCACATTCTCAGAGAGGCACTATTTATCTCTAAGGGAGTTGAAGCAAACACAAGGATTAAAGGCTTTTTTTCACCAAGGTATTCAGATACTTATATCCTTATTGTTTTCAAAGGGAAGGTAGGAGCCTGAGTATCTTCAGATTTTCTAGGTCTTTGTGACTCTCAGGAGGCCACAGGGCAATGACGTGGCAGAACAGGAAACAATTTCAGCCGGAAATTTTATCCAAATTTATTTTTACCTCTGGTCTTCCAACCACTGGTTAACACCCAACCAACTAGATCATCTTTGTGTTTCACATCATCCTTATTTCCTAATCCTGCCGTACCTCTCCACTCAGCTACAAATACACAATGGTGCCACAGCAAAAATACTCTTTTTATCTCTTTACAAGGTACAGACCTGCCATATGAATGCTGTCACACACATGTGGCTCCACAAAAGAGCTAAACATAAATTGTTGAGTCTGTTCATCAGTTTTTATTTTGACCAAAGGGCTTGTTGGACACAGCAATTGGTAAGAACACAAGGCACAATGATTTGTATTAGAGAAAGTAGTTGCCACCCTGTAGCATTTTAAAGGTTTAAAACTGAGAAATGAATTTGCACTAACTTTTGTGCCATGATATCACTTGGGACAAATACTCATAGTGTATCTCCAACTCACTGTTTAATCTATTTGTATTCCAGAGTGTTTCTTGGTTTTATTCTGTATAACATAAAAATAAAGAGATTTATACAGCCAACATTTAAGTGATGGTAATAACTATTACAGCAGTAAACTAGTATGTCTAATAATAAGTTGAATTAATGTATAGTTTGCTTACAGTTTTGAAATTCCATAATCTCACATGTTTAACTTTCAGATGGACAAGAAGGCGGAGTGTTTAGATTAACTGTCCTTTTTTAACATGCTGTTCTTGTAAGTTTACCAGCAGAACAATGAATTTTAAAAATTTTCTTCTTATTTCTGTTGGCCAGGGTCTTCCAGGCACCTATGGACCCCAGGATGAAAACTATTAACTTACATGCTTAAAATTAAGCAGCATTTGGAGGTTTGTTGAATCAGCAAATACAAGCTTACATTAGTTATTTGATGAAATTAATATTATTTTTTTAATAACTTAAATGAGTGTAAATTGGTCATAATGGTAAACTTGGCTTTGTTTCTTAGTACTCTTTGCTTGGGTAATGTGTACTTGGTGACTATTACCATTTTACCACACTACTAATGTGCACTAATCATGTTTTTTCTTGTTGTAAGTGAATAGCTGGGATGTTGCACAGAACTGTTTGATCAGTATAGCATGATTTAAGAGAATGGTTATGCCTTTATTTGTCTCATAATCCTACTTAACATCTGTATGAATCATTACAGTAAGATGTGTGTTAATAACAGCTTCCACATACATATTTATATATACAAAATTAAAATATTAGCTGCCTTTTTTTTTAGTACATTTAAAGTGTCACTGTACTTTTCCACTGAAGAAAAATACTGAAAATGTTTCACTTATTATATTTGTTTTTCCCCCATTGACTTGTGTGTCACTTCATGAGTGATATCAAGCTATGTTGCATGATTTGAAAATCATGAGCCTTTTGCTTTTCAAATCCTCACGTGAGAGAAAAGCCACTTTTGTAAGTTCCCTGACAATATCCATAAGGGAATCTCTTGGGAATAGAAAGGCATCTTGAAAACAGACAACACCAATCCCATTTCAAATCCCATGAGGTAAGAGACCAAGCTGGTTCTCTGCACACTTCATGTGGGTCTGGACTGTCTGCCAGCAGATTTCCTGCACTACAGCCATGCCCCCTTCACAAATGGTGGGCACTGGAGGAGGGAGATCACCATATCTTCACAGAACATTGCACAGATCCTTCCAAGTGAGCCTCTGTGGTCTTCTCTTGCCTTCAACACCTCCCTATCTTTGCTCTTCCATACATTCCCCAGATAAAATCTGTGTTGATTTAACTGTTCCATCCTTATGACTTGATGACATGCTAACATTTTGTTTTGTAACAAGTCAGTCAGAATTTGATTTGTCAGGCTTTGCATAGAAAGAGGCACTAAACCCCCATATCTTCCTTCCCCCCTACATGTCATGGGCTACTAACTCTTAAGTAGCTAGAGTACCTCTAGTACCTCTACTCAAACTGTAGTACCTTGTCTTCACTTGGTGCCAGTTTTTGTAGCCTCTTTTCTGGCTTTTTGCCATTAGGGATTGCACAGATTGGCACTTCTCAGCAGACCACACATGAATTATACACTACTACACAACCCTGCTACTCCACATTGTAAACACCTCTCTCCATCATCTCAGTTACCATCTCACTTCTTTTTTATTTGGCTGTATGTATTGTAATGTGCCAATCTTGAGTTCCAAAGTGTTAGAGAATTAATTGCAACCTTGATTATGAAGGTGCAAAAAGGAGAGAGGAGTCATGGCTGAAAAGGAAGAGGCTTATAATTTAAGGGTGTGGGCCTTGCACAAGGTGCAAACAGATGTGAACCTTGTCTGTGACCTGCCTGCTGGGCCTATAAAAATCTCACCTCAACCCTAACACATGTCCCACACACGAGTTCTAGTCAAGAACTCATAGCAGGTAAATGTAGGTAGCAGGAAAATGTCACTCTATGTCCAAATGTCCTGGAGTGCCCTGCTTGGAGGAAAGAGCACGCTCACCCAACGTCCTCTGGAAATCCATCATTCCCCTCCTGAAACTCATGCAGTCACTTGCCTGGTGCCCCTCCCACCTTGACCCTGACACAGACCTACCTAAAACAGAGGCCATGTTTTTAAAGATCTCAGTTCCTAATTAAGTCCATATGCTTCAGGCCAAATTCCTGATCATAGAAATTAAAGGAATTTTATCCATTCATTTATGTGGGGCAAGATTATATATTCTAATTTCATATATTTAATATTTGACTCTTTCAAAACTTGTGGCATTTCACCTGCCACTGGAGTTTACTTTGCAAATCATGTCCACTACTGACAGCAGAGACTGAAATTTTTGATAGTTACAGCAGAAACCACACATTTCATACTAACTGTATTAGAACAAATTGGTGCATAGCCAATAGGAACAACTAACTGAAAATTACAGCCTGTATTTGCATAGTACAAAACTTTTCATCCACCCAAAGAAGCTTTGAGAAAGATATAGTTCATAATCAATGGAATTAGCCAAAACAAATGTGTCCATGAAAAATTATTTAAAAAATTATACCCCCTTGTAAAAGCAATTTATTTTAATTCTCTTACCTACTTACCAAATTTGAAATATTTCATAACAGGTCAGAGAAAGCTATTAACAAATCCAACTTCTACTGCATTTCCTTTTCTGAGAAAAAAAAAAAGAAAAAAAGAAAAGAAAAAGGTTTAAAAGAGTAGCACCATAAAACACAATTTAGTTCACATTTCAAAATCCAAGCTCAGACTTTCAGTAATTTCTTCTCTTGTGTACAAAGTGTGTATAAAATACTCCTGTAACATGAAGTTCACTGCTGTTCCCTGCACACATATAATAAGCAAGTGCATTGGGGTAAACCTGCCTCTGCATCATTAAGTGGTTGGTAATACTGCTGATTATATTCATTATTAAAAATTCATTGTAGAGTTTGCAAGTGAAATACCTCAGTCTTCTCAGCCTGAACCTGATCTCAGCTGTATCTCAGATGAATCCCACCCACTTTAATGGAGCAGAGCCAAAAAATATTCTACTGTAATGACTTATAAAATCAGCCTCTCTTAATTTCCAAGCACATTAAAGAAGAGATCCAGCTGTGCATCCAATGATAAAGATTTTCTCTCTCATAACAGAAGGATAATAATTTCAAGGTCTTGCAAACATCTTAGAATAATTGATCAAGCCCATAAGTTATCTACAAGACTCATTTTCACAACAAATACTACTGTAAAATTGTATAAGACACTAAAGATAGTTTCATTACAGTATAGAGTGTACTTACATGAAATCATCTAGAAAGGTCAATTTAGATCCACAAAGTAGGTGATATCTATACTCTGGGATGAGGTCATTCCTGAAATTATCTGCTTTTCCAGAGAAACACTGCATATACTGGTCAGATTTCTCAAATTTTGAAACACACCCATCTCAGTTCCATTATTATTTTCAGTTCAGCCCAGCTGAACATAACAGTTTGCCTCCTCTTTAATGATGCACTGAGTGAAAAATAACATACATCAGCCTTTTCAATCACAGGAATACTGCCATTCTCTAAATTTTACTAATTTTAATAGGACTTTAAAATAATTTTAATCTAAATATAACCTTTAGAATAACTTTAGTTAATTTTTTTTTTCTGCTTCATCAAGGCAGTATTTATAACGAAGTGAACCGAATCAAAACTAAATTATTTTCTTAGGTATGTGTAGAGTATCACTTATTAAATCCTCTGCCTGCAAAGCCATTGAATTGTTCACATATCTCAGCCAAATCAGTTTAGTTTGTCTTAACGTGATTTAAAAAAATATTTATTTTAACAAATATTGCCATATTTTGAGATATAAATTCAAAGTAGTAGAAAATAAGTTTAGAGCTTTTCCACTTCCTTGATGAGTAGGTGATTGTTTCCTGGTACATCCTGTTCCTTCCATAGTCTGCCAATCCAGATTTGTTACTTGCATTAGTTTCCTCTCAGCAGAAGATGCTGTTTTCCAACAAACTAAATGAAAACTCCTTTCTGTGCATTGACATGGGAAGCAATTGCTAAAAGAACATCTTTCTTGTTTTTTCTCACACTGCCCCAGGGCTGGGCAGATGACAGTTGTGATCTTTCTCATTTACTGATTATAAAACCTGAGAAGAAAAGAGAAAAACCTTCTAATGAGGTGAAATCACAACCCCTTCTTGAGCTACTGGGTAATTCACCTCACATGGCTAATGCAGTTAGATAGGTATGTTTTTTTTTCCTTTAGGATGGGAATTCAAAATAGAACTGCAAGGTGATTACATGATTTGAAAAAAGTTTCTAAGTAGTATTTACAGGATATTCTTGCTGTGTAAAAAACATTCATCCAGAAGTAATAGTGCCATAGGGAATATACAAATATGCAGATTACAAACAGACAGACATGCAAATTGGAGATAATCATTAAATTAGTAAAAAATATCACTTAGGAAAAGAGTATCAAATGAAGAGAACAGTATAAAAAATGGTAAAAAACAAACAGAAAAGAAAAATGTCTGCCTTTTTAGGAGGAAGAGACAGAAAATAAGACTAATTAAAATGTTGGTAAGATGAGAACAGGGCCAAGAAAACAGAGACATGAAAAAAGAGTAAATACTTCAAGTATATCTCAGTTAGCTACCAAATGAAAGCAGTCAGGAAGCCACAATGATGGTCACAAAGAAGGAAAGATATCAAGAGGGAATCAGAAAAGATGGACATCAGCGGATATTGTTTTCTTTGAAGAGGATGGCAAAATCCTCCTTGGAGATCAAAGGAAGTGCAAAGGAAGTGAACGGATTTATTGACCAAGTGCCATCCTTAGCTCACATACTCCCTTGTCTAACTAGAAAATAACTGAAATTCTTGGTCTTACATAATATCTCAGATAAGAACAAGCAGAATGTCAGCTCAGAGGAGCCAGCAGACAGCAAGAATATCTAACGATTTCTTAAAACTCCTATAAAACAGGAAAAGAAACTTCCTGATTTTGGAAAACAATTACATAAATGTTACTTGAGAAGAACTTTTACATTGGAGCAAAGTTGAAAATATGAAGTTTAACTTTTTTATAAGGTTAAGTTTGAGCCCTTCTGTGCTACCTTTACTGACATTTGAAATTAAACAAGAAATTTCACTGTTGTAACAGTTCTGCCTGGAATTTTAGTGAAACCATAATCTCTTCTTATTAATTTTCACACAGTTTATCACAATGTCATAAATGACTTCAACAAACAAATTATACCTGAAAAAAGTTGTTTGCATTTCAAAAGTCTGTAGTAGATTTAGAAAGTTCCTTAACTGAGAAATTATTACCAGCCTATATTGCAACAACAGCAACATGAATGTGTTTTCGTCATTAAAACCTTTCTGCAGTACAGAAAAATATGGGATATACAATCTAAAGGCCATAGGGGATGTGTCACTATGCAAATCTATGTACAAGTGTGGTTTCTGCAGGGGTTATGTCTGTAACTATGTTATCTGTGCTACTCTTACACCCAGCCCCAGTAAGACTGAGGATTTATCATGCTGAACATCATAAACAGAAAATGCCAAGGTAGGGTTTCTGCCCCACAGGGCTCAGCCCCTGGGTAACTCAAGAGGGAAAAGGTACTGAGAACAAGGAATGAGTTGAAATTTTCAAGGCCCAGCTGTGAACCAGATTCTCCAGGAAGGCAGTGGGCATGTGGCAGCTTTGGTGTCATTTCCCAGGGGGGTATGGGAAATCTAGGCTGATGAAAATATAGAAGAAGGATTTCTCAGTGTTTGCCACACCAGTATTCTTTCCTCACAGAGCTTTCCTTTAGAAATGTCTTTCATCTGTTTCCCTCTTTTCCTTGCTCAGGTGCCTCCTATTGCTTTACTTCTCTTGTACTCTCTGCTCCTGGGACAGGGAAGCAGGAGAGAGAGGGATTTGGATTGGGATTCTCTTCTTGGTGAAAGCTCATCCCTAGTGAGACAGGCTTGGGCAAAGTACCAAGCTCCTATTCACAAAAACATCTCTTTGGGCAATTGTACATCTAATTTGCCATTTGCATGGGCAACTTATTCCCTCATAACTAGGACAATTATTTGTGTGAGTAGTTACTCTATTATGGGAATGAAAATCAACATTGCACTGATTTGTTTATTTAGTTTCCTTAAAAAAATTGGTTTCAGCTTTCATATACATTCATGACACTTGTCTTACATTGCCAACCATCAGTAAAGTTAGTGATTGTCATTAGCAAAAGAATCAAACATTGACTGACAGTAAAAGCCAGTAAAATATTCGCTTGTCAGTAAAAATGGCAAGATAATTTAGAACTTTTCATTGCTTTGGCATAAGTTCCTGGACTATCTGAGTACTTTTAATATCAAAGGGCTTTATTTATCATTGTTGAAATGATGTGTTCTAGAAAAATTGACACATATGACCATAAACAGAAATAGTAGGAATCCCAAATTGCCTTGAAAAATGTACTCCAAATTGCACAAGTTAAATGAAAATTTGAAATCTAGATATGAGTGAGAAGACAAAATGCAATTGGAACAAGTTTCCCCAAGAAGTTGTGGATGCCCCATCCGTGGAACAGTTCAAGGCCAGGTTGGACAGAGCTCTGAGCAACCTGGTCTAAAGGAAGGTCCCTCTACCCATGGCAGGGGGATGAAAATCAATGACCTTTAAGATCTTTCCAATCCAGGCCATTCTATGATTCTATATGTTTGAAAAATTGTTTAAATTGAGTAAATATTTTGAGAAGTGTATTTTCCCCCTCCCCACTGAGAATAATTTTCAAAATCAAATAATTTAGAAACCTCTGTCCTAAGTGCATTGTGAAAGTACTCTCTAATAAAGTGTGGGTTACACAGGCTTGGACACAGTGGTGGTTGCTTCTAGGTATCAATACCTGTATTCCCTGTGCCCACCACATGAATTAACAAGGCAAAGTTCAGTTTCAACACCACTGCTTGACTCATTACCACAGCCCTCCTAGTAAGTGAGGTGCTTCACAGGGGACCTGCAAAACAGCTGCCCTCTGGGTGTCTTGTTTTGGCGGCCTTTTCCATCTGTTTTACCTGTCTCCCTTTCTGAATAATTTATTTCACCATCTCCCTAAGTAGAGCACCTGGCCTAGGGCTAACTCTTTCACCTAAATTATTCAGAGCTGAAAACTCTTTGGATTATACTCAGATAATGTAATGACTTAACAGGACAAAACCCTTAACTTTGAAGCAACTGTGAATGTTTCTAGGCTCTGGACTGTGTTAGCAGTTTGAAAGGTTGGCTGTGTAAACTATGTACAAAAGAACCACAGAAATCCTTCCTCCTCAAACATCTTCAAAGCCTCTTTCAGCAGCTAAAACTTTCCAAAGCAGGGTTCTTTTACCTTGATGCCTCTCTGCCACATCTCAGTCCCGCGGGAAGCCAGAGGATGCCTCCATGTGTGTGCACTGCAGCTGGCTTGTCCCTGGTCTTTATGCAGGAAAAGACACTGAAAATTGGCTGCAGGGTTGGCTTTGTGCACGTCTGTTCTCTTCACAAGCAGGTTTTTGTTCAGAAACACCAAAACCCACCCCTGTGCAGCGCTCCCATCCATGGTCTGTACTTCACTATCTTTATCTCATGAACTCTGCAGTTAAAATAATTCCTCCCTGCCTCTGTTCCTAATAGCAAGGACAGCTGCCACACTGCAGCAGAAAGGGGCTGTACAAGGTTCTTGCCTTGGATGCCACAAACCAGCTGCTCTCAGACTGAAAGCTCACTGGCAATTTTGGGTGCAACTCTGGCTATCCCTGTCTGTATTGACTATGACTTAGGGAAAGTTTCAGCTTGCTTTTAAACATTTGTTCCATTTGTTTTCCCACAATGTTTCCACTGTTTTTAGCCTTTTAATTATGCTCAAAAAGCCTATGATCAGCAGTTTTCTCATTACTTTTGGAAATCTTGTATTGATTGTTTGGAGGACAATCAATACCAGGAGGTGATCTCCTGTCTTACAAGATACTTACTTCAGCAAGTGTCTTTATTTCTGAAAGAAGTTTTACTTTAAAAAGTTATGGTATCAAGGGCATAATTTGAGATACCAAATCAAGAGATATCTTAAAGCCTTTCCCACTTCAGGTTAAGAGGGAATGATAATTTGTCCTTGGTGAGAAAAGGAATGAACAGAATAGTCATAAATGAAGGAACAGTTTTTGAGGATAATGTTTTGAGGATAATGGCCTTGCAGTAAAATATTTAAAAAGTTAATTAGTGCAATTTCTATCTGGGTTACTCTGGGTTTACCTCAGTATCACAAAGACAGGCATGGGGGAAAAAAAAAGAATTATTAAAATGAACGTTTTGGAAAATCAGCGCATTGTCACTTCTACAGTCAAGAAATTCCAAATACTTTTCACATTAATTTACAGGAACTAGCACAGATGCTGTTGAAAAAAATAAAAAGATCATACAGTAATCTTTATCATATCCTACCCAATGCTAAAATTATTTTCAGTTGGATTTTTGTCTGCATAAGTACCAAAGAATTTGGCATGTTTTGCAGCAACTAGCATTGTCTGTTTACTGTAGGGATGTGCATAATGCCCATCACTGTAGTTCTTATAGGCACTATACGAACTGTTCAATTTTCCTCTGAGAAGTTTATCAAGTATCAGGTATTTGCTTTTTGCTCCAGCTTGGGAAATCAGGGTCATGGATTTCAAACGAAGTGCTTTGTACTCTCCAAGGGCAGTGAGAAAACACAATAGTACAGACAAAATCTAATCAAAGTATTTTGGCTTTTTGCCTCCTTTTTATTTTACAATGGGAAAAAAAATTCAAGGTGCGACTCGAATCCCTTCAGGAGTTCCCTTCCTGTGCGCGCTGGCTCTCGCCAGAAACGCGAGACTGACACAGAGATAAAATGTGCTGCCAGCTCCTCCTGGCCATTCAAAGACCCTCCCTCAGGTATCAGGTGCCTTCCCTGAGCTTTGAGGTCAACCAGACACCTCCCTCGAGGCTTACCTGGGCTGCAGGATACATCTACCCAAAAATCCGCTCAGGTAGAGCAGCTGTTATCTGAGCTAGGATCAAAGTCCCCCTCTGCACTCCAGAAAAAACATCTTCCAAGCTGGTCTTCTTTCTCCATGATTCAAATGAATGTTGAATGAGTCTCTGGGGACAACAGTTGTTGTGCTGAGGAGCGAGCTGTCAGAAATACTTCATCGTGAAAGTTCAGTTCCTTTCAGGGCCTTTTATTATTAATAGTCATCGCTGCAGGGGAGCATTAAACACAGACCCTATTTACTATACAAATTGATATATTATAAACCACAAAAGCCATCCTGGTGCTTTGCTACTTCACCTTCCTTTTCAGCATGCTAGCATGAGGGAATCTTTAACCTTTGTGTGGCTAGAATACAGACAGTGAATTTTGGTTTAGCAAGGCCAGGCTGGATTGCTCAGAGCAGCTGATTTTTTGAGGATCACTGTCTTGAGGAGTGGGTAGAGAACAGTGACATCTGTACTATATGAAAGGCAAGACATTTTGCTGCATAGTGACACTGAGTTCATCAATACAAATAGTCAAAGGCATTTATGCCCCTGGAAAGGCCACAGGATGTTCCCCACAGGAGCTTATGTTATTGTTCCAGATTTTAAGCAGCTCCTGCAGCTTTCTGCTGCCTGCTAGGGCATTGCACCTGAAACAAACGATGGGCATATTATCTGTAGGTGGGTAACAGGCTGATTTCTTCTGCAGTAGCATGTGATAGAGGTGAGGGAATAGCTGCTCTGTGGCATAAGAAAACATGGCAAGATGAGTCCCAGCCTGATTCCAGCCCATCGTGGGTGTGGTACCATAGGCAGAAGAGACTTTTCTAGGTCAGTTTGCAGTGCAATATTGGATTTCTAGGCAGAAAACTCAGAGACAAACCACAGAAAGAGCAATAGAAATGAAACCCAGCAGGATGGTGACAGCCCAGAGGCAGGACAAGTAACAAAAAAATACCACATTAAAAAAATACATTCTATTGCACTTAGTAGCAGACAGACCCTTGGCTTTGCACATTTTGTCCCCTGCACTTTGGAATCAATTTTAAAATACCTTCCCAGCTTCTCAAAAAAGACAGTGCTCTCCCACTGGCCACTGAGAACAGGCACATGCTGCAGGGGCAGGGTGGTGGATGTCACAAAGACACCACTTGGCAAGGGGGATTCAGGGTCCTGCAAGTGGCACCTGAGCAAGCTGCAGCCATGAAGCATCAACTCAGGCATCCATAGTGTCACCACACCCTGAGGCAGCAGGGGTGACACAGCCTGTGCCAGTGTGCTGAGCCAGCAAGTCACAAAGCACCTCCTCAGCAAGAGGTGATTCCAGAAAGTCACAAGAGTGAGTGACTCTGGAATTTTAAAAGAGCTAAAAGCAGTTCTAGGGAGCAGTTTAAGTGCAATGCACCATGCTAAAGAGGCAGCACGGTATGGCTGACATAGTGTGGCCTCTGTGACATGTCTCAAAGGCCTCACAGCCCAGGGAGAGTCCATGGGAACAAGCTCTAAACTCAGATTCACAGTTATTGTAAGTGGATAGCACCAGGAGAGACTCAGGGATGTGATGCCTCTGTTGCTCCTGCACTCCCTAGAGTGGTGTCCCTGGAACAGGTTCGAGGCACAGCCCCAGGGAGGGTGGACAGGGATCCGTGGAGCAGCTGCTCTGTGTGGAAAGGGCGTTGTTCTCTGAGGCTGTTGATCTGGTCTCTCATGAATATTGTATTAGGTGAGAAGAGCCAGACAGCAAGGGGGTGGAAACCGCTGCTTTTTAAAGTACAGAACATGTGCTCAAAAAGAGTGTTCAGAAGTGCTTCTTCCAGCCTACAGTATGCTAAAGATTGGTGCTTGGTACATTTCAAGGATGAGAAAAAATATCACACCACTCAAGTGTAGCTGTGAAGTTGAAGATGTTCTGATATCCAAAAATGTTGTGTGTGCTTCTGACTAAAGTCCTTAATAACAACAGAAACTTGAGCCTTTTCTTAGATAGAAGGAATACTGAGCCTTTTCTTTTGACAATAAGAAAGCCCCAAAAAACAGTCCTGTAATTTTGTAACCAGACTTGGACAAACTTCTGAGAAGGACCACACACCAGATTAGATTATTTAGATTTGTTGTGAGAATAGTTGACATGTGTTCCCTTCCCTTTCACTGTCCAATCTTTGTTGTAAAAGTGGACTCATGTTGTGCCAGTTGAGATTAATATTATAACATGAAAGGGCTAGGTTTGTATCATTTTCCATTCTTGTTACAGTCACTGATGTGGGAATAGAGTTATATTCAACCTGAGCCACTTTGTGTTTTATGGCCAGGATTAACAGCACACAAACACTTCACAGTCTTAGGTGGGTTGAGCACCTGCACCTTGGCATCAAATACTGAGTGCCAAAGTATCTAAGACTTTCTTTCATGCGATGAAATATCCTTCAGATTACTCTAGATCTTGTCATGTTCTTGATCCTGACACCTCTTTTGCTCTTTCCTTAACAGGGCATGGCTCATGACTTGTTGCTCTGCCAAAAATTCCTCTGAGAATATTGTGCTCCTTCCATTCAAGCCTATATTCCACTCAACATATTCCTATTTCCATCATTGTCACCGGATACAGAATTTGAAATTTCACTACTCTGTTCACTGGGCACACAACCTTATTAACAAGAAATAATGCTCCATCCCACAGCCATAATTTCAAATATTTCCACTGTTCAGATAGGTGATATTATTTGTAAAACCAGTTATTACAGAATTTCATTATTTTCATATGCTACTTTAAAAATCTAATTCTGTGAAAGTAGTATTGTAATGTGGTTTATTCATTAAAAGCAAGACTAATGTTTTATGTATTTTAGGTGTAACTTGAACCCAGAAAACACCAAACTATTTACATTTATACAAGCCCTTGGAAGCCATTTCAAAATGATATAACAGGAAAATAGTTGATACAATTGTTAGATAACATCAAACAGTGGGTTGGGAACACAAACCATGGCCCTGTGAAAACTGATTCCTGAAGAATTAGCCAAGAGAGCTCCAAGTGCATTTCTTCTTATTTGTTGAAATACAATGTTTGTTCTTATTCTTCAGATAAAACCTGGCAAGTCTGTATTTGCACTTGTTGATCTTTCCCAACATAAATCTCTCCATTGTGTTCATATCAACAATATGTTTTCTTTACTTTAGTAATAAAATTTCTTCTACCATATGCTCTTTTAGACTCTGTGTGCAGTATTTATCCAGTTATTGAGGTTACAGTTACAGAACATTTCAGTATAAGATGCAAAGAACAATTGAACCTTGCACAGGTGTAAAATCTCTCTGATCTTCTTTTGTCATCAATTAAAAACCGCCTACAGGTGTAGGAGCCCTCTGATCTTCTTTTGCCATCTATTTAAAAGATTGTGTGAACTTTGCTGCAATATGTCCTAATCAGCATGATGATACATCCTTAACCAAAAGACACACAGTGCTCTAAAAACCTCTTGAATGTAATCAACTAACAGACCTAATCTCCCATTTTGCTGAATAATGCCTGGATACATAACTGCTCCCACTCTGAAATGGACACTGCAATTTCCTTGACAAAACATCAGAAAGCTTGGGATACTAATCACTATTTCTATTTAATAACTTACTGGGTAAATTTCTGGAGGAAAGATTGAATGTGAATTCACCATTTTTCTGGGGAAAAAAATTATCTGAAAAGCTTGCTACAAAGTTGATCTGTGTGCTGCTTAACACTTTCATAGCATGATAATTACTTTGTAAAATTGTGTGTGGGGAAGTCACTTCTTGTCCAGACCCACTTAAGCCTGAACTGATTGTCAGGGATGTGCCTTTCCAGGTCTTATTTTGGAGGATGATGAAAACCCACCATTATCTTTTGGATATGGTTTGTCCCAAAATTCCACTGTAAATGTAGAAAAATAAAGACATGACCTTACCCAAAATGTGTGCTTACCTCTCTGTATGTATATGCACAATTGAAATTCACAGACTAAGGTGGTTCTTACTGACGTGTCATAGATGCAAGACTGTGTCTAACTCTCCTAACTCCAGGTAAAACTCAAGAGTTTAATGCACTCATCACCATTTGGAATTAACTGGGATGCATTTGAATAGAAGCAGCTTTATTGAGCTTCTCACAGGCTTAGCCTAATGCCATTAGGTATGAGAAGTTGTTAGGGGTTTCCTATATAACCAATCAGGGGAAGAAATTAGAAACTTGGATAATTCTTATCTGAGTTACATACTGAAGAATCAAAATTCCCCTCCAGATATGAGAAGGAAGTGCAAAAATATCAGCCAGTTTATATTGGGGGTCTAGAAACTCACACACAAATAGTGAGTATTCTTCCAGTTGGGTGAAGAGTTATTTTTCCAATTAAAAATAGGAAAGCACCCTAAAAGGTATTTGCTCATATTTTCATAATGCCAACAGCAACATTCCAAGAAAAGACATAGATCCTAAATGAAGATCTCACCATCTAAGATAATAAAACTGTGGAGGAGATGAAATCACTATGTACTGCTTCAGAATTAACCTATAAATACCAGATATACCACACTGAAGAGCTCTTTGCATACCCACTAACACAGTAATAGATATTTATCTCAAATAAGCCATTTAATTATTTACTCTTCTTACTCTTGATAGAAAGTGTACGCACATTTCACAATATGTGCAGAATGCGCAAGTGGTCTAAAAAATATTTTTAAAATAATCATAAAATTATGCTTTTGGAAAATTAAATATGAAACTTGGAATGTGAAACAAACAAATAAGTCAATTTAGAAAAGATTAAAAGCAATTGTTCTGTTACCTTGGCAACCCATTCAAGGTGCAGCCAATCAGCAAAGTTGATGTATTGTTTTGACATACATGCACATATTTCTAACATAAATAGCAACAGAGACTTAATAACAATAGGTTTTAAAACTAGGAACTGATGTCATTTTAAATGTGTCAATCAAAGAAACCTATGAAAGTGTTTCTTCTATCAAACTGACAGTAAGTATATGCTGGAATGGCTTTATAAGAGATAGCAGACTTCTGACAGGTCATACAGAAGATGCAAAATCTGTAATTACATTCTACTTTCTTGGATTGTGTCCTTTAGTATGTCTGAAAAACTTTGAGAAGAAAATAAAACTTGAAGGCTATGATATATCATTTATTTCTGTAAACAAGTAACCAAAAAAAGAGCAGCAAATCTGAGAATGGAGATGAAATATCAGACTGAAAGAATCTGCCTAGCCCTCAAAATAGATGCACTTAAACTACTTGTCTTATTTTATGATTGACTGGTGCCAGTGAGGTTCTGCAGTGTAAGTTTTCAAGGATAGTAAAAATTAACAATAGGAGAAATGTAGAGAGGAAGATTGCTGATGGGATACAGAGCCTTTCACCTCTGGGTGCGCGGTTCGAATCTGGGCAGTGTCAGCAGCAACAGGAAACCATTACTTTTTGACAGGTGTCAGAAGCGTGTGTGGAAGCAGTGCATCAGCCACCCTCCTCCAGACCCTGATGGATATGGGCCCAAAAGCAACCCTCAAACTGAGCATTGTTCCTGACAGCCCAAAATAGCACTGGTGTCTCCTCCCTTTCCCAGAGAGCATTGTCCCTCCCCCTCACTTGAAGACCACACTACCATGGACTGGCCTTTGAATCAACACTGTGCTTGGAGAACTTCAGTTCTAATTAAGCAACATTTTAAAATCTCATTTACAACTAAAACACATTTGAACACATTTGTACATTTCTTCATGGGGTCAATGGACTTCAGGAAAGCTAGGGTTTAACCTTAGATTTTTCACTTCCAAGACCCTAACTTCAACCACAAAAAAAAAGAAAAAAAAGAAAAAAAGAAGCACACGTTCATAAAATCCTCAGATACAGAAACAAGCACCTTATTCTGTCATTGGGTGGGATTAAGTTACCCACTCTGGCACATCATCTTTTTTCTTTTACTTTTTCCAGATTTATATGACTCTCATCATAGCAAATGCTCAGAGAGAGGAATTTCCAACTGGAACACATTGAAAATAGAAAGGAAATAACTCACTATAAACAGCACTGAAGAGAAACAAGTGAACATGCAGGGTACAGCATAATTCTTTGTCAGAATGTGAGTGGTGTACTTTTGTCTAGCAGCCATTATCTTTCCTTAAGAAACACTGACTTTTACTTGGAATTTCAATCTACATTTTGATTGATTTCTTTTTCAGGATATAAGAAGAGTGATGGAAAGGACTGGGGATAAGGACAAGGAAGAATAGAAGAAGATAAAAAGTTTCCAGCCATGCTGTCAGGTTTGGAGAAAACAGGCTGAGGATTAACTCTTTCAGTGCTGTGGAACCTGCATGTTAATGGGGGCAAAGAGATGGAAAGTTTCCTTTTACACCAAACTTACAAGGCTTTAAACTACCAGCCTTGTGGTAGAATCTCTGTACCCAAAACACTGCTGACAACCACAGTCAAGACTTGAAAACAAACAAATACTACATAAATATAGTTAACACCAATGTTTTAGCCATAAATCACCAGTTCCCATTGGTAGTACTTGATTTTCTGCAGAGCCTGCGGTAAGGCAGTTCCAACCTAACACACTGTGAATCTATTACATCAAAGGGTATTTTTCCAAAAGGTCTACTTAGAACTTGATTGTCAGGTCAGCTTAGACCTGACCTTACACTGTGCAATATGTGTTTGTCCACAGTCACCATGCTCCCTATGTAGATAGATACTTTATCTTGACAAACCCAGGTTCTTGTGATCCACGATTTGATTCCTCTCCCTGGTCTTTCTGCTTGAAATTCAAATAGCAGCAGTCCTCTCCTTCCTTCTGATGAAGTACTTTCATAACCCTTTTGCACATCGTTTTTCTCACATATTTGTTCTACATATGGAGCCAGAGGTCTACATAGAGGACTGAGCCCAGGGACGGATGGAGATAAACTAACTAATTTAGTAACTGGAAACAGAAAAGTAAATTCTTTTAGCTAGAAATGGAGCAGAGAACTGTCCATGAGAGCCTGATCACTTTTATCTCAGAAGGCAATAATCTCACACTGCAACTCCTGTCTTTCATGCTGCAATATTAGAGACACCAAGGCTCAATTTAAGAAGTTGCCATGGCAGAGAACCCATAATATCTCCAGGTATCACAGGTTAATTATCCTCCTCAAAATATAATTGATTCTATTATGAATTTCTTTAGTTTCCATTTTCAAGCCACATATCATTATCTTTTTCCTCTAAGCCTGAAAAGTTAACTAAGAGTAAAAAATCTTTTAGCAAAGTTAACTAAGAGTAAAAAATCTTTTACAATCTCTACACTGTTTAATGCCTATAGTCACCTCTTAAGCCAAGCAGAGGGTGATGTATAGCAAGCCCAGAGAGGAGGAGGCAGAGTTGTATGTGGTGAGGATTGTATATTGAATTCAAGAACTGTAGCAGAACATCAACATTTTTCATACCCTATAAAAAGATGGATGTCTTTTATAGAACTCTGGTACATGTATTTTCTTGTTGATCAAACATTTCAAAAATACAAATGAGTGCTGACTTATATTTCTATAAACCTAGTTAGAATTTACATCTCCTACAGTCTCCTCCCATACATTTAAATCTCCATCCCACACTTTAATATTTTCTTTCTCCTGATTTCTTCCTTTTACCCTTTATTTTCATAATAAGAAGCAATGATGGATCTAGGAGAGCTCTGTGATTCAACTGATAAGTTTTTTCTTCTAGAAGATGACTCTTGTAACTGGTCTAAAAGCAAAGCCTCCAGAAGTGATGACTCAGTGCAGGAGGTCAGACCAAGCAGCTCTGCTGAGCAGCAGCAAAAGATGGATCTGGGGTGTCTCACAACAGCTCTGAGTGCCAGCAGAGTCAAACTGGCTGATTAACAGCACACAGGAGTTACAATAACACAGGGGTGCCAAGGCCAGCCTTGCTGTGTCTTGTCCTGAGCCACATCTGCAGCAAAGGACATTGATCTGCTGAGCTGAATATTCTGCAGATATTACCTCATGCTGCTGAGCAAAAATCCCTTCCAGTCCCCAGTATCAATAGCTTAAGCTCTGCCAGCCTGTGCATAGGAGTCCATGGGAATCCACTGCTGTGCTGCTTACTAGTTATTTCCATGACAAAATCCCTCAAGAGGTTCCAGTAGGGAATGAAGGCTCCTTGGGCTCATTAAACTACCTGGAAACTCCTAAAGATGAAACAGGTAGTTCTGGTCCTATTAGGTTCAAGGCAAATTTCAAACTTGAACATCAAGGAGGTCAGACCTTTGCTTTTTAAATATAGCTGTATGGAAAATGAAATTCTGCTGGAAAAGGGAGTGTAAAGATGCTCAGAAAGGAGAGAAAGCTTTAATACAGTACTTAAAAAGGGATTCAGTGCATGCTGGCTGCTGTTCTGTTAGCAATGTTTTTTTGCAATCAAATCAGAGGCAGAACAAAATGCCACATCTTTTATGAATGTGTTATTAAAGGAAATAGAATAAAGAAATCTGAAGAAAAAATTCTCAAACAACAATTAACTAAAGTCCTTAAACTACACAAATTCCCATGAAATTTGCACAAGGTTCTATCTTGTATACATCCCTAAGGCAAACACAAAGAAAAAGTAAAAATATATATGTATGCCTCCATGCAGGGGTTCTCCTCTGTCTTTTACAAGATGAAAAAAAATATCCACAAACTTTTACTTCTGGATCTTTCACTGAATTATTCCAGAAGCACAAAGACAACACAGTGCCTCAGTCTGTCAGTAGCAAGGGCGTGCAGTGTTTATAAACAAAATTTTCTTTATTTTTGAGACCAAAATAGTTTGCAAGCACTGACTAAGCCTTGTGACCCCTTTGTGAAGAACAGAGAATTGTTAAACCCATTCTCAGCAGACAAGGACAGACAAGCAGTGCACATCCAATGGAGACAAGTAAGGAAACAGGTTTGGGAGAGCTGCTGCAGATTTTCACTTTCACCTCAAATAGAGAAAGGAATTGCTTTGGCCCAAAATGTCACAGTAGTTATTCATTGTTACACTAAGACAAAGCTAGATAAATTTGAAGATATATGCTTTTATTGATGGGAAGAATAAATTATCTTGCTCAGAATTTATTTCCAAGACACAAGAGTGACTGTAGACCAAGAAACATCCAGAGTTATTATCTACACTGAGACTCCTGGCAGTTAGACCCATTCTTTAAACCATCTAATCTTGTAATTTATGATAGTACTGTAAAATAGTTAATTTCCTAGGCAGAAACATATCTTAATATTATGAACATAAAGTTCTTACTGATGTAATATATTTGCCTTTTCTATGAATCAAGATGAAAGTGCATAATAGTTGTAATTATGTTGTATAAAAATGAAAAGACCTAAAAGAACAATAGGTCTCTTAAAGTGTTATCTACCCCTAATTGTAATCTCACCTAAACTAAGGAACAAGGCATTTTACACACAGTGGTGAGCAAGTGCCTGATATTTTTAACTGCATATTCTTTATACTTTTCCTTCTTAAACTAATTTGTGACATCCTGCAAAGCCCTGCCTTTCCAGAAAGTTGAGCACTATGCTACATGAGACATAGTTCAACAGAAATGTAGGTCAATTTTTAACTGTCTTTCCTTGAAATGGAATGGTCTTGCATTTTATATGCAAAGGGCCACAGAGGAAATAATAAATTGTGTCTAATAGTCTTTACAAGTGTGCTAGGCCTTTTAGCTTAAAAGCTGCCAATATGGAAATAATAGGACATATTAAACCTTGTAAAACAGAACAGAAATGATGAGATGAATCTGAGAAGGGTGATGGGCCAGAGGAGCCACTGAAGGATGCCGAAAAAGCCCTTTCAGCTTAGGTGGATGGGGGAGCACAGAAGGAGAGCACTGTGGAAAATTAAAAAGATTTCCCATAGCTGGGCTGAAAAGAGGATTACATAAATAAATAAACTCCTCACAGTAAGCAATCTCCATAGCCCTGGGTGCCTGACCCATCACTTGGTCACTCCTGCCTCTTACAGGCCCTCCTGATGGAGCAATTTGCTCCAGCTGAGCCCTGCATACCTGGGCTCCCTTGTAATCCCCAATGAGGGCAGACACCTGTGGTAGCTCAGGGAAAAAAAAAAATGTTAACCTTTTCCTTGCCAGAGTCTGAGGGATTTGTACTTCAAAAGTAAAGTCTAAAATTTGGGAAGAGGAATTGGTTTTGCTCTAATGCTCTAAGGCTGGCCCATGGAAAAAGATGCTATCAGAGACAAAACTGCATGGTCACTATTTTGGACACCAAAGATCTTTGGCTACCAAAGAATTCTCATTAACTCTAAGTTACCAACCAAGATGGAAACATCTACAGTGCAAAGCACAAGAAAGGTCTTCACCAAATGGACAAACTTAATTATTCAGACAAGTCTGGGGGGAGATAGACCAATTGGCATGGAGCCCAAACATAATTACTACAGAGTTTAATAAAATCCTCTCTCATTTCCAGGACTGTAGCAAAATTTTGTTGTAAATTTTCAGCATGACACAGTAGGGCACAGAACTGGCCATTAGGTTTTTCTAGTTCATCTAAAACCCTTCACCTCATGAAGGCACACCACCCTCATCCACAGCTTCTCATCTTACACTTAATATAACCATTATAAAATGCCAAAGGCAAGCAATTGTCAGTAATTTCTGTGCAGGGGTGCCTTCACTGGGAGGGCTTAGGAGAACAAGAAGGGTTGTTTTCCCTCTTCCTTGAGAGAAGTTAAAATAGGCTGTATGTCAGTGTGGCAGACAAGGTTTTGGCTGCTCAGCCCATGGGTCTCCTCCCTGCCAGGAAGAGTTTCCTGTTTGGGGATTTTTGGGCTCAAGACCCCATCACAGGGTCTGGCTTTCAGGAAGTACAGAGGATCCAATGCACAGGAAGTCGGGTCAGATAAAGAGAAGTCAGAGTTAGATCTCCCAAACCACCAGCTCTTCCTGAAGGCTGAAATCCCAATCCCTTTGTTGTACCTTCTGTCTCATTGTTCCTGTGGCATCTCTCAACACCTTCACCTGAAACAAAGCCTTGGCTCTAAAAGCCACCCAGACTTCGTGAGATGCATACAGGGAACCTTTGAGGATGAATCAAATGAAAGAAGGAACAATTGTTTCTTCCAAGACTTCAGGGTGTTTGGAATCTGTGCCCCTCTTATTCAGGATATATTTATTCATTCTTTTCAAAGTGAAAGTCATATTCTTTTGATTTGTGGGAGGGGTTCCTGCAGCCAGGAACTGAAGCCTCCCTTTTATTGTTGCACAAGATCTAAAGGAATAATAACAATTAATAACACCGAAAGACTAAAAGGAAACTGTTTCATCTGAGCACTTAGGTGAGGTTAGGTGGATGAGTCTTTAGCAGCAGGGTCAGGTTTAGGTCACCTTTAGAGCTGGAATCAGGGCAGGTTTGCAGTGTTACACCAGGTCTGCAGTGCTTTGGTGGAGGAGCACAGACAGTAAATGGAGCTCTTGCCTTGTGCCCTGACCTTGCTACCAGCCATCTTCTCCAGGAAGAATTTTTTTTAAATCCTGGGTCCCCTGTTTTATCAATTAAAAGTTAGACTGTTTTAAGATGAGACCCACGTTGAGAGATGAAAAATTGCAGGACCTGACATTTAGGTAAAGTCTCTGAGTTATGTGCATGTGCTTGTACTGAGGTGAAAACCCTTTGCATACACAGGCCTAGTAGAAAAGAGCAGCCCATTTAAGTTTCCTGTGTTCTGGCAGATTTGACTAGAAAGTTACACCTCCAGAACAGGGACCACTGCAAGATTACTGAGCTCAAAGTGTTTTCTAATTCCAGAAGTCAAATTTTGCTACCTTTAGGTTCATCCCCAAAGCTAAACCTGATCTTGAGGAACATGAAATATCAGCAACCTTTCTGTTTCCTATGACTCTCATCACTGTCACAGCCTTAGAGTTCCTACAGCTCAACCATAACAAACTTTATACCAAAATATATTATGCTACCCTTTTATGACAAAGTTGAGGATTTGTTGATGTGGATATTAAATATTCTGCCCTAAAAAAATAAGCTAATGAAAATCAAGTCAATGAAATAAAGTATTTTTTTTTAACTTTATTTTAGGTATCTGGAAAAAGCAACTGGTAACTAAGTCATTGATTTAGCATCTAGAATTCTCCCAGTAAGTGCCCAAGTTCATGTAAAAACTCCATCTGGGCTGCATTTCGCGTTGTTTGTTAGTTGTTAGGGAAAGGATTAAAAATGGATGCATTTGGATTCTCCTTATACTGTTTCAAAGTATCAATCTGTACTGGAGCCCTCTTGTCCATTCCCAGATAGAAGAAACATCTTGGCCTGAAAGAGCTTCACTTTAAGCACACAGGAGGAGCAAAGGAGGTGTCACTGTCTCCATTTTATAGCTGGGCCACAGAATCTCTAAGTGATTTTCCCAGACTAATATACCCCCATTTTTGTAGAGAACATAATGTATCTCCAAAAGTTTACAGAAACCTAAAAAAAGAGGTATTCAGGGAATGCCTGAATCTGTGTTTAAGCTTAGCAGTTAAAGTAAGTCCTTCAAACTTTTAAACTCATTCCAAATTTTCAGAGCTGCACAGCATGAAACTGAGGGAATGATTTGACTGCGAAGATCAAGATGATGTAAGTATTGTTCAAGAAAAATACAGTAGAAAAAGATTGAAAAAAGTATCAGGGGCACTTTTAAAGTATTTCTTTAAAAATAAAAATCATAAAACTACCTCTGTTGACTCCTGCTGTTAATGTGCTTTTATTCAGGTGTTTGGAAACAATATTACTTTGGAGAGTAGATGGCTACAATCAAGGGCAGCTTTCTCACTTGTGGTCATTTGTTATGTACCGTGAGTTTGAGAATTAATAATGTGCATTCTTCAAGACAGCAGAGAAAACAGGCCCCTGACTGCACAAAGAGGGAGAATAATTCAAAATAGTTGGTAACTTTGATGCTTTTGAAAATTTTAGTGCAGTAACTTTTAATTAAAGCTTGAAATAAACGTTTAACTTGTCTTGCCGTATGAAGTTGCTTCACAGACATTTATCAACACACATATATTTAGCAGCTGCCATTCAGTGTAACATCCATGTCTATCATTGTCTACTTGAAGCTCTTTTCATGCACTTCAAGTGTATTATGAAAGAGCAATTTCCTTATTAACAAGGAAACAGATTAAGTTACTTAAGCAATTGTCCCACCAAGTACTGAAGACAGAAGACAGATTGTGCAAGGACCCTGGCTCAAAAGCACAGTTGAGAAGGAGAACAGAAATTATTAGTCTAGAAAGGGAAAGCTGGTACTCAGTGCCTCTTCCAGTAGCAAAGATCCCATCCACCCTTTTTGCCATCCTGCAATGGATGCTTACAGCTTCTGCCCAATGTTATCCCCAGAAATATGCATGTGGATAAGGATTAATCCTCTGAAAAGTATTTAACAACTGGGCTTATACTTAAAATCCATCAAAAATTATGATACTATAGAAGCTTTCTAATTTTTTTTCATGCTAAATGCAGTTTCTGTACACCATGGTCTCCAGCTCAATTAAAGTTTCTTACAATTACTTTTTGCATTTCTGTTTCTGTTACAATTGCTTCCCTGTTTCGACTTGTGGAAGAAATCCAATAGTTCATAATTAGCATTATTCCATATATGCCATAGATGTTTTTGGAGGTCAATTTGTTTACAGGAATAATTCTATTGAGGATTAATGATGACACTGTTTTGACCCCTCTGACCTTGGTGGGCAGGACTGTACTTTTCAAGCATCCAGAGCCTCTCTTCACAATATGTCTAATCCTAGATCTCCCCTGCCCTCGCAGGCTATTTGCTGTTAGTGGCCACAATAGACAAGCAATAGTACCATTATAGGCTTCTCTAACAAAGGATTTTCATGATCATTTTCTAGCGGCTTGAAGATTGACAAGATCCCCTCCTGTTACCCAGATGCATTTTCCCCTTCTTCCTGGTGATTTCTTTTCTTGTTTCCAAGGAGGAAAGTGCCTCCCTGAGTAGCGACCTCTCTCTCTGCAGAGAGACCTGCTAGAAACAACAAACATTGCATGTTAAACCTCCCCCGAGAGGGCATTATGTACAAATGGAGTGCCAGGTCTTCTTTGGTAAGGTGTACACCCGTGGCACAACTTAAGAATCAATTCAATTATAAAGCCACAAAAATGCCTTTTGAAGAATGTTCCTGAGTGAGTCAGAGGCAGAGAGCACAGCATATATATGAGTCTGACTTTGCCAAAGTTATTTCAGGGGAAGAAGTTGCACAGAATTGCTCTAGCAGCCTGATTAACTAACTGGGCACTCGTCAGCTGGTGAAACCCTGACTGTGGAAAACAAAGCTAGCCCCTTGGCTTTATCACATCAGTTGTCCTTCAGTGCACTCAGAATTTCACTTTTCTGCAGGTTTTGCTTACTTTCTGTACAAAACCCGAGCTATCTGAATAGCGTGCTTATTTTTGAGAAATGCAGAATATTTGTACCTCTCACTGGTACATGAGAGCATGTCTGATAATGGAGCTAGCTAGATGCTGAGAGAGCGAGGTGCCCTTTCCCTGCCCCAGCCAGCAGTCACTTTGGAAAATTTCAGCTGTGCCATCTTTGTGCCTCATTTGTCACATGAGTGGTTCACAGTACTGGCCCAAGCTGGAATATTTTCTGAGGGTCACAAGTATTTTGAGATCCCGCATAAATAGTGGTGAAGATTGAAATAGTAACACAAATGTTAAAGCTTATTTTTTGCCTATGATTCACATGTAGAAAATTAAAAAAAAAAGAAGACCAGTGCTGACCTTTTCATATGTGGCACTGGACAAGGTAATGTGCTTTTGAAAGATGCAATATATATTGTAACATGCTCTGGACACTTTACAGGAACATCTAATTGACATGTCAGTGTTTGCTTTTCATTTACTAAGAATAGATATTTCTCTGTATTGTCATTAGAAGAAGAGGAGGAACAAGAAAGTCACAAATGACATTATTTCAAATCCTGGGATCTCAGTCCCTTCTCTTGCTGGAGGGCTGCTGATGTCACAGGGTGGGGTTGCTGGGTGCCCGCAGGGTGAGGATGACTTGATTCATCTTCTGTTGGAGCTGAAGGGGAATCAGCAAAGGATTCCACTCAAGACAGGATGAGTAAAGAAAATTTCGTTTAAATTTGAATTAGGCTTAAAATTATATTTTATGACACACAGAGGGAGTTCTGCACTCAAATTTGGAGTTCATAGTTTAGTTTTGTATATGAAGTTGTTTCCCTGAAAATGCTTGAGAACTGCTGTTGTCACAGGATTTCCACTACACTGGTACAATATTTTGTTGTACATAATTCAATAAAGAGTTGAAATCGCACCAAGAATCCATAAAAAAGTTACATCTAATGAGGAGGATCCAACTTCTGCTGAAATTGAAAAACATCAAGATTTTCAGTTAAGGTCACCGTGTTACTTTTTACTTTCCTTCATTTGAGCAATTGAACTTATTGAATGTGTCCAGAGACCCATTCTCAGTAAAAGGCTCAGCAATACCCTAAGATCTAGTAATTACATAAATAGAACCTACACAGTGCTGAAGAAGAGAACAAATTACACTTTTCCTAAAACTGCATGGCTTTCCTTCTTGCTCTTTATATCTATATATTATATAAATCCATAAATAATTATAATAGTTAATTCTATTATTACATATTGTTGTATTATTATATCAGATATTGCTTATACTATTATAATGGTATATATTAATATTAACATCATATAGTACATAATACATCATCTGAATACACTGTGTGACACCATTCCTGAAAAAAGTTAGGTTTTGATAAAATATTCCTGAACTGCTGACATTAGCTGTATTATTCTTATTTGTTTTTTATTGACTCCTGGGTAAATTTTTCATTGGAAAAGTCTGTTCCCAAATTAAGCTGATGGTCCTTCAATTAAGAAAAGGTAGATTGTTGACCTCTACCTCTAATGTTACATGGGAAGAAAAGGATCACAGCGCATCAATGCCAATCTAAAAGCAATCAAAACAATAAGGGAGTCATTTGCTCTCTCTCCTCTTGCAAAGATTGTTTTTACAAGAAGAGTTAAACTAAGGACAAAGCAAAAAATTGGCAGCATTTTTTTCCTTTTTTTTACTCGCTTGATCTCTTCTATTTAAATGCAATTACTATTACCCTAATGTTGTCTTTTTATCCATATCCATAGCTTCTCATCTTACTGTTTGCTAATATGATCCTTTCAACCAAAAGGACATCAATACACTCAGCAAACTTATTAGCCAGCTATTCTGTCTCACGGGGAGGCAACCAAGCTGCAAAGAAAGGCATGAGTCACTGGAAGCTGTGAGACACCAGGACTTTGATGCTGTAGGCAAAACAAGCTGCTTCATGACACAGTTTATAAAATGTTTGCACGGGAGCAAAATGCTGCCAAAAAGCATTCAGGAGAGTTTACACATTGCAGCATACAAACTACAGAGCATCCCACAGTATGTGATATTTACAGACATTTAACAACTATGAGCTTTCCTTCCACAGCAGTGGTGCCTCCCTGGTAGATTTAGATCATGGATCTTTTTCTAACACATAGACTGCAATTGCCGAGAGAAATTTCAGTTTCTATTCCTTTTTCAGTGCTATGTTCAGAAGAAACATCTTCAGGTACCAGAAAGTATAAATAGGTCTCTCCAGTAAAAGCATGTATTGCCCCATCTCTCTTGATCAGTTCCTTGGTGCTAGTTTTCAAAAAGTCTCAAAAGCAGAGGAAGGAGTCATGCTGGCTCCTGCATTTCAGCCCATTGGCAGCATTGTTCCCAGATGGGAAAGCAGACCTCTAAGTACTGGGAAAGCCTTTTACCAACCTTGGCTGCCCCTGGGCTGAGGCACTTTAGAGGTCTAACTACATGCAGCTACACTGCACCAGTGTGGAAAGTTAAGGAGAATACAATACAAGCAAAGTGTCTCTAAAATCTTGGAAGGAGGCAGAAAATAATAAACACTCCAACTGAAATTTGGCCTGGACACATGTGATTTTGTCTAAGTGCATGTTTACATTTCTTTGAAATGTTCCTAAACACTCCCTCTGTCTGAAAATAAAATTTCAAAACCATGATGAAAAAATCTGTTTCAGATCATGTGTATTGGTTTTAAAACCAGGCATAACATTGCAGCCGGCTCTTTTATCCAGAAAAGGTGCAACTGTCATATCAATTTAGAACTTCAGTCATGTTATTTTAAACCTGCATTAGTAAAACCTATAACAAAACATGTCTCTGTTGCCCACATCTTGCATCTGGAGCAAAGTTATGTTTAAGTCTGATCTCTAAAACCAGTATGGAAATTATATCTAGTATGTTCTGCACTTTGTAACATGGTCCATGTGGACTTTTTCACTGCAGTGATAACACAGCTCTATAGCCCACCTGGTAAAAACATTATACATTAAAAATGACAGTCAAAAGAAGCTGGTGTGAATATACCAGAATTTCATAGGAAAAGGTTGCAATGTAAGGCTAAATGCAAACATCTACATTTATAGGCACTATCTGGCACCCTACTTTTATACAAAGGTATCTTACAGTGTCATTTTAAAGGCTCAGTACTGGGTTTTCAAGCTGGGAAATAGCATAAGACCACTGTATTAAGGAGCTGAAATTTTGCTGACATTATGGAAGCTCTTACTAGTTGGTCTCCTACCACTTGATAATAGTCTACAGATGCTGTGGAAAAACACTATCAAAGGTAATTCTTGTATATAGAACCTCTCAAATCACAGCCAAACACGACTTCACACAAGTAATTCAGGAACTTATGTTACATATGGCAAAAGTATTTCTAAACCAGGAATAGAATACAGAGAGGTGTCCAGGTGAGAATGCTGTCACCTCTTTGCACCAGTAAAAGGAGTAAAGCATCTAGCAGTGCTGGCAAGGCCATTGCTGATGCCTTGTGGATGCCCACAGTTCCTGGTGCAGGTGCCACACCAGAGAGGAGACTCTGTGCTCAGGGTGGGCCAGCAGTAGCCCTGAACCATTTTATCCCAGGGGAAGAGGGCACAAGGACTCAGCCTTGAAAGCCCTGCTTGAAAAACAGGGAGCCACACTGATCTCATGGTGGGATGCTGGAAAGAGCATCTTTTTACAGAAGAATACATTTCTTCCTAATTTCATCCTTTCTGCAAAGCAGAGGGAAAGCTCTTGAGACTGAATTCCTTGCTGAAACCAAACTCTATAAAGAGAATTGCCCCCAAAAAGATGGTGTGAGAAAATTTTGAAATTGCACAGTACCGTCTGCCATAACGCAGATTCCCACTCGCAGTTTCTTCCCATCTGAAGGACTGATCATACTGCTAAATGTTTGCAATAGTAGCTATAAATCTACACATCCATTATATGACATACACACAGAAAATACTGAGTGAAGTAATTAAAAATAATAAGAACACCTGACAGCTGTTATAACCAGTAAAGAGATAAAGATACCTTATAATTTGCTAACAAATTTATTATTTCCAGGTACAACATATCAAAAAATTCCATAGAAAGAATTTTTGTGTGTGTAGACCTTGTTTTTACAACTTTAAAACTTTAAGTAGCTGACACTGTGCCAACTTTTGGGGGTAAAGAAATCACCTGTCTTATTTCCAAGCTGACACAACATGTTTTAAGTAGATGAAGGTTCGGTTTCATTACATTAGCAGTGTCTCTAGGTGCTCTTTGATGCATCCCTCCCGTGCTTAGTAATTTAGTAACAGGTTGGAAATGAGCAGAGGGGTAAAATGAGACTCTGTTGCCAGAGCAACTACTGCACACCTCTAATTTTTGAATCAACAGACAGCAGAAGTTGATACTTTACCACAGAGTATGAAGAAATACCTTCCAAAATGTTCTATGAAAGCAAATATGTTTTGTTCGAGGAGTGGTACTTCCAAAAAACCGATTTCCTAAAGATAGCCCAGATCCATTATTGACCTAAAATGCTAATAAGAAATATTTAGCTTTATTTTGACCAAAAATCTAGCCACATGCTCAAGTGCAAAGCGCAAGGAAAAAATTCTCTCAGACCAAAAAAGAGAAGCATTTTCTAGTGGTGTGGACATTGAAATTTTGCTCTGTGTGACAGAGAAAAATTAAGAACAACAACAAAATAACTTGGATTCATCATTCAAGTGAGTACATAATACAGAAAAATGTTAGAACAAAATGAGTGAGACAAGTAAGATTTCTGCCTTCTCAGTACTACAATAACCAGGACAAGCTAAGGCCAGACTGCCTCAAGACACTTGCCTGACTTACTCTTTCCTGGATGACTGGAGGCATTGTGCCCAATAATATTTCCTGTGAACAGTTTTGCTACTAGGAAAGTATTTTTTTTATTGACCCAGAGGGAAAACAAAATGCTTCGCCCTCAATTTCCTGGTGGGTCCTAACAAAGTGAGCACAGATACGGAATGAGGTGAGGTTGGATGGAATTGTGGTCTTGCTGTTTTATGATTTCTGCTTGGACTTGCTGCTCCTTGACTGCTGTATCCTCCTAGCTCATGAAAGACTTGGACATTTCAGTTGGAAAAGTGAAGCCACTGTAGTGGAAATGCAAAGCCATCAGAGCAGGGACATTGTGCTAAGACAGCCTCTACCAAAGAGCTTCTCTTTCAGCACTGTGATGGAGCACACTTCAGTAATTGCATCCCATTGGATTTGCTCCACAGTACATTGGGATAAAGACTTTAATAACACAGGAAGCAGCATATTGATAATCTTTTGCCTGATTTTAAGTGCTGTTCTGCACTGACTTTTACCAAAATCCTTTTATTGTACAGAAAGCACCATATTTTAAGGGGTCAGAACACTCGCAATATATTTAAACTCCATTTTTGCATATTTCATGTTCACTTAAAAGTGCATTACCATCAGTTCTGCTTCACAATCCAGTTACTCAGAAGTGAAATAGAGGTTTCCTGACAATCTACTGAATTACAGATTATGTTAAATGTGGACAAATTCTTTTTCTCTCACCTCTCATCTCCCCATCAGCTGGAACAATTTCCAGGACCTATAGCAGCTTCCATCAAAGACTGCCAGAATTTTGTCACTGCCTACATAGCAATTGAAAGCTATTTACTATGGGTATAAAATTCTGCCAGAGGCTTTTTGCTGCCACTGTGACTGCCTGTGCATGGAGTCATCTTTCCTCTTATCATCCCTTTGGTCTAAGCTACTCTGCTCCCTTTATAATCTGTGGCTGTACAGAGAAAACCTCAGAAAGAGCAGTTCATCACAGCTATTTAGACATGTATCTTAGCATGGGATGCAGGTCCCTGGAGAGGGATCTGTTTCTCCTCATCAATAAAAGACAACCTCATTGCTTAGTTCAGACTCCATAGCCAGCTTTCAAATGATGGGGGTCAGTGGGAAGAATCCCACTCAAAACCTGATGGAAAAGGAGTCAAGGCCCTGCAGGGTCAATGGGAACAGACTCCAGACCCCAGCAGAACACCCAGAACATTGCAAGCAACAGACAAATGAATGACCTCTCTGGGGGGAGAGCTACAGCACTTTTCCAAGGGGTAAATCAGTTTTCCTCCCCCAAGGAAAATAATATATTACTAGGTAGTAGACTAAGGGGAGATGGAGAGAGTGGACTGCTTAATCTCTGGTGTTTCTTTCAGGGCATGCTTACAAAAGAGTCCCTGCATGCTCTGTACATACATGTGATGCTCACAGTACAAATGGCAGCACACAGGGACATTCAGTGACAGCCTGAAAGAGCATGCACCAGGCAGTGGGAACCTACATGATGTGTGTTCTCATCAGTGCCACAGGTGGTCAAAGCAGACAAGACTTTCAAAATCTTACAGCTGATGTAATTTTTTAAAATATCAGAACAGAACACATGGAAATTTGACTCCATTCCCCTGCTCCCTGCACCCTCCCAGTTTAAACCTGTTCTGTACTGAACCAAATGCAGCTATTATGGCAGACTGGAGTCAGTTAAGAAGAATCCAGCCCCTGAGATTTAAAGCATTTGTGAAGAATTTTCAATTATTGCCCGTATCAATCTGAGTGCTCTAAAGACCTGTACGAATCACAGAAAGGAAAACAAAGAACTACTCATTCAGATGATCCTTTCTGAAAACTGAGTGTATGAATTTGTCTGAGAATCTGCTTGCATACTTTTAATACATGGACTTAATATGTTAAGAACATAGCTTCTTCAAATTCCTTAAATTCAAGAAGGTTTTACTTTCAAGAATGGGATGCATAAGTAGCAATGTAGGAAGGCAAATGCTTGTTTAAGCATTAAACTGTTCTCCAAAGAGGAATTAAACCAAGATATTTACAGAGCATGTTTCATAATGTATCAATGGAGCAAAAAGAAAAAAAAATCAGTGTTTTTAAGGACTTCTACTAAGGTGTTTCTGAACAGAGCAGCCACACTTGCTGTCTCACTATCCCCAAGAATTGCTCTGCATGCAAACAGAGAAGCTGGACAAAAGGGACTCAACCATGGAAAATTCTCAGTGAAACTTGTGGGTATTTATCAAAGGCAGGTATAACCACTGGGCAGTGAGTTAGCAATACTCAAAACTTTATCAAATTTGTCAAGAAGCATATGCTAAACCATTTTTAAAGCCAGCTGCATTCATAATTTATGTAGATAATTATTCTTTCTTATATATTTTATCTTATATATGTCATCTAGTTGCTTATTTGTATTTCAATGTTACTTTTTTTTTAAGATTCCAGCTACTAACAGCATCTCAATGACTGCATCACAATATCCTCTGACCTGCATCTGTGTGCTCAAGGGCTTAGTGTGGAACTGTGCAAATACCCACTAACCTACTCCCTATCTGTTTATCTTCATGGGAAACCAGATGCACAAGATGCCTCTCAGTCTTCCTGAAGTGCAAATGTGCATCCTGCCTAATCAGGCTCCATCAAGGACCTCACACCCCCTCACCAGTTTCTTGGAGGCCTTTGATATGTCAGTTGAACTATCTCAGTTGTTGTGAAGGCATCACTGACAGTGACATTGCTATGTCCTCACACAGCAGGGCTTTCTAGGCAGTGCTCAGTCCATTCAAGCATTGAGGAGGTAGTGACAACACCTCAAGTGAGTGAAAAAGGATCACACTCAGAGTCATGATGAAAATCCTTCATTTCTTTTTCTCAGACTCAGAGATACCTTCATAAAAACTGTAATCAATTGCAATTAAAAGATCTGTTTCTTGCTCCCAGTTCAGTGTAGGCTTGGACAAAAAATCAATTTCTTTTCTTTTGGGACTTGTTAGACCACAGATCCATCAAGACCAAGAGAAAAGGAGATGCATTCTGTAGAGAGGATGGTTCATCCATCTGCATTCAGCCACACCTGGGCAGTCTCTCTGAAAGTAATGGGTGGCACAGATGTCACTGTGAGTCTAATTTGACCTGTAAAACCTTAAATTCTGGTGATAATGTGCAACAAGGAAAGAAGCCAGCTGGAGCTAGAAGCAGTGGCAATTAGGAGTAAACATCTTTGCACTGGCAAAATAAACACAATTGATGTGAGAAATCAGTGAGAGACAAACATTGAAGCCCCTGATGTTACCCTGACAATCCTCTTTTCAGGGGAGAATGATTTTTTTTTTAAAAACTGCTCACAGATTTTCTTGCATGGAAATAATGAAAGTTCAAAACCAAAGGGTTTGATATAACCCATCAACAGGCACAGCTGGAAGACAGAGATCAGGATGAACTGAACAGCAGAGCCTGTATGACAGAGGAAAGAAAAGTGGTGAGAGATTTCAGCTTTAGTCAGAACAGAGTTTGGCAAAAATTCTGTTTCAGTTCTCTTCAATCATATGCTTGAGTAAGTTATTCACCCAGGCCAGTAACATCTGTTCAGGAAAGGGGCCAACTTTAAAATGTGTTTTTTCATCCCACAAAACAAAGTGTAATCTAAGCTATAAATATACATGTTTTTACTATGCTGGATAAAGTATATCATGAAGAAAAAAAAATCTTTAGGACTTTTTTTGTTTCCAGAGACATTACTCATCTGATCCTGGATCCTTTGCATATTCAGGAGGCTCACTGCTTTCAGCAGGATCCTTAGAACTGCAGGGATTTCTCAGACTCAGAGATGTTCTTGCCCCTTATTAGATCAGAACCTCCCAGGTCCATCCTCCACTGACACATTTTTCACATTGTGCCTAGTAAGAGCTGTTCAGTCTTTCTGACACATCACCACAGGCAAAAAAACCACTCCAAAAGCCCCACTGTCATCTGAAACTAGTGAAAAACTTCAAAATAATTCAAAATAAAGAGAAAATAAGGCATTTTCCACTTTGGACTTTTTTGAGATGCTTGATGAGGTCAGTATATTTTAATGAGACACTTTCAAGCAGACACACACACAAAACAAATACTACAGTGCCTCTAAAAAACCCATTTTAAATTGATAGATGAGTGTCAGCTTTGAAGAACCTGACCATGCAGTGGCTTGATAGCACAGAAAGAAAGCAATCTGCAAGTTCAAGTCTGTTTCTTTTGGCAGCAGAAGGACTTGCTAATGGATTCATCATTTTCTGTTCAGCATGAGCATTAAACAAAAAAACATTTAGGGCTCTATTCATCTGAGTTTCCGGGTCTACACTTGCCAGCCATGGAGGCTCTGTGCCTTTGTGCTCAGAGCTCAGCTCTGACTCACATTTCCCAAGTTTGGAAATGAAGGCCCCACAAGACCTGGGAATCACAGTGTCAATCCTTGTCCTCCCTTCTGTGCCTCTGCCTGCGCTGGTGCAGCCCTTTGAGGTCCTGCTGACCCCACCACCAGTGAGGCCACTGGCCATCTTTTCCTGGTTTACTCATCCCCTAACAAGTTCTTAGATGCTGTCTGATGGCAGCAGATCCTGAAGTTGTCAGCCATGAAGAGCCACAGAAATGCACCCACCAGTTCAGAAGAAAACCCCTAGAAAATTAATTTCAATGAGAAAGAGTGAACTGGAAGTGCATTGAAGGAGGAGACTTCCAGCAAGCAGGAAACATGGCACCAGAGAAAAAGGAAGAGAAAAAAAGGCATATTTAAAAGATTTGGCTTCCTAGGGAAAGGCTTTTTAGTGTAGAGGCTGTTAAACATGTTTGTACATTACTGTGCACACATGCAGGAACAAGGGAAAACACTGATACCAATAAACAGATCATGCACTTGGGACACTTCATCCACTCATTCAACCTTTGCCTTCTGCCTTTCCAAACACATCTGAAATAAACAATGGGAAACTACAATACCTTGTCTTTACTATTTACTTTTTGCAGGGCGCTCACATGGCATCTAATGTGCTTCAGATGAGTATTTTCTTTTAATGCATTGGAATCAGCAAGATGGGAATCTTTCTGATGGAAGGATGGAATAAAGAGAAAGGGTCTTACTGGAAACAATTTCACCATTTACTAGCAAAATACTAGTACAACAGCAAAATACTTGTACAACAGCAATAGTTCATGGCAGGGGCTAAAATTACAGCATTACACTGAAATATGTCATTAGGGTTGGCTTGTTGCTGTCATTTTTTCCTTTAAAAAATGTACTTTCTACAGAACAATTTATAAGAGATTTCAGACACCCAAAATGTTACTCTGACTCTACAGAATCATGTTTTAGATGTCTTGTTTCACTGATAGTTTCAACAAGGAATGCACAGAATGATCAAACCACATATAAGTAGCAGCAATTATTGGTATATTTGAGATGAGCACAGCACGAAGGATAAGTCTAAAGAAAGAATAAGACCCAAATACTAAGGGAGGAAAGAAAAAAAGAAAAGATTGAGCAAAAAGGCCTGAAAAGCAGGAAAGGACTAGCTGTCTGCAGGAAGCTTGTATTCTTGTGTGAGTGCAAGTGACCCAGTGTTGGCTGGAATGTTATCTCTATGTGATCTACAGAATTTTCCTCTTAACTGTAGCAACTGAAGAAGAGTGAATTAAAGTCTTAAAGAGAAAAAATCAATAAAGAAAAAAAAGGGAAAATATGACAGAAGAGCCTTTCAATGGCTGTATAAAATGCCACTAAAATGATCATGGGGAGAAACCCCAAATTTCTGTGCTTGCAACAGAAATACTTTGCAGAAAAACCAACAACCCAAACACAAAAATGAGGGTTTTTTTCCTTTTGTTTTAAACTCTATTTGTCAGTGTGTTTCTCTATTGCATCACTAGGACTGACACATTAGGTCACAGTAGGGTTTTCACTGATGCTGCTAGCCCCCAGAGTAAACTTCTGCCTGTTCTTCCTTTACAATCTTGAGTTTTTAACCCAATTTATCTGTTGGAATAGACAATATTTAGCTAGAAACTCCAGTGGAAAAGTCCAAAGGATAATACCTGGCTCCTTGCAGCCTTGTCAAGCCATAAAGGTCAGTGGAAAGGTTTACTCCAACCACCCTTTCCTGCATTCGGTTTTATCTTTAATAGAGAAGTCCTGCTCTCTGTGCATCTGAGAGTCACCCTTTAATAAACCTTTGTAGGTTCCTTTGGTTTGAGCTGCACTGAACCCTGCTGTTCAGGCTCTTGCTATAAATCTGTAGCCCCTAAATAGAGCACCTCTCTTCTGAGAGACAAGGCTTTGTATACCTGCTGTCTGCAGCCAGCTGGAGTATTTCCCTTTTCCCTCCAGACTTGTCTTAACCATTTCCCCACCAGCTGCACGAAATGTGATATATCTTTCATTACAATGTGAAGATTAGGGTTTTTTCCTTAATCAGGTTATTTGCCATTTATATTCTGCTGGGTGATGAAGGTCCTTTTGCAAACTTGAGGCATATGAAGGAAATGTAGAAAGTCTTAGGTTCACCACAGCAGTTCCTATCACAGTAATCAAAATAAACAGACCAGTGTGTCCACGTGTTCCCAGCTCCCATCCCTGCCTGTAAGTTCAGGAGAGGCAAACCTTCCTAAAACTGATCATTTTTCAAGTCCTCAACTGAAAAATCAAAGATTATTGCAGTAGAGTATACAGCTATAAAAATAACCTTCCACTTCCTTCTGTCTGCCAAAACACCACGGAAGAGCAAAAAGTCCTAGTCCAAGAGGACAACTAACTTTAAAAAGGTAAACACATCCATGTGCATCTGGGAATCTCTGCCAAAACAAGAGCATCCTTTCTTAAATTCTAGGGAACAGACTTTTAACTATTTTTGAGGGTTGAAAATACAAGCTACTCAAAAAAAAAAAGACCTGGAGCCACCTCTGTTTGTCATTGAGAGGAAACAAAAAAAAAGTGTCTGAGCAGCTTAAACAGAAGAAGGCTTTGTTTTTAAACAGAGAAAAAGAATAAATGACATTGCTTCTCAGCATTAATCTACCACCCACCACTGTATCTGTTCATGAGGAACTTTTCTATAAAATAAACAAATTTACAACAAGGTCCATTCAGTATCAATGGAGTAATTCCTGTCTTGATAACACCAGAACAGCACCACAGATCCACGAATGCCTGCTTGTGCCTAGAGGTAATTACCTCATCACCCAGCCCTGTGCTGGGATTTACTCACTTCTGTGCCTATTTCTAACACAGGTAAAGTGACTTTCCACTCACTGCCCAAGGTCATACATCTGGTAAATGATTCCAGAATAGAATATGGCTCTCCATGCCACTTAATAACCCCTCAGAGTGTGGTAATAGAAATTTGCCAACACAAAAAGAGAAATGTACGAGCAAGAGGTAGAAATGAGAAAGCTGGTTTAAAAAAAAATAGGCGGTGTCAAGGGTGTCTCATGTGGCGTTTCAAAACCAACTGTTTAAATACACAAATACTGCTGTTCAAATTTCATCACTCTACAAAGCTTAAGGGTCAAAAGCAGGCCAAATATGAATCACAGGTCCCTATGTTTTATCAGATGCCTGCATTACTGGGTGCTGAAAAATACTGTGTGTTGTTTTCTTAATTCTTTCTCGTGAAATCTCTAGCACATCAGTATCATAAACAGTCAGTTTTCAATTTAAATTATGAAAGAAAGAAACATTTATTTGTATGTTATAAATAGGTGGATTATTTAATAGTGCTATCCACATTCTTTTAGGGTTTGGCTTGGAAATAGAGAAGTTCCCTAATGGAGCCAGGGTTTACATCTAATGTACATACACATTGCCCCTTAATAAATCTCATCTATTTTCCAAAACTGAGGTTAAAGAATCTGAAGGTAACTAAAAAAGGGGTAATTATTGTTAGGACTTGATTGTTCCTTGGACCTCAACTGCAGGTGCAATAATTTAATTTCATTAATTACCAAAGTAAACATAAGCAAAAAAATCCAACAATATTACTGTCATGCAGCCTCTAAAGAAAAATTCTAAGATTTTACAGTGTTGTAAATAAAGACAGGAAGTCTAAAATATGTTCAGTGAAAAAAATTGAAGCTGTTTTCATTAGTATTTGCCATGTCCTGCAGGTGGGAATGCTGCCAGCACCTGGTGTGGGAAGCAAAGGTCTAAAAGTGGAGGAGAAGACATTGTGGGGGCAAACTGTGCCAACAGGTGCAGGGTGATCCTTAAAGCTGGATGCTGGGAATAGGAAAACAGAAAGCTGATGGATGCACTGGGCAGATGGAGGCAATGTCTTAATTACCCACTTTGTTTCAGACATTGGGAATATTAGTTCAATGGGAAAAATAAGTGTTAATTAGACTAGTTACCATAATTGCATGTGATGGCAGCATGGCACCCCGGGAGTGTCTGTCACACAACCAAGCTGAAGGCTTTGTGGGATTGCTAAAGAGATCTTGCTCATCCCAAATGCTCTGGTAAATACTTAAGGAATAAGCCCTCCCCAGGATAACACCAAGTCAAATGAGACGTGTGGAGCATGTCTGGTACAAAGATTTCTCTGGTACTTGCACATCTGCCATTTGACAGCTAGCAAAGGAGTACAAGTCATTGCTGGTAGAGAACAGGTTTGCCATATATAATATTTGAACAAGTTAGGCAGGTTTTAACATGATCATTTAATATATCATGACAACTTAAGAGCAAAACAGTCACCACAGCAAGTGTTACATCAGATTTGAAGTGGCTGCTGGATACTGGCTACAGAAAAGTTGTCCCATAGAGAAACTCAGCTACTACTGACCGAGAAGTCCAGGATAAGACTGAGCTGGTATCAAGTCATAAATAAGTAAAACTGTCAAGATTTTTAAGCCAGCTATGTTTTCCCATGGTGAAAAATTAAAATTCCATATTTGAAAGCATATGTATTGCATTTATCAAGGAGGTCAGAAGGCTTCTCAAGACACTTTGATTTTGAGACAGCTTCCCAGTGCAAATAGTGCCAGGAATGAGCCTAAGAGCTTCAAAACAGAGATTGATATATTTACTAGTTTTCCATTTAAAATTGGGAATTTCCCATTAAAAAGCAATTTGATTTTTATTTTCATAACAATTTTGTCTTTCTAGTTTTCACAGTGAATGCAGCAGATGGCTGCTCTCTTTGGTGGTGCCCAGAGCAGCCCAGTACACCCCTGTGAGCTGAGGGAGAGGTCTGTCACCCAGTCAGGAGTACAGGAAGTGAGAAACACCCATTGCACAAGAGGGAGTGAGAGCAGTCCTGAAGTTCCAGCTTCGCCTGGGATGTCAGAGCTGGTAGCTGGCACTGGGAGCCACACAAATTTGCATTTGGTCTTGGCCTGGTTTGGCAAGTATGTCATTGGAACTAGGACTTTCAATTTTTTAACAAATAAGAACATTCTCCTCAAACCATATCCTATTAAAATATTCCTTCCCATCGCCAAGAAAGGGTCTATGAAACTTTGAAGACATTTTGGGGTGGAGGAAGAATGGGAGGATGAATGAGAAGATGTAAGGAGTACTTCAGCACAGTGGAAAGTCAAAAAAGTGAAAGTATGGGAAGGGAGGGAAGGAAAATCATTTGAGACATGAGAAGATAATAGGGCAGCTACATTTGGGCAAAGAATTTGCCAGCACAGGTAGTGGTAATCAGGAAGGGAAAGTTTTTTCTCTTTTCTTCCACAGTGCTTTGATTCTTGAGTGCTCCATGTAGCATTTGAGGCCTGCAGCAGGATGACTTTGCAGATGCTGTATGCAGAAGATCCTGTCACAGGGGGATTGCCAGAGCAAAACTGAATTTACAGTCCACAGCAACTCCTTTAGTCAAGCCCAAACCAAATGTCTCCTCTTAAGGGTTGGATTTAGCTGGGAGCTCAAGAGCAGGACCCAGCTCATAATCCTAGCATTGGTTCCCTAATCCCAATCAGCATCCTCAGGGAATCTTTCCAGTGAATTACTCTTTCTGGATCCCATCACCCAGCCAGAAGTAGGAATACAATTTAAATTAAAAGAAGAGTGATGCCTTCTAGCAAGATATGCTGACTCAGTAACAGTCTCCTTCTGTCCCCTGGCAGGGGAAATAACACCAGCTGCAAAAGAAAGAACTAATAGAGATAAATGACCGGAGTCACACGCAGCCTTCTCAGTTGTCTTGTGAATGGTGGGACATGAACATCAGCATTGCACCCTCAATTGGCCAAGCTGGAACTGGGGCCTGGCTGTGCCCTGCCTGCACTGAGAGCCCTGCAGCAGCAGAGCAAGGTGGACACAGCCCTCTAAGTAGCCCAGCCAGTCAACATTAGTGAAGCTCTTGGTTTCTAAACACTGAGCTGCACCGAATTTGAATGCTCCACTGATGACTGAATTGGTTAGGAATACAACTGAACAGCAGGCTGAATACCCAGCGAGGTATTGTGGGTAATTAGAGATTAATTACAATCCCATAGTTTGTATCATGGTTCAGGGTCAGCACGGGGTCAGTGCACATGGCAAACTTAGAGAGCTGTGACTGGATGGATGACGCCAGCTCGGAGTGGCTCAGCAAAGTGAAGCGTACAGAAATGAGGAGCCAGCGAGGCTGGGGAGTGGACTCACAGCCAGGGCACTGGCGACAGCAGTGACACTGAGTTGTGGGGCCTGGAGGCACTGAGAAAATGTTAACAAGCAGCACAGAGAATACAGCTGCACTAACTATCCAACTGCAACCCTGACTTTTCCAATTAACCTTTTCCAGGCTTTCTAAGATTTGGGAAATCTGGGGCACTGTCCTGTTGTCAAAGAAAGCTCTTAAAGAAAGAAAAGTAGTGAGGAAAACTGCCAAAAAGGGGGAAAAAAAGGAAAAGGGAAAAGAACCTCTGCCATTTTATATGGCCATTAAAATTTTATTTAAGGCTAAATCCAGAAAAATGTTTTGTCAGGCTGAAATGAGCTTTTTGGTAGACAGCGTACATAGGAAATGCAGAATATACATGCTTGCACTTCAAAGCCCATTTATCATTAAAACCCTTCCCCTCCCATTGCCAAGAACAATTTGTCATATTTTTATCAACAATCAAGATATGCAAATAGCCTAAGACAGCTGAAAAGGCAAATCCATAACCCCAATATGCAAAATAGACAAGTGATAATGTAGTAGGTTGAAGATACAGAACAGAAGTGTTTGGTGGAGAGAGGAATAAATCAGTATAAAACTCCCAAGTGGTCATTTTTGGCAGTTAATTATTTGCAGGAAGTTTTTCTCCTTTAAATAAACCAATTTTTTTTTTAAAGATCATTAAAGTAAAAAGCGAGCCTGTGGCATTCAGAGGAGGGTGAAGAGGAGACTGGTTCTTGCAAGGGCCAGCTGGTACGTGGAGGATATACCCGGCCTCTTGTGTGCCCCCAGCCGTATCTGCAGGTGGCTCCTGCCGCTGGGCCTTACTGAATGAGGATCTGTGTAAATTCCCAAACATATGAACATCAGTTCCTTTCTGTACAACAAGGGAGTATTTTCCCTTCTGCCTGGATTTGATTTCCAGAGGCATCTGTGCAGTTGCCCAATTCCTGCCTAGTGCTAGGAAGCATTTCAAATTATTCTTCTTAATTTCAAGGGTGGCGGTAATATTTACGCTATTTCAATTATAGATTAAAACATTCTTCTTTTTTTTTTTTCAGGTCTGGTCTCTGGACATAAGGTTCTTTAGAAGTGTAAAGTTCATGATTGCATAGACAAAATAATACTGTTTTGGGGTTTTTTTTGTAATTTGCATCCATACATATCAGAGCTTTTAAATACAAAAGCACCTCTAGAATTACCTCTGTTGGCAAATGAAAACAGGGGATAAATGAAGTGAATTAACCTCAGTAGTGCAAGAGGCAGGAGCAGAAATGAGATCATTATCAGTCATGACTCCTCACCCAATATCCTTGCACCAAGCCCCAAGGATAACAATCCATAAGAAGCATCATCATTTTTACCTAAGCAATATGCTCAGGATTATCTTAGGGTTCTTCTTAAAATAAATAAATCAGAGAAATGAGCCTATAAATCCCTGAGTGAAGAGAGGTGGGAATGGCCAGAGCAGTTGACTGCAGGAGCAGGAATGTGGAAGAAGAAAGAATAAAGAGCAGTTCACCTGTCCAGAGGGTTGGGAAGCCCAAACCTCCCAAGGGAGAGAGTGGACAGTTGGAGGGAGCAGCACGGTGGGTGCAGAAGGAGAAATGTTCAAACACAGCAGTTTGAAGACCAGAAGTGGCAGTGATAGCAGCCTGTCCAGCACTTTCCCACTTGCTTGAGTCAGCTATCCCCTGAGCATGCAGGGATCCCACTTTTCAAGAACCAGCAATGTTTTCTGCAGTCTGTACTCTGCACAAATGCTACACAGTTTACACAAAGGGATTTCATGCTATAAAATAAGTAGTATTTGAATATCTCAGCTAAAAGTACCAGTCCACCCTTTCAGTTGTATCAGATGAGCATCACTGCTATTCTGTGTGTTATATTTATGAGGCTTTCTCTTACACTTTCCTTAATACCAGATGATTTTGTGTTGTTTCATCCCAGGGTTACCAAGTCCCACAGAGCCATTACAGTGCAAAATCAAAGAGCTTCTGTGTTTAAAATTCTAAAAATGAATAAGAAATATACAAAGTGCAATCTGAAATGCTTCCTGTAAAAATGCCTATTTTCCAGTAGTGTATAAATATGCTTGGACACGTAAACATCTTACCCATGGCTCTTGGAATTGGGGAATTTCCTGGTACTGAGCACTAATGCTGAGTGCTTTAATGCTTAGTGAGAGTGCCTGACCTGCCTCTGCCAAAGGATTAAACCCAATGCCACATTTCTGCTTACATACAGCTCTGAGCTGGGATGGGAGTGAAGGGTGATGGGTTAAAGAGATGCTGGAGAGATATCACTCTCCAGTCCCTTCCATTATATCCAAAATTAATTTATGGTTAAAGAGAATTTCGTGGCTGAGATGGTGATGATCTCTCTCCAAAGATCACTGCAGGTTGTCCTTTTGTATTTCATTGTCATGTCACTGCATTCAAAGTTCAAACAAAGCAATGTCAGTCACAGAGACAGATGTGTGAACACCTTGGGCATACACAGACATAAATGGCACATAAAATTTGCATTTTTATGTTACACTACTTTAATAGATTAAAAATAAGGACTGTCTGGGTCTATCAAACCTCCTAGATTTGGAAAGAACAGGTCCATACTAAAGCCTAATAACTTTGCATTGCATCCATATGCAAAAAGCTGTCTTACTTTATTTAAAAAACACAGAATTATGCAGTTACCTGTAAACCTCTTGCCGCACAAGACAGAAAGAAAATCTGACTTATAACTGTTAGCAATTATAATAGGAGTAATTTTCATTTGTGAATAACAATTACTTCATATGAAATATGTTTACTGTTGTCTTCAATTTCCCTCTAATGTAGCCAGCTACCTACATTACACCTGCACACAATCCAGCCCTGGTTCATTCTGGGAGCCACCTTGGGAAAGGTGTATTTTTGGCCTGATCCCAGTGCACAGCTGGAGCTGAATTCCACGCTGGATTTAAACATATTCATTGTATACAAACACTAACTGTTTTGACTAATCCATTTCCTTGATTTCAGAGATGGTGAGCCAGTTTGCTCACAAAAAAAGAACAATTCTTGCAAGTGTTTGCCCTTACCCAGAAGTGATTCTCCAGGGAATCAAGAGAATAAAGGTTGCAGAGATCTGCCATTTCTTCTATAGCTTTTTGTTCTTTTCATGCAAACCTTGCTAGCTATAACAGCAAGAAAAAAGAGCCAAAATGTTTGTTGCACTGAAATAAATAAAAAAAAAATACCACTGGTGCCCGGATTCTGCCCTGATTTTCAAGAAAAAAATTGAGAATATCCTCAGAGAAAGATTTATCCTGCACTAGAGGCTGACAATGAATTACCAGAATTTAAGCAACAGCAAGAGGATGGTGTCTTGGAACTGACATTCAATGCAGTTCAAGTATGTAAAGAGTATTTGTAGAGTAATGGATAACTGCTTGTAATTTTCCACTGATTTTCCATGATTTTCAATAGAGCTGTGCATTTGAAAGCTGTGAAGGGACACAGCCTTTTGCAAGCTCTCTATCAGCTGATGACAGAGCTGCATTATCCCTTAATTTCTCTTGAGATACCACTGTTGGCCCTGCAGCCAAACTTGTGGCTGAAACATTTCTCATTCCCAGATCAGCACCTAAATATAAAAACCAACAGAACAACACGACAAAACTGGCCATATGTCATCATTTCCCCAAAATGATCATTGATCTGTGTCTCTGTAGAAGTTCCAAAGGCGGAGCAGGCTCCTGGTGAGCACAGAGCCCTAAGCCTGTGTTCAGACATGGAAATCTTCAGAGGGAAAACAAAGCCCAAACTCAGACCAGGCTGACTCTACAGCTGATATGGGAGAGCAAAAGCCAGGGAAGGAAGGCACCTCCTATTCTAAGGTCTCAACAAAGGAATCAGAACAATTTCATTAAAAGGCAAAGAGGATTTGCTGTGCCACACCTTGGGAGCTGCAGACAACCAACCAAACTGGCACAGCACTGCAGAGCACCCTGGCATTGGGTTCTGACAACTCACTCCATCCAGGTCTTACACACAGAGAGCTGCAGGAGTGGCTTGCATGGGCTCTTCCACAGACCTCATAATGGACTTTTCTGTCATTTTAACTGTTGTAAAGATTATCATCCCAATGTAGTCTTCTCAGATTAGAACAGGTATTGATTGTTTTGAAATGTGAACTTTTTGATGCAATTTGAAATTTCCCAGAGAGTGGAAATTCCGATTATCATTAGGTTCTACATGACAAAGGGCAAATGGGTTAAAAGGAAGAGAAAGGCACAGCTAAGAATTGGATAAAACAAATAGAGAAAACACTCCAAAATGTATGTCTTGGACACTTTTCTTAAAAAGAAACTCATGGTACCAGGAAAAGTTGTTTCAGTCATGAAACCAAAAGTTAAAAGAATGTGCGGTTGGAAAATTCTCTGAGCCCTATTTAGTGTCTTCTGCTAGAGACTTGTTCTTGTTTTGAATTCCTACTCCCATGCAAGGTGAACCAGTGTATTTTTATCATGTATACATGATTACATTGATATATTATTAAAACAAGCTAATCACTACAGTGGAAAAAGTTAATATAAAATAATTAATAAATCATTTGAAAGTAAGGAGCATATCCATATTTTACCATCCCTCATTCAACTACCACTAATAAACTTTATTAATCATCACTGTTGATCAGCCAGTGGCTAACCACTGTGTTACTTGAGACTTCCCAGACCATATTTCAGAAATTTAAGAAAGACAACTCATGTTTCATGGAAGTAATTAGACAGGCCGAGTGGCTAATTATCTGGGAACATTGCAAGAATGATTGACTGTCATTTGCTTACTATGAGATGAGGTATATTTTTTCCAGAAATATATCTTGATGTTGCATTTATACAAAAGATCAGGCAGACACATTCACAGAGAGGTGAGAGCAGCAGTGATCAGCACAGTGATCCCAAGCAAGTGGAAGTCCTGGTGGAAGCATCTGGATCCGAGTCTATCCAACACTATTAGCAGCATTTACAATTCCATCATAGCAACCTTGCCATTCACATTTCCGCACATCCTTGCACCATCCCAACCTTGCTTCCTGGTGTTTGCGCCACAAATTTCAACAGGGATAGGTTTCTAATCCAGTAATGCTAAAAGAGGGAAGATCATCAATGGCAGGTCTTCCAGGGGAAATCAAAGAGGAGAGAACTGATGGATTCTCTGTTCTCATCGGTGGGTTAGAGCCCTTTGGCATTGTGATGGAGTCATGACTTCTGGGATGACACCTTAGCACACAGAGACAGATTTGGGTTTAAACTAAAATTTGCCTCAACACATTTGGGAATTGTAACCACCTCTTCATTTATATAATTTAATATAAGTGACATCTTTGATGGAAAGTCAACAAAGTCTTAAACATTTGAAGGAGTTTTTAGCCAACAGTAAAACAATCACATACTTTTCTTAGTCAGGTGTGTATTTATTACAAACTCCTGAAACTCAGTTTGGTAACTTCATAGCTAAACCAACTCCCTTTGGAATTTTTTTAATAATTTCAAGGCAGCTTGGTTAGAAGCACTGGAGAACAGCTTGCTATCTGATATTACTTTCTACTTCATTTTTGCAGGTGGCATACCAGCACAAAAAAAAAAAAATTCAGACCAAATCACTCTTCCATCTGCTTCTGTCTTTGGGAGGCATTTAAGCAGAACTTATTTTAATCTTTCTATATGACTGACATTTTTTGAGTGGGAGAATGACATACAGTACCACTTCACAATTCTTTAATGGCCAATTGAGAAATTAGAGAAAAATCATGATCTCTGAAAGAATTCCTGCTCCAATAAGATTAATACTGCAAACACTAATGACTTTCTTATTATCATTTCTGTATGACAGAAGCATCAAGTGACATTACTTTACAGGCAAAAATCACTGACAGCTGCCATCCTTTATCCCAATTCAGGCCTGCTCTAGGCAAATCTTACATTCTTATTGAGAATTTGATTGAATAAAGGCAAGGTCAGCACTTTCAGCATAGTCACAAGACAACTCATTTTTCACTTATCATTTTATGTTTGTGTATGAACTACCCACATTATTAAAAGATGAAAAAGTTTATGAAGAACAGACAGTTTCATGGAACTCTGTGGTTATGATACTGCTGTTTGTCAGGAGTAATTTTATTTACTGTTCTTATCAACACACTATTGTGCTGATGGACAAATTTACAATCCAAACAGAGAAGTTCAGAATACAGGGATAGAGGAGGTCACACAAACTTACAGACAAACCAGAAACCCATCAGTAGCAGGGTCAATTCTCATGGTTGTGAATTTGTACTCCAAAGGGGTTAAGAGTCTGTGAACTTTGTTGATGCTGGTGAAGTTCACTCTAAAAGCACAGGTGACAAACACCTTTTTGTAAGATTTTAATGAAAACCAAAACAGTTTCATGTCTTTTACTTTTGCATGTACAGTTTTGGGGTGACTGCATGGACAGAGAAGTACAACTGTCATGGACATTACTATTCTGTGCTGATTAGATGTGTATTTTTAATGATAAAAAGTAGAAAAGGGATTCTCTTAATTTAATTTTGAAAGAAAGCTGCACACCTGCTTTTTTCCAAACAAATACTTAAAAAAAAATGAAACAAACTACTAAGTTCACAAAATTTACATATTCAAGTACCAGTCTTTTCCTTGATGGTCAAATAAATCAGTTTTTTGTTCAACCTCTCATAACTGTCATGCCAGTGCAAGTACAAAATGTACTTATCTACTGGCAAATGCTCATGCCAGTTTAGTAAGGCTGAGTGATTCATTTGCACTGTGGTATTCATGTACTATAGATAGGCTTCATAAAACCTGCAATGATTATAGTTAAGAAAAGTGAGCTCCAGTGACATGAAAATACACTGAGGGTACAATTAGAGACTAGGTATTGGATGAGTAATGAATATGAAGCTAATTAAAATTCTACTACTAACCAAAAAATGGCTGCTAAAGTGTGATTCAGTGCTCCTAATCATTCTTTAAAATATTATTACTGTTCGTGTAAATAAATCCTTTGGCAGCTCATTACCTACTTTATATAATGGGATACATTTTAGTCCTTAAAAACTTATGGGTGTTTTACCCAGTTTCTAAAGGCCAGACATAATTTGGCAGAATGGACACTTAAGAGAACTCTAAATACCTATTTCTGAATATTTGCTAATCATTTATTCTTCTTACATATGTCATTGCAGCTGAATTAACTGAGCTTGTGACTGGGAAACTAAACGTAAGCCAACAATTTATTGGGCAGACTTTTGCCATCATTTTCTCTTTAAAAGGTTTGATGGCTATTAAACCTGGACATACAGGTCACATCATGTAGCTCTGAAAACTTTCCCAGACAGGTGAGAAAATCCAGAGGTGAAAGTACCTCCTTGCATGGTGGACTCTGTCCAAAACATCCTGAGTGAGCTTAGAAGGATGATACACTCTATTCTTCCATCCCCTATCTGTACCTCATGAACACATGGTGAAGGAGTAAATCATAACACCATGGTTAAGGGCTGTAATGTCCTAGCAACATATTTTTCAAGCTTGGAGGGTCATACTTTTGTTTTCCATTTCAAAATTAATTTCTGTATACATTTCTCAACACATTTTTCATGTCAGTTTTTTTGCAAGCATTTCTTCCACAAATAAAGGGGCATTGAATTAGGAAACAAATCATGAAACTCAGATACCAATTTGCATTTGAACACTCTGACTTCTCAAACTGTTAGTTAGCCTTGGTGTCTAACTCAGGGCAGAGCTGACTCACGGTGTCTGCTCCCACGCAGATATACCTTAGGAAACGAGAACAAGAATTACAAGATGAAACAGAGCAGCCTGCAGAAGTCTCCAGAAGTCTCCAGAAGTCAAGTGGAGTGACTGCATGTCAGGGCTCACTTCAGCAAAAGCTAATTCAGGTCCTGTTTGAGGCTTATACCTTAGGGTTGGGCATTTCATCAGGCAGAAAAGCTGCCTTAGACCTCCATGCAATGCTACAGCCAGGGTAGAGGAGTCACGTCAGGCACAGCTCTGCATTTCTAATCCTCTCCTAACTAATAATTAGTGTTCTGCCTTGGACAGGCACAGGATTACCTTGGAAAACAGGAAACAAAGCAAGAAGCATTACTCAAGCAAGTCCAGATGTTACCCACGGTACCTGGAGGGCATACATGCATGACAGTTTTCACAAAACTGTTTCACAAACACTCCAGAGCCACTGATCTTAGTCTGTCTTTGACTTATTCACAGGTATAAAGGCAACCCTGGATGGTCTGAAGTCAAAGGAGACCCGAATTTCTGGACCCACCTCTGCCCTGTAACTTCTGAGCCTTCCAGGATTGTCTCCTAATGCAGAACTGGTAATTATTATATCATGGATTCACCAGCACATCTTCTGGTGTCAAAAGTGAATCTCATCTCTGCAAAACTGCAGAGAGCCACATTTGGAGCAGGAATTAGGGTTGAGTAGGTGAATGCAACAACCAAGAATTTTCTTTCCTTCTGTTTCTGTCATCTAAGAGAGGGACAAAGAATAAAACCAGATACTGGTCTTTTGCTAGACTGGTTATTTTTACATACTGCAATAGATTGCAGTGTTTGCTGAGAAAAATATAAGTAGAGAAGTTTAATTTCATAAGCATGATTGGTTTAATTTTGCCAAACTAGCAAGGATTCTTTGGCCCAGTCCTTCATTTCCTGCTGAATATACTATCTCATAATAATTTAAATTTGCTAAGAACTATTTGGTGAAAACCAAACACTTGAATTTCTGCTCACCTTGCCAGTTGCCATGCCCTTTGCCAATAACAAAAGGTTTTAAGATAGAAACTGGACTATTTAACCTTCATTAATCATTCATACTGTTCAAACACATCATCCAGTAACTGAAGAGGGGTTAATGGTAGCTAACTTGAGGCTGTTGTCAAAAGTAGGTTTAACTTTCTATGAACTCACTGGACACAAAGAATGCACCCTGCTCACTATTCTGAATGTCACCAGCTCACAGCAAACTGATGACTACTAATGGTAATTAAATACCTCTGCAGCTATTTGTACCAATAACAAAGAGTTACTGTCAGAACTTGAATGAGGTCCATCTGCCCATTTTTAAAGAATGTTAACATTCTGTAGATGATAAAGCAGACAGCAACCCAAAAGGGGAGACAAAATCAAACTTCTATTACAGTCCCCTTTCTGGACTTGCTCTGGATTCCCAAATGTTTCTCCTCAAAGACAGAATCTTAAAAATAAAATTTGCCTACAGATCCACTTTTCCACCATGGATTACCCCACTATTTCCTTTTATCAGAAACTGTAAATCCTCAGTTCCAGTGAGGTGATGGGAAAGGGCCATTTTACCACTGCTCTGTCCACCCCCACTTCACCATGGACATGGAACTAGATTTTAAGAAAGGATGGAAACTACTTTAATAGTTAAGAGTTACTTTTCTTGGTAGACTCAGACTGTGCAGGGGTCAACTGTGTGTATTTGCAAAGACAGCACAAAGGTTCTTCCAAATTAGTCCAGTACAGTTTTACTAATGCGCTTGACTCTCATGATGTTTGTGAGCAGGTATGGAAAAGAAATTTTCTTCTCTGCACCCTAATTATGGTATGCATTTTTCTAAAATCTAACACCCTAGGCTTTACACTCCATTCAGGAGAATTATTTAGACTGAACCCTTCTGGGTTTGTCCAGTTAATTTCATTTGCAGATAGATTAAATGTTCAACTATTTAGTGACTTCCCTTATATATTCAGGAGGCAGTCCCCACACAGCAGGCAAAACTTTGATCAGGCTGGCCTGTTACCCACTGCAGAATAAACACTTTATCCAAGTGTCTGCTTGGTGGTAGTAGCTAGGGAGTAGTAGTAGTCAAAACTTCTGCAGTTATTTACTGTATTTATTGACTCACAGTTCATAACAGGTAAATTTATGCTAATGAGAGAAAAACCTTTGCTCCATCTGACACATCAACAGCCCTACAGTGCACCAGCAGTACCTCAATAGCAGGTTTCTCTCTATTGGGGAAATATTCTCACTCTCTGTAACCATGTCCACATCTAGCACCAAGACAGCTGCCTATGGCCCACCACTGCCACATCTCCAATACATTTGTGATGCCCAATCTGAAAAGACAGATTTTTTATTTTCTCTAAAGGGTCACCTTGACAGATTACTGTATCAATCCAATAGAGTACTGAAAGTACACACTTATTACTACCATTTTACAAATAGTGTATCAGACTCCTTAAGGTTTTTTACTGTAGCAAATAATACTACTGGTTGCAATTAAATTTTCAGCTTTCAGCCAAAATTAGGAACTGTGAAAACACTGGTTCTGATTGCAAGATTTTCCTATTTTCAAAAGGAAGGAACAGCACTGCTATCATCACTTTAGATATTCTTCACATTTCTTAAGCTTCTGCCTTGTTATTAAATAATTACTCATACTTATTGCTATATTTGAGAAATGGTTACGATTTTTTTTCCTGAATTAAAATGATTAAATTAGAATAATAAATGAAATTATGCTCTGGAGCAGGGAAAGGGAAGGACAATTTAGAGATAAAATTCTCATCTTTTCTAGCATCCTTTTGAATGTCCCAGATAAAAACCCCAACTTTTCTTAGGTCTTAATTCAGGCAGGCTCTAAACATGTGCCACATAATAGTCCCGCTGTCCTGGAGAAGTGAAGCTCTCAGAGGTCAGCAGAGCTCCCATGTGCCCAGAGCCATCTAATTTGCTGCCCGTCTTGCTAGATCAGGAACTGATATGATGTCTGAAATATTCTGTCTGCATTTGCATCTACTGCTGGTGCTAAATGATGCACCTGTGTGATGGCTGAGGCTATTACTGAGTCGTGCCTGTACAACACCACAATCCCGTGCATGTGGTCAGAGGGATGTTTACAGGTCCTGGAGCACAGATGTTCCTCTGTATCCATGGCTGCTTGTACAGATGTGTGCTTCCTTCCACCAAAATCTGCAAAACACATCTGAGCTGATGACATTCTCAAACAATTTCTGAAAGTCCATTTTGACTACTAGGAGCACAGCAATCTCCCAAAAGTCCTAGTGCAAGCACATACTCAAAACATTACCAATTTCATACTGCCTTGTAAAATTCAATTTCTTTCCTTAGAGGTAGCAAAGTTTCTTTTATAAACAGATCAGAAATTCCATGATCACTCAGTGCAAATCTTTTTGTTGTGTCAAATTTGTTTAAAAGCAGCTTCTGGGGACAACACTTGGATCTACACTAATTCTAGCAAAATTAGTATAGTACATCCCCATCCCACCAGAAAACTGGCAGAAGTCATGTAGCTAACATTACACTGGTGTTAGACTGTGTATCCACAAAAGCTGTTTTAATTTACCTGAACTGATTTGAAGTAAACTGATGCAATTTCCAAGTGTTGATTGCTCTGATGGAAAGAAGGGATGTTTAAGGGGAAGGGAAAATGGGCCACTGACTTCACAGACCACTGATTTTGCAGCACACTTTCTTCACTACTGTTTGTGTTTGACTGTTATGCTGCATATTTTTAACACAAGTGCAGAAATATAGAAAATAATGAGATTTTTGGCTGTTCTAGTGCAGTATTCAGCCACATAGCCATCCAGATTCTTGGGGAGGAAAGCAGCTGTGGCCTAACTGGGTGTCACTGACCTTCAAGGACTGACTTTAAAGATTTCATCCTCATCTCTTTTTCAGAGAACAGCCCCCTCTCCTTTGCTTGCTGTGGCAAAGGTGTTAGACAGGCTGTAACAGACCCACAGCCTCCCAGCACTTCACAGCTCTCACTGTACTGCACACTGAGACTACCCAGGATTTTGGAGACATGAGCTGGTGAGCTCAGACCCCACTACTTCAAAAAAGACCCCCAGGCACTAGAACTAAAGGAGAATAGCACTTCACATGAATTGAAGCACAGCTGACTTTCCACACAGGGAAGAGCAAAATTATTTTTTAAAAAGTTAACTGAACTTTTTGAACATCACCAACGGTTCATCTTTGAGATCACACTGAGCTCCCTGTGAAGATCTGGGCAGCCTCATATCCTGGCTGGCAGTGTTGCAGTGAGTCATTACTAAGCAGATAATGATCCAAAAGGGGGAGTGAACCTCTCCTGTGCTGACGAAAGGACGCGTGTTGGGATGTCAGACGTAGGTGCTACACGTCAGGCCTGTCTGAGCCTGCAGCTCCAGAGGCAGATACACCATGGCCTTACTGAGCCCTCGGAGCAAACACCACAAACTGCTCACTGCCTTCCCTGTGTGCCCCAAAGCTGATGTGTGAAGGACACTTCTTGTCAAATGAGAGGGGGAAGCAAACCTCTACAAATATCAGAGGACTCGTCTCTCCTCAGGTCTGCAACCTTTCACTGAAGGGAGGCTAAAAATCAGCATTCCAGAAGATTAAAGCTGCAGGGTTCCTCTGTTACCTCCTCCTTGAGGAACCAATCATATCAAATTTACACATTGATTAACCAACTCAAATATTGCATGGGTAGCCTGTGAAGCTCTGATAAAGGCATCCACCAGGCAGACACAAGGCAGCCAAATGAAGTTACAGAACTTCTCTAGTGAATGATTTCTCTCTGTGATTAGATTGATTAATGTGCTGGTAAGCATTTGTTTTGTTAAGTACAAACTGCAACAAACTGTTGATATGTCTGCAGGATGTGTATTCACAGTGCTACTGAATGGGTTTTGAAGCTCATTTGTGAAGTTGTCAGGCTCAATACAGATAAACAATGCGTTTGATATTGTCTTTGTGGGGAGAGATTTGCAAATTACATTGTTCATCCATCTCTGAAGGGAAGAAGCATTTATTGTCTAAGAAGAGTGAACTTGTTAGATGACGTGTTTTGAAGATCAAGTGCAAGTGCACAATATTTTTCTCTAGTGAATGTTGAAATTGCTTCCTCTGCTCTGGGAAAAATAAGTAAATATTTCTCTAAAATAGCAAGAAGAAGCTCCTTATGATCACACAGTTTACATGAGCCCTGTATGTTCACACTTCTTTCTGTCTCACTCTGCTCACAAGGTTGTAGTTTACTCCTTAAATTCTTCAGAACATCAAGATGCAATTTATTGCTGTTTAAATTGCACGTGACAGTTCAAACAATGTCCCCACACTTTACTAGAATTGCCATAACATATTAAACCCAAGTATCTAACTTGATCCTGTAATGAAACACCTAAAATTTATGAGATCAGTTCATATTATTTTCTTTGCTCTTTTGTAGATCAGTTCATATTATTTTCTTTGCTCTTTTCATGTATGACATGAACAGAGATACACAGTGCTAAGGAACTCACTGTCACCTTCCTTTCAGTTTGTTCAACTCTTCAGAAATTCAGATACTGTCATTTGTCATCACTGATATTGTTATTCTACTGATAGCATATTTAAGGCTGGATAGGGACTTCAGAAAGTCATTTTGACTGTGTACATGTCCTGTGCACCTGGAATCACCTCCCCTTTTCCCAACTATTTTACTTGGTCTGATCAAAGGTGTTATCCATCCCTAAACTCCTTGTTTCTCTGATACCCTTAGACTAAGAGTATGACATAAATGTAGCCCTAGAGATAATTTCACTTTCAAAGCTTGTACTCAAATACCTAAGCTTTTAATGGTGCAATAGACCACCTCACAGACATCTCCCAGAAGAATATTATTTGAAGAACATCTTAAAAAACATCTGCAAAAATACATTCCTTATTTGTCAGTGGTGAGATGAGATACATGTGAGAACTACCAGCAAATTAACAAATTCCATGGTCCAACATCTCTTGTCATAGTCCCATCACACAGTACATGGACATGGTCTGTCCACAGGTGCAAAGTTGCACTGGTGCCACTACTGAGCTTACTCACTATCTTAATTTCTGAACAACTCAGCAAAATGGCATTTTTTCCTCAAAATGTACATGCAACTAATACCAGTCATGCAGAAATCAATGCCGAAGAAGACATAACATCATAGAGATTTATCAGCTGTGTTTGTAGTTCACATTCTCCTTGTAGAAAGAGCTGACCTTATATATAAAGGAAAATAATTGAGGTCATGCACATCACAGACAACAGCAATAAAGCTTTTCCTGCCTGTTTGCTCTCTGTGTCATTATTAGAGTATTTGCAAATAGCTATGAAATTCTAGCACCTTGAGTTACTCAATGAACCTGCAGAGACATTAGTGGTGGAGTCACATCACCTAACTTGAAGTCCATAATTCAGTCAGATAATCTCAGTTATCCCTTTAAAATCACAGGCTTCTCTGCAGAATAAAGCAAGGCACTGATGTCCTGCTGCATAGGGTCAGCCAGAAACTTCTCTGCTCTGACTGTAAAGGAGATATAAAGTGACTAAGCCAGCTGAGAGAGGTGCCTAAAGCTGAGGTATAAATACCTCCCCTAGGATGGGTATTTTTAGAAATGGGTTGCTAGAACTATTAATTCTAAAAATAAAAATTACTGCTTTACAGTTCATATTGCTACTTGCTATATAGTTTATAAGATATTTCTGCTTTGACCCTCAGGTTTTACTGGAGGTTGCTTTATTTTCCTACAGGTAAGAATTTTCTCCTTCCTAAGTCTGTCCCAAATTTTTCTGCAAATTAAGATGAAGAGCTCTTGAGCTGCAGAAATAAATATTGGGTAGAAGAAATTCAAAGGACCTTGTATAGTTTGCAAAGAAAGAAATTTACATCTCCTTACACCAGCCAGCACTGAAGAAAACCTTCTCAGAGAGAAACAAATCTTGAGTGATGCAGACTAGAACAGAGACACCTCTGTGTAATGCACAGGTTCACTGACATGCACTGCAGCAGGGATGTGTCAGAGGAAATCCATAAGAAAAGAGTGCTTTTTCCTCTGCCTGTTTCCATTCAAGTCGTGAGATTGTGGGGACCAGGATGTGGAAGGGAGGAAATACTGTTATTCCACATTACAGACACAAAGCCAAGTGAAAAATCCACATTACAGGCAGCACTACACCTTGGAGACAGAAGCTCTTGGCTCTAATTATTGGATCGCTCTCCTCTGGATTCTCCTGGACCTCCATCTGCCCTTGCACAGTCACACTCAATAAATAGCACACACTAAAACAACCTGTACAAGGCAGGCCTTACAGCCTTTGCTTTCTCTGCAGAGAGAATGACCCTAAAAACAGCAAAAAAAGAAATGTGCCAGGCCTGCTTCTACCCTGGCTGAAATGGAATGGTAAAGCAGGGAAGCATTCCTACATGTAGTTGAAGGAGCCCAGGGGATTACTGTGCCTTCTAAACAACACCCCTGGCAATTTCTCAAGCACAGTGAGCATGACCACTACTCAGAGCTTTGTGCATAAGCCCACACCAAGAATGAGTTGGTCGTGTTTCTGACATGACTGGTGCTTTGGAGGGATCCTTGAATACAGCTATGTCTCTTGTTGCTTAATGAGGGCTTTGAAAAATTGCTCATCTTGGCCAGCACAAAAACAAGCATTCATGGAATGGAAACCTTCCCCCTTTAACTGAAAAGCTCTATGTAAGCAAAAGGTTGCTTCGTGTTTGACACTGTTTAGCAAAGCGTGGCAATGAGTGAAGTCTCCTGCCCCTTTACAGAGCTTGGTATTTAGATGCATTCTCTTTTGTGCTAAAAATAACAAAGGCAGTATTTGGAAGAAATCAGAATAGATGAGCTGATACATTATTGATAGAAGTTTCAAGCAGCCTGTCACTCTGTTTTGTTGTGTGGTTGAAGCTCAATTTTTAATGAAGCAACCTATGAAAATCTGATGGGGTGAAAAACATGACCTCTAAATGATACTGTACACAGAAGTTCCCATCAGATAGCTGAACTTCCCTCTTTCACATCCCATCAGAGATTTACCTCAACTTGACCCTATGGTTTACAGGCAAGAGAGACAATACCCTGACTCAGACAGGAAAGGTGGCATTAGAGGGGTGCACAACTCTGAAAGAGAACTAAACAAACTGGCCTTTTCTCCTATTGTGAGGAGCTTCCATCATGTGCATACTGACTAATGCTCCATCCTGCTAGAAACACACCTCCAATTTGTTGAGAACATGTTTAGTAAAACATTGTTTGTACAGAAAAATCCATGGGAATCACACCATTAAGTGCACCAGGAGCAGAACAGCACGACAAGGAGGTACACTGAATACCCAGAAAATACAAGCAGAAACAGGTTTAAAAACATATAAGCATAGGATTAACAGAAGCCAGTCCTGGAGCATTTTTTCTTTATGATGCAAGGATGGAGAATTTAGACAATTGGGGTTTTTTTGTAAGGAGTTAAGTCTTCTGTCTAAAATAACTATTCTACTATCATTTTGACTTATTCCTTATTCCCTACAGTTGTGATAACATCCTCAAATGGCAATCAGAGAAACTGCTCTTCCATCTTCTAGACCCATTTTCTAAAATCTAGAAATAAAGCACATATAAATAATCCTCTTTCATTCAATTACCTCCTAATCTGATAACAAACCAATATGTGTTTCTGATTACCAAAAATCTAATACTTCCACTATGAATACTGGCTAATTTACAGTTGCTGCCCTGTACACAAAATGTAATCTACTGGCCTGGAGTAAAGTTAAATTGATGATAAAAATATTATATTCATGGGGTTATATTCAAGGGTTTACTACTCAGAATAAGGAAAGAATTAATGGAAAATGCTTTCATAAAATTAATTATAAGATGTGATCATATATCAGGGAGATAGGTATGAATGACTCAGTAACACAGCATGTAAAAAAAGAGAAGCTCAACATACTTCACAGAGAATACTAACTCATAAATACAAAACTTCATAGCTTAGTAAAAGTTAAATTTTTCCCTGGCCTTCATGAATCAACTTTGATGAAAGCAGTGGAATCACATCTGCAGATTCCAAGAGGGAACTGGCTGTATAGGGCTCTCTACCTGCCCAGGTAAACCGTCCTTATTCAGTTCATATTCTCAGAGATGTCATTGATAGGTGCAAAATCACCAATCTGTCTACAATGAGTTTTCTAGTTCTTGAATCAGCAATTTTTAATTCTTTAACATATGTTTTTATATTTCTAAATGATACTATATGTTTCTGCATTGTACCAATATTCAGAGAAAATTTAGATATACTATAGAGCATTCACTGGCACTTCATAAGTGAAACTGTTAAGGTACAATACAAACATAACTATAACCCTCCCATATTATAACTCATGAATGTGAAAAGGTATTCCTAACATATTACTCAAAGAGCATCACTTGTTATCACTAATCACTTCACAACAGAGTATAATCACTTTCACAATGGAAGAACAAGGAAAAGGGGAAAAGAGCGAAAGAAAAGAAGTAGAACAATACTTGTCAAGAAGAATGTCAAAATTAGAACCTTGATCTCCTCTGAGTTACACTACCAAAAATCCACCAAGAGCAGAAAGAATTTTGCTAAGTGTTGCATTCAGAAATCACCTGGCTCTCCAAAGTGACCTACATTCAAGTCATGCTTAATCACAAGACCCCTCTTCTTGCCAGACTTCTGAACTCAGCTCCAGCAGGATATCTTTTCTTTCTCCAATTTGTTTTAACCACTATACTTATGTGCCTCTTGGACTGAGATTCACAGCCAACTCTTTTTAAATATTAAGCACCAAATTAAACCTCTTGTTTTGCTTCCTAGCAGAATGGAAGACTGACCTTGTGATTAAAAGGGCTGGACTAGGATTCAAAACTCTGGTTTAATTCCTCACTTCAGCAGAGGATCCTTGTATGACTTCATACAAATCACTTACTAAATCTCTCTCCACTTCAATTTCTTGTCATAAAATAGGGATAAATGACTATATTATCCCTGTGGCCATGCCATGAAGATTTGCACAGCCTTTAGCTGCCCAGTGCAATGGTATGTCAAAGACAGCAGCAGACTGCAACCATGACATAAATTCCCTTCGTGGAAATTGTCCCACATACCTTGCTAGAAAGCTTAGGCCTGCTACAAAATCAGTTAATATGATTCTCTTCAACCAGAATGAGAGCACATTTACAAAATGTGAGCTGAAGGAAGGCCCTCAAGCCTACTGGAGCAGGCAGAGCAAGATGTGCCACGAACACACGACCATTCCCTCTCAGCCACTGGTGGTGTCATTGCTGTCACCAATCCTAGCAACAGCGCCCTACTACAAATGTTTTGCTTGTAGCAAGGGACCCCACTATTTGATACAACCTACATTAGAGTGTTACAGCAGCACAAGTTGGCTCAAGCCTGAAATAAATCTGACCAGAAATGGCCCCAAAGGGACAATCTGTACCCTGCACAAAGCATGCTGCAAGACCTGCTGCCTGTGTCCTCTGTGACTGGCACAGGGCTGGTGTCCCAGGACACTGTGGGGTGGCATGGACAACTAAACATGAGCGAAGGTGAACAATGCTGCTCCACAAACCTGGGGTCTGGGATTCCCTCCCCCTCCCCTGATGCTTTTAGGGGGTTAACTTTCTCACAATCAGATATTGGGACAATCTAGAGTTTCAGGCCCACAGCCTGTCCAGCAGTTTGAAGCGAGGGAGTTAAGCATGATGCCCCTGATAATTCGTGTGTTTCTCATGCAGTTCTGTTTACCTCAGAGAATAGCTCAGATTCATGTGGTGGCTCATCTGTTTGTTTCCCAGGAGTGTCCTCCTCATCAGGTACAAATGACTTGTTGTTTCCCCGTCCTGTCTGCCTCCTTGGTGACGGATAGATGAGACCCGTTCCCTGTGCTCTGGGACTCTAATGTGATCTGGGTCGCGCTTGTGGCAGGCGGGGGTGGCGCGGGGGGAGACGAGTGCAGGGAAGGGGCAGTTAACACTATGAGAGCTAAAATAGGGGGAGAGGAGTGCAGGGAAGGGGCAGTTAACACTATGAGAGCTAAAATAAGGGGAGAGGAGAGCAGGGAAGGGGCAGTTAACACTATGAGAGCTAAAATAAGGGGAGAGGAGTGCAGGGAAGGGGCAGTTAACACTATGAGAGCTAAAATCGGGGGAGAGGAGAGCAGGGAAGGGGCAGTTAACACTATGAGAGCTAAAATCGGGGGAGAGGAGAGCAGGGAAGGGGCAGTTAACACTATGAGAGCTAAAATCGGGGGAGAGGGGTGCAGGGAAGGGGCAGTTAACACTATGAGAGCTAAAATCGGGGGAGAGGGGTGCAGGGAAGGGGCAGTTAACACTATGAGAGCTAAAATAAAGGGAGAGGAGAGCAGGGAAGGGGCAGTTAACACTATGAGAGCTAAAATTGGGGGAGAGGAGCGCAGGGAAGGGGCAGTTAACGCTATGAGAGCTAAAATCTCTTTTTAGCTGAGCACGTTTTTGTGCATTTCCAACCTAGCCACAATTTGCTGCCAGCTGCTTCACCAGCCCCGACCCAGGGGAACAATGGCTCAGGAGCAACGCTGGCAGAAAAGGCAGGTCTAAAAATAGATCTTTGGAGGGCTAAAATCAGAGGGGCAACATTTTGAGAAAGCATTATTTGACTGGGTTTACTGGCAGGTATATTTTGTGCAGAGTGCAAAGTCACCATGTTTTTGCCTTAGTCTCTTTGAGTGCTCCCTGAAGGTCCAATTCTACCCTCACTGAGAGGCAAATGGAAAGTCACCAATCCGTTCCTTTTACTTATTTACCTTTACAGTTGCAACTTATAGCCCAACTCACAATCCACTGTTTTGCTGGCTGCCTGCCTGATGACACAAGATGCAATTGTATTTATAAAACCAGCCTACACTCCTTTCATTTTTTCTTAGAAGCTCATTTTTACAGGCAGACTTAATTTGGCAGTTACACTTCAGCAGGGATCACATGCACATTTTTTCTTTTGATTCACATAGTTTCAGATGCCCTGCACTCCATTCAAATTCAACTCCACGCACAGTGAAGCCAAGTTGCACCAGCACTATGACTGAAATCATACATTTCTGGGAACATCACAGTTTCAACAGAAAACCTTAAACTGACCCCATTTCTGTCAAATCTGGCTAGAGAGTCATCAAAAAAGTTCACAAAGTCCTTAACAAAACCTAAGTAAAAGCTCAGTCTCAGCTCTTAATGATATCCACATGAGTTGTGTTGCTGACAGCAGAGGCAGCAGGATTGGGATCCCAGTTAATTAACCTCCACATTTTACACTGTGCACAGAAAACATTTCACACAATTCCACTTGTCTCAATCAACTGGCTCACTTAATAAAAACAGGCCTGGGAACATGCTCCCACTGGATTTGGGGCAGCATCTTTGGCTTGCTTGCATTCTCTACATTCTCTGGTAGGAAATCCTGTTGATTTCATTTTCATCTTTCTCTCTCTCAACTTGAAAATAGAATCTATGATTTTCCATCATTTCCACTTAGATAGAAATATGTTGTGAAAGGTAATTTTATTGCTGAAAAATAATCTTCCTAATGTCAGCCATTATTTCAGTCTCAGTGTGACAACTAGGGTAAGTGTTGGAAATCACTGTATGTTTCAGCTAAAGTATCTTGACAACACAAACGAAGAAGAAAAGGTAGTCTTTTTGTTAATGAAAACTGCACTGTTATTTTGGTCTATAATGGAGAGATTCATGTAAATGATTGCCTGTCTTTTATACTAAAGTAAAATAGCAAAAAAAACCCCACAAACCAGCAGGCAGGAATAGTGGTTTCTTTCCTTCCTCCTTGAATTTGCTCTTATATTTACTGTAATGAACCCTTTCACAACATATTACCTCTGATATAATGTTCATGGTTGTCTTAGTAAAATAAATCAAAATCCATCACCAGATTGAGGCTACCAGCTTTGCAAAAACTGTAGGGAAACTGTAGCCATGCACTTTTTAAAGTAAACATTATCCTATTTATAGATCTATAGGCATGTAGTATGTAATATTATACAGTAAAACTATCCCAACCCATATCTCTGCAATTAACACAACCACCTGTATGTCAAGTAAGAGTGGAGGATTCCTTCCTTTGGGGATTGAGGGACAGATGATATCTCCTACTGCTCTCATCCCTCAGGGCTCTTCCACAATGCTACATTTCTCCCCTTTCTCCACTACACCTGCAGACAAAAGATCTGTCCTACTATGTCAGAGTGCAAAATTCAAGTTCAGAGACAGGGAGAAAGAAAAGTGTCAATAAAGTTGCATTATTTATGTTTTTTTGCCCAACTTGAAAGTTGAAAAAGGAGAGAATTTAAAATTTTTCATAGTTTCCTCCTCTTTCATACCTAATGAATGAGAACATTGTTATTAACTCCATAAACAGGCTTTCAATTAGCTTAGCAGCTTAGCAGCAATCAGGTCTGCAAAGTCCAAGTAGCAGAGAGGGCTGAGAGAGAACTGAAACTACAGTGGGCAAAGCAAAACCCAGCAGCATCTTCAGCAAAGATGCTTCAGTATCTCAGAGCTTTGATGACTTCCTGTGTCAATTACTGTTCTTAGAAATTTTTTCACATCTTAAAATTCTCCTTTTAAAATTCTAGGTCATCAGATCTGCCCTTTGCAATCATATTACAGTCTCTTAAATTTATGCTTTGCATTCAACAGAGAATTTCTGATGAAGTTTTTCAGCTTGATTTTCCAACTATCCAGAAACTCCAGTTAGTGCTTAAGCAGATGGAATATATGAAATTTTGCTTCTTGGATTTATAGATTGAGATGATGCATGCTGGTACTGCATTTGGGCAAAGCTTACTCACACAAGGAGTCTTTTCTAATGGAAATAGCTTCATTTAAGGGGGAGTGAGCAAGGAATTTGCCGAATTGGATGAGAATTCCCTGAATCTATTCCTGGTGCAGATCTAACTTTCTTTTCACTGCCTGATGAAGAAAAACAAGTAAAAACAAATTAAGAAACACTTCTAGAATTTTAAGAGAATGAGGGACACAAATTGACAGACGGCAGTGACTCATTGCATCGCAGTTCTGTAGAACAGCAAGAAGTCCCTGGGCTCTTGATTTCAGGAAAGTGATCCTGAACTTCCTGCTGGGGAAAAGATGGAGCAAAGCCACTCTGGCTTGGCTTCCTACCTAACAGTACTGCCATGTATATATATATATATATCTATATATATATCTACACATATATCTACACACACATAAAAGTTGCCTATGAAAAGCACAGTGTAGGACAATGAAAATACAGGAATTCTGTATAAAGAGTTTGGACCAAGTCTGTGGCAGCTTGTTAATGAAAGAAAAGCTGTCTTTCACTTTGCTGAAAGACACCATTTTGTTGCTGGGGCAGTGAAAGACACTGGGAAGGGTCACCTGGTGAGGGAGAGAAACTAAGATTTGTGCACTGATTCTTCTTAAGTTGCTTCTAGGGTTTTCCTTCTTACATGCAAAACAAAAGCAAAACATTTGAAAAAAGTTGTGCAAAAATTTGGAAGCATTTCCCATGTCAAACAGTGCCACAGGGAGAGGGTCCCTTGTGCCTTACCAAGAGGTTTTCCCATTAAATTTTACTGCAGCAGTGTTAGGCAATAGACAGGGACCTTGTTAGCCTTTACCTGCTCTGCAGTCTTTTACCTGTCAAAGTCTTGAAAAATAAATTCATTTTTCTATGGTAATATTAAAAGCAAAGACAGCCCCTTCCTTCAAATGACTGCCCTTCCCAACTGAAGAAAGACAAAAAGCCTGGCAGTACTGAATGCTGCTCCTCTTGCACAGAAATGAAGAAGTCTTCCATAAGCTGCCAGAGTCTGCTGATGTCCAGGAGAGCTCCTAAGGCCCTGAAAGTAAAAGTTGGAATCTCTACCTCTGCCCAAACATGTACATGGTTTCTGAGCTCAGGAGTGGTCTAGCAGGGAATTTCCCAAAGTAAGAAGTTATAGCAGAGACAGGTAAAGATCCACAGTTTGCCTCAGGCTATTTTCCAGCACCAACAGACTGCATCTGTAGGGGCACGTATCTGAACTGGGGGAGCCTTCTCAGCAAGAATGTAACGAGCCACAGGAAACCTCCTCTGGAAAGGGACATTCACAGAGGCCTGAGCCACCCCACCATGAACACATCCAGGTCCCATCAACCTGCCCATCCTCCACAGACGGCCTGAGCTCCTGCCAGGAATGCAGACCTGCTGGGCACTGGCTGCTTGCACACACACACAGATGCCCACTGGGACTCTCAACACAGGGAAATGGAACTCACATTGATTCTCTGCCATTTAACCCAAGCACACAGCAGGAAGGAAATTAAATTTGTTATTTCCAGTCCTTCAGACCTCCTGTCCCTAGGCAGCATCCCTGTTCTTGTGCCACAGGTGCTCCTTCCCTTTCTCCTCTCTGAGCAGCTTTTTGCTCTCACTGGTGGTTGCAGGCCAAGGAATCAGCCTCAGAGGGTGAGGCAATTCCATTTTCCCACTAATTCTTTGGCAGCAGTAGTTTTAGGGCACAAGTACTTTGGAGCAGACCCACAAACAAAATATTAGAGCTACAGACAGAGCAACATTGGCCTGTGCTTGTCCACACAACACATTTTCCTTGCTGGGGGAGAGGGAAGAGCGTGGTGTTAGTCTGTGAAACAAGACTTGCATGCAACATACAGCAATAGAGTAAAAAGTCTGAATTTTCCCCAGAGTCAATTTACCAGCAGTTCCAACTCAAAGGCAGAGAGCAGGTGGTGAGCAGCCCACACAGAGGAACATGGGCAGCATGTGCCACACCACTGCTACCCTGTGCAAATCAAGTGCTCCCCTCATAGAAACAAACACCCACGTCCTGTCCTCTGTGCCACTGGGGGTATGGTGGGAAAATGGGCCAGGAAAATACATTCACAGAATCATAATGTGGTTTAGGTTGGAAAGGATCTCAAAGATCATCTCGTTCCAAGCACATACAGGGAGATAGTTGTTCTTACTGCACCATTTGAGGAAAAAGTAAATACATTTTCTAAAGCAAAAGACATCTCTCTAGATGCCTACAGAAGCTGAGGCCTGACCTTGATGCACTGTTACCTGTGACTAATGTTAACTGGAACAAACAACCTCACTTATACTGCTAGTGAAATATGCAAAAAGGATCAATTATTTTTCACACAAAATTGTGGCAGAAATTTAAAGATGAATTTGCTCTTAATTTCTATTAATAGCAAGAAACAGGTTTAGGTGACCCGGTCATTCTTGGGAATTGATTTTAAACCTCATGCTCAGACACTTCTGTGAGGCAAACATTAAACCAGCATGGGAAAGGGCTGATATATTTTCTACAGAAAAGTCTTTAAGTACTTAAGCCAGAAGTAGAAAAAGCTTTCCAAAAAAATATTCACTTTTGGGATTAAGTGGTATTTCTTGAGGTTCACACTTTAGTCAGGACTATAGTACCAGCAATCAGAACAATTCTGTATAAATTGAAAAGACCTAGAAATTTAAGGACAAGTCTTAGCTTTCACATAAAGTTAGATAAGGAAGAAGAGCAAAGGCCTCAGTATCTTTGAAATTTCATGGGTATTATGCACCCAACATCACACTCTGAAATGTCTTAATTTTCTTTTCAGCTTCTGGGGATTTTTTTTAATATGTTTTGAGAAACAACAGCCTTGTTTACAAATCCTACCAGAGATGGTGCTTGCTTCATATTAGGAGTGCAGCAAAACCTCCAGCACCACTCTGCCAGCCTGGGACAAAAATCTAGTTCTGCTCAAGACCTCTGCACTCAGGGGAGGCTCCTCCAGAGCACAGGAGGCAGCAGAGCACAGCAGACTGTACAGAGAACTGATCCCAGGCTCTGACACCCTGTCACCTCCTGGCATCCTCCTGCTTATGGCAGCAATGCTTTTCTCAGCAGCCACTCTACCAGGACTCACCAAGAATAAAACAAAATTTATCCTAAATATGATGGTTCAAACCCAAAACCTAAATATGATGGTCCAAAAGAGTTTGGAAACCCTTTTTAGGGAGAAAAAAGGGGAGGTTTAAGAACAAAGGATTACCATTCATTACTTGTTTATATAAAATGTAATCTCATGCAGTTCATACTCATCCATATACAACAGAATGTAATTGTAGGGAGCAACTGTCTTATTTTCTTATGCAGCATGTTCATTTGTGAGTGGATAATGGAATAGCAATGGATTGGCTGGGCTTGGTAATAGAATGCTTTGCAGGTATGGCAAAAAAACTAAAACACAGCCATGGCCAAGCTGAGTTTGCTGTTCCTCAGAACAAAACCTTTACTAGCTATTCAGGAGGATATTTGTCCAGCATGCAGGGCAGTGATTTGGGATGGGAACACCTGTATGTTACTGCAGTCTTATTCATCAAAAAGTTTGCAATTTGGTCATGGATGATGTATGACCAAGAAAATTAGCTAGTTTTCTCATTATCATACAGAAGCTTGCCTAATTGGGAAAACTTTTGGTCTCTTCAGAATCTTGACAATGAATGTCTTTTTAAAAAGAGAGAGAGAGAAAAAGAGGGATTTTGCCCATTTTTTTCAGAATCAGAACAAAAATCAGAACTTTATTTGTAGGAAAAATAAAGCTAAAAGTCTTGAAGGAAGGAATTTTGACATTCTTTTTAGAAAGTCTACTTCTGAGGAAGAAAATCCTACTTTTCAAATCTATACTTAAATGTAAAAAAGGACTGTTGCCTAAAAGTAGCCATTTTCCTACTTTCTCATGCTAATGTCCTGTTTATAACTGACACCTTTACTACCTACCACTATATCAATTTCACTTCCCCAGAGAAAGAAAAACCAGATCCTGTGACTAGTGTACTGGATTGATAATCTAGCCTAATGCTGACAGATAAATGCACTAATTTTCTTCTGTGGTTGGCTCCACATTGCAGAGTAAATCTGCTTCTAACAACTGTCTCAATAGGCTCTGTAACCTGTCCAAGAGATGATGTCAAGTGCTACAAGGGCCTAGGGCTAGTATGGCAGGTAAGAGTTACCACTGGGATAAAGTTACAGGTGAGGTTTTGAATGAGAGGGTTATTTTAAATGAAAGCCTGACTGGAAATACAGATTGCTTTTTTTAAAAAGTCAAAAGAGTAAAGGAATAAAGAGTAACTTTTATAATTTTGGGGGAGCTACATCTTTTGTATGAAAATCAGCATGTTCTTAACTAAGGTGTTGTGATATCCAGGAAACACAAGGAGTTATTTCTCAGGGTAGTGCTACATGGGAAAATGATGGCTTTGCCCTGTGTTTGCTGGATTTGGTGGTAGCACAGAGTCTGTGGAGCACTGGGACCGTTTGTAACTCGGGAGCAGAATTCAAGCCTGAGCAGCATTCCCTGAGCACAGGAGGGTACTGGAGGATACTGGTGCCTGCTCCCACCTCCTGTGTTACCAAAAGCCTCTGTGCAGGCAGGTACCAGGGCTGACTCCAGGACTGTGCACTCAGGCAATGATGACTGTGTTGAAGGCTCACTGGACATGCAAGCTACAGATGTTGGAAGGAGACAGGACTTGCCTAATTGGGTTATTTTAAGGTTTAATTCCAATGATGGGGAAAATGCAAAACAATTAACTTTTTTTTCTTTTCATTTCATGTCAAATATTTGGATAATTTCTAAGAATTTCAGCAGCAATGGCAGAGCCAGGAGGGTCTCAGTGTTGCTTTGCTCTTATTGGTTTTCTTGTTGAATTCCAGTATCACTGTGCTGGTTGCTACCAATTTATAGCACTTCGATGTTCATTTATCATTTTGACCAAAAGAGTAACTTTGGTGGGCATTTATTGATTCCCTCTTTGGAAGAGATCACAAGAAATAGCTTTTTAAATAAAAAGGGTCTTTGGGTTACATGGATAACCCTGGCACTGAGGGATATGTCTCTTACTCTGCTCTCATGTCTAATATGTTCAATCAGCTCCCACTCCCCTAACCTGAAACAAAAATAAAACCTCATTTTAATCACATCTTTTTCTCCTGATTTTCACTCTCCACCTCCTGACCTTTCCATGTGAAGAGGATCACGCAGAACATTTCAGCTTTTCTTAGGCTAACTTTTGCTCACTTTGAATAGCACTTATATAGGTCAATAGCATCACTTCCCCTTTCGCCCCCCTCCCCATCACAGAAGAAATACAGGATCTAACCTCTTTAATGCATCAGTTAACAGGATGACTTTTTGTTTGTTTATGGCACAGGAAGTTTGATATTTAAATGAAACTAAATATTCAAGAGAGAAACTAACTTTATAGATTCTGCTTTTTTTTTTTTCATATTTGTACAGCAGCAAGCACATCTGGCTCTGAATGAGGCTCCTTAGTGCTATTTCAATATGACTAACAGTAACAGCAGGAGTACTCAAACCACAAACTACAGCATTAACAATGGTGGATCTATTCTCATTACAGAATATATGAAAAAAATACGCTGTTTTAATAGTGTGTACTATGGCATGCACAAAATCCCCTGTACATTGTAGGCAAACTATAGTTCACTGATTTCATTGCTACAGAAAAATGCCAAAAACCAGCCAATCCCTGAATGAAGCAGGTCACTGATTTGGTCATATTCCAATATGTTATTGTTATGGTCACAAAGAGATTATAAAATGTGAGTAGGAGGACACAGAGAGAAACTAGTGTTTGACAGCAACAAAGGTATAGATGTTTTGTGCACTTTCTGAAATTTTCTACAATTAGCATAGATTTCCCTTCTTTTTCTCTTTTTTCTTTTTTTTCTTTTCCTGAACATTTCTGAATGCCCCTGTTTTCTGAGGAAAGGAAGCTAAAAGTTTCAGTAACATTTCAGGCTGACTGTTTATCTTTTAATTGTGTATGACTATTCAGTGAACCCAATCCTGCTCCTGTGGAAGTCTAATGAGAACTTGGGTACTAAATTCCCTGGGAACTGGATGAAGCCTCCAACTACTGACTTTGTAAGGCTTCAGCCATGCAAAACCCTCCTGGCACAAGTAACTCAGAAGAGCAAAAATAAAAATTCTGCTTCTTTGAAATGTTTAACCACAGCTCATTTGTTAATACAGTAGTTGAAAGGTGAAAAAACTCCCGCTGGTTCTAAAAAGTACGGAAAAACGTATTATTTTTTGGAGTGTGACGCCTTCTCTAGATGTTAGCTTTGGAAATATTTAGACATAAATCAATTTCGTCCCAAAATAGAGTCCAAAAGAAAGCACGGTCAGGAAGTGGAACAAAGTCGTGCATTGTGCTCGGGCACGCTGGTGGGGCTGTGTCACTAGAGGGCACTACCACATCGTCCCCAAAGGCTCGGGACAAAGGACGCGGTGCCCGGCTGCTTAACTCGCACACTCCGCTTCGGGGTTTGAGAAACACATTTTAATCACATCGCAGAAATTATTGATTTTTTTAATAGTAGTGGGACTTCAATAATCGGCCGCGTTATTAGACAGTTAGTGCATGGAGCTTTCACACCATAAAGTTCTGACTCTCTGGGCTGCAGGGCTCGTTAAAAATAGTCTGCACTGAGTTAGCAGTTCTCATCAAAACAATTCAAGGAGGCTGTATTTGGGAATTACGCTGCTGAATTAGCACAACAAATAAGGAATAATATGGGGCATAAGGCAAAGGAAACTTACACTTGGGCTGCTTCCTTTCTTTATATTCAGTGCTGCTCACAGGCACACTGCCCAAATGAGTTTGGGGGAAGAGCTGAAACTGGGAATCACAGGGGGAAATAGAGAGAGAAACAGAAGGGAACTCTGGTTTTCACTCAAATAAATACTATTTGCAACAACTTGTAATAATTGCCTAACTGCATTTATTAAAATAAATGTGCCTCACCGAAAAGAAGGGTCAAAACATTTAAACATTCCAAGTTTAGACATTTTTAAAATGCATTTTTAAAGTATTTTCTTTGATGGTTATGCAATGCTTGTTTCACTCAGTGTTAGAGGATAAATACAAATGAAGGTTTTCTTTCAATGGTTCTGGCTGAGAGAGAGCACAGAGGTCGCTTTCAAGGTGACTAGATTTTTGTTTGAAATGGTGTTTCCCTGTTTCTCAAGAAACTCTGCTTTGTAGTCCATTGCTATGCACCTGAAAACTTCCCATTGACTTCCAGGGGAAATTTGGCTGCTCAGGAATGTGGGATTGGGCTCTGGAATGGCAATCGCATACAGAGAACTTAACAATGCACAAAAATTTAACCCTTCAATGGAACCACTCACAAGCTTAAAGCTGTTCATGCATATATTACCCTGCTTCATATACAAGACAGCCAGCAATGCATTTGCTATATTAGAAGATTATAAGGAAAAAAACCCAGTGAGAAGGTTTGGGGTTTTTTTGAAAACATGTGGTTCATCCAAACATCTAGCTTCTTAAAGCTTCATCTGATCTAAATCCGATTTCTGAAAGCTCTTGAAACTTGGCATCTAGTTCAGGGCACAATCCAACGCCCTTTAACCAGATAAGAATTCAGCCATTTATAATTACAGTTAGAGGCAAGCCCGTGGTTATAAAAAGACCCACTAAATTCCTTCACTGTGCTTGGAGCTCTGCAAGTGAGCACTTCATTATTGAAATGCTATTGCTAAATTGAATTTTAAAATCAGTTTATTGGAAGTTTTAAACGTGACCTGCTTTATGGCATCCATCAGGTAAAATGGTCACCTAGTAAAAGGGATTTTTTTAAATGAGGCTGGGAAGAAAGCAGAGATGTTTCTGACTTGGAGGCCTCCTATGTCAGATCCCAATGGGCACCAACAGAAGTCACTTGTGAGCTGTAGACAGAATGGCACCAAAGCAGGGTGAGTGGGTATCTGTGAGGCCAGAATGTCTGAACTCTATCAAGTGCTGCTGAGCAAAACAGCTTCAAGGCCACATGTGGAATTATGAAGAGAGTCCTGCAGCTGAGAGGGGATCCTGTGGCTCATGGGATGAGCACCAAACTCCAAATTATCTCAATCTGTCTCTTCATTAAAGGAGCAATAAGAGACCCTATGGCTATGAAGAAAGTGCAGCTGGGGTAATATTAAAAAAAGAAGCCAAGTCCTAAGGTTTTGACAATTGTGTGTTTTCCTATTATGAGTTTTGGAAACCTAGTTCTGTGCAGACAAGCCTGGGAAGGGATGAGTGAGCAGAATGCAATGTCTTTCCTAATATAAACAGATTATTTTGCATTATCGCAGATTTAGGAATGTAAAATGTTCACTCTGTAGCTAGTTAAAGGCTTACCATAATTGCTTTCCTACTGCTATTGCTCCAGGATTCTCTGTCTTGTCTGACTGCTGGATGTTGCTTGGTTTCCAGACTCTGTTTGCAGGGATTTCTGGAGAACGAAAAGGAGATCTGAGGACAGACCTCCATAGCTGCTGCCACAGATATTCATTGAACATTCTGTTCAACAGCTCATAACTCACTTAATCCAGGCTGAGAACACGCCTTAGAAACACAGAATCCAAAACATGAAAGGGAACCTTTGCCTACTCCCTTTCCAGGTGAGCAGCTGTTTGGGCAGCACAAAAATATGAGACAGGGAAAAACCTAGCCAGGCTGAAGTCAGCAGCAAAACATGCCAGAAGATTTGGAGTTTCACCCCAGACAATACCAGCTGAGCACTAAAAATTGAGTAAATTCCCTTTGCCTGAGCCTGCATCTCCAAACAGAGGCCACAACCACAGCGACTGAGCATTCAGCTGGGGCCAATATGTTTCTGGAATAAGTAACCAAACAACTATTTGTTATGTTGAAGTGAGAAACTCTGCAATCTGAAGCAAAACTCTCGCTTCAAGCAACCCAAGCATTTTGCATGGCAAGACAGATGTAGGTACCAATTCAATACAAGATCAACCCCAAAAAACAGAATCCAAGCACTCCCAAAATTTGGACAAGAATTCTAGTTCGGGCTTGCAAGCAGGTCTGCATGTTCAAATGGATAGTCAAAGACAACCAGGCTTCTTTTGTCAGAGAACCACTTTCTTAACTCTGCCAGCAGTGCTTCAGACTGTCTGACATTTCGTGTGGTATCTTTTTTTTTTTTTTTAACGGAATTAAAAGGAAAAGAAAAAATCCTTAACCTAATATCTTTAGAGCTTTTGTTTTGGTTTTGCAACTTTTCTGTTTCTGAAAAGAGCACCAAGTAATCTGTTGACAAGAGAAGGAAAAATATATTTAAGTAAGGAAAAACATGCTGCTACAGTAAAACTGTGTCAGATTCTATTAATTCAGTTTTTCATTGTCTGATATTTCCAGTCACAGTGGGCTTTTTGGTAGACCTCTGAGCTCTGTTTTCTAACAGAGGCATAGCACAGGGCCTGTCAGGAAGAGGCAGTGCTCTCATTGTTATACACCTCAAAGAGACAATATAATCCTCATGCCTTCAGAAGGGCCAGGACTGAACCCCAAAACAACAGCCCTGTCTTCCTTTAAAAGGGTGAGCAAAGCTCAGTCAAAGCCTTGTTAGTGCATGCCTATGAATGATTCCCTCATCAAGTGGCCGATCACACTACATTAATATCGTGGGCACATTCTGCTTTGTTAGCAAACCTGAATTCCACTGCGGCACTAATGAAGGACCAGTCCTCATGTAAGACATGATATCTTCAGGATGTGTCTATTCTGCTATGAAATTATTTTCTTTTGTGAAGAGTATTATGAGATTACTAACTGGAAAATATTTAAACACAACACAAGGGGGAAAATGTCTCTTTTGGGGAAGTTGCATGAACACACAGTAATGTAATTCCAATAACAGCAAATGTATCTAGTCAATATTAAGCAACTGTTCTTAGTGTGTGAGCCAGGGAAGCACTGGGCTTTTTACACGGCACTCCTACAGAATTTGGTTCTTTATTTGTAGAAATTGAAGCAAGACGAAGCTTTGGCAGATCCTTGTTCTACCCAGAGTGTTTTTCGAAGTCCACCTAAGTGGCATCATGGTTTCCTTCTTGGATTAGGTGAAATTGGATCCTTACCAGCCCAATATTGAATTTCACAGGTAGCAAAACCAAGAATAACAAGAGGTTCCTTGATATTAATTTGGAAGTATACCATGAAGCTGAGGCCAGCCTGGGACCGATCAGGCAGAACAGGGGATTGCTGCACACAGCAATACTGCACTTCAAGGAAACACATTTTGCCTAGTCTCTCCTCCCTCTGCTTGCATCACAACTGAGCACAAAATTCCAAAATATGCAGGAAAAGAAATCAAGTTATAGCCAGATGTGTTGCACTGAATTAAACACAGTGAACCATAAAACACATTTCCTGGTTAACTTCTGTTTCAGCCTCAATAATATCCATCTACTTGGAGGAACATTTCTCTGAGATTGAGTCTCCTTTAATAACAATGGAAGTAGTGGAATAAATTATAAAGACTGTGCGCAGTGAAAAAATGCTGATTCTAATTTGTATCTGTGTCTCAGAAAAACCTGTACCTTTATTTAAAATTTCAGACCAAAAAGAATTCCACTCTGAATGCCACAAGTTTAAAACGTGTAACTGGTATCAATCAACACATTCAGTCCTAATGCCCTTTGCCTGACTGTTTTGCACAAACACACCAAGTTCATCCAAAACAAAACTGATTCCAAAATTGATCCAAACCCTTCTGAAATAATCAGAATTTTTTCCATAAATTTCAAAGGGTTTTCAGTCTGGTCCATTAAACAAGCCATTAATCAAAAGGGAAGGCTGATTTAGCATGCAGTTAAGGATTTGATAACCTGTACACAAACCCCAGGATTTTCTAAAGTCTTCAGTGCTGTCCAAGTTCTTCTCCCATTTAGGTCAGCAGAAGTCCTAACATTAAGTGTTTTTAAAAATTCCTCTGTCCTGCTTAAATTTAGACACATTAATCTAGTTCCAAAAGAAGACTATGCATCTCATACAGAGCCTGATCCTTTCCAATTTACACAGGAGTAACATCATATGCTTACCAGTCTTGGTGGGATTCCTCAGTGCCCACTTCCACAATATCAAGAATAATTTATAGAAAACCATATCAAGATCTGTTATTCTTCACAGGATGCTTGCATATAATCTTCCTCACTGAGTCTGTAATATTCCTTGCTTGGGTGCTTTGGGATCATTATACTCTAAGTCACTTCTTTTTCCTTTATTATTTTATCATTACGTGAAGTAAAACTCAATTTTAAATAAGCTTGTGTATTCCACTTCACCAGTGCTGACAGACAAAATGTCACATAATGCTACTTTTTTGTTAAGAAGTTACTATTCTCTCTCAGTTGCATAATCCTAACACAAAGTAGAGAGTATTTGAGGGTTTGTTTAAAATTATTCACTTTCATTATACTGCTACAAGTGGTGCTGACAGCAAAACCACTTGCTTGCCTAAAATAAAATGAAACATAAAGGATTTATTTTCTTGCATATGATCAGTTGTGCAGGCTACTTTACTGCATTTGTTAGTTTTACAGAAGTAATCTCACCACCTCAAATTTCATTTAATTTCTACCAACTAAACATCAAGCTGTCAAAATTATTGCATAAATTTTTTTAAATTTTCATGTAATAGTAGACAGTTCTCTCTCCTGTTCATTACTGATGTTATGATGAGTAAATTCTGCCTCAAAGAAGAAATTTATTTTCTTTCTCCTTACTAATAATCTGTAGGAATTCAACAAGCAGAATATAGTAGATGAGGGAAATAACCAGAAGAAATCCTTCCAAAATTTTATAGTTCTAATTAAAGAGAAAAGGTGCTCAAGTATTTATCATTTAGAAAGAATGTTTACTTCAGCAACCTTGAAATAAAATAAAAACCCTTAGCCCTGTGCTCTTCCTGAGGTTGTTAATCCTGCTTCTGCCACCACACCAGTCAAACAGGAAGAGATCAACACACTGCAATGAAGGGGACAGTATGTAAGCAATTTTTGAGATGTCGTGGATGCAGGTCCAGCTGCTCAGCCATCGTGCTTGTTAGCATTTGGCCTTTTGCCATCATCTGACAGCCAAGCAGAAAGTAAACCATAAGGGTTAAATCACATCTACTTATAGACCAAATTTGCTGGCCCAAGGCACACTGCAATGGTGGCCAAGAAAAGCAGGAGCACGGGGAATTTTAGCCTTTGCCATAACACTTGCAGCAGGAAGAGGCCAAGCCAATCACGAGGTAATTCCCCTTAACTGTGTGTCCAGTAAATTTCTCATGAAACCCAGACTACTTCTTTTGCAGTGCCACTTTCTTTGATATATGGAAGGATTTAAATTTTATTAAAAATGTTTTGCAGAGATAAATTCCGTCAGTCAATCCAACAGCTCTCCCTTGGTGAAAACCTACTCTCTACGTCTCAAAAGCTGGCTTTTGCAAAGTGAGCACACTTTTAACAATAAAACCTGAGCTAGTGATAGCACACACATTTATATCTATTACCTCCTGCATAGGGCATTGGGCTTACTTAATTATTTACCAGGCTTTTTTTTTTTTTATGTGTCATTTGAAAATCTGAACAAAATATTTCAATGGACAAAGATCACCGGGAGAAATTTCCAGCTCCAGACTAGATGACTGTGGGCTTTGGTATCACAGAAAGCTCTGTGGTAACATTAGTAGAGGCAGGAGACTTTAGCCACTCTCCTGCTGATTTCCTATGCTGTACACAGAAAACCCTCTGAACTGATAAAAAGGGGTGTTATTTTCTATCAGAAAGCATCTGATCAGAAAAATAAAAGATCTTACCCTGTGCACACTGTTTCATACAGCACCTGAACTGGCACTCTCTGCAACCCCTCCTGCAGATTCAGAACAGCACTGCTATGATTTTTTTCTACTATTTCGCATAAAGATGTGAAGCAAAACTAGAGTACTGTTCAGTTTAGGACTAGAGGAAAATGTTTCTTGATCAGGCTCCTCTACTTTTCCAGATACTTGATTATATAAGACTATTAAATAGAGAAAGAACATTCAGTTTACAATCACAGTCCCAGGTTACAGTAGGAGGAGTAGTAATACAGACATCTGATACCAAGGAAGGTACACACAGGTAACAAGAAGATGTGCTCTTGTGCTTACATGTCCCTTCATCACTTATTGAAGAACACTCACAGATCACATTGGCTTCTTGTTAACACCAACAGCCAGTAAGTTCTCTGAGCCTCACCCTTTCCTCTGCCTCTGGCACACAGTGAGGCAGACAGGCACAGATACAAACTAATGGTTGATTTTTAGAGCTGAGCAGCAAGTGTCTGCTCTGTGGCCAAGAAATGGATCTGAGTTAACGCTGCAGTAATTGAAAATCCCATAAATGAGGCAAGTGACTTCTTTCTCTGCACAGCCAGCTCTGCAACTGAAGAGCTGGTCATGGGATGGAGGAGAGGCTGTTTTCTTCCTGGCCTTGCCTGAGGAGATCTATATCTTCCAGCAAACCACAGTCATTTGGGTGACACCTTTCTTGCAGAAATAGAAAGAGAGTCCAAATGACTCCAGGAACCAATGAAACCAGAAAAGCTGAAGAGTGGGCATTAAAAACAGCACAGTGACTTTTCTGTAGTAACAGCCAGCTATGTCAAGGAGTGGTAAAGCATCAAGAGATTCTGTAGGACCAGAGAGGCTGGAGAGTCAGCATTGATTGAAAAAACACACATGGGACTGCTAAACCAATTAATTTGTTGGAAACACTCATTTGTTGTTCAAAAGTACACACCACACTAGATATGAAGCACTATTACTGTAACTGAAAAATACTATCCCATTACTTTATTTCACTATTAAAAACCTAAAATCTTTTACTCCCAAATAATTCAGAGAATAGAGTATAAGTAAATCTTAACTGATAGATTAGGAATGTTTTCATGGACGTAAAGATGTGACAGATATTAGTGAATTAAAGGCAACAATATTCAGGCTCTTGGAAAACCCATTTTCTAAGTATCCACAGGGTCCAGAATCACTGGGACGTAAGAGATTAATATGTAGAAGAAACAGAGCTGCATTTAATCCTCACATCTGTGACAGGTGGAGATCGTGAGAGGAATGCTCTTATAAATAAAAGGGACCCATGTTGTTAAGCTTCTCTTCTCACTCCAGGCCAGGTAAATCTCACAAGAGAAATGCATGTTCTGAAAGTGCTGGAGATTATATAAAGAACCAGAGAAAATGCAAAAGCTACATTGACCCAAAAAGACACAGAGGCAGCAAACAGCACTAATATTTCTGTGGATGCAAAGCCCAAGGCAACTTGTCCTCTCATTATAACTGAGTGGGATTGGTTCATACAAACTCTGGATGTTCATGTACAAAGAAGTTATTGCACGACCTCTGATTCATGGTAACTGTCTGTGCATTTGCTCTAAGCTGGTGGCTCAGGTAACTGGAATTAGCTAATTCCTCTCTTTCACTCAGAGCAGAGGGCTAAGCCAGCATGAATTAGTTCACATTTTTCAAGGGCTAAAACATGCATGGAAGATTGAGGCAGATCAGTTGATGTGCAGGAAATGATTACCACATATAAGCTTTCACTTGTGTTTATGTTTTGGGTTCCTCTTTATTACTGACTCGGGGGTACTTTTATCTGCATCTTTAGACATGTTCAAAAGGACTCCTTGACACACATACTGGAAAGGAATAATCATGGCTGATAGATGCTAGAACTCTTTTTTATAGCCATAACACACACACTGAGCAAGATACCTTGCCTTTTAAGCAATAAAGGTGAATAACTACATACTCAGCTTCTGCTGTCACCTGGGGTGCTCATCATCTGGGCTTCTCCCTGATTGTGGTCAGCTCTGCTTCACTTCTGGAGTTTGAATTCTGAATTCACTGGGTTGATCAAACTTCACCTAACCGTGCCAGACCATCTCTCCACTTCTCATCAGTTTCTCCTGTTCCTCCAAGTGAGACACTTCAATGCTGCCTCAAATCAGACTGATTTCCAGTGCCACTTACACAGGACATAGCTGGCAACCACCTGCCTGTGCTGAGTCTTTTGGTTGGTGTCTGACAGACATTGCATGCGGGGAATTATGTTGTGCTCCAGCTTGAGAGATAGATCCTACCTGCAGGACCCTGCCACCACTGAAGGTTTCATTAGCTCTGAATCATCAGAATAATATTGCTCCATGAAGAAATTTCTAAAAACAGAAGTTCAGAATTTAAGAATGTGCTCTCCAGGCTGACATTATCATTCAAATATCATTCCTTGTGATATTTTTCATTTGAAAACCTAAATGTACTATATAAAGCTGGGGAGACTGAGACAAAAAAGAAGGAACCTGTTTCACGATTGCACAGAAGGACTGAAGAAAATCCAGAAACAGAAAGCTCAAACCTTGCACTTTCACATTCAGAGTTACTCTGACAGGTCCTGCCTACGTACCAACAAAATTATTATCTAAAATTATTTGCAACTCAGCAGCATGTGGCCCTAAGTGAATAAATTGATCATAGTGAAGCTTAAAGACACATGCATTCACTCTTTTTCCTACAGAAAATGATCTATGAATTTGAGTTGCAACTTGTTCCTTCCAAATTTCTATGCCTGAAGAAACATTCATATGATTCTCTTTAAACACCTATGTAATATAAAGAAATATTTCCATCATATCATAATTTAAAATTAAACCTAGAAAGAAAGAACCCAGAGGATTCACTGAACTTCTAGCTCTTTATAATTTCTGGGCAGCTACACACAATTATATTACAAAGCCTAAATATAATATAAAATGTAGCTTGACAATAACTTAAACTGAACTTGACTGTGTTGGTGAGCTATTGTGATAAAAAATTAACATGTTTGGGGAAGTCTGATTTGCATTACACAGTGTCTGTAATCAAATTACCTCTAAATGTTATGCCATGTCACACTGTGTTTGAGATGTTGCTGTCAAAAATGCATACATACGCTTTGCAGTTTGACTCAACCTGGCTTCCTTTTAAGCGATCATGTATGCCTCTGAGCCACTTCAGCCAAATGGTGGTAAAATACAGAGGTTGGCAATTCAATTTCATTAAACCTTTCAAGAAGGCAAGAGCAGATAAGCTTTGCTTGTTCGCGTCAATGATAATATTCAGCGCAGCCTAAATCTAATTCAATAGCTTCGCTCCCGCTCCCTTGTCACATTGTCATTTCCGAACCCAGTCCCCCGCCGCCCCCTCCCCGCTCCAGCTGCAGCAAAACTTTGTGAAGTGCTGAACCCACAGCCATGGGTGCCTTCCCCACTTGGTGGATGTGGCGTGGGTAAAGCCCAGCCCTGGGGTCCGTGCATGGGGCTGGGCCCATGCTCAGGTGGCGGCTGCCGGACACCGTGCCCGCTGACCTCATTGCAGGCACAGATGTTTACTGCACTTTGGGCGATCACAGAAAGCAGAGCAGTAAAGTAGGCCAGCTTGCGGGAAGGCTGTTACCCACAATTCATGGAAAAATGCCGGATAGTTCCCACTAGGTTGTGGTCGGCTAGGAAACGGCAACTTATTAATCTTGTGTCAGAGGGCCAGCTGCAAGCCTGGCAGTTACCATATTTCACCACCAACTCCGTGTCTGGACAGCCATTGTCTATTTTTTATGAAAAACTCCACAAATCAGCTGCTATTTTCCCCCCGTACGTGCAGAAACGGCACTTGGGGGCTGAGGTGGCTCTGGCGCATCATCCGCACGGCGGTCAGGTTTGCTAATTCAGAGCGACTGCTTAGTTTCCAACTTTAATGATATTCCCTCAGCATATCACTATGGTTGCCTGGCGACCGGATTTCAGCTAGGCCTCTCATTTGATTCCCACACATCAGACCCTGAAAAGCACTTTTTTTCCTCCCTCCGCTTTTGATTCCGGCTCCTCTGAAACCCTTCCCCCTGCGGTGTCGGTATGGGTGGGCAGCGCGGTGGCAGAACAAGGCCAGGGGTGACGGGAGGCCTGGAGGCTCCTGGTCACACATCAAGGCCTGGAAACAAAGCCGCCAGGAGCCCTTCCTGACAAACACAAATTCCCTTCAGAAAAAGCAAATTTGGTCTTCCCTTCGTAGCGTGGGTGTCATTTTAAGACTTTCTTTAGACACTTTACTAAATCTGACGCTTTCCATTGTTTTTTGGGCCGTTTCTCACAAAAGGCTTCCTATTATCAACAAGTTGCTATTGGAGTAAGCAAACAGCTTGTGAAGGCCTGAAATAATCTAATAAGCAACGGGCTTGCGTGCTTTATGTACCCACACCTTTATGGGATACAAAGTTTGTTTGGATAAATAATTTTCCACTTTTTGCTCAGTTTCAATTAAAGTATCCTTTTTAAATTAATGGTTTTGTTTAGCTCTGCACCCTTCCCCCTAGCATATGCACAAACTCCCTCTACACAGTATGGTAGAGCCATTTTTCATAAACTGCTCTGGTTCAAACAAAAGAATTTTTAAAACATTTTGTTTCTTGGTGCAATTAAGGTCTGATCAATAAGACAGATACAAAAGCTGCACTGATTTTCTTATTCTTCTCTTGGCTACGACTGAAAGTCTTCACAAAGTTAAAGAATTGACTACACTGGAAGCCAGATCAGTTTACACCAGCTGAAGGCTTAGTCCTGAATCTTTAATGTGCTGTGGCAAAAAAAACCCCATGTTAGCTATAATGAATGTTTGCTAAACAGTTTTACAAACAAAACACAGGATTATTTCAGTATTAAAAAAAGATCAATAATATAAGTTATACCAGATGGGGAATCACCATGTATATAATAATAACATAAATAATTTTCAAATATTACCGTTGAGAAAAATGCTGTTGGCTGGAAAATTTACTAAAGGTTCAATATGAGCACTATAGCTTAAATATATGTTCTGCTTTTTGTTTGCATGGCTTTCAGATCATTCCCTGTATGGCCTGCTGATGGATATAAAAACTCTTAGTTATTTGTCATAAACTACTACTCAAGTGTCTATTAGTGATGAGCAGTCAGACCCAAATTAATGGCAAAGCATCAACAGCAGGAGTAGGTCAAACCTTGTTAGCCCATACAGACCTGAGCTGCCTCATCTTTTGTACTGACTGCAGTCTTGTGTTGTTTAGAGATCTTCAAAAATCCCTAACTCCTCATCAAGTTATTTGGTTACAGGAGAACCTTAGCTCATTATTTTTTAAATAAGCTCATAGCCCTTATGTTTGAAGAAAACCCAAACAAACAAAAAACAAACAAAACCCCAAAGCAAAACAAACAAACAAACCAACCAAAAAACCACCAAAAAACCCCACAAAACCAACCAAGACAGCTGAGAGTTCCTTATGCTTAAAAGTTTTCATTTTGAGATTTTCTGATTTTTCATGAAACTTCCACATTGCAGGGAGGGACACAAACAGTGTCAGTGACAGTTTTCTCTGGACCATTTATTGCTGGTTACATCCTCATTTGAGACTCAGCTGAGGAGAAGTTCAGTTCCAGAAACAGGACTTGTAATTGGAAGTAGTCACATCTCAGAAAATCTCTTGAGAACAAAGGTCACCAGCTAGGAAATGTGGGATATACATTTCTGACCTCCAAAGCCACACAGAAAAGTTTTAAAGACTAGTAATGTGTTTGCATTCCATGTGTCAAATTAATTTTCCAAGGAGTTGTAGATGTGTGATACAAGGAGATAATTTCCTGGCAGACAGTGCTGCTCATCAGAATTATCATCACTAAATGCTAACACCTGCAGGACAGAAAGTTCTAGTGCACGGGTAAATTGTTTTGCTTATTTATACTGAGACAAATTGTTCTCAGTTACATCAATAACAACAATATCAGGGAAGTGTCCTCATTTTCCCACAAGTGGGAAGGAGAATTCTGCCACTGCATAGCATTGCATGGCTAGTGAAACTAAAAGAAGTCAGCATATTGGAACATTTTAAAATACATTTATACTACTCTAGCTCTAATTAAATGTACCTCAAATGCACCTTGTGAAATGTATGCTCACATGAACATAGAAAGGATTTAGATGTGCAGTCCCCATTACTATCTGCAAATTTCTTTGTTGAAAGAACAGATGTTTGATTTTGTGTTAGAGCTAAAAGTAGGACTTCTAACCTTTCCCCCTCTCTCCCCTAATCTAGAGCAGGTTTCAGATCTGTATCCTTTACTCAGCAACAACTAAGTGCTCACAAGTTAAGAGATTTAAACTCTTTTTTTTCTTATCAATCATTTGCAATAACTGTTAGCGTTGAAGATACATTACCCACTGCAATGTTTCTCACTTACTTATTAAGTTGTTAAGGATGTTGTTTTGTACATTACACTCCTGACATGTTAAAAAAGAATGTTTTTAGATTAGTGTTCAAGCTTAATTTTTCTTTTTGCTGAAAGTTTTAATTTAATTTAAACTTTTTGCTGAAAGTTTTAATGTGTTTAATTTAATACATTAAACACATTGTAGCTGTGCAGATGGGTAAAGGAGATACCTATTTATACATTCTATCAATTCAATTCTTCCAAATTTTAGTAGCATTATGCTACATGCAACAAGAGCATGGTGCCCTTTGAGAATTTCTTCCATACTGTTTAATCTAAATTGAAGTACACCCACAAAAAATCCCATCTGCAATAATGGGACGTACACACCACATTAAATTACCCTCCCCCAACCACTGTACGTATTTCTCAGAATGAAAAGTAAATGTTCAGTATTGCTTTGCTGCTGGAAGGCAGCCTCGTGGTGCAGTCTGGAAATAGGATTGCCCTCTAGTTATCTCACAACCTTCTAGCTGTAGGCAGAACACCCAAAAAAGGTAGATTTGCCAAATAAGTACTTTATCTGAAAGCTTTATTCTCTCATATTGCAAGAAACTAAGGCATCAGCATTAACTTAATTTTTTTGTAATGGCAACACGTTATGGTTCTGGCTCTGGGTTTTCACTGCAGGTCAGAAGTTTGGTATGGAAAGCTTATTTGGGACTGTGATAATGGACTCTGGATTTTTCTTATCTGTTATTTAATTGTATAGCTCCCAGTGAACACTAGGGACTGGATTTGATAACCTGGGAAATGTCTTCTACTTTCTGTGATCCTAAATGAAAGGCATTGAATAGGGCTAGAGTTAAAGTCGGTAAGAGACTGCATGAGTACACAATTATTTTCATTGGCTACCTGTAGAATCTATTAGTTGTTTAAAAGGATTCATAGCCATTAAAAAAAAAAAAGAAACATAATTAAGACTTTTGACCAAATTGCAATCAGAATTTTAATACAAAAATGGACATCCTCAGCTCCAGATTTGCTCCCTCAAAAAAGAAAAGAAGTTCTAGGCATACTATATATATATATGTGTATGTGTTGCTATTCATGGTATATTTAGAGTCCCAGATTTTAGAAAAAATTCTTTTGTGTTGATTGAGCAATAGAAATAAAACTGAGCAAATATGGAAGGTGCACGGCATGCCCAGAATCAGGCGGTCAGAGGGAAGAGGCTGGAGAAGTACCACATCATCTTTCTTGCATCAGAATCTTGTGTTTTAGTAAGCAAGACAGGTTAAGAAAGTCTTTGTCTAAAACATGACTTTTATTTTGATGTGATTCGTTATAGGTCACAGAAAATTTGGCCCATTTTCCACTGATTTGAGATCCAACCAATAATGAATCAGAAGCAGAACCAAGAATAGATCTAAGGAGTTCTGAATCACAAGCCACCTCTTTCTCAAAACACCCACTCCCTCCCAATCAGACAGACGTCCCTTGTTTCTAAATAAATGCATTTGGTTACAAAATGAATTTATTTATTTTTAGCAAAAATTGCTCATAGTGACAAAATTTTCCATCCAGTTAATGACAAAATACATTCTGTTGCATAAGATTTGCACTCGTGCATAAAATTGCCTCTCTTGCCATAATTAATGTATGGATTGAAATTATAAGACATCTAGAGTTGCTGATGTGTCACTGAACACCCCCATTTCTCTTCTCTACTTTTCTTTCACACTTTTAGAACACGACAGAATAATGAAATACTACAGAAAGTCACACCACACAGAGAAATGCATTTTAAATTGCTTCAAAATGCAAAAAAACTGTTGCCCCACATGCACCCAGTAAAACTTCGTCACCTTCCCATGGCAGAACCAGCTGTGATAGGGTCAGCTACACCCCTGAGCTAACAGAGCTTTGTATTTTGGTTCAGAGCATTGGGGGACTTGCATATCTAGAGCACAGTGCTCCTTGGTATCAGCTTTGCTCCTGCCAAACTTCAGCGTCTGCCTTATGCAAACAAATGAAGAAATAATCCTGAAATGGTTCCTATTCCTTACACCACCACAGATAAGTCAGAAATCTTTCATCTGAATGTGTTGTTAAATTAAGATCTGTGAGAGGTACACAGAATTAAAATGAAGATAGAATTATCTCACTGTGATTAAATTATCTCAATTATCTGAGTGGCATAGTATTTCTACAATGCAGAACCACCTCTGATTAACAAACTACACTCAATAAAATAAATAGCAAGTCAAATCACTGCATAAAATTTGAAAATAAACTAATTCCAGGGATAAAAGACACTTTAATTTCCTGTCCTCCACTCCTTCCTTTTCACTTGCATCCATAGAGTAAGAAAGAAAAATATCTTATCTTATCAAAAACCTTAAGTTCTGTCCTAAATAATACATGAATATTTAAAGAGTAACTTTATTGTAAAAGAAATCCCTTGGGAAAAGTATCCCTTCCTAAGTGCCAGCCACAAGTGCAAGAGTTTGGAGTGTCTGGGAAAATCTTGAATGAAGCTCCAGACATACAGAAAACCTCCTCACTGCCTCTGCTCTTTCTGAAATGTTTCCAAAAGAAAATAATCTCTATACTTAACAGACAATCTCAAAAAAATGTTTGTCACTGACAAAAGACTCCCACACATACCTTTTTTTCTTTTTTTTTTTTTTTGTGGCAAGCATTGAGTCATGGAGAGAGAAAGTTATTTGCCTCAGATTTGTGCCAGAGCCCAGCTAGTACCAGACCTCTCTCTGTTCATTCTCCAGTCCTGTGTTTTGACCACGAGACTGTCCCTTTCCTGGCACTCATTAGAACGTGCTAATAGTCATGATGGAATGTGCTTATAGTCATGATTTTCCCAGTCAAAGGCAAACACATGAAAGAAAAAAAAAAGAAAAAGTAAAATACTTGAACAATGGGGGTTTTTTTAACATCATTATATTAGGTATGGTAGAGAAACCAAGGATGGATTTGAAAATGAAGGTGGGAGATGTTAAATGATGTTTTGCTGCTAATTGATAGCAGCAAAAGCTGAATTGATCCAATAGGTCTGTGGACATTTTCTGATTTAACATATTTTCAAGTAAGCAATAGGTTTCCAGAGCCTGCTATAATTGCCAGTGACTGCTCTGTCACTGTATGATGTGAATGAATGCTAAAAATAACACACATTCTATGCTGTGGCTGCCCAGTACAGATTCCATTCAGCCTGGGTTTGTGTATAATTCCTGTTCCGCCTTCACAGCCCTGATATGCAGAGAAACTGCAACAATGGTCTATTTTTGTGTAGTGTGGATCTAGAATGCAGATTAAGTCTATGCACAACATAGTCTTGATCTCCTAAGACAAAAATTCACTCTACGACAAGGAAATTTCATCTGACACAACTCAGATCAAAACATTTAATTACAGAGGGAAGACAAGCCATGGTACAGTGCCAGAACACAGCCATGAGAAGATAAGCTTTCCCAGTAAAGGTATCTCACCACAGAAGCAAAACTTCACTTTCAAGATAGACCATGAGCAAACAAAAACTCAACCCAACATATTTTTGAGGGGATGTTTATATTTATGCCAGAATCCATCCCCCCAGATGTTGTCCCGTTGAAAGTTTTTGGTTAAAACCAATCTCTAAATGAAACTTTTTGTCTATTATTCAGTAAACAATTATATCTGGAAGAGATTGATAGGAAACAATGTATATTAGGATAAAACTTTCATTACTTACACAGAACCCAATTTGCTGTCATCTCTTACACAATATATATGTTGTCACAGTGAGGCTGACAATCCAAACCAGAAAAAATCTCTAAATGAGCAGACATTGCTATAGGCAGAAAAGAGAGTTCCTCAGTCCTTTCTGAGTGACTGGGAGGAGAAGTGTTTCTATAGAAAACACGGAGGGAAAACAGGAGTACAGTGCTGTGCAGGAGGGAGGTGTCCCTAAGGCACTGTGCAGCACAGAGACCCACCCAGAGTGTGAAATGCAGGATTTGGTCAATTCAGGTCACAGTGAGAGGCTGCTTCATGGATCCTAAATACATTCCATGGCAGGACCTCAGGAGCTACTGCAGCTTTAGAAGGACTGCCTGGATTCAACTTCTACATCCTATAGAAAACACATTGCCAGATAAGCATGCAAGCATGGCCCCAAGACAGATGCTGGAGGGATTACTCAGGTCTCAGCAGAGGTTCCTTTGGAAGCAGGTGTTACCCATTAGCACAAGTACCCTGGTGCACATGCCACTCATGCCCAAGGTCAGCATCAATTCCCAGCCTGCCATTCAGCTTCATGCAGGAGACAGGCACTCAGAAGCATCCTTGTCAGTGGAATGATGGATTGCCTTCCTGTGGAAATTCTGAGTTTTGGGGGAGTGGGGTGTTGGTAGTTTTTGGTTGTTGTTTTTTGTTTGTTTGGGGTTTTTTGCTTTTTTTGCGGGGGGGGGGGGGCATCTTTTGAGGGGGTGGTAGGGGTGGGTGTCAGCAAAAAAATGAAATATGAACCGCAGCTCTGGAGAGCTTCCTACAGCTCATAAGGATGGTAATTAGATTTGAAACTACATACCCTCACCTCATTCCACAAAGGGCAGAGCACAGACGGGGGATCCACTCAAGGCAGCACTGAGATAGAGACTTTTTAAGAATATGAGTAGTCCCATTCTAGGCTTGTGTGCTTTTTAATAACAACACCACATTAGGTCTCTTCAATGGATTAAACTTGAAATACAAAATTGGACCTGAATGTAACTGAGGGTACAACTGAAAATTGTAGAAAATCACTTTGTGCAGAAGTTCAGAAGACAAATTTGAAGCTGCTCTGCTCCAGTGGGTGAGATGAGAGATTACGTTTATAAAAGGGAATTATCTAACTTATTAAAACTTTGCAAGCTTCTGTTGTCTGTGGGTCATCTGACTGGTACTCAGCAAATAGTGCTGAGGTTTTCTTTTTCCTACTTTGTAAATAATGAATGAATAAGAACTTACTATGAAGTGCCAGCTTAATTTTAAGGAGCATTATCTGAGGCCTAGTAAAACCAGAGTCTGAGAGGATTTTTTAGCTGAAGACTTGCATGGCCGTATCAGCACCAGGTTCATATTCTAGACTTTTTTGTCTGTCTAACATCTATTAAATACAGATTTACCTTGTGTGCTATGGTAGAAATCAATAGGAGTTCTGCCACTGATTTGAAGAGAAACAAGGCTGGATAGACAAACATACTTTAGCTGCTGTTAATATGATGAGAGAAAAACCCACGAATATTTGATAGCTTATTTAATGGTATTTATGTTTATAACTATTAGCCTTTAGAAAACAGATCCCAGAATAACCTCCAGAAGAACAAACTCTCTATAAAGGAAGTTCAAAAAAGAATTTAGCTTATTTTTTAAGCAACAAAAGTGCTCAAAACACACATTTCTTTATGCACTAGAATATTGCATCGCACAGTCACTCTCTTTTAAGAAACCGTGTAAGCACTGATTTCAAAATCACTATCTAAATACCCTGGGGAAGCAGAGCAACAGTTTGCTGCAGTGGGACTGCCCTGATATCTGATGACAGAAGGCATGATCCCCAGTTTTGTGTCTAGTCCATGCTTGGTTTTGTGTGCCCCATGCACCAGTCCCCCAGTGTGCCTGGGTTACTTCCAATGCCCAGAGCGCGAACAGCCCGACGCTGTGACCACGCTGTGACAATGCGCTCTTGTCACAGAAGCTGCCACAGAGCCCTAGCTTGGCCCTGGCAGGTCTGTCTGCTGAGTGGCTGCTGTCCCCAGGCAGCTCTACCTCGAGATGCCAATGGACTGATGTCAGCTTTTGAAATGAGCTTGCTGGGAGTGCCTAGATTAGCTGGGTTGCCAGGCTCTCGCCACTCTAACTCCCTTTTCCACTTCAGTGGGCTGAGCTTTTGACACTCTGAAAAGCACCATTTAAAATTAATTAAAGCTCCTTATTTTGTACCAAATCTCACTGCTACCAGCTCTGTTTATTATGTTTTATGCAGGGTAGGGGGTACCAGTCTGCAAGGTGTTCTGGGCTGGGCTACCAAAACTCATGGATGAGGAGATATTTGCAGAAGAAACAGGATGTTAGTGGCATTTCCACAAATCACAGCTTTTGCACAATTTACTGGACTCTGGTGGAATCCACTTGTCCCACTCCAAGGCAAGGCAAAGTTCCTGGCAAGAGCTTCTTGTGGAGATTTATTCCATTATTTTTTACTGCCTACAGCATTGTAAAGTTTTACTTGTGGCATACACCAAGTGATTTTTAAAAAATAATTTACTATAAACATCCATAAAATAGGTTAACACACATATGATTGAGCCAACTATTTTTAAATCTATATGTTACAGTGGATTTATACATATTTTTTAAGAGCTGGAGGCAAATATTGTCATTTGGTTTTCTTTTCTGAAAGATCTTCTGCCCATCTGATAAAAAACAATAAAGGAATTTAAAGACCCTTTTACTGCATGTTTGAACTGTCACCTACAAGACAGGGTAATGTAGTCATGTAAATCTGTGCGTACAAAATTTTATTAGATGGCTGCTCATTGTGAAGGAGATCACAACAGTAACTAATCCAGCACATGGAGTGTTCTTCAACACTTCATATTTGGCAAACATCAAATTTCTGAACTACCCACCAAAATGTAAATGGCATACTTGATATTCAAACTAACAGCAGGTTGTCCCATACAAAATAGTGTTCTTTAAGTGTTAGACATTGATTATATAACACTCGGCACTTCCACAATATTTTTAAATATACTGTTGACAAACACTGAGGAGCAAAAATGTAACAAAAGGTGCAAAGTGAAATGATATAAAAGCAACAGTTAGAAGCAACCACTGCACTCAGAGTGCAGGGGCACGAAACCTAAAGTAGCTGCGGCATTCAAGATCCAGCGAGCTCAGAGGATGCCCAGCTAGCCAAAACAATTAGTCTGACATATCATTACTCATACTGGAATAGCTTCACTCTACATTGCTTTAGACAGGGCAGTAGCATAATAGACTCTTCAGAGTTTTACAGCAAAAAAATCTCCTGGATTCAAAACCACTTACAAATACAATTCTGTGAAATCCTCCTTCCTGAACAAAACTAAAAAGAAGGGAATTTTTGGATGGAATTTGAGTTATACACAGTCATGACTACAGAAGTATAAACATTAGGAATTGCTGGGGATTTCTGAAAGCTGTAAATTTTTGTTGATCTTGCTTTTTCAGTTACTCATAGAGCAAAAGAATAATTTATCTACTAGAGAAAATGTGTCAGAATCTGGCCCTAAATCTCATACATGTTGACTCTTCTGCTGCACAATCTCAGTTTTAATTCAACTATGTGTTTAGGCCAATTCCCTCTTGGCAGCATAGATTGGGCAAGGTTAAAAAACAACAATATAGATGGAATTATTTCTTCTTTTATACTCATGCAAATTAGAAAAGCTTTCATTCAAAAGGAAGACTAAAGAGCTGTAAACAAATTTATATCTGTAAATATCTATAGTACTTGAAATAAGTTAACATCCTATTATTTGAGATTTACAGGATTCCTCTGTGCTTCTAAGCATCCCAACTTGTACAAATGTCCTTGCATTAAGTTAAACTTGCTTCCTTGCTCTGCCCTTGTGCAGATTCTTGCACCTGTGCTGTGGGAATATAAAATGCTTCCAAATCAAAAAAGCACAATTCTGTGTACCAGCATAAACAAATATAAACACAAGATATAAGGCAGGAGAGAATCAGGCACTGAACACTACAGCCCCATAAGAAAGAGTCTCCAGAACATAAATGATGCTAAAAGTCTCCTTTTTAACCAGGGAGTCTCCTCATACACCTCTCAGGGAGCTAAATCAGGTTAATGACAAATATATCTACATGACACATAAAGGGCTGAGTCCTAAGAGGTCTCATTGGAGATTAACAGGACTTCAAAAGTGGCACAGGATGGACTGAGACCTTGAGTCACTTTCGTGACAAATCCAAGTGATTAAGGTAAATAAATTGCAAAATTGATTTTTGCCAGTGTCCCATAGAACCTGCACCAGCCACTATTTTTGCCAGTTACCAGTGTCCCATAGAACCTGCACCAGCATCTCCTCCCAGCCCTGTGCTGCCCACTGTAGGGACATCACAACAAACCAGCTTGGGAGTGGATCTCCAATTAAAACACCTCTCACTATCTGTTACTGAGATTATTTTTAATCTGGCAAGGTCTGTGTCTGAGCATGCTGCCTCCCACAAACTGCTGTGCCAATATGAAGAGGCAGGCCTACATCAGGAATAGGTGCCCAACAGCTTTGTGAGCAGCCAGCTCCTGTGAAAAAGACCTTATTTACACAAATACCTTTGATTACACAGCAACTCTTATAGTGTATGAAACCCAAAGTCCAGCCAACCTTGTATCTTGTCTTCTTTTAACATAATCTTATGCAATGCCAAACATTTTGTCTGATACTTAAGTAAGCAGTCCACAGTTAGTTTCAGAAAAATGCAAGTGCTGGAGCCCAGTGTTTACTCTGTGAACATTTGTGTTGATAGAGTTCATCTGCAAATGTGCAAATAGAGACTGAAAATAAAGTGAGAACAAAACAAATTTTGAAAAATGACCTGTAAATGCCACCCTGGGCCTTCAAATCCAGTTTCCTGATATTATCACAAAAATCTCTAACATAAACCAGTCAAGATGCATTTAAAAACATGATTTAGTCCACTTTCCCTATGGGGAAAAGTTGTTCTGATGGTGAGAGGCTTATTGAGTTAAACCTGACCAGTCATGGCCAACCTCTGCTCATTTCTTCTCATGGCTGCACTAGTTATTCACTATACCTCCATTTCACTCATCTTTTTCATAAAATGGAAAATGCTCCTTCTCAAGAGAGAAAATGATTCATTAAAAAAGAAGTTATAAACCACTATAGATGAATTTTGGACTCCTACTAGAACTTTTTTGAAGTTATGCTAATAGAAAGTCTTTTGAAAATTAATATAGGCTGCTATGCCAAGGATTTAATCCCATCTCATTCAAATTTCCATCAGTTTTTGGGTGTTTGTTAAATATAAAGAATCTGATTTGACTCTCCCATAAATTTTATCTGCCCTCCTCAGGGAAACAAGCATTCACAGGGTCCCTTTTTCTTTTTAGCTAAAAGGAGCAAAAACAAAGTTTCTCAAATCAAACATCATGGGTTAAATCCCTAACAGTCAGATACATACATCATTGCTAAGGATTTTTTTTTTATTTTAAGCAAAGAAAAAATCTCACTCTATCAGTGATGACGTTTTTTTCCTCACTACACTCATCAATAATCATCTGTATCTGCATGTTTCTACCTTTCTGTATTTGAAGGCTGAAATATATAAACAGAGGCTGTAAACGAGTCTCCACCTGCAACTGATTGGTTTACAAATTGTCCATTGGTTGTTACATCCAACTGACGTGACAAATTTTCTTTCCCCCGCTCAACCAGCGTAGCACAAATACGCATTTAAACAAAAGCAAAAACATCACCAGTGCACATTCTCTTTTCTTGTCAGAATGGAACTGACAAAGGAATAATCCCTTGTTGAGAGTTTTCTCTCTTTCTCCTCTCTTTCCCCCCCTGCTTAAAGGACTATGAGCATCTGCTTCCCTTGTTTTCCTAAACAAGTCTTTGAAAAACATCAATTCATCCTGCAGGCTTTAGGAAGTTTACTGATCCTATCGGCGTAATAGCATGCTGCTACACTCGAAAGAAGGCAGTAGTGCTCTCCACTATTATGTCCTTTTTAAAGCATGGCAAAGACATCAGGCACTCTAGCACATCCTTAGTACTATATGACAAATTAAATAACGAGATAGTCATGAATTACCAGGACTAGCAAGTATTTTTTCACCCCAGTGTTACATTTTACTTATTTATTTACATCATCAGAAGGAAATGATTGCTCAGCATCCAGCTGGGTCTTCAGTTGTGCTGTTCAAAGGGAAATCCTTTCAAATGCCAATGCAAAGATCAAGGGTTAAGGTCCCAGTTCTGCTCCTCTTGCAGATGCTGGAAGTTGCTTATCTCAGGAGATTTTGGCCCATCAAAAACCAGAATATCATAGCAAAATCTGTCATTCTCCTAGGAACAGAAAGGCCGTAGCATTTTGGATTTGCTAGGAATCATGGAATTTGGATTATTCCTGCAAATGGCAATGAATGGTTTGTTTGGGATTATTGGAGAATGGTGCAAAATAGCAAAAGCAAAACATTTGTATTCCTCTTTCTGTCCAAAATTTTAGCCTGGATACTCCTGGCCTTGCATTGTGTTTTTCTGCCTAAATCCTCCCATAAAGGCAAGATAGGCTCTCACTGTGGAAAGCTGCATGGAAGCTGCAGGAAGACAGGTGCCATACTTCAACCCTTTCTATCTTCTGTTACATATAGGAAAATTGAAAATACATTTTCAGTATGTGTGGTTTGACAGTTCTGTCTCCTCTTACACTAAGGCTAAAGTGTTCATTTGCCATGAGTTCACAGCAAGTCTTTGTGGAGCAGCTTGTTTTCAAACAAGACCAAGAGAGTTTTCACCTGCACCAGTGAGGGATGGTAAGCCTGAAGAAGAATATCTTGATTTTTTTATCTCATAAACAATCATAAAGAGACGCTGGTGTGAAATAACATTGTCCAGATGAGTGTTTAAACTGTCAACAGTAAAGAGAAGCTATACCCCCACCAAATATCAGTGTTCAGTCCAGATGGGTGAAATTATTTCTTTTCTATTTGAAAGCTCCACTAAATTCAATATTTTCACTGAGTTTTACATAGCTGCTGTTGTAAATAGCTCAGAGTCAGACCATAAAGATGCAATAATTAAAGTAAATATCACTAAAGAAATTAAGAATATCAATGCCTTAGGCTTTTGAATACACAGATGTCCCTCAGCTTCTCAGGCTGATTTTGATTTCAACCCCTTTCTGCTCTGGAATAAGGAAAATTAAGGAATTTGGTTATTAATTTTATATAGAAAAGCACAGAATATTTTAGTTGAGGTAAACCTCTTTGTCTGGTAGATCCTGACCTTGTTCTACTCATTTCTGTTACAATGCTGCACTGGCTCCAGCATTTCCATACCAGTATGGATGGAAAGATGGACAAGACTAAATAAATTCCAGACTGAGGTCTTGTGTGGCTGACTAATAATTGCATAGCCTGTCCCTCAGAACACTTGGAAAGGCTTGTGTAGTTTCAAGGCCACAGTGCAGTAAAACTGCACTGAAGAGTGAGGAGCCACTGATTCTGTGGACACTGACATTTGCTAGAGAGATGTAATGTTGTCTAGTAAATACACTGATTTGGTTTCACTGGATATTTGTTGTACTCATTGGTGTTTGGTACATAGTGCTATTTCAGTAAATTATAAACTCACAGACTGAAAGGGTGGTGAAGAGAAGAATCAAATCACTTCAAAATTAAATTTTCTCACTTTTCCACAAAGCCATAAGGTATTTTATAAGAAATTTAGGTCAATGTTAGACAAAATGTTTTAGAACTTCAGATACAAAAGCCAAAACTAAGTCAAATCCCCTTCAAACTGTTTAAAAACTGTGAAAATAAATGTTGACAGCAATCCAATTTTATTAATTCTTTTCCATGCAAAAAGCTGTGAAAATTCATTATAAATTTGTAAATAAATTCAATTAAATTGGCTGGGTTTAGTAAATAAAACATCTTTTGTTTCACTCTAGAGTTTGCAATGCTTAAGACTATCTTGTGAGATTTTCATAAAAGGAAGCAGTTAACAAGGCATCTTGAAAAGGGTTTGGTGTTTGGATTTTCCCTTCATCTCAGACATTGGTTGTAAGAGGTTTTTGCTGCCAGAGAGTTTCTAGCTAAACATATTTCCTGTACAATTATAGGCACATGGATGTACAAAAGGCATTAATATGGCATCTGACAGCGAAGTCCAACAGAGTGTCTGCATATCTCACTGCAGAGTCACACGCACTGTTCTGATTGGTTTGGTTCAGCCAATTTATTTTGTTTCAAAGAGGTTCCTCACACTGCAGCCCATGGAATCTTTGGGTCAGGGTGTACTGGGATTTTGGAAAAATGGGGAAACTCAACCTTGCTTGTTTCTGGTGAGTGGTATTATAAACTAAAAATGCGCCAACACTTGCAAGTAAGGTAAGTCTCAAAAGAGTTAATTACTTTCCAAACGGTGAGCCTTTATTAGTGTTCCTCATCACAGGTTGCATTTCTGAAGAGCACTGTGGTATTCAAATAATATAAATAAACAGCTTTTAAAAGAGAAAGGAAAACAAACAACATTTTAAAAACACATATATAGCATAACACTGTGTACAGTCTTTTGTTATGACCTCTCTTTACACAATTTCAGTGATTTGAAAATTAAGATTCTCGATGAGTCAAACTGAAGCGGATGCCAAAACTATTCAATATCAGTGAAATGCAGTTTAGAGTCAATAGGATTGGCCGTCTAATGACGATTAAGTATGCTATAAATTTAAATCTTTGAACTACTTGTTGAGATTTATTCAGGCAGACAAACAAAGATAACAAAAGTCTTTTGTGTGTTTGTCACTCATTTCCGTTGCTCTGTTGTTGCAGTGTCAAATAATGTCAGTTATTTAAGCACAATTAATGTAATTTTAAATTCTCAACAAATTAAATTATAAAGACTAACAGTCCAAGGAGGACCCAGCCCATTTTTCTTGTACATTTTCTTTTTTCTCCCAGTTTTGTGGCAAATTTTAAATCAATGGGAGGTTAGTTTCAACCTTGATTCTTAGAGAAACAGTCCATTTTTTAAAAATTAATTTTCTACTCATTAAGTCATTTCTCCCTTGTTTTGACCAGGTGAATAGTAATTTTCAGAACATTTGGCAAAACCAGAGGGGAAGAGGTGATAGATTCCAAATGACTCTCCCTTGTGCCAGGATTGTTTGTTTTCCTTTATGATTGTATGTGTTCATTCAGTGCAGGGGGAGCTGCCTTTTTAAATCCAGGACTTGGCTGGTTGCTAACTTCATTTTAGAAGAATAGGAAGGCAGCATTTTAAAACAATGCCACAATGTAAATGACCCCTGCAGGAAAACTGGAGGCTAGATAAGGAAACTTACAGTTGTTTTCATCTCCTTAAGAAAAGAATGTTAAGGCTTTCATTTAGAAGTCTTGAAAATTAATTGAAGACAAAAAGTTCATCTATGCCTAGACTTGTTTAATTAGACTGGTATCAGGAAAGTGATTCTGTAGAAGCAACTTAAAGCTGGTCTTCTCAAAGAAGTAAAATTAGCACCCATTGTGGTGAAATTATGTTGAATTTCATATAATTTAGCAGGAAGGGGGTGAGATATTTTACATTTTGTGAGATCATATCTCAAGATTTAGTGCAGCATCTAGAATTTCTTTGCAGTAATAAAGACAATGATCCATTGTGTACTTCTGTTACTAATTATTCTGTAAAGATTGTCTGTTCCAAAAGATAATTAGAAAAGGTGAAATTTGATTCCATTAAACAGAACTCATCTGGTACACAATGAAATTTTGTTGTGAAGTAGTAGACTCACTTTGAAGCCAAATAAAAAGCTTTTACATTGATGAAATGAATAAGATTGTAAAAACTCACACCCTTTTTTTTCTCTTTATTCCTGCATGGGCAGCATTTAAGAATAATTAGGCTAAGACTGAATTATATCTGCAAGAAGTTTCAGTTCTTGGTTATTTCAGGCAAAAATGGTGTCTTCTGCTTTTTTCACAGATCAGGCCTTAGTATTTCTGTTGCAGAAGTCAACTGATCAGGCACAAAATACCAAAAAACAAAGTGACCTAAACTTGTACAGGACCCAACTTCCCTGATTCCCCAACTCGGCCTTCCAGCTGTTACTGGGAAAATAACCCCAGTGCTGCCCAAAGAAACCCCATACAAGGCTCTCCCCAGGACAGTTCTGGGTCTGAGGAGAAAATTAAGTTGGCTCCAGGTCTTGATGCTTTTCCCTGACTCTCTATAAACTATAATCTGCTTGGCCAAGTGATGATTTAGCAGTGTGAATCTGTCTACCCAAAAATAGCCTGAGGTCCAGTCAGGAGCTGGAAGACTTAACCACTTTGCTCAGACACCAGAGAAGCCAGAACTGCTGCATGAAAGTTGTGTTTGAAGTTATGGCTGGTACTGGGTTCAGATCCTCATTGTCTCATTTGTAGGTCATATGAAACTACTTAATGGCACAGGTCTTATTGTAAAGAAAAGAACGGCCAGAATACATTGGCAGCCCATTTCTTTGAGGATAACCACTAAACACAATGCACCAGGAGATAATACGCTTGGGAAAACTCTTTGGGAAAATACTTGAAGCTGCTTGAAACCACCTTACCTCAGCTCACTGGACCAAGTCCAAACATTGCAGGCTTGAGTTTGGCTGACTGGAACATAGAGCTGCTCTTGCAGCTGGATGGAAATGTTTCACACCACAGCTGTCATGTCCTGGGACAGTCCTTTACAAGACCCCAAGCCCTTCTCACACATCCTGGGATGAATGGCTGAGAAGGAAGAATACCTTAAGGCCTTCCTGGCCAAGAAGAGTGTGAAGATGCAGAAAAGGAACAGAAGCAAATTTCTAAACCAAATCCTAACCAGCATGCTCAGCTCCAGCATTACTTTCACCTGCCTTGACATCCCCAAATTAGATGTCTGATTACTATCAGTGAAACAGAGGCTCAGGAGATATTGCAGAAGAGGGCATTTTCATATCAAATTCTAGGAACTTCACAGTGACAAATATCTGAGCACATCTCAACATCCCTGTGGAGAAAAGAAATGTAATTACCAGCTTATAGAAGGAAAATCAAAATATAGAGAAACCAAGAGAGCTGTCCAAAGTTCCATCGATAAGGCTGTGCCTTTCTTGATTCCAGGTAAGCATCCTGAGGACATGGTGAATTTCCTCTCAAGGATCATACTTTTAGTGGTTTTGCAGAAAACCCCAGCAGCTCTTTTCCTCACAGTATGCTGAATGGATGTGGGTTTATTTTTTAAGACCAATTCCTATTTTAACAGAAAGTGCCATCACTAAATTCTGAAATAAAAAAGAATTTCATCAAACTGCAATCTAATTACAGTGGATGTTAAGAACACATGTGGCTTTTTGGAGCTTTGTGGAACATTCCCATGAAGAGAAACTTAGCAAGAGCAGCTTTGTGTACATTTCACAGAACTCTGCCAGCGTTACTGACTTTTACCCAGGTCTGAGCCTTACTCTAGACTGAAGTCACAAAGAAGGGATTAGTAGGGCTACACTGAGGCTGTCTGTCACATAGAAGCTAATTAACTGCTGATTGGATGCTGCTAAATCCCTGTTTCCTTTGCATTTTACACACCTTCTCCACAAAAAAGTAGTTCTCATCTAGTAAAAAAATAAAAATTGCAGTCCAGGGTAGTAATGAAATAAGCCTCTTCTGAAGAAAAGTTGTTATATCAATACGTGACAACAGCATGTTAATGTTGCATCCTCTTGAAACTGAGTTAATTGCCATGCTCAACTCATCCCTTCTAAATATGAACCAAAAATATAAAATTACAACAACAAGCTGATCTTCAGTAAAGCATCTCTTGCTTCATTCTTCATAAAGTTTGAAATGTATATGCTATCTGTTGCCTCAGCTCAGTAGCATAGGTATAAATCTAGAGCAAGCTGGACATGAGGTACCAGTGAAGGTATGGCAGAGAAAATAAATAGATTTACATTTCAATTTGCATGTTCTGTGCAGATGTATGGTCTATACTGATTTCAAGGCAGTCAGAACTACACTTGCCTTTCACAGAAGCAAGTTTACACCAAAAAGGCGGTGTTGGGAGATTCTTCCCAAAGGTAGAGTGACAACTCAATAATCTTCCTCTGATACCTTTCCAGTAGCTGCCTTGTCTCAAGGCATGTAAGCACTTACTACATGACCTGAATTTAGTTCTTTTCTATTTCCTGAATGTCAGTTTATTATTTTCATGCATTTTCTAGGTGCTGATTTGAATAGATAAAAGAAAAAATTGTATCCTTCCACATTTTTGGAAATATCATTTTCCTGAAGTTCAAAATATAAAAGAAGAAAATTAAGGAAGTGTGTGGCTATAAAAAATGTTTACTTTAACTGTCTACGCTGCTAAGCACTTCAATCAGAACTAGTAATTTTTTCTTTTAGAAATACCAAGCTATAAATTTATTTCCCAGCTGCAAGGAGAAATTGCTTAGATGCTCAGATACATAATGTGTCTGATTTTCCCAAGTACCAGGCAGCTACCTTGAGCTGCTGCACGCCCTTCACCCCCTCTGTACATCAGACGAAGCCCTTTTCTATATGAGCACACATCAAAGGTTTACATCACCCAAGTGAAAGAGAATTTCAGAGGTGAGAATGGGAAAGTAACAATTTTAAGGACACATCACAAATGACAGTGTTAATCACCAATAAAAGCAAATTGCTGTTGAATAAAGGAAAGTTTCTCCACTGACAGAAGAGAATGTACCCCTCAATCTGAATCACAGAGCAAATTGGTTTTGCCACAGAGTCACACTTTCTACTGAGCCCTTGGCTCTCCAGCCCAAGATTGTAACAGAACTTAAATAGATAATATAAGTTACAGGAGGAAATAGACAGGCATTAAATATGAGCATAGGGACCAAATGAAAAGGTAAGTAATTCAAACTGAATGCGAAGGTTGGAAATCCACTAAGCGGGAAATTCACTCCCATTTTTGTCATTATTTAACTCCTCTCCACACGACTGAATATCACAAATGGTGCCCAAAGTCCAAATTACAAAATGACTCCTTTATTATAACAGGAATATTTCTACATTAGCTGTGAAATATATATGAAAGGTGCTCACAAATCACAGTTCACATGGCCTAGCCAGTTATCCTAGAGCTGGCAATCATGCTAGGGATGCCAGAGATGTACCAAAACCTACACAGCCCTTCAGCAAGACAATTTCTGAACTGTCCCCCTCGGATTAGATTTCAGCTAATGCCAAATGCAAGTACATGAATGCCTGACATGAAGGTGAAGGAGGAAGAGAGAAGGGAGGGTGTAGTGAGAAAATATCAGCTGCCTTCAGAAATTAGGTATTACACAAAGTAAAAGAGCTCAAGACAGAGGGTCAGGTGTCCTCTGTTATTAAGAACAAGCAGATTTAGTCATGGTTCCCAGGCACTCATTATAGTGAAACTCAATAGTCATTATTTTATTACCAGCCCTAACCATCCAATGGATACTCCAGTCCCACCACTGTCAGTTTGCTGGGAGCAATGAGAAGATGCCTACTGCAATCTGCAGAGACATGAAGGGTGTGATAGAGGAGAGCACAGGAGCAGCCTGCATTTCCTTTGTGTTTCCCTTATTTAACACCCTGGTCCTCAAAGAGCAAAGTAAAGCAAAACATAAGTGTTTGAATAAGGAATAGAATCCAGTCAATGAGGTACCCAACATCTGTATGGCACCTTTAACAGGACAATGCTGTGTCTCTCAGGATTGTGCACAGAGCTCATTTCTAAGGATCTTAGGATTTTTTTTTTCATAACCTCAGTTTTGTTGAGTCTTACTTGTTTCCTACTTGTTACCCACCTTCACTCCATCAGCATTGCCTGTGTAAGAAGGAGGTCTGAGAAATGAAGAAGCCAAGCTCCCTGCTGTTACTCTTTGTCCTTCAGAAACAGCAAAGGTGAAATTCTGGCTTTGCTGCAATAAATAGAGCACATGCCAAAACCTTGAAGGGCAGAATTTCCCTGCCAGGCTGTCACCTGTAACATTAATGCAGCCTCCCTCTATACACACTCAGCAGAGGACAGGGGTTTGCAGGTGGATTTACAAAAAACAAATGCCAAAAGCAAGAATGGGAAAGGTTTTCCAAAACATCTGTCCCCAGGGAATGTCATTCCCCTCTAGAGATATCATCTTCACGCCCTCTGTTATACTTTGTACTCAAACCCCATCCTTACCTGAGCAGACAATCATGCACAATAAGAACCTCATGAACTTTCAGTATTTACTTTTTGCTTCTAAGATTCTTACCAGTCTCCCAAGGCTGATGTTTCCAAAGGAAAGAAAAAATTGACTCTTAAGAACAAAGTCTGCAATGAGAATTACATTTCTTTTAAGTTTTGAGCACGTGCTATGGGTTTCTAGTATACACCAAGGAAAAGAAATCCCACATCTTGCAATAAGTGGGGTAAATCACTGCTAAAGAGGAAATTATCCCTGTTAGACAACAGGAACAGAATTACTTTTTTGGTGGTTACTTCATTTATGATTTTTTACATTCTCTTTTATTTTAAAGAGCTTTTCCTTATGCAAACAAGAGCATTCACTGATCAGCACCAGTATCTCTTTGCTTTGGTGTACATTAAGAAAATTAAATGGAATATTCTTAGAAAGACATCTGTGCCTGGGGTGACTCACATTTGATCAATCCCTGTGAACAGTTCTTTTCAGAGGATGTGCAATTATTTGCTCAGTTAGGCTTAAACTTTTTATTTATTTAATCACCCTCCTGTAAAGCTTTGATCTGAGCTTCCAAAACCATTTTTCTAACCACTTTAGTGACATATTTTAAGTCTTATTTTCTAATCAACTTCAGCCTGTAAAACATGCAATGTTCTACTTAATGCATCCTATTAGGAAATCAAGCTGCTGCATGGATTTTGAGATCTCTCATTTTGCAACCCCGTGAGCCATTTGGAAGCATCATTAATGTCATTATTCCAGGGGAGAAGGAGAGAACTGGCAGCAGAGTGAGCCCTCTACACGGCTGTCAGCTCTGCCCTTCTAACATTTGCAGAGTGACTCAGAGGTGAATCACAGGTTTCTGCAGGTGTACACCAGGGAGAGCTGGATGATTTCCATGTCACAGTGGTTGCAAATGTTTACTTCATTAGTTCATGGGGTTACTCAGCAGTCCTAGCCAACTCAATTTCTCAATCTTACTGTATGGCAGTTAAAAAAAAAAAAAAAGAGAGAGTAGAAGGCAGCTTTGAAATTAAAAACACAAGATCAACAGTCAATTTGTAATTAGAAAATCTGAGCAATGATTGAAGGTGAATGGGTTTATATGTAGCTACTGTTAAACAGACATTATGAAATATTTCAAAGTGTATCAATGTTAGATCTATTGTGCTCTTCACGACAAAAAAAGGATCCAGTAAAGAATATTTACTAAAATATCCAGTAAAGAATATTTACTACATCCCTCTTCATAGCAGTATACTCTACACAAGGGATAGTGATCTCTATCCACTGAAAATGCATTTGCTACAAGAAACTCACAGTGATGTCTCTACTTAGCAACTAATTCAATAGCTTCTTCCAAGTGTCCAGATGTTTCCCAACAAGCCTTTGCATGCAGGAGAATAGTCACTTGGGATTTACATTGACAGCATTTCCCACTCACTGCTCCTGGTGTGGCTGGAGATTAAACTCACACAGCCTCGTCTACTCCTTATGCTTCAGGTTTACAAAGGACCCGGCTGCCATAGGTAGGAGAAAAATCCTGTGTGCAGGACACCAGGTAGCTGTGTGAATCTTCTTTTTTTTTCTAAGTCACTTATCTACCCATTTTATTAGTCTATTTCAGTTATTTTGAATTTTACCATCTTTTGACTTCATGCTAACCTGCTTCCCACAAGATTGTGTCATTGGCAAATGTTATCACTTGACTTCATGTTCCTACTTTAAGGTTCTTACTGTCTAAATTCTCTCAGGACTGATCATTGACCTGTGCCCTACTATAAGTGACCTCTTCTGGGCATGAACTCCCAAATGTTTCCACTGACACAAACTATTTGTTCTTAGATTATAGAAACTTTTTTCCTCACAGTAAAGGAAAAGTCTTTCCTAATCTTTTCATTATTTTACCTTGTAGACAATGTTTTGCATAGTTACCACACCCAAAAGATTCTGGAAGTCTTGGTGGGATTTTCTCTCTGGTACAGACCCAGTAAAAGGTTACAACTAAGTCTGTTCACTCCTGTAATTAAAATTGATCAAGCTGTCTGAGACTCACTAGAAATACAGACAGTAAAACCTAATTTTCCCTTAAATAAACTCTACCAATTCTAGGGGAGAAAAATGCTGCCTAAAAATTGAAGACTATGAAGAGAAAATGGAGCTAAGAGACACACAAAAGCTGAACATTCTGTTTATCCCAGATATCCTTCACATTTTATGCAAACAGCTGACATCTTCAAAAGATCTCATTAGAAGGTACCCAGGCAGAGAGCAGAGTGCTATGTCAGCTATGCACTCAGTGCATGACTACACCAATGACACACTCTCTTAAGGATGCACTTTTAATCTCTGAAACACTTCTCTACTAAACTATGATCTTTTGAAAATAATGGAGAATAACAATGCAAGCTTGTGAGAAGAGAGACACTTAAAACACATGTTCAAAGCACACCCCTGTAACCCACTATGCTGTTCTGCATGATCACATTGAAACTGCAAATGGAATCCAGGGAATCTCTCTGGAGTCAGAGTGTGGCAACACAGAATTGGCCATGTAGTGTTTACTAATAAATCTAGCTGGATTATTCTGGCCAAGGGTCCTACCAGGTGTCATCTACACAGGAAAAACCTCCACAAACACTTGCAGTTACAACACAGTGGTCTTGGTAAGCCTGATTGTCCCTTCCAATGGTGCACTCCCAAAAGAACAGACTGTGCCCTAAAGCCTCGGGTGGCATCAAAGAGCAGAGCTGACAGTTGGCACAGACAGATGGAGGCTGGAGGAGGCAGGATCACACAGCAGGAGGCTCAGCACCCCTCACCAGGCTCTGCAGCACCAGCCAGATTGTGCTCTGGGCAGCACAAAGTTTCCTGGACTCAAATACAGGAGCAATGCTCAGGTTACTAAGGGGAAACCTGGGGAAGGAAAGCCTCCTGCTCTGTCATAGCTAATCCAGCTGTCTGGGAGCTGCTTTTTCCCCAGACACAAGGAAAGGGCAGGGAGAAAGTGGCTCCAGGGATCCTGCATTACAGGGTGGAATAGTGCAGTGAGGACACTGTACAGAAATTGTACATTGATCTGGTCTTTAGTTTTTGTATTATTTTAGTAGTTTGTGTTCCAGACCCCATTAAAAAAAAATTACAGTCAGGTGAGGCAGGTACTGAATATGATGCAGGCTCACAGTCATATTTATTAATATCCCCCCTTAAACCTAAGGTGTCTCTGACTTAGTAGGTAAACCCTGACTTAACATCCCACCAAGGCAATGATACCCATAAACACCCATTTTCATTTATCAGCAGCCACCTAAACAGGGTTGAAGACATATTTTTAAGTCCCATTAGAAAGAGATAGTGTCTTAATTGAGTTACCATCCTAAAATTGGCAACAAATTCTTTCCAGATTTTAAATACAGAGGACAATGATAAGGGAGGAAAGAAATGCATTTCAAAATAAAGTATGAAGCTGAAATTATAAGAATACTGTGCTAAGCTGTAAATCACATGGCACTGCAAACCAGTGTTTAGATATGCTTTATTTAAAAGCTATTAGCATGTTATGCTATACTTACTTAAGTAAACTATAAAAATGTTCTTAAAATTATCTATTATGAATCCATTTCTGCCATGAACACACTGCCCCCAGGGTAAAGGAGCACTAAAACTTACTACAGCTATAAATATCCTGGTTTTCACATGGCCTGATTGAAAACGATGTAGGTGTGCTTGGCATTTAACTTGGGGAAGTCGTGTCAGCTTCCCTCCCTTCCTCCTCCCCATGCTAACAATGCTGTTTGGCAGCTTTTTCATTTTATCTCACCACAGATCTTTGCCAAAACTTGAATCTGCTCCTGACAGATTAACTGCCACCGTGAAAGAAACTGGCTTTTTTTTTTTTTCCTGCAGATTCTGATTGAAAGGATAAGCTTGAACGACAATCTTCTCAAATGGCCTGGTCTTGTCTCAGGCCTGGAGTTGGGAAACGAGGACCAATACATTTGGAGAGGCTTTAGTTAGTCAGTAACCACACTTTGAATTCAATTATTTGAACAGTACAACAGACTGTGAGACCAGATTCCCAGCTGTTTTTTAACTTATGTTTTCACTTGCACCTGTGCAAAGTGGGCACAAAATACTTCTAATTTGGCAGTTGGGAATTAGACCCCATATTTACATTTGCTTCCTGATTCCTGACTTTATTCATCAGCCAGCATGTGGTACACAAGCTGATGAATTATTGTTTAGCTTGTTTTGAAAACACATCACTTGCAAACATACTTTAAAAAGATCTGCAATAATTAGCTGCATTTTATTTTCTATGCTAACTGCACCTTTTTATGCCTTTTTATGTATACATGCATATACAAGTACATTTATATTCAGTTAAATTTAGTCCCTTATGATTAATTTAGGGTCAAAAGCAGGGCTGAGTGAACAGAACTATAAAGGTGGAATTCAATATATTTATACCAGCTCTTAATTCTGCCCTTTTGCCTTAAGAGAAATTTCCATTTTCAGTGTACAAGGACATTTTAATTATTAACTATTTTGCATTTACTAAATATAAGCAAGACTGTAGGTAATTCTACCCTTATGTCTTGACCAAACAATGTTAAATTATCCTGCATTTTCTGTGGATCTAGGGGCATGCCTGCTGTTATATTGACATCCAGGGACCTGACTGGGTACCTGAACCATTTGCTGTGTCCAATACTGAAGATCCAACACAACAAACAGGGTCCAATCCTCCCTGCACCAGGCATTTTGCCTCTGCCATGGAATATGAGGAAAATTATTCTCTACCTATGATACTTGGATATTCACAGCAAAAGTCTATTTTTCTCTCAGTTTCTGCATAGAGAAAAATTATTTTTCAAGTAGTTTGATAACAACCTGCTTTACAGTTCATAAGTCTGATTCAGGATATTGTTTCCTCTCATTAAAAGAGCTTCTACTCTTTGCCTTCAGGGGATGCTGGAATGTCACTCTCTATCTATGGAATGTGGCAACTACTGGGAGTTGCTTTTTGTCCCATTAGACTTGCTTCAGAACAAGACTGAGGAAAGCTGAGGTAGTTCCAAACATCTTGAGGGGGTGTTTGAGCCAGCCAGCAGCTCAATCACCTTTTTGTGCCCCCCTGAGGCTTCCAGGAGACCATCTCAGCAGCAGGGCTGCTGGCAGCACACTCCATCAGCACTCCTGTGTGCCCTCCAAAGGAGGGATCAGCTGGGCTCTCACTGCTTCCCATCAGGAGAAGTTTCCTATGTGCAGAGGAAAGCTCATAGAGCCCTCAGGCCAACACTCATCTCAATGAACAAGGCTGAGAATCTGGCCTATCAAAATGAGCTCTGTACAACCAAATGTTCCTTGGTGCTTTAGCCACACTCACACTCATCCTCCCCACAAACATCACCGTCCCCTCACTTCAGGCTCTCATTTGACACCTCTCCTGCGCTCTCCCACCAGCAACATTGAGGCCCCTCAAGGTCAGGGATCTGTATTTTCTTCAAAGCCTCACAAACAACAGGAGCACTGTATAAATAATAAATAACTGCAACAGTCATTCTGTAACAAGTAGCATCAGCTTTAACAACTCATACCATAAGTGGTGTTGAGTGTCCACTGCAGGATCTTAACATCAGCTCTGCTGATACAGACAATGCAACTAACTTGAGGCTGGGGAAAGATTGATCAGAATCATTCGTCTGGGTTAATATCTGTAGGCTGGGGGTCAGAATATCATTGAAATATCAGTCACAGCACGTGGGGTATTGCTGCCAAAAATACAGAGCTGTAATAATGCATCGGAGGAAAGAAATGTATGAGGCCATATTCACCCAGACCTCTTCTCTTGAAATGATTTTCCATGCCAAATTTTTTTTAAGTGTCACACCAATGTAGGGAAAGCCTTTGCCCACCTTAATTTACGGAATAATTAGCACTGAAGTGTTAGTTAGATTTTAATCTGGGAATGAAGTGTGTAAATCTGAAATATTATGAATGGGGTAATAATCCCCCAGAAGTCCACCCTGTTTCCCTGAGATGACTTTTGGTGCACAGGTTAGTGAACACATCCCACAGATGTGCTGGCTGCACTGCTGGCTGGGCGCTCCAAGGTTGTCCCCATGCGACCTGGGGACAAAAGCCCTGCCATCTGCCACTTTTCTAACCTGACTGGATGGGTTTGGGGGAGGCCATACCAACAGCTGAGGAGAGGAGAGAGGGCAGATACCCATCCAGCTGTGGAGAGATGGCTGCTGCATCAGAATTATGAAAGAGAAAAAGATTTGCCCTCAACTGTATAAGTTCTTGTTAGACTCTATTCTAAGTTGTGTGTATTTATAGATATACAGTTATTTACATAAGTGTGTTGAGATATACACACACATGAAGTTCAATAAAAATTGTGTGCTATCTCATGTACTACCATAATCTAGAAGGGGAGAGGGAGAAAGCCCTTTATCTTCCAAGGTTTTAGCCATTCTCTGAGGCAAAAATCACTCCTAACCTTGTCTAAAGGGTGACATTATTGCAAAGCTAAGGACATGCTTAAAAATCCTTGAAGGAGTTTGCTTTAAATACTTTGAAATGTACTCTGGTTTTTTGTTTTGTTTAAGTTGGGATGGACAATTGACTATTGTACAAAGGTAGATTGCATCCACAAGTCGATATCTGTAAAGCAATTTAAAGGTCACTTTAACAAGTCCAGTAATGGTGAGCATTAGTGATTCTGCAAAGAAAACAGACATTGCAAGATAAACCAGAGTGTTCTGAAAGTAACAGCTATTCTTTCTTCTCTGTGTTCCCAAACAACTCCATCCTTGTCATATCCCGTCACCTTCCAGCAGCATAGTAAGGGATGTGGCTACCTGTATTGCACCCAGTGTACTTGTTTCTCTATTTTCTTTTGCTATTATGTGATGATCTTACCCTGTCTAAAATCAACAAAACCATAGCAATTTAATGCAACTTAATACTTGTACACAGAGGGCTTCCAATACAGTAAGTCCCCAAACAACTTCATATATTTATTAGACATTTAAAAAATGTGTCTGAATGAACCTGACATTTTTTAAGAGTAGAGTTTTTTGTGGTTTATGGTGTGGGGTTTGTTCCTTTGAACTGAACAATGCCTCACTACAGTCCTATGAAAAGACAATGGAATGATAATATAGCCTTTGCTTTTATCCTTTATAAAATAAATGTTTAAAAGTCTTACTTATAGTCATCCTCTTAAATGCAGTTCGCACTTCTGACAGTGATATCTAGACTGAAAGTTTCTGCAAGCATAGTTGCATAAATATATCTCTAATTACTCAGCTTTTATATAGCCTCTGGATTACAGAAAGAATAAGAAATGTGACACATGATTAGGACTGCAAGTATGTTTTCAAAGTTGGATTAATTAACATCATCTCAGAACCAGGAAGAACAAATTTACCAGGTATGTGGAACATTTATCACATCACTAGTAATTAGTGCTAGAATACAGAAATAAAAAGACAAAATGAGGCCATAAGAAATTAGTCTAATCCAACTAAAATTTACCAGAAATACTGTAAGAAGTAAAATTAAAACTACAGAATTTTTTTTTTAATAGATAGAAGAATGGCTAGGGAAAGCCTGTCTGTCTGGGCCAGATCAACAGAATAAGAATGCTTGAGAAAAACATCAATGACAGATGGGAAAATTGCAATAGGTGTGATTCAACTGTGTTATGATAACACCAACACAGAGGTATTAGAGGGCAGTGCATAAAGCAGCAATAAACACCCATTAAATACATGGTACATTTTAACTCATGCAGTTCTTCTGTTATGGGCCTTAGAAATGACAAGATCAGCAACAGAGCAAAGCACTGAACAGGCCCACAGGGACCTGGGACTACTAATCAGGGAGATGGATGCAAAACAATCAATTTTGTCCTCAGAAGGAGTTTGAACACCAGCAGAACAACATCATTTTGAAGGATCTCTCAGATGCAAATCCATTGCACCATGCATCTATTCCACCAACATCAAGATGTCTCCCCCACTCAGCACAGGAAAAATGAATATGCTGCAAAATGTTACTCATGGCACAGCCCAGCTGTAACACAAGCAAACACCTGGGAGAGAACTCATGTACAAAATCAACTCATGGCTTGAGTTGTTCAAAATGACAACAAAAGTAAACAAAACAGAGATAGGAAAACAACCATCACAAATCATTCATCGTGGGCACTGTCGTCTGCTCTTTGCTCCTTTGTCAAACATTCTGCTTGTCAGTTTTTCACTATTTTTAACCTGACAGGCCTGCTGCTGACAAGTGGTAGAGGTGAGCTTCCTAAAAAATCTGAACTCTGTCATATCTAGAAAAAAATTATTTTATCCTGAAGAATTAGTTTATGCATTCTCAACCATTTTATTGCTCACATTGCTTATTTTGATATGTGCATTTCCTGTATGGTCAGGCAGGTTTTCAGTTTGAATTATATATGGCAAGGCAATGATGAGGAACCACAAGTACAAAAGAAAGAATTCACTTCAACAGGTGAACTTCTCACTAGGGCATGCACATCCTGGGTATTCCTACACAGTTATCTTAACCTCAGCAAGCCCAATTATACCCAAGCATGTGAACTGGGAACAGATTTTTCAAAGCACAAGAGAACCAACCTTTCAGGTTCTCAAATAGTTCACAACCTGATCTCTGCAAATGTGTTCCTATGAATGAATGTTATCTCAATGCATATAAATAGATTTCAACTTAAAGAGAGATTGCAAAGCTGACTGTTTGCTCTGCATTATTTGTTGTACTTCATTAGTCACCTGAACCCCATGCATCTGAGCATAGTTTACAGCTGCTACTGCCTCATGCCATTTCTTGGAAAGTGGTGACTGTTCCCAGCCATGCACAATGAGCAGACAGGGCTTAGGATGAGCAACTAAGCAAGGTTGCTCTCTGAAGGCCAAGGATATGGAAACAGGAATAAAACCTACTTCTTTTGCTAGTATGAGACCAACTTTTTCCTCCCTGAGATGTAAAGGTTTAATTTCCAACAAGAGTCTGGTTTTTCATCATTTAGACTGAGTCGAAAGCCCCAAAGTTTACAGAGCAACACTGGAATGGTATCCTTAAACATTTGGCTAAATCAGGGCTTCTGTGTCTCTATTGCAACACAGCTTTTATCAAAGCAACTAAAAATAAAATCCCCACAAGTGAAAGAGATCTTTTCTTCACTTGTGGCTTATTGGTTTTCAGCAGATAACCGCTTGGTTCTGATATTAATTTAAAAGAAAAAAGGCTAAGATAAAATCAGCGTAAAAGCAATTAGCCAAATTATTTAATGGATTAATATAAATTACATTGTTTAATTACAAGATCAAACAAAATAATGCTGGTTTCAATTAGAGCAATTCAAACCAGTAGTGAAGGAAGAAAACCAACTGATTTTTTGAATGCTGCCATCCAACTCTCTCCCAGAAAGGTTAAATTAACTATATGAAGACCTAAAAATTTACAGTAATGGCAAGTCACTATATAAATACTCTCGAATACAATTTTTTAGCCATTCAGTAATTTGGATTTTACTACCAAAACTTGCAATATTCATAGAGAGGTAGGGGGCAAAAGAGAGAGGTGGGGAAAGATGTAATCCCATCTCAGAACCAGATATTGTCTGGTTCCTACACAAAGACAGTCCTCTTAGTGTAAAAGCTTTTGTGCCACTTAGCTTTAAAACTCTACATTACTGTTGGACTTGTAACCAGCCCACCTCACTTTTCTCCTGGATGTCTTTCCCCAAACTGCACTGTCCTCCTCATGGTCCTATTACACAACATAAGGGTGCTCATTTTCAGGTATTGTCCACCAGGTGTGATATCTCCATCTCTAACTCTTTGTCCTAACCATCCTTACCTCTGTAATTGTGTTATACAGTGTGTCTCTTTGCATGAAAAAGGGTACAAACTGAGGTCTTTTAGCAAGACTACACTTTATGAGGGAAATATCAAATTTTCTGCAGCCTAAACTAGCACAGTCCAGCAAAAAGATGCACGTCCCCAGTTGATGTGCTCCACTGGCACTCCAGGGCACCATTTCCATGAGGGGTCCAGACAACAGTTTTGTTTCCAAATACCACCCCATTTGAGTAAGCTGCTTCTTCTTACCTTTGTCCATATTCCCTTCCCTGCTGTGGATCTGCACACCACTGCTCCTGCCTGAATGGAACCATCACCGGCCACACACAACCCGTGTGCCAGCCCAGCTTCCCTCCCAGGACACCCGGAGAAGCTGCAGGGATGAGAAGGAGCAAGGCACCAGCTGGGGTTCAGGGCTCTTCCCTGCTCCCCCTCTCACCAAGGACTGTCTCTGCCCTCTAAGCAAAAGTTCTGCCAGAGCCATCCAAACCTGAGCCACAGAACCCTCATGAGGAGCGTGACTCTGCCTGCACCAGAACAAGGGATTCTGCCTTGAGGCTGTGCAGAAAGGAGCACCTGACTGTTTGATTAGTATTTTGTGTGCTGCTTTGAAGTGCTCTGCAGAGCCCGGGTCCTTGGCCCAGCACAGCTTGCTTCCTACCCTTTCAACATTACAGCACTGGTTGTTCCATCACAACCTGTCCTCCCACCTATTAACCAGGGATGCAAAAGAAATCCCAGTGCAAGCCAGGCTAAAAATGAATGTGCCCATCATAAGAAGAAGCTTAAATCGTTACCTGCCTAACGCAGTTGTAGAAAAGAACAGTTGTAATGCATGGTGTAGTACAAATACATAACGAGCAGCATGACCTTCACTATGGTCCTGCTTGCTGAAATTAAGGATCCCATCTCAGAAATTTCACATCTTCTGCCCCAACAAATTTCCAAAACAAGAGACAAAATAAAATTTGGGGAGAGGAAGAAAGAGAGCAAACAGCTGCTGTGGCCAAGCTGATAGAGGCCACCAGAGCTGGGTCCAGGGCTCTGACAGCCAGGACCCAACTGCTTGGCACCGACATCACAAAGCACTAACAGGCTTAACAAGTTGGATTTCCCTCTACAGATAACAGTAACCCAGATAAAAAATGGAACTAACTCTCTATTGAAGATTTTTGTTCACCAAGATGTAACAAAATGCAAAAGGCCATGTTTTCAACTCTGCTTTCCAATACAGTCCAAGAAATATCTTCCTTTAAAGCACAATCTGTATGAACACAGCAGATTGACAGCCGTGTTGTTTTGGCAAGGGCTGGCATTGCAGTTCAGGTGAGCACTGAATTCACCCCTCTTTTTAAATGCATTTAAGATTTTTAATGGGTCTTAAGGTCTAGCAGGGGTTGTTCATCAGAACTCTGTTTAATACAGTAAGTTTTAAGCTTCATGGGTTGCATGTGAAACAAATACAAAAGGTGGCTAAAAAGTAAACAAATCATTTGAGTACAACAGGAGTCAGTGGAGATATTTCTCCATCCAGCTTGTGGCTTGAAAGCTTCATATCAAGCTTGTTAAGCTTGTCTAAATTATAATAAATTAAATATATTTAAAACAAGCAACTATCAAATATAAAGAATAATTTTCCCCTTTATCCAGTGTTCACTATTTGGGCTTCTGTTTGGAGATGGGAGCCAGGGTGCTGGATGCAAGGGGGGTGGTATCTGTGTGCAAGAGGGAAATCAGAAATAGAGCAAATAAAACATCTCCAGCCAGACTAAGCCAACAGGAATTATGCTAACTTGCTCCTGCTAATCTGTATGTTGTGTTGGTTTTGCTCCACTGTTTGTATCCACAACAATGTGAGGATGTTGCTCTACAGAAATCCCTGCACAGCCAAGACCAGGGGAGTGCTGCTGGTTTCAACTCCTGAGCTCTGCATGCAAGAACAATCTCAAGCTTGAGCTCAAGCTGCAGCTCTAATTAAAAATGAAGTATGGATGACTCATTTCACTGCTTATTGTTAATGGTTAAGCTACTGGAAGAAGCCCTACCGGAGCTCCTCCAGACCCAACAGACTCACGTGCTGCTCTAACAGGGAGCACATTTTGTTGAGAGCTGGAGCTTCTGGTCACAGGTTAGCAAGGACCAGCGAGGGCCCTAGAGCCAGAAAAGTTATTTGCAATACATCAAAACAGAGATTTATGCTGGAGGAGGCAAGGGGGAAATAAGAACACACATACAGTGTAATTACAGTATTTTCTTCTTGCATGGGATGATATTTTCACCTCCTGCTTCCAGCCCAGAGGTAAAGGACAGTTTCCACTGAAGTGAAAACTGAAAGCAACAGAAGTGGGGCTGCATAGATGTCTATTTTTGGGCCATGCTCAACTCAAAACAAGCAGGACTTACTGGATCTGATACTCACATTCACTGTAACCCCTTTATCTTTGCTGCTAAATGCAGAAAAAATTATATTTAATGCAGGCATGCTCCAAATATTTCACCATTATATACCACTGCAGGTCCTATTTTTGCTGGCACTTCTTATTTCAGCTTCCTATCAAAGCTGAGAAAGTTATACCATTATCAAAGGTAAAAAAGCATCGTGTTCTATTACATCTGCAGTGCAGTTACCTGAGCCAACAGCAAGTGAGCTCATTTCACATACCAGAAACAACAGCATTAGTACAGACCTCCACACATGCTACTCCACTTTAAATCACCCTCTCCAGTAACTCAGGAATAGTTCTCAGGAAAGGCAACTCTACAGTGGACAGTCAAGCCAGCTCATTACCCTCAGCTTCATCATCTCTAGAATGCTCTACACCATGGACAGTGCAGACCTTCATCACACACAGATACAACCTCATCTTGTCTAGAATGCACGTAACTGCACTAAGGAATGCTTGGAGCACACAGTTTAAGGCTTCTTTCTGTCATAATGACATTGATAAATGAGTTTACTGTAAATAAATTTTCCTTCACATATCTGGTTTCCTTAGATATTCATTCATCTGGAGTGACTTGTGTTTTATACATCGAGAATCCTTTATTTTAAAAAATGCCAAGAATAATGATTCTGACATTTCATCACTGTCATACTTCAATGTTATGATCTGCTATTAGCAAATGCATTAGTCCATTTATATTTTATATTCTACTTCTCCTAAATGATTTAAAGATATTTTGGTAACACTGTCCCTTCATAGATGGTATTTCTTGAGAGAGAAAACATTTCCAACATGATCAAGAGTTACAGAGTGGACTATCTATAGCAGAACCTATTGTATTAACAAGACAAGATTTGTTTTAAGTTCAATGGAGAAAAGACACCTTTGAATTTGAGAAGTTAAAGGGTGTTGCATTACCTAGGCACAATAGGGTAAGTTAATGATGAAGTTTCAGTTTTAACTTGGAAACTGCTGGGTTTTGTAGGCTTCAGCCTGTCACTAATAGGTATATTTTAACGAGATACATGGGGATTTAGGGGAACAACTCCCATTATTGTTAATGGGATTCACACAGCTAAATCCCTGTGCTGGAAATGTTTCTTGTAATATGTCTTTAATATAGCCTCTGTGTGTGTGCACACGCATGTATGTGCGTGTCTAGTTAATGGTTAAATGTATAAATAGGAATATTAGACTTCCAAGTGTTACTGTTTCATTCCATGGTGTATAACTAAAGTGGAAGCAAAATACAAGTCCTGAAAGTGTGATTTTTTGACAGCAGTGGGTAAACCTGCCCTGAATGCTTGGTAGGAACAGGGACATCACATCAGTCACACACCTGTGGGCTCACAGGAGTGAGGTCTGCATCCCTCCTGCACTTTGCTGTGTATTAAGGCAGGTTGACTTTTGTACAGTCACTCTTCTTCTTCCAACTGGATCCCAGGCAGAGGAAGGCTATTGAAAATCTAGTCAGTGACACCTGGGAGCACTGTGCATTGAAGTGGAGAGGAAATCTGTGAAATGGCTGTGTTCTGCTGATCTGCCCCTGAGCAGCTGTGGGCTCCTTGGGTAGCGACCGATGTGGAACCTGGATTGCCCCTGGGAGAAAGCTGGGCCTGTACCCTGAAGAGCTGGTTTACCTGCACATGGCTACTACAGCAGCAGCAAATGAATTGCAATAGCTCTCTAAAGAGTTTTCTGAATAAAAGAGAATTTAATTTTAGAAACATGAAGTACGCTCATATTATTACCCACCAGGTGGTAGGCGATACATGCAGGAAGCAGTCAACCTAAAAGAGACTCCACAAGAAAAGAAGCATGATTATCTGAGGGGCCAAGCAGCACCTTGAAACAGAGCAAACACATTGCATCAAAAGGAGTGGCCACCAGGATGCTGGATTTTCAGAAGTACACCTGAGGGCACAGCAGAGCTGAGACTTGAATCGGTACAGAGAGCTGAACATTGAGGGATGAAAAGCAAAGCAGAAAGTTAAAACTTTTTTTTTTCTTACCATTTAATCAGTGAAAAAGAATTAGGAGCAAGTCAAACTCAGGTGTCAAAAATAACATCTAAAACTCTGGAACATCAGATAGAGGTATTTGATGAGAAGCATCATCCAAAACAGAATGAAACTTTGCAGACAGAATAGGGCTTATGGGTGGGGGAAAAAAGAGAGCAGAAATTTTACAGTCATAGCTGAAAGCAGTGGCATGCACATGTAAAGATTCACAGGAAAAAAGAATGTTATCCAGTGGAAACATGCCTCCACACAAAAAGGACAGCTGAACAAGCCCCCGGATTTGCAAAGCAATGACAAGTACTAGAGCAGGAGAAGAATGTACTTTCTCGAAGAGGCAAGAGCCAATAAATAAAGGTTTCATACCATAGAACATGGAAGGCAAAAGAAAGACAATGTCTGCCTGTAGGGAAGGTGGAAAACAGAACTCTGTCTCCCAGTGACAGAGACATCAAAAAAGAATATGCAAATGAACATGCACTGATTATGGTTACAGAGATTTCCAGTGATAATTAAGACATCTACTGAGCCCATTTTTAAAAAACCAAAAGGATATGTGAGCTGAAGAAAAGGCTATTGCCCATGCTGCTGGCCTACTTGTGACTATTACGTGATCAGTGACCAACTTGCTTTCATCTGTATGAGACAAGTGGTAATCTAACTCCTAAAGCACTGATAGGCATCAGTCTTAAGACTAAACAATGGGGTCATGGAAGAAGAGGAGTCAAAGAACATAAACAGTATTTCTGGTTTAGGGTGACTTCTATTCCACTGTGAACATGGGACTATCAAACCATGACCAGGCTGAAAGACATTTGGTAATTTTTAGAGAGATCCCTCTCTCAGGCACCCTGAACACCTCTGAAGCAGGTACCCTCTTGTTACCTCCAGAGAATTTAAAATGTAAATTGAATCTAGACTAAGAAGGATTTTATCACTATTTGTGGAGCAACTAGCTCTGGCACCAGTCCTGAGGGATGCTTCTGATCATTGGTATAGTACAAACAAGTAAAAAAGAAAATGTTTTAAAATAAACCAAGTACGTACTCCCCTAAAAGTTTGCCATTATCCCTCCAATTTGTCTGTTTTATAATGCTGAAAGTGAGAAAGGGTCATTCATTGTGGCTGTAAATCCAGCAGAGCAGGACTCAAGCCTAGAGCTGCCATAAAAACGGTATAAGTGACCCACCTTCTGGGATAAAATATTCCCACTTCACCACTGGTGCTCTCCTATTCTGCGTAATTTCTTAACTATGAACTGAGTAAGGAAAGAAGTTACTCTACAGCCTGATGGTTAGGGCAGTGACACAGAAAGAAACACCTTAAATTCCTGACTCAAGCACAACCATTTAACCTGCAGCTCCTGGGCTGGCTGGGTGTGCTGGCCAGAGCCTGTCCTGTGGCAGCAGCAACTGCTGCAGGGCCTTGTTGGTGCCACCTGCCAATGATTCCACCATTACTGGAATGACAAGTGCTCTTCAGCAGCCTGGATTTATTTTGATGATGCACACACTTAGTATAAAGGTTTACAAACTGGATTCAGACCTGTCTAAAGCCATCACCAAAGTGAAGGTATTTTGACCCTTCAAAGATTCTGTCTTATTTTACTTCTCTAGTTCCTTCTGCAAACTTCAGTTTTGATTTGAATGCCATACTCATTTTGATAACAGATCACTCTTCTACTTCCATATCTCACTGCCAAATGGGACTCACCTGTTATCTCTGATTGCAGGCAATTCAAACTTAAAGCAAGCCTGTCTATCACCTACTGTTTTAACAGCTGATTAATTAGGGCTACAGGGATCCTGTGGAGAGCTTTATCTGAAGAGCGGCTCAACCATTAGTAGAAGAAACTTCCTTGTACACTCCTAGCTCAGATAACAAAGTAAGATAACAGTTCACAATCCTCCTCCAGCTAATACAAATAGAGGCACTCCCTCTTGTCCTAACACATGAGTCAAACCTATCCTCATGATATAGTGCTATAGCTGTGAATTCTCCAGTTTCTGAAAATGAATATCAGGCAACATGACATTGTTAACCAAAGTGTTACTAACAAGGATAGATTGCCTCTCTTCTTTTCCCTTTCTGTCTTTTTATTCTATTTTTTTTAATTAACATTGAAAGTAGCCAGCTCCTAAAGAATTATGAGGATGCACAGGGGTCCTGTTCCCATTTTGGGCTATCGTTGCCAAAAAATGAATTTTGTCTTTGCCTTGCAAGAACTTTAACTCGCTCCTTAGTATTCTTTTGGATGATGATTGGTGATCTAGAGCATAAGAAATTCACCATTTTTTCAGTGTTTATTCCTCTAAATTTGTTTCCTCTACATTTCTCCTTCCTGCCCATGAATTGTCCTTATCTTTTCCTTTGAATTTGGAACCTGTATAAGGCAAGTCCATACAGCCAATGCATCAATGTCCAGAGCTCAGTTGTGGCAAGGCAATGTAATGCTCTTGAAGCCAAAACATAAGCTGCCTCCAACACTGGTTAAACAAATTAATGTGAAGAAATGCCTGTCAAGTATGACTGACACACTGGATCAGTGGCAACATGCATCTCAGGAATTCTTTAAATCCTTGGCTTCCAGGAGGTGGCTTCCCTAAAAGTCTACTACTAGCCACCCTCACTGAAGGCAATTATCTGGGAAAGTGAGCATTTTGTCAAAACAGACCCATAGACTCATACAGACTCAACATTCTGCTGCTGCCTATGGGGGGCTTTAATTCCAGTTTAAAAAAACCAAACAAATAAAACAACAAAAAACCCAACCAAAATCAAAAAGCAAGGGCTGTAACCCTGCAAAGGCTTTTTTGCCTTTTTTTTCCTTTTGCTTTTAATAGAGAGCCTGCATGAAGAACACAGCGTTTGCCCATTTCTGAAATTGCAGCCCATCAGCAATAAAAGCAGTATTTCTAGCACACTCAGTATAAAATCTCATTGGACATGGCCACAAAATCATCTCTCATTGTCTCATTATCAGTTAAGATTCCAAAGTGAGTTTTTTATGGTATATTTCCAAATTCCATCTGGATTGGCTGGGTTTCAAATGGCTGAAACAACATGATGTCTTCAGGATGCAGTCCCATTTAACTGAATCAGATGTTACTCCTTCTCTAGGTAAGTAGGTTGGTATATTGCAGAATTTTGAAAGCAAAAGAAGGCATCAAAAGACTTGAAGGCACTGCCCCCTTTACCCAAAAACTTAGAGATTAATATATCATTAAATCTTTACCATTAGGAAGATATGGCTATCATGAAAAGTTAGTCAAGGAGTGTACTTCCTGCAGAAGTACAGAAGAGAAGGAATGAATACATCAATATCCTTGACAAGACAACTACATTTTTGAAAGTACTTCACACTAAATGCCAGGACTTTTGATCTATTTCATACATATTTTACCAATTAAATGAATGCCATATTAATCTTTTCTAAACAACCTTGCAATATCCATCTGTTTGAATGATTTCTCAAGAAGAAGATTTGAGATTTTAATGCCTGATTCACATTTGTTACTGAAGGCATTACCCTGGCAAGTTGAAGCAAGTGTAGAATTGCCAGCCAGGCTGAAGGAAGGAGGCTGGTTTAGACCTCACTCTCAGAGGCCCAATAATGCCACCACTGTGATTCACTTGGTACTTTCACAAGCACAGGTTTATTTTTCTCCCACATACAGCAATGAATAAAGCACCAGCAAAATTCAAATTCAAGAGAATTTACTTTCTACCTAAGATCCCAGCCAGGTGTTTCCCACTGTTAGGAACCCCTGGCCCAGAGGTGCTCAGCAGGAAGCAGCACATTCACAGGGTGCTGGGCAGCATTTAAATTACTGGTTCTGCATGTGGGGCCAAATCCTGTCCTCATGGATCAACACAACCTTAACCTGGATCATCCTCCAAAATGTGCAATGTGATTGAAATAATATTTTACCTGACCTGTAACCATTATATACCTCAGTGAAACACAGAGGTTTGGCAGGACAAAAATGCAATCCCTTTGTCTTTTTCAAGGGAAAAGTCCTTGCATATATTTTAGTGCTTTGGAAACTTCTTTTGGCAGAATCTGTGCCAGGACTAATGACATATGGTATCTTTCCTAGCTTTGCAAGTTGAAAAGAGAATGAGAAGACCCCTTTCATTACAGCATAATAGCATGCCTGCGACAGTTCAATAGCTGTAATGAAACATGACAACCCAGGTCTGCTTCCAGTGATGTTTCCAGCCAGAGTCTGAATTACACACTTTGGAACATGTGTCAAGTCACAACTAAATGCAAAATTCCTATACATTTGAGGGGAGGGGGATCATCTTCATTTTCTTATTTTGTAATGATCAGCCATTTTCAAATCATCAGTTTCCACAAAACGTTGTAAATGGGTACTCGTTCTAAAATAAACATATTTTTCCCTTATTGTCTTGAGATATTTAAAAACATTTTCCTTAGACCTGGCCCTGTAATCTGTGACAGTGATCATTATACTTCAACAAAGAGCAGAACATGCAGTCACAGTCAAATAAAAAGATTTTAAAAAGCAGTATGCACATGTTCCCTGTCCAACTGGAGAGTTGGACATAAGTTCAAATCTGGCTGCTGAAACCTGTCTTTAGGTGTGCTTCTTATGCAAGTAAAATGCAAATATTTGTAGTGTACTGCAGTTTAATAATATACACATGTATCAAAAACCAAAATGCAAATCGGGATCCTCTTCTCAGTATCCTAAATTTAGATCCTCTTCACCCAACTGGCACAGCTTACATGGATTTACAATACTTTCTTTATACCAGCCAAGGCTTCTGACTATGAGTGACCAGTTTGTTTTACATTGAACCACTTGCCTTGAAATTTAAATATCGTGACCTAGGTCTACCAAAAGTCACAAAATTTTCCTACAACTCCTAAGACCTACAATGACAGATTCTCTTTGGTTAATGTCTGCTTGGAAACTAAAATGGAAAAATTCACCACTTTCATTAAATGAAAGCTCAGACTGTCATGTTAACACATGACTCCAGAAATTATGACTTGAAGAGAAACATTGAGTTATTCTGTAAACTCAGAGAGACAAATACCCACAGCTGATGACACTGACTGTGCACCCACTGCTGCACTTGTACAGGAAAAATGCATCTCAAGTCTCATGCAGACATATGAGGTAAATCCTGCAGAAACAGAGCAGGGTTATATGTGATGAAAGACAAAGTGAACTCCTTCAGCTTGGCTCCCAAAACACCGGGTTGGAGCCCGGACTTCGATGCTTCATGGTTAAGAAGTGAAAATGCTAAACAAACAAACAAACCAACCCCCTATATATTAGCAGGACTGCTGTAAGTTAACACATTTCAAATTGCTTGTAAGCTATGGGGTTCTTCCATGTTCCGAGCAAACTGTTCACACAGAGTGGATAGAGTCCAAATTCACCCATTTGCCAGCCTTCATCTTCACTGTTAACTTTAACTTAAAACAAAGGCCTCCTCTAGTATTTCTCAAAAGTTGATTTTTCTTTAAAAAAAAAAAATCTCTTTGTCCTCATTTTTTTCTCTCCCCACTCAAACCTTCTTAATGCTCCTGTGGTGGCACTAATAGGATTCCATTATCTGACACACAGTGAGTCATCACAAAGAAACAGAAAACCTTGCTTCCCTATGCAGGAGTCAAGTACCTGCTCCTTTGTAAGGTCTCAGCAAAAAGGTCTCTGTTCAACTTAATTCCTCTCTTTACTGCCATGATATAAATCTAGGGGTGCTTGAAAATGAGTATATAAATACAGGGAGGACAAACAGTCAAAAAAAGTCACATAAACAGAAAAGATATAGCTGGTTGGATTTTTCATTGCAAAGTCCACACCAGTGGGTCAAGGGTTCAAGGGCTATAGTAATTTTTTGAAACTTTCCAGCGTATACTTTGATACTGTCCTAGGCCTGAATCTGTGATTTGACTGTGAAAAGATGAGGCCTGTGGACAATTTGGCTTTGCACTTATGCTGTAAAATGCACTTAAAGCTGAACACAGAAAGTGAAATTAGGCAAGAATTATTCAATTTAGAAATAACTTGTATAAACCCATTGAAATGCAAGCTCTGGAAAATGCAAACAAATTACATATAATTTTAACCATTATTGTACTAATAGGGTCAAATTCTAATCTCAGTGACCTGGGTCCATCTGCTTTGATCTCTTAAAGGATTGTACACATCTGCCTAAGAATGGACTCAGTAATTATATGTTAGCTGTGAGCAAAATCAGTCACAGTGAAAACAAACACCTGTGCTGTTCTCAATTGATGGCTCACATATTCAAAAGTATTTTACATCTTTTAGTTTGGATTCTAAACTTCCTGCAAATTTGGAGCAATAGTGCGGAAGACAATGGGGATTTCTATTGTTGTAATGAAGGACAGAGTCTGTCCACAGAGATATATTTTTAATAAAATCTTCAAACAGTCATTTTAAGTGAATTTCACAATGTCTTTGCTCAAAAATGAGCTGTTCACTAACTGAAGGTAACAACCAAAAAAGAAAAGTTAAGGGATAAAAAAAAAAGGTTCAAACTGTAGGGACTGGGATATTTAATCATTGATAGCACTGACTGAATTGTAAAGAGGCTCAAAAGAAGGTGTATGTGAATGGAGATGTCAGATTAGCTTTCCTACTGGTTGGGATTTCAATAACCGACAGTAGATAAGATACAATTAGTATTCATATATTGAGGCCAGAGATTTGGAACCCGTTTTCAAAGTATTGTCTAGCCTTGAAAAAGTATGAGCTGCTTTATTAAATTTTTACAAAATATGTATTTTAATAAAATGCACTTCACTTCACAAGAGAAGGAAAAGTGCTAGATGATTGTCTTAATGTTTCAAACACCAGAAAACCAGCTGAGAAGCAAATGATTTTTGAGAGTCCTGGAAACTGCATGACTGATCTATCAAGACTTCCACTGTACTTGAAAGGTCCATGGGTCACAGCCGCAGGAAGTCACATTTTGAGACCCAGCTATGAAGTTATTCGAATGGCCCGAAGATATATCCCACATCAAATGGCTGACCTCCTGCACTTGCATACTGCAGGTCAGCTTACATTTTTTAGCCAGAGGCCCTTGCTGATTCCCTTTCATAATGCCCTGGAACAAAGAAACACACTCTCAACTTTCTGGGAAGTCTCTGTGGGTTACCTAGAACTCAGCTTGGCAGAACCGAGCCCAGCAGCTCTTACAAACAAGTGCATCCCTTTCAAATGGAGGCAATAACAGCCTACATGCAAATGCTGCTCCCCAGCATTTCAGAGACTGCTCAAAACTATTTATCCAAGTGGAGCTTCTGACTGCCTTCAACAACTTCTGTCCCAAATTCTGTCCTGAATTCTGTCCCAAAAGCACTTCAGATTATTTGGCTTTGAAGAAGTAGACCTGCATAAATACTTTCCTAAAAAGCTCTCAGGTCACCCCTAAGTCCTTTGCAGGAGATCTAAAATGGTCTTACCAGCAGAACTTGCAGTTACACAGCCAGCTTTCTACAGACAAACAATCCAATTTGTAAAAGTTCTGATTAACCAGAAAACTCTGCCACTAAGTGTTGTATTCACCACAGGGTAAATTGTTTAGAAGTAATTAGTGAAATGTTAGAGCTTCATTTACTTTTCAAACTTCTTTGGTCTATTCAGAAATGTTCACAACTGTGAAAAATGATACTTAAAGTTTATGCAACATACATTTGCTGAAAAATTATAGAATTTAAAAAAAAATATTGAACCACTAGTGCTACCTCCCACTTGTGCACTATATCACTGCTGTATCAGTCTTTTAGCTACATTAATATGTGGGTCAAAATATTGAGTTTCCAAGTCTAACATCCACATAACTGAACACTGGATTCTACAACACACAAAAATACCATGAGTGGTTTAAAACAGTCATTGAAATTATTATTCATTTATACTATTCATTAGTTTTCTACTGTATTAATTTCAGCCTACATTAAACAATGATTTTTTTTGCCTCTAAAATTAAAACATAACCTATGTGATTCTGTTAACTTCTAAGAACAGAACAGCAAAATGTATCATCAAATATAGGAAATATGAATACATAAAGATCATGTACCCAAAGCTTTCAAAAGTCCACAGCCTGGTTGATTTTTTTTTTTGTTTAGTAGAAAGAACAAACTTTAGATTTTTTTCTATTTTTCTATTTTTTGTTTGTTTGGAATGAGATTATGTAGTCTGTATCTAATATATTAAAGCTTCACAGTTTAGTATTCACATTTTAGGGCTATCTACTTATGTGCCTGAGTCAGATTTAAAGAAAAAATGTAAATAATAAGAGGGAGGGATTTATCTATAAAGGCACTATCAACAAGCAAAAACAAAAAAGAAAATAAAAGCACCAAGAAAGACACAAATCCAAAAGACCAAAGAACCTGTAAATACTAAATTAACATTCAGACAGAACTGTTTTTAGGGCATTAAAACATTGCCTCCTAAAGAGAAACAAAACCAATACAAAAGAAAATTATTGGTATTTAATTTTAACTTCATCTATTCTGCATGAAAATTAGGTCAATTGCTACAGAATTACAAAGATACTACAGCACGAAAAAGCTTGGCTTTCCTCTATTTCATATAAATGGACTCATATGAAGATAAATTATATTTTCTGTGAGTTTATTACATTTCTTTTCTCTTACAAAGGGCAGTTATGAACAAACTGAATTTGTCTCCTCTGGCTCTTAGTGAGGACACTGAGATACAGTGAAACTGCCACTCCTGAAGCACAGATACTTGTAACTGGGCTCTCTTTTATCCCCCTGGAAAACTTTTAGGTTCACTTTCCAAATGTTATTTTTTCAGTTTGAGATTGTTTTTTGTTGTTTTAGTTTTTTTTCTTTCTCCAAACATAAGTCAAAAAGATGTTGCAGTTCACTTTAGAAGACCCTGAGGTCCCTGGGCTTCCTTGAGCCTCAGGGACCCCAGAGCACCTTCACAAAGAAACAGTGGCTGATTTCAGAGATGATTTCATCCCCCTCTGAAGCATATCACCTCAACAGTGAAAAAGCACCAACATCCATGACAGCAAAATAAAGCACAAGACAGGACCCTCAGGTTCCCAGTAAGGAAAGACACTTGCCAAACACAGAAGTTAAAGAAACCCTGCAAGCGGAGTCCAAGCTTTGGGAAAAGTTTCCAAATCAAGTCACTGACCCATCGACATCATTTGTTTGGGAAGTGTTTGTTTTTCAAATGCTGCCTGAAAATTCAAGTTCTTATTATCAAAGGCTGAAATCCCACAAAAACAATTACTTAGAAAAAAGGTCACAAGAGTGCAGGTTTAGTGAAGATAATGCTGGTGGCACTGTGGTGCTGCTGGTAAACACCTTGTCCCTGAGGAGAGACTGCACCAGGCAGCTCCCAGCAAAAGCAGTGCCCTTCCTGCCACAGGGACATCCTCCAGGGAGCATCCAGAAAGTCCCAGCACTGCAAACTGCTTGCATATATCAAACGAGAAAAAAATTTTCTGGTTATTTCGAGCTGTAAAATGAAAAAAAAAAAAAAGGAACAAAAATCGGCCTGTGCTCAAATCTATACTCACACCTAGGAAAAAGAAAGATTGAAAAGAACTCTCTGTATGTGTGTACACACTCACGTTAGCTATTAAAAATATGGGTGTGCTTAGCAGCTGAAAAGACCTCTTCTATTTGGAGTATTTTTTAAATACAATTCCCAAAGCTTAGTCCACATCATTAATGCTGTGAAAAGTGAGGCTACTGTGTGGCTTCAAAGCATAATCTTTTTTCAGAAGAGTAGACATCTGCTGCATTCATTTTACTGCAGAGGTTTTTATAGAAAGAAATTAAATAGGAGAGAGGCATGTAGGGGGAAGGGGTTTTTTTAATGTAGAGGAAAGAGTTCTGCCCTCACGTTAACATAATAGCCATCAGTAAAGGAGCACTGGGACAGGCAAGCTGGGCTTTGCTCTCCACTTTGGTGGGTCAGCAGAGTGGTTTAGGTGCTGTGGCCAGGCTGCAGCCCTGGGAACCACCACTCTGCTCCTCTCCTGCAGTGCCTCTGTGCCTTAAAAGTCTGGGTTAGAGAATAAAAATATCTTGGGTTGATGGCTTTAACTAGTTTCATATGGGGATAAGTGGACCTGGGAGCAATTGCATGCATAGAGAGGCTGGTGATCTGAGAAGAATAATACACAGGTAACCAAGAGGTTGAACAGAGCTGCAACTTTCTTGTCTGCTTCCTCAACAACCAGGACAAGGCACACCACTTCAGCTGCAGTCTTCTAATCTTCCTTTTCCCACTGTCCCCTCATTAGAGCCTGAGTCATTCAGGGCAGCCTGTTCATCACCCCAGAGCCTGAGAAGGGCTCAGCCAGGTGCCCCATTGCAGCCACAACAGCTCTGGAACAGTAAGGGCAGCGTTAGGGCCTCATCCCTCTACCCTGCTGCCAGAAGGCACCTCCTGTGCATGTTACCAGGATTTCAATGCTTAGGATGTAGCTGTTACTTAGCCAAGGCAGATATATGCTTATCAAAGTGTCTGACCGACTGTGCTCAGAGCCACTGACAGACTTCTATTGTTCTGCTGATTACAAACTGACATGCAGGAGGGAAGACACTGCAGCTGCCCGTGTGTAAAAGGGGATTTTCTCAGGGATACACCAACAGGACATCCTTCCACTGCTTTTCCCCACACATCATTTGTCACTCAGCTCTATTGCACAAGTCTGCTGCAGCTGAGGTTTCCAAAAACAACATTCCAGAAGACTGCATCATCCTGGACTAGAATGCAAAAATGAATGCATGGTTTTCCTTAGCCGTAAAATTCAATGTATATACACAAGATGGTGATGATTATTGATTTCAGAGTAAAAAAGTATTATCAGATATCTGAAAAACATGTGGAAAGGTAGAACCAAGATTGCTTTTCAGAAGAGGAAACAGATACAGAAGTTCACCTTAAAACACTTTTGAAGTTACTGCAGACCAGAAATGGATGGGTTGCTCTCCATGACCGGGTAGCCCTACCAAGAAACAAGAGCAGCTGCAGTGAGGAAAGGGACACCTTAAACCTTTGGGAACAAAACCTGATGGGGTGAGACCAGCAAAGTACTAAACCTGATTGTTGTGGAGCCTCCACCACCACATGGCTTCCAGAGAGTGTGGATAAGCAGCAGCCAGGAACAATGTGAACACATTTGTGTCCTTTGAGGCTGATGGACAAACCAGATGTCTTCAACATAATAATGCTGCTACTCCACATCATCACACCTTAGATTCACACTGTTGCTTTCTGTCAGGTACCACATCTGAGACTCCCCAGGCTCACAAAGACACACTGCTAACCTGGAGAAATTCAACCTGTTGCAGCCAGCTGGGTCTCAGGGGAAGCAAGATACAAAGCTTTGAATTGCTTTAAATGTTTTGATGTTAGCAAGGTATGTTTTAAAATAACTCTTTCCAAGAGAAAGATATTTGCCAGTATGCTGTGACTATGATTTTTGTATAAAAAAAACAAACAAAAAACCCCAATCCCTTGGATTATTTTGCCTCCTTGAGAATAAGTTGCAGCTCAAGCATTTACCAAACAATAGATGACGTAATTCCTCTTATACCAACAATAAGATGTTGAGATTCAAAGTCAGCTACAACTTGATTAATAACGTTTGAAAGGTAGAAAACTGACAGTGCAGATACTCTGAGTCCAGAAAGTTGAGGTAGAGAACAATAAATGGAAAAAAAATAGGACAAAAAAAAGTTACAACACAATCACTGCTCCAGCTATAGTACAGCAAAATGATGAGCTGAAGGATATCACTACCATGAAGATGTTACCCCAACTTAAGAAAAGAAGCCCTCAAAAGAAAACAAAATTTGTGATATATACCCTTATAGCAGGTAAATACTGAATTTCTTCACCATCCTGTCTCCACAGTAAGGCTCAGATTTCCAGATCTTTTACTGTGACTCTTACAGACAGATATCCAAAATGGCTGTGTGTTAGTTAAGTAGGATAAGACATATTGAAAAGTTGGTGCTCATTACATGATACTGAAATGACAAACTTTTGAGAAAGAAAAAAAGGGATGTGCTTTTCTATGAGGAGTCTCTCAAAGGGAGCATTAACATCCATTGATCTGCTTCACTATCACTTTCTCTGTTCAAGTCTAGTGCCTGCTCTAGACCAACATGCACCCCACTCTTTTAGTCAAGCAACACCCCTTTAATTTTCATTTCAGTCTTTTGCATCAAAACAAAAACTGCATCCTATTGTAACTAATATAATTTATTTATACTTGATATAATTTGAAAAAGTGATGACACACCAACAGCTCAAGCATGAAGCATTTTTAATTATTCAGATGAAGTGACAGATGATTATCAAATACATTTCCTTAATATTCAAATAATAACTAAAAAGAATTGTTTGCTTTTTAAAAGCATATGAAACACAAAATAGAACTCTTTATTCTATCTTCTGTGGTTTGGAAGATACCTGGGGTGACAGGTCACACAGTCATAGAAACTTGAGCAATCAGTCCATCCCTCTGCGTGAAACATTTTCGCTGATGTATTGCTCATTTCTTGCCAACACTCTTACCAGTCCCTGTTTTCATCACTTGCCTTGTGTTTATCCATCTCCTAACTCATTACTCTCCTTGACAAGCCCTTTCTTGCTCAATAATTTTCTTCCCTCCCCCCTTGCTACCATCTACTAGTGACAAAAATTTTCTAAACATACAGTAAGTTGGGTTTTAATTACTCAATTTACTTTTCAAACATTTGTAGTTTACTCAGGTGTGCTGACACTAAAAATAAAAAAAACCCCAAAATCCAAACATTCAGTACGGTAATTCTGAAATTAGGCATCATGACCCAAATGGGGCCACCCACAGGAAGAAAATGCAACAGAAAGGGGAAAAAAATAGGTAAAAATCATCAATGCCAGATAGGAAAACCTGGAAACTGCCTATGCACCATGATGTCCATGGCCCAAATAACCATATTCTCATTTTCCAGGTGTGAGTTGGCTTTTTTCTTTTCACTCCTATTGTTTAATATTGGCCTGATAGAGTGAAACATTTTCACCAGGAAAAACCTAATGTCATGACAGCTGGATATAAAAAGTTTTTCTGAGGCCTATTCAAACCTTTGGCACATACTTCAGTTCTGTCAGGTCTCTCATCAATCCAAAAGGATTTTTTTTCCAAGTTCGCTTATTGGTTACAAAATTTAGCAATCATGCTGCTGCTTCAGTGGCATCATAGTAAGAACAGACTGTGGGGTTTTATTTTGGCAGAGAGGGACTGGGTGGGGAACTGATTTTGGTTAATAGAAGGATTTGGCTGGGAGCCTTTTGCTTTGGCTTTTTTCCAGCAGAAAAAATGCCATTTGTGGTCTGACAACAGGGTTTCTCTTGACCAATTTGGCTCCTCCCATAAGTAACAATAATCCATGACTGCTTTATTGCCAACTAAGTTCCAAGGAGTTTTTCTCCACCACCCATGAGCAGGAGATGACAGCACATGTGAGTGCAGGGAATTCAATCCACTGGAGACATGGTTTGGATTATCTAATTTGTAGATGAAAATTGAATTACTATATAGGTGATAAAATTTTATGCAAATATTCATCCCCTATGAAATGGAAGATACTTAAAAACTTTCTAAAGTGGCAGAACTGATGGGATTTTGGGTATGGAACAGCCAGTTTCTCAAGTTCTACAGATTCCAGAATTGTCTTTCTTGGTAATGTCAAAGACATAGGACAGCACTATCTTTCCTTTACTTCAGTCCTTGTAGCTAGAGTAACTCACAGGTCAACAGAAGTCTGAAAAAATAAGTATTTATTTTCCCCCTCTCTTTTCAGAATAAAAATGCAAGTGAAATTCCAATTTAAGTAAACACTTCCTTTGATCTCCATGCAGACAGTGCCTGTTGCCTAGAATGAGAATTAATATTATCTAAGTATAGAAATAATACTTTTACTGCAAAAATCCATTGAATAAGGGCTATTACTTGAGCATACCAGTTTGAAGCACCAGTTGGACAAGTTACAGAAAGAGGAAAGGACCAGCTTAAGCCAATGGCAATTTCATGTTGGCAATTGGTTCTGAAATACCAGTTTGGACAAATTTCTATACCATTTGTCCACCCAGTTGACAGATGTTGTGATCCATAAAATCCCTGGGAATGTAAGAAACAATATACCAAAAATAATCCCCATCTCCCCTAAAATCCATGAAAAAAGGGGCAAGAAAAAAAATTAAACATATTTCTAAAACATTTTTTCTCAGAATGAATAGGAAAAGAATGTTTAGAGACATATTCAAAATCATGTTACTTCTGCTACACTTCTTTTTTAAAATGCTCTCTGTGGCTGCTTAAGTTCCTTTGACAGAAATGCTTATTTCAACACTTACTGTATCAGACAAGAGAAATCCCTGCATATGGTGAACCTTCCTCCTTTACAATAAATTTAGTAGTGGACCTTAATACTGTGCCATTATTAAAAACATTGTGATTGTGCATTAAAAGGTCATGCTCATTTTCAAAGCTTTTCCTGTAGAAAACATACATTTCTACTATATCTGCACTGTAACTTGAGGGCTGCATTCGCTACAATTTTCTGAGCTGTGGGGCTATAATCTTCCTTTTTGTTTACTTGTCAACAATATTAATGCTTTCTATTTTCAGCACTTTACTCTTTTCCCAGTCTGAAGATATGTCAAGAGGAAAAAAGCACACTTAGTACTTGAATATGTAATGCAGCTTCATCTTTAGGCATATTTGTCATTATTCAGAGGTTAAGAACCTCTACTTACTTCATAAACATACCATCAGTATATGCTAACTAAATTACACATAGTACATTTCTTACATTTAAATAGAAAATAAAATTTTCTAGTAAGTGAATGGGCAGTAAAAATATTTTACAACTATTACTCTTGGAAAGAGTTCCCAAACTCTTTCCACATGATTTTTCCAAGCCTTAAAGGACCCCAAAATTTAGTACTGCTAAACCAGGTAATCACAAAAATGCTGAAGATAACTCTGATGAAGAATTCTATTGTAGGGTACAAAGAATACTGAAGACCATTAGTGTGATTGGTGGTTGTATCATTCTCTCTATAAGCCTGAAAATATTTCATATGAGCTGAGTTAAAAGTTTCCATTAATCACTGTCAGCAACAGAAGCCGATTCCCATAACAGACTATTAATTTATGCTGTACTCCACTTTGTTCATGAATGTGGCATCTCATGACACTAGTAAGAAAAAAACCCACTAATTTAAGATCCAAGATTTTTGCTGTACTCCTTTACAATGTCACTATTTCACTATTGGCAATATAAGTCATAATTCATAAATGCCAGCAGTTCTTCCTTTGGCAAGGTCCTCATCTTTCCTAGATCTTTATCAAATAGGATTAAAACAAGTTGAACTCTTGGCAACATCTTTTGGAGCTCTTGGAAATTTTAGCACTTCCCAATCAAAGGGTCCAGATATCTGACACACCATAATGCTTCAGGGCTACTTCTTGAACTGTGATACCTCACAGAACATGATACTGGCATTTGGTCACAATGTCTTTTTTTGATATGTAAGATTGACACTTACTGCAATTACCCTTTCTGCAAGATTCTGCTCCAGAGATGTGCAGCCTCTCAAATTACAGACAGCCCTGCCACAAACCTGACTTTGTTCTCTTAACCAACTACTCCCCATGGCATTTCATTAAAGGGACATTTTGACTGAAAGCAGTCTTGCCAAATACCTTTCTACTCATAAATTGGTTTGTCATTCCACTTCTGGCTGTCTTTGTTGAATGACATGCAGATTTCGAGGTAATCCAATTAACAAGTGGAGCAATTAATATCACAAACTATCTTCATGCTAACTTTGAGATAAAGGGTTAAGCATCTTCCAGTGACATGAGATCTAAACAACATATTAACACTTCTTACATTTATGCAGCCTCTTCCACCACACCTCTCTCAGCATCATCAAAAACTGAGTTGTTGCCAGTCATTGTTTTTCATGGAATCCCCCAGGGAACTCAACAGGATTTTTGCATCTACACTCAAAATTTATTTGTATGGAAGACAGAGATACTAACCTCATCTGCCTTAAAATGAAGCATTGGTTTAACAAGTCACAGAAACAAGGAAGGACCAGCTTAAGACAATGGACCTTAATTTTTCTCATATTTTTTTTCTGTTGGTGATCAGTTCTGAAACACCAGTTGCACAAACTTCTACTAATTTTGAAATATTACACTTCATCTCCTGAGAAGAGTAGAGGATATTATGCAGACATCTTGCCTGAGTTCATTACAAGTCCAGTGTGTTTAATATAAGAATTCCTCTATATTCTGAAAAAATGGTCCAAACAACAAAGCAAGTTTCTCCCACAGACTTTTCTGGAAGCCAAAGTCAAGTAAAATATTAGTTGTGATAATTTTACAAAAGAAAGATTTTTGATTATTGAAACATCTTCCCAGGGCAATTTTGTGCTTTCCTTGCTGCTATGATAAGCATCAGGGGAGAAAAAAAATCAGCTCCTTACAGAGGAGAAACTGTGTCATACCCACCTTTTAAAAGTGAGTCTTCCAGGATCAAAGCAGAACACAGTAAAAGCTTTAGAAAAACTGTGCTGTTTTACATCAGGGCTGAATTTAGCTCCACATCTTTGGCTAAGACTTGAAAAGGTAGCAAAAGAGACTGAAAAACAAGGACAACACAAGGTCACTATGATGGAATGAAAATAACTGTTGAAAACTTGCTTTTTATTTTCTTCAAATGTTCAAAAATTGTTGTTTAGTTAGTCAAAAGGCTAATTTTACCTGTATGGTGGGAAACAAGAAGTATAAGAAGGTAGTGGCTCAACAGAACTGCATGTTTGAGCAGAGACTGAAGTATAAACTCTCAAGAAAATCAGCTAAACAAAAGGAATCATTAAACTAGTTGACTGCCCTAACTGTGGCTCCACTCACTTCTGCCCTAGATAATCACTTCTAGATGTGTTACTTTCCATTTGTCCCAGCTGGCATTCAGTGTGTTTGGATGGTTAATTTATTGGCAAATATATTAAAGATACTTTGGCGAACTGCTTATTTCTATCACAAATTCCAACCTCTATCGTATCAGCAGCACACAAAACAAATTACTGCATCCCAGGATATGGACTTACGCTTGACCACTTGATGCCAGTTGACACACTTGTTAAAGTACTCAGTAGGTCTCCAATGACCTATTGTATGTCCTGAAAGGCATTCCTGCTGACAATCAGTCTGCATTTCACCCCACTGCCAAAAGGGATGGGCAAAGTAAGGTTTATTTACCAGAGGGATGTTCTCTCACTTTCACGTGTTCCCAGAACAAATAGCATATCTGTACTTTTTAACATTAAATATTTGGACTTGACTATTTCCTTTCATTCCAATGAATTTCCATTCAGGCCTGGAAATGCCAAACCCCAGCTTGGTCTCATGAACAGCTGTGAATGGGATCAGAAGTGACACTGCTTGAAAGCTCACAAAGACAGAAAAACACTTTTCTGAGATTTGCAGCTCAGTAGTTTCACACTAATGAAACTTGAAAAAAGCACCCATGAGCATAAGTGCCAACCCAGCTGAGAAAAGCACCACAACTCCCCACTAAAACCCAAATAAAACAAGTCTCTGACTGAATGTCCTGTTAGTAGAGCTAAAGGGAAGCCTCAGACTGGTTGTGAAAATTTCCTTTCTCCTGGCTCCGCTATACTTCAAGTTTCCTTGTAAGTTTTCAACACCTACAAGAATATTACGAAAAACAAAGACAGAGAAGAATTATTATTCTTGGATTACTTCAACATAAATACTAGTCAAGATTATGTTGATTTATCCAGACTATTCTTACAGATCCCTGCTAATGCAATATCCCTCACTTGGAAATTTAGTTGCAGTCAAAGAGTAATACTCATCTTAAACCATCCAGAGGTCCTCAATCTTTTTCTAGTCATCTTCTTCCTTCTACTGGAAAATGAGGTCTAAAAGGCACAGTACTACTCTTCAGCTCTAGATTATATAAACTGCAAAAGTGCTTGAAAGCTGTTTCCAAGACTCTTGTGGGGTCTCTATAGCTTTAGTGCCTTCATCACTGTAAAGCACTGTAAGACTCCTGTAAAATGGCAAGTGAGGGTGGAACTTGAAGCATTTATGTGTCTGACTACATCACAACTTTCCTCTGTATTTCTTTGTGCAATTTTGTCTACTATGCATATTCTAGGTTTAAGAGCTGATTGCCCACTGCACTGGCCTTGTAGCTGTGCATTTCAATAGATTCTACCTCCAGAGAAAGTAAAAATCTAAATATAGAGGAGTCCCACCCTGAAGAAACAGTAAAGAAATCAGACAAATACACTCTGAGATACAGAACACTTGGCACCAATATATGTAAAAGAAGAATGAACTCCAGTTCACTTGCAGACAATTCCTACTGCCTTGGCACAGTTAGTCTGACAGCTAGAGCAGTACCACGACAGAGCATAAATCAGATCTTAATCATTTCATCCCTTTTTTAGGAGGAGCACAGCTGGTAGGATCAGAGCACACCAACTGGGACGTGCCATTTGATCACTTCTATTTCCTAAAGCTTGAGGTTTAAAGGGAACCTTAGACCATTGGCTATGTCTGAGTGAGTAAATTCTTTAACACTGAGGCCAACCAAGGAAGAGCAGCCCCTCTACACACCATTGACTGTCCTGCCCTCTGAAACAGGAGGCCCATGGCCAAAGTGCTTGTTGGTAATGGCTCCTGTGCCTCCTCCAGACCTTGTGGATAAGTCATGACCAAAGGCATTTTAACACAGTAGAGAAGGTCATGTACCAGTACCCAAACAACAGCATGGGAAGAGCCTCCAAGAATTTCTTCCTAATTATCATGTGTCATTATATTTCATACAGTTACCACAAAACTGGATATATCAACCGGAAACAAAATATAAATACTTAAATTTAAAAACATCTAATTGTTTCTCCTTTCACTTTGCTGATTGAGCTCTTTAAGGTAGCTACAGCACAGCATTTTATTCAGCCTTAAATACCATTGGCTCTTTACTCAATGTTCAATATCTTTTAGGATGCAGAACCCTGAAAGTACCAACCTGTCATCAGCCCAACCAATATTCAGTACCTAGAGGAAAAAAATCAACTTCCATTCACAATATGCCATTTTTAAAAATATTTTCCCCTTTCTACCACACTGTATTAGAACATGTATTTCATTGTTCCCACTCTCTGACCACTGTGTAGGATTCACAGCTAGGAGGGAATAGCAGATTTTAATGATGAAGAAACATCAGAAATTATACCTAATAATCAAGTAATTTTTGCTCTGTCTTCAGAGAAATACAAGCTAACAAACACCAATCTTCTATTATTTTGCCCAGGATATATCAGCTTGTTTTTACCACTATAATCCTGAGCACTGACAGAACATTAACTATCTTCCTGACTTCCAAAACTCTGTCAATATTCCCATATATAAGCATATCCTATTTTGGGGATCACATTTATGCTGAACAAAGACAAAAATACCACTGCTTTTGTATGTACCACATAACAGATGTTTTTTCCTCATCTCTGTCCACTAACACAACTATGCTACAGAGTTGCTCTTCATAAAAAAAAAAATACATTTTTAACTTTATTATTGTCCTTTCACTTGGCTTTATCCTGGATGCTTTAGTGGCTGTTATCAACTTTCTACACTTCATAACTTCTGAACTATATCAATTGTTGTTAGTGTCCCTTTTCCTATTCATTATAAATTGCTTTTTTATTTCTAATCTCTGCTTTCACTTCAACGCTGAGCTAGAAAAGGCTTTTAGGCTTTTTTCTTGGCTGTAGAGTCATGGATTTTTGGACTATCTAGTGTACCTGTACTTTACAAGAACCTTCAATTTTCAGCCACACTTCTCATGCTCTTATGTCTTTGTGGAAATTATATCACATTCTTCCCTTTTTTTCTCTATATAAAGTTTGCTACAGGTTTGAACAGTTTTCCTTACAGAATCATTTCTTATGGATAAATAGCTTCAGGCTTGGAGTGTGAATGGTCTGGTTGGAAGGGACACGGAATCATCACAGGGTCAGAGAATGGTGGGGAGGTAGAGGGTCTTAAGGACCATCTGGATCCAACCCTGTGTCATGGGCAGAAAATATCCAGCAACATAATCTCTAAATTCAAGGTAGAGAAAAGTCCAAAGAAAAATTGTGTTCTCTGCAGCTTGGGATGCATTATATTTCCAAACATCTCCTCTCACTGCAAAAAAACAGATTCTGCTTGGGAGCACCTGTGAGCAACAGTGTTGATGGAGAGTACCCTGAAATCCAGATCTGAATTTAAATCCTGAGACCTTCAATTTTAAAGTCACTTAGAGGAAAATGGACAATTATTGATTTTATGAGGCCCTGGGGAAAAGTTCAGAAAGTGTGAGCTTATATTTGAAAATTGTTTGCAAACAAAAAATGTGCTTTAAATTGCCTCAAAAAAAAAAAATGGAAAATGCTCAAAATGTCGGTACATCCTTGTAGCTCAAAGTGTGGTATATGACTATTGTCACTTCTATGCACTAATTACAGAGAATGGAAAAGGGCAACATTAAATAAAAAAACAGATGGGGAAATGTCATCCAGTTAATTCAACTCTGTATCCTTCTAATTCACAGGAAACATTTTATTTCTGGGTCACAGAAATACAATGTTTCTACAGCAATTTTATATGCTGGGAGTTTTTACAGCAGAGGGAGTTCTTACATTACATCTTTTCCTGACATTTTCTGACACAGATTTTCTTTCCCCTATAGAAGATGTGTAGCATACACACACAAGCCTAGAAAAGCAGGATAACTTTATTGACTTTTTCAACTCAGAAAGTGCCAGATTTACAGCTGTATGCTCATGACTGTGTTGCTCTTACATCCCGCACGAGCATCCAATGAGGGAGAGGAGGAACTTATTTATACAGAATCACATCACTAAGTACAGAATCACATCACTAAAATCTATTTTAGATTCACAAGGGGAACAATTAAAAAGTGCTCAGCAGCCAAGTATCCTGCACCCTTCATCTTCTGACCATTGGAATTAACCTAAATAACTTCATCTTATTACCTTGCTTTGGATGATATCAGCTCACAGCTTTGTAAAGTAAAGACTTGTAAAATTACCAAACAGCCCATATTTTGTGTATAGCATACTCAAACCCTTCAACATTGCTCAAATCTCACAGCTGATTACCAGGACTAAAAGCTGTTGTGACACTGAGTGGGACAATCCATGCACAACCATCCCTTCACCACATTAATACTGAGCATCAACCTCTGCTGCTCCATCAGTACATCTGCCTTGTTTTACTCCCAATTTACTGAACTACCTACCAAAAAGGAACAGGAGAGATGAGGACTCCAACCCACATTTCATCCCACATGGTGCTACTGCTCTCACTAATGGACAATGTGCCAAGTCCCAGATATGATGGGAAAGGTGAGGCAAGTTCCAGCCTTCCCCTGCAGCTTGCACAGACTCCTGTACACCTTGCCCTGCTCTAGGGCTGATGGTTATGACTTTTTTGGACCACTTGCATTTATGCGTTGCTCTGTCAAGCTGCTAAGGGCTTCCCAAGAGAGTGAGAGACAGAAAAGGCAAGCAGAGATTAAAAAAACATCAGGAACTTGGCCTAAATTAAACAAAATGTCACAGGTCAAGTAAGAGACTCTAGTTAGGCTTGGCAACTTTATCCCTGGACAATCTGAAAAATCTGTTGCAAAAAAAGGACAGATTTAAGTCGAGGATTTCTTTTTTTTCCTGCCCAATAAAGTTATTGATACCATACACATATGTTTTAACAAGGTAAAAGATATGTTGAAATGCAGACATTGACTTCAGTTCAGAAGATTCATCCAAAATTAGCCTTTTCAATTTAGCAAAAGTAGAAGAGTGATAAAGTATTCCTTCAGTGTCAGAAACTCTGGTTTACATGTGTGTACAAGGGAAAGAGAATAAAAATGCAGCTAAAACAACATCATTATTATCACTGCAATATTTGACAATAGTCATTTTAGAGCACTGTTCCAGAACCTGAGAATTCACAGGCCGTTTACAATCATTAAGGAGAGGAGGGTAATAAGACACCTGCAGGAGTTAAGTAGTGGGAAAGGATATGCACCTGACCAGGACAGACAACATCTCTGTGGAAGCAGCAAAAGGAGATAACTTTTCAATCAAATTTGCATACTCTTGTATTCTAAGCATGACCCACCTTCCTGTCAAAAATGAACTGATGGAAGAGAAAGGGCTTTTCTAGGCTGTATGCAGCAAATACTAAATTTTCTCAGCCTGCCCCTAGAGAATTGGAAAACAAAACTTATTTGGGGGGTTTTGTAGAGTATTTTTAGGTTCATATCTTCCTTAGGAAAAAATAAACACTTACGTGATAGGAATTGAGATGCTGAGTTTAAAATACTCCAGGCCAGAAGTCCTGTTAAGAACTACCAACAAGAGAAAATATTTGAAACTATTTTGAGCCCACTAGCTTCCCTATTTTATTTCTCCAAAACATTTCATTCCTTCTGTCCTCAAGCTTTATAAATTCTGGCCTTGGATCAAGCACAGCAGAATTGCAGATCTACTACCTTGTGATCCCATAAAAAAATCAACCCCCAAGACCCCTCCAAAATACTTGCTCACTCTCCAAATTCCCTTTTCGATAGCAAAAGTAGATTATATTTAGCCTAGGCTCCATTAAAAATTGCCTGTCTTTAAACAAGGTGCTGGTTTTTATTCTTTCTGCCCTCAGTTATATAAGACTTCACTGCTGTCTTCACTATGATAACACTCCAACAGTCTAAAAAATACATTTCAGGTGTTCAACATGAAGGAGGTTGTGTGAGTTTAACCTTCCTTGGGATCCTTGTGAGCTTTTTGTATTTAATACTTGTTTTATCTGAAGCCTGTGGAGGTTCTAAAATATTAGAAGACACACTTTCTGAGAACTACCTTTCTAGTAGCCTGAAGATATAGCCTTGATGTTGGGCAACAAAGTTATTCTCTGTAATCCCCTTGATGTTGTAAATGAAAAAGAGGATGGAGCTAACATCATCTGAACTTTGGGCAAACCATTTGCTCAAAAGCACCATCAAAGAACCAAACCCTGCCAAAAAGAGGGGGAAAAAAAAACTTAAAAAAAATTTCCCAAAGCATACACAAAATGAAATTGGTGCAAATTAACTTCATTGTATTTGGAGACCCATACAAAACAAAACCCACCACAGTCTATAAAGGAAAGTCAGAGAAGACAAGGATTGAAGTTGTAGCTTCACAGTAGCTATCTTTTAACAGCTTTCCTTTTTCCAACACTTTAACCTAAAAAAAACTTCCCATTGTTATGCCCCTATTCAACCTCCATTCGAAGTCATTCACTATGCATTAATTACCACTTTCTTCAATGCACCGGGAAGCTCCCAAACATGCTCCTGTTTTCAAAGAGGCACACTTCCATGGCTCAGCTTTTTATATGCAGAGCCTGCTGAATTTTTTTTCCTCTGCAGACTTTGAGATTCCCCTAAATTTTGCATACTGTAACTGTTCAGAAAGGGAGGGGTGAAAAGACAAAAGGCAGATTTCATGCTTCCAGAACAGTTGTTTGCATCTCTTTCATTTTTCTTTCCAGCTGTGAGAGGCAGCAGAAGGTTCTTTAGCAGGTGTCCTGCCTGCCCTATGGTAATTTTTAACTTTCCTTTACTTACTTTTATGTCTGTTGCATTTGTAGAGGTATTTTCTCTCCTCCTGCTTTATTGCTGTTTTTCCTTTCTTTTTTTTTCCCCTTTAAAAAATATCTGAATTTCCCCTATTATGTCATTCTGTTCAGCTCTGAACTCAAATTATAAAAGTGAGCAAGGGATAAATGTTCAGAAGTCCCAATATATAAATTAAATCTCAGCTGTTTCCTATTCATTCCACAGACTTTCATCACTGCTAAACCACACAAGTGCTGCACAGACACAACTGACAACATGACAGACAAAACCATCTCTGATATCAAACCCCAGTATCCACACCTCAACCTTAAATCATATAACCTCTCTCCTGTTAGCCTGTCCCAGTCTCTGCAGAGCAGTTGTTGTAAGGACTCCCCTGGGCTTAATGCGTGAATGAAATTAAGCATTCACATGCTTAAGTGTGTCTTTGCAAGGTTTCACAAAAAGCAGTTATTTTTTAAATGATCAAAAGTATATTTTTCTTTAAAGTAAAATAAGTCTTTTCCAGGGACAAGCTGGTTGTGACTCCCTGTACTGATTTTAGTTTTACTTGCAAAGCCTCTACCCTTGTGACAACAAATATAAAGGAGATAGGAGACAATTAAATGAATCACAGAGTTATGAACCTTTTGTAGAAATTCAAACACCTCCATGACAGGGAATTGTTTTTAGATTTGAAAGAAGAAACTCATTGCAAAGCACAGGCCTACAAGTTTCTGGCACAATATCCCCCATTCTTAGTGTGCAAACATACAATGACCATCAACACTCAAAATGCATTTTGATAAAAGCCCCGCAGAATTTTTTGTAAACTGATTCTGCACATTTTGTTTTGCAAGCCAAACAACAACAGAGGATTTGAAGCTCAAAAAGAAGGACTGCTACTGATGTTGTCAAGGCTAAAAGGTCACTGTCATCTGCACAGTGTTATGGTTGTGGTAGTTTGAATAATCACATCACAGTGCAAAAGCTCCTGTCCTCATCCTGTACAAAAGGCCTCCTTCACTGAAAGTCACACAGGTGATTTTTTACAGATACTAATGCATTTTAATAATTCTCAGCATTACTGCTGCAGCCAGTATTGTAAGAACAACATAACTCCTATTTAAATGATTGCAAGGTAATACCAAGAATTATCTTATTTGACTATATTTTTTTATTCAATATAAAAATAAGTCTTATATAGTATAGTGTCTTTGCAAGAAAAATATTTTCTTTTAAAGGGTAAGATTTTAAAGGGTACCTTCTTGCCATTTAAAGGCAAAAATTAAAGAAAAATAAAAATTTAAAAATGGAGGAAGTAAAAAGGTTAACCTTTTTAGCTGCTTAGCTCTGGGACTATTAATTTTTAAATCACATCAAGTTTCTATTTTATTTTTGTGACATTTTACAATGGCAACCTGCTGCTTAAAGAAATGTTTTCCTACCTTTTTCCTGCAGTGAAAGTAGTATCCAAGAAAGAATAAATCAGGAAGCAAGTGGCAAGAGAGGTCTCATAAGAGAAAAGTTGTCTTTCTCCTGAAGGGGAGGTAAAAAAAAGGAAAAAAAGGAAAAAAAATTAAGCAAAAAAGGAAAGCTCTAGTTCAATCAACACCGTCCAAGTGCAAATAATGATCCATAGAAGAAAGTACTTCTATTATGGAAATACAACCATTTTTAATTACTGATTTTTTAATGGCATCCTGATATAAATATGGGAAAAAATACTTCTTTGTTGTCTTACCTATTATTTTAATAATAGTTGAATATACACATTTCTGAAAGGGCTTTTTTTCATTTTCATAAATAATTTAAGGGCATATTGAAATTTAAGCCCCAGCTCTTGTACAGAAATATACTGGAGAATGCCTTATCCTTCTCTGCTTTTTTAAGCATTCCCAAAAGTTTTCACATTAATTTGTTTCCCCTGCTACAAAGGTGTGCTCACATTGAGTAAGGGGCATAGATCTAGAGTGAGCACAGCTGAGGTGACACAGTGGCTGTGTCCCCAGGGCCCTCCTGCAGGCTCAGAGCACCGGATGAACCCAGGGACATCCCTCTGACAGCAGCTGCCCACGAGCACCTGTGAAAGCTGCAGGGCTAATCCCTCAAATACAGTTCAATGTACAGGTCATGCCTTGCAAAATCACAATCTAGCTCTGTATCTGCTTCTATCAGACTGTACAAATGATATTTTGTGTCGAGCCCAACAGATTCAAAACTGCAACCAGGACAGGCTCTCTGTTTCACAATTAGAGTACTGAACACAATAGCTTTCTGATTCACAACCCAGGATTTCTGGGTGCTACAGGAACATAATCTGTATTTCATAATTCTAGGATGTCTTCCATGTCTGAGGAAATCCCTCAGTTGCTGATTGACATACTGTGAGACACCACACCAGGACAAGATCCACTATATGATCTAACTTCTCATACCTCTCAGATTATGAATTGAAAGATAATTTGTACTGACTTAGAGGATCTTTGGTTTTACATGGTGTGGTTATTCTGACACACCCATGACCTGAGTTTATCTTACAATATATAATTGCCTGGGAATGCCACAGTTATTGGGTGAACAAGAACTGAGCATGAGAGGGAAGAAACCCATGCAATTACACCATGGGACTTTTTATGTCATTTCTTGTTGCATATTCCCATAACATCTCAACACCAAACCTGCCTAAATTTCTGAGTATCAGTAAGCCATTCAATTTTACCACAGTTTCTGATTGGCTGAGATTCTTCTACAGCCATGACTATGAAAGACAACAATTTCACCCTCCACTTTAGAATGGGGTCAAGTTTTCCAGGAAAAGCTTGAAAACCCAGTTGAGCCCACCAACTATAATCCAAGTAGAGAGGAAAAGACCATAAACTAGAAGTATATACTATTTTAAGCCATCAGAGAGATACAGAATCCCACTGATAGATATTTTAGCACTTGGACTTGGCAGTCCTGTAGGCAGCTGTGACCCACAGCCAGGAGGGGGAACTGAGATGATTTCTGGTTGTGGAGTGGACACACAGCATACCATAACTGTCCCTAAGCCAAATGCTGAAAGAAATATCTTGATTTCCTACAGAGCTCCTGCACAGGGCCAGGAGTTGATCAATGATCCTGATGGGTCCCTTCCAACTCTGCATATTCTGTGATTCCAAGGGCAAAGCTGGGTGCACACACGGAAGGGATCAGCACCAAGTGTTTAAAGGGATAACAAAGAACAGGTAAACTCAAAAGTCAATCAAAGCCCAAACACCCTCTTTTCCACCCTCATTTTAACTGCAGTGTTTTTCTGACAGTTTGTAGTAGGTCCTGAAGTGCTCTTCAAGTCAAGAAAACATGTAAGCAGAAGCAATTTATTCTATTTAATTTCTTAAACCAAACAAAACAAGAATGCATTCCTATTATAAAGACAAAGCATGCATTCAAAAAATAAGTGTGTGGAAACCCTTCTTAGGAGAAACAAGACAACATGTACAAACAAAAGGTCTTCTGGCAGCCTTTTGCTATTGTTTTCCACTAATGCACACTTCCACAAATAATAGAGGGCCACAGAATACACCCCAGGCTGCATGGCCCAAATGCCTTTCATGAAGAGGTATCAAAGGGTCTATTAAAATTAAACATTTAACTAATTTGAAAAATACATCTATATTTGATTTATGTTTTGGTGTGGAAGGTAAAACAGTTTCTGCTGTTTTCATTACACTGTTGAATTGAAATTGAATTCAAGAGAGGGATAATTAGCTAATGTAATGAATCTGCTTGTGCATTTGGTTACAAATAAATTTGAAATAATAAAACAAGTAGATGGGAAAATCTGGTACCATATGTAGAGCCAGAACAACAGGTACTACAGCTGCTCTGGAGGGCTGTGTCTATCAATCCCCACCCAAAAGCAATGCTGGATATTTTGGCTGTTTGCTACCACCCAGCAAGAAACATTGTTGGGTACAAGTGAAGGGCCAAAATATCCAATAACCCAACTAGGATAGTGGCAGTTTCTGAGGAATGAAAGCTGGATTATTTAGGTTCCAAGTCTTCAGTGTGCACAGAAATGAAAAATCTATTTAAAAATCTGTCGTGTAATTATCACCATTTATAATGACCCCTTCCTATTCCAGGTACACTGTGGTCATTCCCTTTCCCAGTCCTTTTAAAGCAGCTGTTTCTGGAGGACACAAGGTCTGATTTTCTGCTGAAGTGAACATCCAGGCTCTCCCCTGTGCTTTATGGACACAGGCCATCTTGGCAGAATTGAGAAAAGGTCCCTTTATAAATTATCAAGCAGAATTTTTGCACTGGAAGATCAAGAAAATCTTCAAGCTGCTTCTTCAGATGACAACATTTGCAATTTCCACCTGAACCACGGCAGTTGCTGATCACCTCTGTGAATGCTATGCACAAAAAGGAGTTGGCTTCTGACCCCTGGGGCTCCCATGCAGCAAAAACAGCATTATACTTGGCAATTCTTAGGGGTAGCGTTTGTTTGCTATTTCCCCTCTGAATTGCTGTATTTGCCTTGCTGAAACCTTTCTTTAATGCTGTGGTAGTGCATGCAGATGGTAATGTAGGCATTTAGACACACAGTGACAAGATTCAGATATTCATTACTTGCTGATGATAATGCCAAATATTAAAAGCATTGCTGCACACCATTTTTATGCATTTATTTACAGGTATCAAATAAAAAAACAAGGACTAAAAAAAACAAATATAGATCATAAAGAGAAAAAAATAAATAAATTTGTCCACTGTGTTATTGTAGACAGTTCACAAGACTAGAAGCTAAGAGACTTGGGGGTAAAGCTCTGCTGCTGGAATTTTATTCATGTTTCATTTAAACCCATCAATACTGATCTGAACTAAAAGCTGCAGGGAAGGTAATTTTCAAGGCTAGGAATTGTAAACACTTGCTTCCTTCCACTGAATCAGCCCCTTCAGGCTCTCAAACTGGAAAGCCTTTGGGGCAGGCCCTCTCTAAATACCATTGTAGTGTCCAGCACAACATGGTCTGATATTTCTTTGTCCATCTTCATCCTTCAGTACATTTAAATATACTGGTTTCAATGTTTATGTTGAAAAAAAAAATAACCTTGAGAGGAGTACCTTAACTGTCAGAGTATTATCACTTCTTTCCAGACTAACTAGTTATGTGGCAGTATCTACAATAGAATTTCAGGTCAAGAGTGTGTTTAGGAAGCAAAACTCCTGATGTCCTCATTTGCTGTGCTTTAGTTCCCAACACGCTGACCTTAGTGCATATAAACTTTCTTTCACATGAGACTGAACTAGAAGAAGTAGTTCACGATTATTCCCAATTCAATTTTTAATTCTTTATCCAGATTTATCACACTGTTCATGGACATTCAGATAAACATGGCCAGGCTAGAGGGAGTTTCAAACAAAGCCTATCCCAAAACACAGTGTGAATGTGAGGTCCCCAGCACCAAACACCCTCATACTGCTTTTGTAGATACAACTTTTAACACCTGGAGTTTACAGTCCCAAAAGTGCCACCCAGGCACTTGAGAATCCCCTTAGAACAAGGCAGCTACAATTGCCCCTCAGCATGGAGACAGGAAAGAAGACAAATGTGCTGAAAATTTGCCCATTGTTATGAAGGAAACCAAGCACTTTTACTTTATTTTTAATCTCTACAAATTCTCACTTTACAATCATACCTACAAGATTTTTAAGCAATTAACTCAAATAGGAAAATTGCAAATAAACCACAACAATTAAACTGGGGTAGAGGGGAGTTTAAATGCCGCGTCTGTGTCTTTAATCCACCTTTTCATCTTCTTCTACCCACCTTCAGTGCTACTGTGTCCACGGGGTCTCAACTTGCTTCTGTGTTTAGCATACAACTCTTTTCATGTGAAACAGGATAGTGTACTATTCCCCCACTACTTTTTTTCTTTTTTCCACAGAAAAGAAACAGACACAAAGACAAATTCACATGGCCAAAGTTCATACAACATTTGGTGACAAAGCAGGAATTCAGTCCAAATATCCACAATAAGCAACCATTCTAGACTATGTAACTTGTAGTTTTCAGGCCTAATTTGTGCCACGGGCCTTAGGTATTTAACTGTCAAGCTGTTTACACACCAAATGCATTTGTTTTTAAATACCTGCTTTCTGCAGGTGCTGAAGCTACTACATTTTATTTTATGCTTTATTACGTGAGATATCTGCACAAGACACAAAATATTCTATAAATCTCAGTGATCTTTTGGGTAGCAAAAAATCCCTCCGCACCCATATAGACATAAATTTGTTATTGTGGTCAATTACATGAGGAGTAAACACTCATCCAGTGTTAATTGCAACTGATTAAGGAGTAGTCAGCACCAACACACCCTGAGTCTGACTGTGCTAAAATAAACTGTGTGTTTATTTTCACCTGTAACCCATTACTACTCTTCCCATCATTAAAGAGGAAAACTTCCTGAATAATGAGAACAATTGCCATGCCTGGAGTTAGACAATGAGGTGAACACTATGTGCCACAAGCTTAGCCAAATACTAAAAAGGCTTTTAGAGCATTATGGGAAAAGGCACCATGAAGCATTGATCACACAGAATGGCAACACAGATTGATCCATGTGACGTGTTGCCACTGTCCTCTGTCAAAAGTCAAGACCACTTCACTCAGGGGCATTAATAGTGCTGTTCAAAAGGCAAGTGAAGCCTCCTGCTTTTGGAGCTAAAGGATTTAAAAGTTGCTCTAAAATCCTGCATCAAAAATAAACCAAACCCTAAAACATATGTCTTATATACTCTGGTTATACTTTGTTGGAGCTGAAACTATCACTCCCCATTATTTATGTGGTCTGAAAGGCAAAATGGAACCTAAACCATCAGTTAAACTAACCTGAGAGAAGGGCCAGACAGGGCAGCTCTTCCGACAGCTGGTTTAATAACCAGATTGTATTGTTACAGCTGGGATAATCAATAGCAATATAGAGCATGTATCATGCTACCTGAGGTTTTAAGTCCCGTTTTAGAAGAATCAAATAATTTGAAGGCCAAGAGATACCATGTTGCGGGATAAAGTACAGCAGAGACTATGGAATTGTATCCAGTTAATCCTCTACTGAGCCAACAAATCTCTGGATTGCACATCTTCCCCAGACGAAAAAGCCAAGCTCTCTCTTGGGAGTTTATGCCAACAGTTAACTGTCCATGATACTAAAAAACACAAACCTTGTTCCTGACATGTTTATCTGTCCCACTACAACTTTTTTCGGTTGACTCTTGTAATGGTCCTCGCTAAATAATCCAAATCTGAAATGCTCCCAGAACATTAACAATTACCTAGACTACAAACAAAGGTCTGCTGCTACACACACTTCTTGTATGACCTACACGTGACAACCTCAGAAATTTACCCCACTCCAAGTGGGGTTTGGCAGAGAAATTCTTTCAGCCAAGCTCCAAAATGCAGTTTTCCCTCCAAGAAGATGACTACACATCCAATTGCATCCCAGTCTTCTTCCTAATAAGCTAAATAGATGGTATCCTGAGACCAGGGAATTTTTGGTAGCAATTTTTCCTGTCTTAGCAAAGGAGTTTTATCACTTCATTCATAACCAATTGATTAGAGGAAAACCATGTGCCGTCTTTTACTTCCGCTTTTTTTAATCTTTATATCTATTCTGCTTGTATCTATTTGTTGAATCCTCTGTATTGAAAAGATTAATTTACTCAGCATTCCAGCTTCAGTAAGAGTAGTGCATAAAGAGAAAATTCCTGTGTCCCCTGCCATCAACCTCAGCTTCTTAGAAGACTTTTTTGTCCAAATGTTACTGCAATCCATGAACATGCATTCAAATAAAACATGATTAAATATTTTTTCTTTGTCTATTTTTGTTGACTCTCATTTAAAGTAAAAGAAAACTCTTGAGTATTTTCTAGTTGCCCTTGGAAGATTTTTTTTTTCTTTACAGGTTATTTGACATGAAGGTTTCTTCACAATATAATCTGCTTTGTACTGCTTTCAAGACATGATGTCTGGGTTTTTCTGTTCAGAAAACCAATTGGTTTACTGAAACAAAAGACTGTAATTTCCACATTTTCCAGTACGGCAGTTTAACTCCTCCTTTGTCTGTTTAACTATATAAGTCCAATTAAATTAAATGAAACAACTAGTCAGACCTGCAGTGACATAAAATATAGACCAAGTCACTTATGTCATTAGCACTTAAATCCAGAGAAACTCTGCAGAAAAGATACCATGCTGACCACAATTTAAACCATAAAATCTCCTATGTTAAGTCTTTGACCCAAAATTAGGTCATCAATTACCCATCAGCGCAACCCTTCCCCAGAATTTAACCTTCTGAGGATAAGACAGTGCTGTTTTCCTGTTTGTACCTCAGTATCACAATTATTCACATGCTGTTTTCAGTCTCCAGTTGAGAACTGAAGGTTTGCCAGATTTGTGACAGTTATTTGTACAAAACTTGAATAGTTCTGTAGTACTTCTGGGACATGTCTCAAAACCACAACAAAAAGAAAATTGTGTCCTTGGAGAGCCAAAGACTCACCTCACTGGCATCTCAACAATTTTTCAAGGACTGAAACCTGTGTCTTGGTGTTTTTCCTGGAGGGCTATATTTTAATTAATGACAAAACCCAACAACTGCAAAAAACCCCATCAAATATGCAGGATGAACAAATCCTGATATCATCAGGTCTAACAAGCATGGAATGCTGCTCTCACCATTGCTGGCCAAGGCCATGTACCCTCTGCAACAGTCCACATAAAGCCATCAAAGTATGTGCCAGGTACTTTTTGTTCATTTTGGAATTAGATGTAAAGGTCAAAAATAAATAAAAAAAAATCCCAGCTTTAAAAAAAAGTTGCATTAAAATTGTGTCTGTTTTTGGTTTTTTTACCCAGTCTGTTCCTCAGCTCTCCTACAAACAGCATTTTTCAGCCAAGACAATCATTTTATCAGGTCTGTAATGTAACCCACCAGCAGCACTTCTTGCATCTGTGCAGTAACCAACAAGGAACTTGGAGAATCACCAGGAACTACAGCGACCTAAAATCCCTTCATCTTTGCTGTCTCAGAGTACCCACTCACCTGAGCCCAGCAGAGTCCTGCTGCCTGTTTTGTTTGAGGAAGAAGCCTGGTAAAGCTGCCCCTTTTCCATCATACATTAAACTTTACAATGGAATGGAATATTTTAACACACTGTTTCTAAATATGCAAAGCAACTAATTACAATTTCTAGAAAGGTCAAATACATATATTTTGTACATATATTTTGTGATTGCTTATGAGATATTGTGTCTCTGAAATTCTAGTTCTGCAGGAAATGAAAGAAAGGACTAGGAATGTACAGGTCCAAAACTGTATGTCTTCATGCTGAGCCTTGCCCCTCTGCCTCACTCTTCTCCCAAGTCAGCTTCCAGGGGAATTCTCTAAGGACCTAAGTCAGGTAAAGATTAGCCCAGGGGTGTGGAACCAAGGATTCCAGGCACAGAGGGTTGTTCTCTTTGCTACTGCTTATTCCCTATCCAGGAGTTCCTGAGGCTTTTACAAAAAAGGTCATCCCTCTTGGGAAATACCATCAACAAATTATATCTACAAAAGGCTGGTGTAGCACTATTGATGTTTCAATGGGGTGAGAAGTACTCAAAATATGAGTTGGATTCAGAGCTTGAGGGTTTTCTCCCCAAAGCAATGAAATTTTTTATTTAAATCTCCTCAGAGAAAGAGGCTGAAAACCACTGGCTACAAGGCAAATATTCCCGTTTAAGTGCACACACATACACACATTTATTTTCACATAGGCCACAAGTATGAAAGAAGTACCATCAGCTTTTCATAATTCCATCTGCTGAGGGACTCTAGTAAATCTATTTTATCACAGTTATTTTATGCAATATGACAATTAACATTCCCACACAGGAGTATGATTTGTTTTTCACAGATTTAGTTGTTCTGGGTTGATAGTATATATAAAGACATCTAAAAGAATGCAAATGTACCTAAAAGTTTAAATTTGTGCAAGACTGTAGTGCTTCCATTAAATGGAGCCAAACTTTCAAATCCATAGCTTGGAACTGGGCTGGGATTTGTCATGAACAAAGTAATTGTGTTTTCTAGTGAACTCTGGGTGGGTCAGTTCCCTGCCAAGGTTGCTACACTGAATTCCTCCTCACAGAGGAATTCAGATCCATGAGCTCTTCTCTTGCCAGCTAGGATGACCCTGGAGAGCAAGGAAAAGATGCTGGACTGGGCCAGCATCAGCAAGGTTTAGTGACCAAAGAAAATTTCAACTCGTTCCTCTCCTGGTAGGGATTTCTGTATCTATCATTTCAGTCACAACTCTTCCAGCAGTGGGTCTCTGCTATGAACAATAATTCCTACTTAAGTTGATTTGTTCTTTAGTGTTTCATGCTTTTATTTAGCTGAGATGAAAAGAGGAGGGATAAGTGGGTGGAAAAGAGTAAAATTAACTATTCCCCCTCCCCCAACTCTACTACTTATCCCCACCTGAGCAGTGCCTGAGAGAGGCACAAATATACCAGAGACATAAACAATGCCTGGGAACCTTGAACAATGTCCCTGTCTGAGCGGTGACATCTCTGCACAAGCAGTCAAGCTCCACTTCTCCTGTTGGAAAAAGCTGGTATTCCCCTCACTCAGTACTCAAATGAAACAAGTCAATTATTTGTGCAAGCCCCACAGAATCATCTCCATAACCCTCTCCAGGACCCTCAGGCCAACCCTTGACACAGGAGGGTAATCGTACAGCACAGGAATCAATTACACTTTTGGAGAGAGGGGTGGAAGAAATGACTTTGCAGGCCCACCGCAAATTGCTGGGGCTGTCCTCTGGCTCTCGCACGGCTCCAATCCAGGAAGTGCCTCTCAGCTCAATTTTCAATTATGTTCTCATCACAATTTACAACAGACAGTGTGTAATTTATGGCAATTACCTCTTCTGACATCCCCCTTTAAAAATTTCAGATAAAGAGACAGACAAAACCTGAAAGTGAGCCAAGCTCACCTGGCCTGCCTGCTGTACTAAGTTGACATTATGGGGAGAAAAAGGTATGTCTGACAAGGCTGTGAAGGAGATACTTTACAGAGCCGTGAATGCCTGCTGACAACTAAATCAAGCAGAAGAGGAACATAATTGTTGTGGGTGCATTCCTTTATTTGTTAATGCATATATACAATATCATAACAACTGAAAACTGTGTAAAGGGGTAATAGGGAACACAGTCTGTCATTCTGGGTAAAAGACCTGTGAAAAAATTACTTTACTATAAAGTCATCCAACTCATTTGGTTTATCCTTCCTCCCCCAGCAAGATAAGTCATACAGAAAGAGCAAAACACCTAAAATAGTGTAAGATTTTCTGGAAGGAAAGTTAAATATTTTAAAGAATAAGAAGCAATCACTTGGCTTTCTGTGACCTAAAATATTTCAATATTTTTTCAGGTATTATGGTATATTAACAAAGACTTATTGTGGTATTTTTCATTTTCCAAGATCTGAAAGTAAAACTGAAATATCCTGTGAAGCAAAACTAATGTAATTTCTGGAATGAAATCTAGAGCTGGTAACAAATATTTTGACAGTCCTACATCTTCATTCTACAATAAGACCTAAAAAAATTGGATCAATTTCACAGCAATTTCATTACAATCTGTTACAGATTTTTTCCTTTTTTTCGACAGCGGGAAAACTTCCTTTATTTTTATTTTCAGAATAAAGCATTTTATCTGTTTTGTTTACTTTAAAACATCAAAGAAAAAAGCTTTAATTGAAAAATGTTTTTCCTACAATATTCCTTCATCAGGAGTTTTAAACTGGGCAACTCATTGTTAAAAGCCAAACTGAAATCTCAAAATCTCCGGTGAAAGAGAGAGACCAGAAAAGGCTCTGACCCACTGAAACCTCTGGGAGTTGTGCTACCAAATTCAGGTGAGCAAAATTTATACATATGTATGTCACAGAATCATGGAATATGCTGAGTTGGAAATGACCCATCAGAATCATAGAGTCCAACTCCTGGCCATGCACAGGACAACTTCCAGAGTCACACTGTGTGCCCAAGAGCATTGTCCAAACACTTGTTGAAGCTTTTATTTATATAAAGATCATTTGAAATGTTCAAGATGACATCTATGTAAACTGAAAATTGCTTTATGCTGTAATATGCATCTATATTTGCAAGCAAAACCCTGAGCTACAGATGGTGCTACAGAATTTCTCCTCAGCTCCCCAGCAGAGAAATAAAAAAATGCTTCTCAGATATTCAAGAGTCACAAGGACTATTTTCTTTCCTAGTAAAAGCTGTGTCCTAGTATTTTCAGAGCTCATACTACTGTAAAAAACACAATTAAAGCACCTTTAGTAATCTACAGCTTGATTTTAACCACTACTTATTTTAGAGCACAATGTTTATTAAATGACAAAGCCTAAATCACATATCTGAAGTCAACCGTGAAAGGAGCTGAGTAGCAAGCACTCAGAGAAAATGCATCTTGTACTGCAGAGTTGATGTTTCATAAGAGATAGTTCCTCATGTGTGTGAGCACAGGTCACAGAGGGCATGGGGGAAAACAAACCAATGAGGCACAAAGTTGTGGGCATTTGTGTAGCCTTCAATATCAGGCCAGCAATCCAGCTGAGAACAACATCTGTATTGCCTGAGTATCTCCTTTATTGGTGGAGAGTACAGAGAAATAGTTACAGACTGTGTCATGTTAATTACAACAAAGCAGGTAGTTACTAGCAGAAAAGGAGGAAATTGGTGGGATTTTCCAAACTGGGGAAACTCCTGCAAACAGATCACAAATGGAACAAAACAGCTTTAGCTCCAAGGTAACACATTCCTAGTGGTATCACTTGAAAAGCATAATAAGGGCCTGCATGTTCCCATCTGTTCGAGGGCTCAGGAGAAAGTCTGTGTGGTTTACAGAAAACCTGCAGAATCCAGCATTATTTTACAAAAGGCACTGTGAGGGCTTTGAAGGAGGCGAGGTTAAACCTGGGTGGTGAGGACTGGTGGGCTAACGGGACTTTTCTGAGGTTCTGCTGAAACCAAACAGCTACTACCTCCCTTGTGAGTCAACTCTGAAGAAAATCATCCACTTAATCCTTTCCATTAGGCTTCAATATCAGCAAAGAATCTCATGAGATGAAGTGGATAAACACATAAATTTGGCAACAACGAATGAGAGGCGCAGGTCAAGTTGCAAATAGGTGGGCTTCATCACTTCTGAGTACCAACACATCCTCACAGCTCCTATCTACCAAAAAATGCTATCACAGAGTTAATGCCTTGCAGTAGTGAGACCTATTCCTGTTTTATGCCTCCTGGTAGCCAGACAGGTGGCTGCCCCAGAACCCATGTTCAGGAAACACCACAAACAGAGCAAAAACACTGCATACAAAAGCTTAGTAGTTTTCCTCCTACCTAAGGAGCTCATAGTGAGGGATGTGAAGGGTATATTGTGTTCATGAGAGATCTTGCAGCTGCAACTTCTTGCTCTGCCTAAGACAGTGTAAGCTCTGAGTTCTACATGACTAAACATGACTAAAGCTATGGTCCTCAGTCCATAACCAAACCCAACACTTAGAATCTCCTCTCCCCTACACTGCTAATCTACAAGGTTAGCAGTGAAAACCTGAATCTTAAAATCTCAAGAATCTGAGTTCTCAATTAGTGATATGAAGAAATAAGCCTGCCTCTGCTAAAAGATACAAGAAAGAGAACAGAACACAGGTACATTATGATACTTCTCCTTGGATAACAACAAGTAAAAAAACTTTATGTAAACCTCATGGATAAGGGCAAACACAACAGCAATTTCACACGAATTGCATTCCCCTTGGAAAAGCCAGGAAAATATGATTTCACTACAACAGAAAGTAAGGGGGTACATGCCTGTAAACATAAACTCCTTCCTTAAGCTTCAGGAATGAAAAACCCAATTATATCCAGTTTTGGCTTACTGACAACAGCAGCAGGGATTGTAACATAGAATCAGGGTAGCCAAAACCATAGGCAGCTCTCTCTCATGTGTCATTATGTGAATCAAATGACTCTTTCTAGAAAAGGACTGTTCCATGAAACAGCCATTCTCTTTGGGTTGAGAGAGCTTCAGGAGCAGCATTAGTTGGGTCCTCCCCTAATGATCCAGCACAACGGGACCAGAGATCTGGACTGGAGCCTTGGGGTATGACAACAACATAAATAATCAATGACAACATCTTTTGGATATAGACATGTGAAACCTCATCCACAGCTCACCAAAGCAAGTGGAAAGATCCCCACTGCCTTGGGCAATTGATGGGAACCAGAGGTAAGCATTAGCCCTTGTTTGAGTTCTACCTCACCACTTGTTATTTACCACAACACATTTTCCATGTCTTCTCACCATAAAATATTAAAGGAGCATACTCCATGCACCTCAGGCTTGCAAAATCAGCAACTGTAAGACTTTTGTTTCCTTTTTAAAAAAATCAATAATGATAATATTAAATACACAATAATGACAATATTATTACTATTTAAGCACTAAAATAAGACAATAGTACAGGTGAACAACAAAAGTTGTAAGTGTAATTAATATGAAACAGAAGTCTCTTTTCCAAGATGGCCAGCAAGGACTTTCTAAAGATTAATGGAGAGGATTGAGGAAAATAAGTATAAGGCATCAACAATACCTTGAAGCATCAACAGCTCCCAAAGACACATCACAATTTCAAGTCATCAGACCAACAGAAATTATCTGCCTTTTTATAATATTATTTGAGTTTCAATTTTAAGTTTGCAGTAAATTATCAACCTCTGAGTAGGATGAAAAAAGTTTAGCAGTTGCTGATGTAGAAATATTTTAATCTAATACGCCTGAGGTATATGAGATTTCATGTTAATAGAAAGAAAGATTCTTCAGAGACAATTTAATCTAGATTTAGCTCTGATTCTGTTGCACGTAGGTTAAATTCTGATGTCAACAGCGAAAAGCTCAGTAAAGCCCAGGTGTAGCTTATCTGAGAGTCCAGCTGCAGTAATGCATAGTTTAGAGGTTTTACTGTTCCCTACATCTTTTCATTATTGACTAGTTTGCATTGCACTCAAAACAAAACAGGAAAGGAAGCAGATTACAAAAAAGAACCTTGAAATCTATCATCCCACAAAATCATTGAAAATTTCATAGATATTTGTGGTCCAATTATTAGTAAGAAGGAGAAAAGAAAAAAGTTGGAATTGCAAAATTTTAATTGTCCTGATTTGGGGGAGGAGGAAGAAAAAAGAAAAAACAAAGTCAACAGGCCTTTACCTCAGAAGCTCGCAGGCCTTGCTGCAGCCTAACTCAATAATTACATTGTACTGCCAGCAACAATTCTATTTTTTTTCTCGCCTGAGGGTTCCAACACATTTGCACCATAGGGAAGCCTTTTCTCTTTACATCTCAAAACTCTACCACAAACTCTTCCTTTATTCATAACAGCCAGATCCCCAGCTGAGATAGGCACTTTCGTATTGCTCTAGATGACAGTTTTCTGTGTTCTTTCCAAGCTCAGGGGGTTTAATAAACATATCTGGCAATCTTTCGATAGCTGGAGGGCCTGGGATGACACTGTGTGCAAACAATATGCTCTCACTGCTAGGGAAACAAGTTTATTCAATTCAATTAATAGATTACAGTCAAGATACTTGTTATCCTGCAATGAAAAATAGGAGAAGGACTATGAGACTTAAGGTAGGTTGTAGGATTAGCACCTGGCAAAACAGCAAGCCAGGCAAAATAAGACAAAAAACCCACTTGTTGTACATTGCTGGGGGTTTTTTGCCATATAAACAGTGGCATAGGCTCCTGGTCTCAGTACAAAACTATCTTTTAACTTGCTTTAAAGGAGCTTGGCCCTCTGAACATGCAGAACCTTGGGTGCAGCACTGTAAAAAATATATCTCTGTTTCCTCCTACAAAATGGGGATATTCCTTTTCATTTACCTAACTACAAGGGGTGTTTTTCATTAGACATGAGCAATAATTCTTTCTGGCTGAAACCCCACTGTTTACAAGCCAACTACAGCAGCCAGGATTTGGTTCCACATTTGAAAGGAACTGAAGTAAAATTCTATTTTGAATTTAAACCCTATTCAAACCAAGGCATTTTCTTAACATAAACAATTTGTGGAATTTGCTTCTAGAAGAAATATCTCCTATGCAACCATACTGGTCTAAATAAGAGAAACACTCATGTTTTCTTAAGTAAAAAAATCCAGGAGCTGGTGGTCCTATGTACCCCTCTCCTTTAAGAATGGATCTGCAACAACTTGTCCTTTCTGAAATGTTCTCAGAACAAGTTTAAACTTGTAGAAGTTACCACAAGAGAAAATCTAATTTAACTACCAAAATGACAGGTAAATTTGCCTGAGGGATAATTTGTGGTTAAGGCACATACAGGAATACAGGAGGTAAAAATCTTATTTCATACCATAGACTTGAATAAGTAACCCAATATCCACGTGCTTCAATTCTTATCTGTTAAAATGGGTTAAAGCCATTCTTTTATCTGGTTGCCTATTCTCCTTGGCAACAGGGGCTGTATCTGGCCATGCCTCCTCTGGGCAATGGCTACCCAAGTGTTAATGGGGTCCTCAGCTACCAGTCAGATTCCAGCTCAGCTCAAGGGCATAAATAACAATCACTACTCAAGTAACTCTGTTCCTATTTCAGTACACAGAGGCATCATTTGTTCTTCCAAGTACTGGTACTACTTATTTTTTTTTAAGGTAAAATAGATTAAGAATAACATAGCATAATCAATAAAATAACAAATGTAGCCTTGGGACTGGCAATCTAACAATCTGCAAAAGATGGTACAAGGGATAAGAAGATGGAAAAATTATGAGAAAAGGAGTTGTGTTTGAAGAGGGGAAGAATGTCCCAGAAGACTGAGCATTTCTCCTAGTGATAGTCTTGTGAATGTGATATCTGAGATAAAGTCAACTTTTTGTAGCTGGGTAAAGTCACTCATGAACCTCTCCAGCATCTGAATCCCAGAAGGGGCTCACTCTGAGCCAGATGTGCTTTATTGCTGCTGTGCAAGCCAGGGAAGGAGGGAAGAGCCTGCAGGTCCTGGCAGGAGTAAAGAACTTTCCTACTAAATCACTTCTGTGTCCATGAAGTCCCAGAGCCAGGGGCTACACACTTGATGCTACTCCAGCCCATCTTTGCTCTGAATAGTTCTGTCCTTACAGCCTTGAAACAGAAAGGTCAGGGGCTCAAGACTCAGTCAACAGGTTGTATCTCTTACTGTAACCCACATGTTTTCTGTGATCTAAATATTGGGTTTTCATTTGAAAAAATGCTTGAAAACCACAGTGTCTTTCACTGGAATCCCTGGCTATTTCAGAACTGGGTCATAGCAATTAGAACTGTTGAGTGAAGAATCAAAAAGTAATTATTCATTTACCTAACACGGGTGGTTCCTTTGTTCTTACATTAGCCAGGAGCTCCTGATGAATTTCCTTGGAACTCAAGGAGTTCAGCAAATGTCTCAATATGTTTATTTTGTGGCCTGCACAGCAATTTTCAAAATTTCAGCTGAATTTCAGTGTGCAGCCTAATCTCATTATATAATTGCTCATCCACAACTGAAAGATACTAGAGTGCTACTGTGAGTTCATGTAAATTTTAAATTCATTTGCTAAAAAATTCCAAGCCAAACATATTTTAACATGTACAGTCCTATTGCTTGAGTGTTTGCAAAACTCAAAACCACACATCTTTGAAAAAATTTCAAGTTCTAAACAAAATACAATGTTCTTATATTACTGATTTACCTATTATAATTATTGCATTGAACACACTGGAAACTAGGCTGTATCCCAACAGTCCAGTAACATTCCTTCACAGTTTTAAGTTCTTTTTACTAATGGAGAAAAGGTCTATGGAATTAATAGGGATGTGAAATCAGTCAGAATGAAACATTTATGTTTTCCTTCCAACTCCAACAGATTACTCTGAAGATTCATGGAATCTAATAGGCAGTTTTGTGCTTCCAGCTAAATTTTACTCATTGGTAACTATTTTTGCAAAGTATACAGAGCAGGGGAAAAGAAAAAGAAGTGGGAATAATCAAAACTAACCTGGCTATTACTAGTTTTGTTCCAATTGTCTTGGTAGGAATCTGGTCCTGAAGTAAAATACAAAATTAAAAAGGTTTTCCTCCAGTTTTCTTGTCTAGTTCTTTAAATACATGCTACATTTTATACAGTAGATCCTGCTCATTTTGCAAGAAAAGTTTGAACATTTTTCCAAGATTATAATTCATTTCTTACAAGGGTAAGAAAATGGAATTTATTCTTTTGCTATAATGAAATACAGCAAATAAGTGAATCTCTATTCTTTAATTCCTGCATAAAACTCCAGTTCTGCTTCCACTTCAGTCAGCAATAAACAGTAATTAACTTTAAGCAGTCAGGACCAGCACTAAAATATTAAATCATGTGTTACAACAGAGGAAAGCTGAAAAATATTATACACCATAGAGCAGAAAACTAGGCAGAGAAATATATGCACAAATACAATTCATATTCTGATTTCCCCTTCACTTTCAAGTGCACATTTGTTTGCTTTATGAGAATTTGCTAGCTACAACAAAAGTTCTATTGAAAATCTTGATGCTCTGACGTGCTAAGGAAAAGAAAGCCTTGTTTCTTTAAAGACAAAAAATCTGCATATAGCAATTAATCTTAACAGTCTTAAGAAAACAAATGTCACACTTAATTTTTAGGTGTTTTAAGAAATACTAAACTTTTAGAAATACTAAGCTATTTTGCTTGAATGAATGAGTCTAATCTCTACTACTTACCTACTTGGGGTGGGTGTCTATTCTCAGAACAAACACTCCCTGAACTCAGTGCACACTGTGCTTGAGGAGCCACTCGGCAACTTGGAGCTGTGTATTTGAAAATAGTTTGTATCTGTAACTGCTATTAAATGAAAATCAGTACATCGCTGGTTGGGCAGCTGCTAAGATTTTATAATCACACAATAGAGAGGATTAAATACTTGTAAAGAGTGCATTAGACTAAATTCTGTGCTCAGTTGCAATTGTACGACCTTAGGAAATCAATGGGGTTCCACACTTGCAAATGATGAGTGGTTGGGTCCATTCCTTTAAAAAAAAATTAAAAAAAACCTCAAGAAAGTTTAGAAAGAGAGAAAATGATTGTGCTTCTCCCTCTACTGTTCCATGTCTCATAGCTAACATCTGGTGAAAATTAAGAAGCAGTTTTCCCCCCTTCCCCCCCTCACCCCCCAATCAAACAAAAAAAAACCCACAATACAAAACCCTGCATATATATCTGATGTATTTTATACATATTCATCCTCATAACTTGACAGATGGGAGGAATCTTGCAGTCATTTCTGAAAGCAGACAAAAGGCCGTTGGTTCTGCTCCACATGATGATTTGTGAAGACAGAATATCACCCGCTTCCGTTGATGATTATATAGTTCTATCCATCTGTCTGCCACAGGAGGTTGTGAGAGTGAGATACAGCTCACACCGTCTTCATAAACAAAAGTAGACTGTGCTGTCAGTAGTCAAACACGCCAACTAATTGGAGCTGTCGACAGACACAATATTCTGTGTCAACAGCTCTGGTAACAGTTTGAAACAGCAATGATATGTTGGGTGATGGTGAGGATGACACATATGTCTCTAATAGCATGCTAGAAATCTGACATAACTAGAAAAGAATTACTAAAATGTAATTCCCAGCCTCTAGTTCTGCTGTTCAGACTTCCCAGTCAGCACAGAGAGGAAAGAGATGCTTGTGTGTGTTCATGTTCTTGTGCTCGTACTTGTACAGATCTTCTTCTGTATCACTTCATATGCTGACAGCTTAATTTGATGCTCATAATGCCTAACTTAAAAACTAAGCTTTCTGCTGAATTTCAAGGAATTCATCAAAATTCCTACACAAATTTAAAATTAAATAGGGGGACCATTTCCACCACTTTCTTATGAACAGGAAACAAACTAAAAGAGGTCAAACAACAATCTAGCTAAATGGGCAGTTCTTACTGCATCTGTGCAGGAAAGAAAAGTGATGTCTTACTGAAAAGTGGTTTCATGGACTCATCCAAATGATAAATTGTCCTCTGATCTTGCTAAGTTGATAAACATTCTTCATTTTAAATTAAAGCCCAAGGAAAAAAAATTGCAGAATCGGGGCCTCAGTTTCTCTTTAGCAGAAAATCCTTCACCATCATCACTCCTTTAGGATTTAAAAAGCAGAAAAAAATCAGTGTTAAAGGTTTATAAACAAGGTACTAGGGAAAGAGAGAAAGTAGAGGTTTGCTCTACTCACATCTGTATATGCTCAGCTTGCACATTTATCTGGCTCCTCCCTTGCAAAATGCAATGCAACATTGGGCAGATTAGGTTACATAACTACATAATATGCTAGTGTACAAAAATACAGCTTTTTTTCTCCAAAGAACTAAACAAATATACAGACATCACAGCAACTGTGGTAGTAAAATGAACAGTAAAAAGTCCTTACATGGGGACTTGCAACAGCAGGTCTGTCATCTCACCTCAAGGCCCAGGGCCAGAACCCTGAGACCTGACTGTCACCATAAAATAAAGAATAAAAGAGAGTGACAGTCCATTTATTGATGCACATGACCACATTGTAGCCATTGAACAAGAGGGTCTTAAGGACTCATCATCCCAGAGAAGCAAGAGGAGGAGCAAGCTGGAAAAGGCACATAAGAGCCCAGGTGAAGATCTGCAAAGCCCCTGGGAATGAGGCTGGAGGTGGCAAGTCCACAATGTATCCATCTACAGCGATTCCAGTTCAGGAGGGACAAGGCAGAGCCCAGAACCTCCTGTCCCGGGAGGGAGGATGTCAGCACCCACAGGGCAGCAGGACCCCATGAACCACAGCCCAGCACAGAAACGACCTCATACACCCCCATCGGCTGCCTTAGCAGCTTCGGCCAGACTTAGAGGGACGGAGCTGAAGGAAGCAGGTCGGAAAAGACGTGCCCAGGGGGCAGGAAGTCTCAAGCATTCCTGAGGAACACGCAGTGACAATAGCTGAGGTTACAGAGGAAGAGCCTAGTCTTGTTTGTGGCATAAATCCCTACATTATCTCTTCTGCTTGAACTGCTGGAGCAGCCAGCAGCACCAGGAGCATGGCGTGCCGGCCTGAGCCGGCTGCTTCCAGCCAGGAGAGGGCACACAAGGCAGCTCCCTGCGACACTGCTTGCTTGGCAGCCACTTATTCTTCCCATCTTCATGGCTGTTTCTGTGTGCTGATGTCCCTTGTGAGCCATCCAGACTGTGCTCAAAATCATAATGGAAAAAGAAAAGACTAAAAGATAAGCCAATATCTGCTGTTGCCAAAGCCACGAAACTAGGAAAGCCTGTCAAAATATTTTAAGAGGGAGAATTTTAAAAACAGGAGTGTGAAAAATAAAGTCAAGCAATATTATATTCTCCACCTAAACACAGAGCAAGTTGCTACCCAAGAAGAAGTGTGTATAAATAGTGTGTCAGCCATTTACTGTGAGTGTGACTCTAACAGCTGGGCTGTTTGCAGGAGATGCAAATTTGGAGCCATTCAGGGAAGGAAGAATGAAAGCTTTGGCACTCGCTGGGCAAACACTAACGGGTTTGGGAAAAGGGCCAGCAAAAGACAAACTACACAAAATAGTGGGTGGCCAGACTTAGGACAAGGAATAGTTGGGCAAAATACCACAAACAATCTGGCTCAAGGCAAACACTGGACACTTCGAAAGTTTTATTTTTCAATTCCAAAGCATAAGCAAAAATCTCACTGCAATCACTGCACTCCCACAGCCCCAGCAGCCCTCGTAGCCCGCAGACACTCACTGATATTCATCTTGCATTACACTCACCCATCCCTACAGTGTCTGGCTCTGAGTCATCCCTAGTCACAAGGACAACTCTATTACTTGCCACGTTCAAAAGTTAGTGAAAAAATACCGATAAAGCTTCTGCCCCAGAGATCAATTGAAGGAGTTTGGAGAAGGTCAGGCTGCTTTAATCTAAACAAATAGGTGGGCTGTGATACCAAAATGGTGCTTACAAGAGATCCTGTAGCTCATGAGTAAAGGATGAGGGTATTTCAGGATTTTATCATCCTCCTGCCAGTTCTGTGAGACACCAAGATTTTATGGAGTCTGGTATCTGTTACAGATACTTATGGCAGAATTACACCAGGTTTCTTTCAGGTTTTGTTTTGTTGTTCTGTTTTTTTTTTTTTTCTTAATGAAGTGAATCTAAGCACAGCCATCAACACCTTCTGTGTTAAATCACACACATTCATTTCACCAAAACAATCCAGGGCCTAATGCATTTTAAGGTGAGTTCATTATTCAACCTTCCAATGCCTTTTCATGCTGTTTAGGCTTGCTGCCTTGTACCACATCAGTATTTAATAATTATTCCAGCTGTCTCCAAAGCCCTTTCACCACACCTTGTGTGGCACATTACAGACAGCTTGGATTTTTCAGGTACAAATTGCTAAACAATTACTGATGAGAGAAAGGTCATAATAATAGGTTACAGAAGCCTTTGCAGCCTGCCTTTACTTCATGGCCATTTATAAAGAACCATTTCATCCCATTGTTATAATGATGAGAAGGAAGTAGTTTAAGGTAGTTATAGACAAGCAAACAAAAGGCAGGAGAGCAGTGCTGTATAACTTCTACTTTCACTTCCTGCCTACTCCATTACTTCTGGCATTATGGGAGAAATAACATGATTGGAATGACCTAAAGGTTATAACAGGTGGGCAAGGTTTGCCTTGTCGAAAGCAGTGCGAGCACTGTTGGCTAAACCTTTTTGAAAGCTGAAAGTGGTGCCGTTTAACAAAAATACTAAGCTGTCTTTGAAAAAAATACATTACTTAGAAATAGTATTTCTTCATGGGCTTTCTTATCTCTATTTTCCCCCCTCAAATGGGGTTGGTTTTTTTTCCCCAGAGGAAAAAAAAAGGCACAAAGATGAAATCTCTCTGTAAAGTTGAAAAGTAGAGGACAGATTTTGCACTGGTAGAAACTCCATTAGCTACATATGAACATTACTGGTTTTAAAATGGCCAAATCAAAGTCTCAATGGTCCAATCTACAGGATTAGAGATCAGGCAGCTAAACTTATTTAGATTCCAAGTAAAAGTGTGGATACAGTAATTTTATTACTCCTAATTTTTTACAAGTGTCTCTGCTAGCTGTTCCTCAGTACTTAAGGTACTGGGACTGGATCCAAATATATCACAAAATTTCAAGCCCAGTCACAGTTCACAGAAAAATCCAGGTTATTTCATAAGAACTTTCCTTTTGAAAGAGGAAATTCAGGACAATTTGATTGACCAGGAGAAAGCAACCTTGAACACAGCCAGCAGAATAGTGAGGGAAGCAATAAGGCAATAAGTAATTTGGCACTTTCAGCTAAAGCATAAGACTCCCTCAGCCTTACTTAAAGATTTTTAAATTTATGCAAGTTAAAAATAACGCAGTAGTAAAGGCAAAGGTCCACTAACACTTCCCAACATTTCCACCGATGTTCAAACATTAACAGACCTTTGTTCAAGAGCAGCCCACTAAGCAGGAGCAAGTCCACTCAAAGCTAAGCAAAACCCTAAGTAAAGAACAAAACAAGATGTGGATCTCCATCAGGAGGTGTCATGGGCTTCCATCTTTCAGAGAAACTTCATTTCATCCCTGAGGAAATTGTGGGGGCAGATTCCCCCCCGGCCCCAGATACCATCTTCCATTTATTCACCATTGATTTTCATTACATTGGACTTTCATTTCTCTAAGCTTCACTTTCCCTTCCTGCAAAATGGAGATTAAGACACAGGTTTACCAATTGGAAGGAAACTGACCCTTGGACCATCCTCATGTCCATCTTATATTCACATGGCCAAACTCACCCTACATGCAAAACAGACAAGGTGAATTATTTATCTCAAAATATATTGAGGCTGCATCACATATTCAGCATATATTAGGCAGGACTGGCCAAGCTTTTTTGTGATGGATAAAGCCTCACTAACTGCAAGGGACAGCAACACACAGACAGACTGTGGTCCACGTGGCTGCAATGTGCATTCTTCACACTTTACCCTGCTCTCAGCTGCAGATCACAAAGATAGAGCCAGAGTTGTGCCTGCCAAAAAGGTCCATGAGAGAAAACTTTGCTACTTCTACAGTTCTAGCTTTAGAATGGGAAGAATTGTATTCCTTGCTTCAAGACTAAGTACAGGGCAAAAGGATTTTATCACAGATTACTTGTATACTAGCAAGTCTAGAAAATGATCAAGCCCTGACTTTTAGCAGATTTCCATTTATTGCTGCCCAAGATTTAATCAGCTAGATAGATAGCCAACTATTAGTTTATTTTTGGTCAATAGTTATTTTAAAAGTAAAAGCAAACAAGTCTGTAAAACAATTTAAATACATCAAAGTTTATATCTCACGTTACGTAGCAAATCCCACTCTCCTTCAGGAATCCAGCCAGGCAACCTTTTGTTCCCTTGGCCAGTTGCTGGAATAATAGCCTCTCCTTTGTTTCATCGTGACTTGATTACTATAATTATTTGCCTGCTAGACTTCCAGCCACTGCTCTGGTTGTGAGGAGTACAGAATACAACTGCTAGACTACATGCTGCATCTAAGTCTTTCCATCACATTACCCCTATATCCCCATATTAAGAGAGCTCCATTGCTTCCCAATGCAGCGGCGGCCTGATTTTTTAGATCTTCGTACTAATTTACAAGGCTTTACATTGGAAGCCTCAGATAAATCTTTTGCTGCTCCATGTCTGAAGAGTCTTAGGGCTGTACTTGTATATGCTTTTGTCTCCCCCATAGTGTTTTAGACCCTGAACTTGTTTAGCGTTACTCACATGAGCAGGTTTACAGACTTCAATGGGACTACTTACATGAGTAAGAAGTACTCATATGAGTAGATATTTGCAGGCTCAGACCCTAAGTGACTTGGAGAGCTTTACTATTATTCACTTCTTGAAAAGCACTTGCAAAGAAACAAGAGAGGACTTACGGTATTTATTCAGAGTTATTATATATTCACCATGTCTTCTTCTTAAGCCCTCTTTGTTCTTGAGTACATGTACTCTATCTACAGTAGCGATACACAATATTTCTCTCAGGGGATTTTCACATACGAAAGTAGCGGAGGGTTTGACATGTTGGACTGTTGGGGGTTTTGTGTTGTTTTGTTTTGTTTCTCCCTGTGAGAATTTGTAGATACCAACTTGAGACAAAGAGGATTTTGTTATTTCTTCTATTGCAGCAGCACTAACAAGCTTGTGCCAGGGAGTAAGGCACCAGTGCATATAAGCATGGTTCACACACCTCACAACAAGCCATCTCCTGCCACTAAAGTGTAAAAGCTGCAATTTCTCTACAGTTTAAATTGAACACACTCATTTTCACCTTGAAACACTTGTTTCCTTCATGCATTTTCAGCTATGAATTCAATCAATTTTGTCATTAGACTTACAAGACTCAGGTCCAGAATGGCTCATTTCTACAAAAGTTCGTACTTCCCACCTATATGATACACACAACCTGACACACTTATTTTTTTATATAATGAGAGATGTTCTCTTCACTGGAAGACTTGTATTCCTTGGGAGAAAGAGGGGCAAAGTGAAAAAGCTGCATTGTTCTGTAGCCTGCCACGCCAAGAAGTTGTCCTTGCTGGGAATGCTGGATATGTCACAAAAAAAGTGCAAACTGGGCTCACTGAACCCCCCAGATCCTTTAAAATAAATTAAATGTCTTTTCTAGCGAACACAATGGAAAGGTACAGATAGATCATTAAAAACTAGAGGCTTTCAGAGGCTCTCAATGGTGATTTTTTTCTCTCTGAAAACACCAGAAGAGATGACAGACTTGATCCTCTGCAGTGCAGAGTGCTCTTGAGCACCCTCTATTACTGCGGATGGGATGGAAAAGTGGAGGCATTCAGCATTAAGCATTGCTCGTCAGCTTGCACTGCTGTAAGCTGCTAGAAAATTCTTGCATTCCACACATAGCAAAACCAGTCCCTCAGTTCAGAGTGCCTGCTGCCTCCAGAAGAGAGACCTGGGAGTTGTTTCCACTGGAGATTTCTGTACTTGCAATACCGATTTCTGTACTTAGCAATACCAGTCTAGCAAAAGTTTCAGGTGGATTTGCACAGGAACAAACTGATAAAAGTGAGTCCTTGTTGTTTTCCATCCGGGATGAGCTGCACCCAAAGCAGCATTAAGTCTCAAATGAACACCTGGTTTGAGGGTCTGCCCTAAAGTCTTTGCAATAACACATACAAGAAACAGCCTGGACAGACAAGGTCAGGGCCCAGAGCAGGGTGGGATGCCATAAGAATGTGGTGGAAAAGTGTCACTATTTCTTCCTTCCATCCCTTCTTCCCATTAGCCAGGAAGTTACTGGCTTTCCTTTTAAAAAATTATATATATATAATTTTTATATATATATTAAATATATGCATTTATATATAATATATATTTTAATATATAGAATTTTTAATATATAATATTTATATATACATATTTTTAATATATATATATAAAATTTCACTTGAGTGTATATATATATATATATATATACACACACATACACACACTCAAGTGAAATAAAGAAAGTCTGACTTGGAACAGGCGCAGCACTACCTATCATCACATGTTACTTGTTTCAGTCTAAGTAAATCAAGTGAGGGAAGAGAGCAGGCAGGGAAAAAGCACAGCCAATACAAATGCAATGGATTTCTGATGGTACTGAGCCTGGCCTGGTCATGAACTATCCCAAAACAGGGCAGTGAATGCCTTGGGTCCAGCCATCTCTCAGTGCATTCTGTACCACACAGATCTTTCTCCACTTTAAGCTCAAACCTGGGGAACTTTCAGCTGGCTGAAAGACAGAAATAAAGCTTGCTCCCATGGCTTTTCTCAGAGTTCTCAAAGCTCTAGTAATAAGCTGATTTTCCTTTAAGAAATGCTGGCATACTACTGTCTTGTGTCAATTTTCATGGGTCACCATGAAAACAAGATGGGTGGCAGGAAATTAAAAGAATTTCTGTTACACTTGCAGCCTTTGAAATCCTTTAGGTCTGAGAGATGGCAACCTTCGTTTCCCTTCCCCAACTTTCACTTCTGAGACATAATACATTGCTTTATGGATAACCCTCTTCTTCCTGCCATTTTCAAGGGAGAGAAAAACCTCCTGAATCAACTCACTTGGCAACTGGATTCTGGCAAGCACAATGTACCAAGAAGCAAAATTAAAACTTAATGACAAACTTAATAGCTTTAATCAAAGTAGTTACCATTTAAGATTCTTGAAGCTAAATTCTAACAAAGCTTAAACAGAAAGGGTAAATGGAGGTACAAGTACAGTGGGAACACATGAGCTATTTTCTTTTAGAAGTTTCATTCTGCTAATTAAATCTTTTATCAAATATTTTCTGATACCAATTTTCACAGTTTATATTCCCTGCTCATATTTAATATTCCAGTGCCCCTTATCTTTCTGCTTCCTTGCCTGTCTCCCCTCTCCAGCTTTGTAAAATTTAAAATGGGACTGGGGTTTCCAGACATCCAGCTAAGATCCCATAAACAAGCTCTATTGTTTGCTATCCTAAAACCTGGACTCTTTAAGAAGCTCCTGGCCACCCACTCACATACACAAGTACACATGTTAGAGGCTTTTCCCCCCCAGTGTTTCATTCTGATTCATCATTTAAGCTATTTTAAAACCTTGCCTATTTTTCCATAGGAAAAGATGTCCAATTCCCAGCCAGTTGAAGGTAGAAAGCTGCCAGCTCTTCTGCAGTTGAGTGCCAGATTTAGGAAATGCAGACAGTATGTGAAACTCAGAGGCATTTCAGAGGGCTGTGCAGCATCTCCTGCTCTGTAAAGCAGTGGAGGCCCAGAGCTCCCTGAATCCCTCTGCTCCCCATTCCATCAGAGTGCACATCTCAGAGCTAACAAGTGGGGTGGGAGAGCAGAGCAAGCCAAGGAAGAAGTGGAAGGATCTGGTAGCCATGACAGGAAACAATTCATTTTCACTGAAGTCGGCTTGTGCATCAGCACATCCCACAGACCCAGGTGCACAAGACAGACCCACCAAATTCCATACACATCTTTCACAAGAGGCACTCAAGTTATCTAAAGGAGCTCTGTGTCCCACACACAGCTTTTGGACTACCTGTAATTGCACTTCTAATATTTTATTCAACACAAATAAAAGGTAGGAATGATGTGGTACATTCTTCTTTGTAATTACCTGGAAATCAAAACACTGGGGTAGGACTAAGCTGTCCTCCAAACACATCCAAGTGTTGGATTAGCTGGTAAAATGAGAATCACACTTTCAATAACTATGGAGCATGTGTGAACAAGTGGATACATTCCCGTGGCTTTGAAGGATGGAGGTTTTACCACTTCCTTTTACTCTGAAATTTCATATTTTAAACATGAGAAAAATAAACCTTAAGTACAAAGCATTTGCTTTTAAGCAAATCCTGCCTTATTTTAATGGCTTATGGTCAACATTATCACATAACACACTGTCATTTACAGTGGGAAGCTGAGGAGAACAACTCCCCCTGCAACTCTGGTAAGCACGCAGGTTATCAGTCATTATTCTGCTATTTAACATAATTTATTTTACTGATCAACTGCTCCAGTCGAAGAAAATCAGACACAGTTTGCTGCCCAGTCGAAGAAAATCAGACACAGTTTGCTGCCATTACGATGCTTGTAAATGTCCATGGGAATATAAAGAATGAAAGAGAGCATATAAATGTAATATGTATCTCAAATTTGGCATCTTTACGTGCATTATGGTTCACTCCTGGCGACAAGTGTATTCAGGAATACACTTGTCCTCCTAAGATCTAAAGGACCAATCCTTTGCTCAGTTATTCCAATTACCAACAAACCTTCACTGAAAGCAACAGAATTACAGAAAAGCACCAACGAAGTTTAAAACAGAAAACACCTTGAGAATGGGAATCTGAGAGCTCCAAGCAAATTGAAACCTCACTCCCTCATGGTATATATTGGCCTAACTCCACTGTGATTAGTGTAGACAATTTACACCAGCTGCCAATCTGCTCCTTGAAAATTAAGGACAGAAACCTAAACATACTCTGGAAATCTTGGCATTGTCAGGCTAAATATGTACACATGCCTGATTCTTTTCTCTTGTCCAGTAGAGGATGCAGCTTGTTAAGACTTTTTCCAGCAAAATATATATGTTTAATTTATGTGATTAATTTCTGTGTTAATGAAGGTTGAAGGACCGAGAAGGCTGAATGCATCTATTTATCCAGGGGCCAGATAAAAATTGCTGCTCAACTAGCCAGCCCGACCCTAATATGGAAAGCCTCAGCCTTATTCAGGGTGGGAGGACAATTAAATTTTTATGCTCATTTAATCCTGTGCCCTTTCAGAGCAAAGGCTGACAATTGTGCCCAATTTTTCCAAATGTTTGCTGTTACATAACCTTGACGAACCCACCAAACTCAATTTGTGCAGGGCCTGTTGACAAAAATCTGATTGCAACAATATTCTGACACTGTCTGGGGTTAAATCCTGGATTTAGAGGTTACAGGAAAAGAAAAAAAACCTGCACTCTAAACCAGCACTTCATTACTTCCTACCTGCAGCATGTAAATTCATATTAATCTTTATATTTAGTCTACAAAATGCTTCTATATGAAAGAAAATGCTTTAAAAAGCCTTTCTGCTTCTGAAGAACTATCTGTAAAGCTGGCGATATTTTGCTTTAATACTCAGAAAAATTGATTCTTTCAACAACTTAAATAATTTAATTTTTTTCCCTTTTCTTCTTCTAGCCTTGTTGCCTGGTCACTTCCTTTAACAGAGATTCATTTAGGGGAGCTGTACTGTATCATTATTATTATTATTATCTGTGCTTTTGTGGTTTAGTGCAGCCAGTTTCTCTTATTCCCCTTACGTTCTTCAAGAGAGATTCATTTAAGTGTGACCAAGTCTATTATTTTAGGTGCCTCTTGCGTCTCTATTGGGCATTTAAGAGTTGTAGAGCTCTCTAATTTATTTAAGCAGGGCACTTTGAAGCAACATCTCAGTAATTTTCTTTGAGTTTAAGGAGCCCTTCTATGTTTTCAAAATGCTTGAAGCTCCTCTGCTCTTCTAAGGACGGCAAATATTTGAACAACAAATAAAAATGTTAGAAAAGCAAGTTCAAGACAGATATGGAGGCAGAGAGACAAGACAAATGAGTGCAGGTGGATTTTTCTTCTACACAGAAAACTCTGCCAAGAATAGCCACACCAATATTTTGGCTGACAAAGTAAAAACTGGTCATTCCCTCAAGTGATATATTTTTCTTAAGCACAGGATTTTCAAATTGCTTTCACATAACTCTTCATAATAAGTCACAACAAATCAATTAGCACAAGGAAATACTTCCAAATAACTTTTATAAGCACCACAATAAACGTTTTCTCTATGAAACATCACTAGAGATGACAGGGATCTTATCAGCTAGAAAGTAGACTCAAAGGAAGCAGAATTCACAGTTCTGTAGAGGGGTTCACGGTTCACAGAATTCACAATTCTGCTTTTTATTTATAAAAATAAGACACGCGTGTACGATTACATGTATGTCCATCAGTGTCAGGGAGAGATTTGTACTGTCTGGGCTTAGTGTGGACACTGTGGTTCTGCAGCCCTTTCCTAGGCAAACCTCTCCCCCTATAGCTCTCTACATAAGAAAACACAGGGATGTGAAGAATACACCTAGAAAGATATTTTATCAAGATTAAAAAAAGTGAAATGAGAACATACAGAACATTTTCTGAAGTAAATAAATAGATAAACAAAGACCATTCAGAGAAAGGCCATGGGGAGCAAGTGACACAGCCTGAGGGAGGGAATCAGGAAAGCCAGCAAAGAAACAGAGCCCTCCCATTGGCAGGGAGGGAAGGGAAATCCATGTTACACACGGCAACACATGAAGCTTAGTCCAGATCCTTACACTTTTCCTCCTCAGGACCAGTTAGCCCAGCTGGAATGCCTGACCAGCTTCCACTGCCCATAGCTTTAACACTTATTTTTGATACTGCTGCCTGCCATCAGCCTGCCCTGAAGCTGATGTAGTGCTCCTGACTGGATGTCTTGCACCTCTCAGTGAGGGCAACAACAACAGCCTATGCAAACTAAGAACAAGGACCTAAGTAATTTGGGGTAATAAACTTAATGAAGATTGCCCTACCACTTTCTTTCCTTTCCCATATTACTCGGAATGTACTTAGCCAGCGGGCATTTGTCAACTTTGGTTTTTTTCTCAGCTTCTTGTAATTTATTATACATGATGAAAGATGAACAAATACATAGTTTGACTTTACTTTTGGAGGGGGGAATCCTAAGAGTGACAGATCCCAGGACACCAAACACACCAGCTGTTCTTCTATTTTCCCATTCTTCACAGTAATGACAGTCTCAACTCTTGTTGCCAAGCCTCTTTGGAAAACATTTCTAATATAAACGTAACACACATGAAAACATGCCAGAACAGCCTCCTTCACAACAAAGATTCTCCAAGAACAGAAGATGCAAGGGCTGGTGGGTAGGTGGGCTTCATTCTGGCCAACCAGAAAACTCACTAAAAATTACAGTGTTTGGTAAGCCAAGAAAAAATTTTTCTTCCCTTCCCAACCCCAACTAATAGATCCAGATTAACTCCCTGAATGTGAAACCAGACAAATTTGAATTTGTCTAAAGATACCAGTTCTAGCCAGGGAAGATTAACCATGGTCAGAGTAGCCACCCACAGGAGCTATTCAAGAAGATTAAATGTTGGAACATGTCAGCAAGGGAAGCAGAAGACTCATCTGTGATTTTACAGGTCAAAACATCACACACAATGTTTTGACTAAAAGAGAAGTTATTGGTCCCAAATCAGATCCTTTGGAAGCATTTATAGAGGATATTAAATTAGGTGAACTCTTGATCTCTTCTTTGAAAGCCATTTCTCTGCACATCCGTGAATGAAAGGCTTTGGAACATAAATTTTAGTGTCCTCCTTTTCAGCCAGTTCCTGGGAATTCATCCATAATAGACAATCTATTTTACTCACAGTTTAAATGTTCAAATGCATGAAAGTTCTTTTTGGCCAAACTTCACCTACTCAGGGGTTTTGAGTTCTTTCCTCATAAACAAAGCCCTTCAGATCTGTGCCATGTTTTGAGGCACTACTTCAAATTTGCTTAAATATTTTGCAGTCCTCCTGAATAATTTTCTGTTTCCTCAGAACAGAATAAACCAGCCAAAGTCTCTGTAGTTCTCTTCAAGATAGCAGTATTTCTACCACTGATAGTTTAACATAGACACTTCCATCCAATGAATAGCCAGTTTGATTTTTTTTTTGTCCCTTATCACACAGCATTATTTCCATATAGGTATTTCCAATCCCATGTATAACTACCCAGAAAATGTTTTTCCCCTAATTCTTCTGTATTTTTAAGGGTTTCCTCTCATTTTACTGCTTTGGTTACAGTTGATAGAATCATAAACATCTTTAAAAAGTAAAATAAATGAGCTTGTGTTGTTCGCTATTTTGTAACACTGAAATGCTGTGAGAATTCAAAGCCTCAAAGCTGCCTTGGCTGGTAAGTGAATGAGAATGAGATCTTGGGAATTTTCAATTGCACTGGAAATGCCCTGGCTTGGCCTAGGTATAACACTGTGGTTGGTCTCAGGAGACATGAATGGGTTAAGTTTATAAAGCACTTCATTTTCCAGCCACAGCTATGGTACCTTGGGTAATTACTGCAGCTTAAGCTAGACCACACCTTAGATAAACCTGTAATGCTGGTGTTTTCTGCAAACATTTTCTTTACTGCAAGTTGTGGCTTGCCTCTCACATATATTTGCTCTCCATTCCCAACTTGGTTTTTCCTTAGTTAGTTTGTACTCAGTTGAACCAACAAATCAGAATTTGTTGACTTAGTTCCATACCTCTTCAGTCTTTGCGTGACACAGCCACACCAGCTATGCGGTACCAGCTGCCATGGGGCCTGATGGCTGCTTTTTGTGCCACATGGAAAAGGCTGGGGGTGAAAGAGAAGGAGGAAGTCCTTCCAAAGAGAAACACTTTGTTTTTTCTTAAAGGCGAAAGAGGCCACTTTGGTTATAGTTAGCATTAAGAAGGCAAATTCAGTTTTGGGGATAAATGAACATATGTCCAGCTCTCCGGTGAGCATTTTCAGAAAACTTCAGAAATGCTGGTGTTAATTTTTCCTCAGACTTCATGGAAAGAAAACACCTCCAGGTATAGACAGCTGAGGGCTCTGCCAAAAGCAGTAACTGTGGAGATTTTCAGTGGCCTGCTTGCCTCCAGGTGTCTGTCATCACTCCTGGTAGAGCTGCCATCCCTCCAGCCCAAGCAGTGCTGCAGCACCCAGGAGCACTCGAGGAGCACTCTCCACTTGGGGCAATCTTCAGACAAGCAGGGATCTGCTGGACCTGTCCCCAGCAACGAGGCTCAGTCTGGAGGAAATACCTGAAGGATGATGTACAGAATCAGCCCACAGCTCCTGCCAGAGGGAGGAGCAGTTGCAGGTGAAAAGCTCTTTTCTTCCCAGACGTGGAAAAGGATCTCTGTCCACAGCACCAGGCTTTCTACAGGCTGATGATAGATGCACCACACAATATTAATTGCAACAGCAATCACTAATCTGATAACTTGAGCTTTCTGAGTACATTCCAGCAAAGCAAAACAAGGTAATCCTCATGCTACCTGACATTTGCCCTCAGAAACAAGCCTTTATGAGAAACAAAAGCGTATATTAAAAGCTAAGGAAAAAAAGAAGATTAAAGGATAACATTTTTAAAAACACCTAGTATTTCATCCAAAGAAAGCAATCACTAACTTCAGTCAGAGCAGAATTTGGCTAATGCTGACCACACTAGGACATCACAGTGTGACTACAAATGACTAAAAGATCAAATAATCCAAATTACGTATTTTTTTAATAACAATTATATCACTTCATTTTCTTAAAGCTCACATTTGAAAACAAAATGAGTAGCCTAACCTTATCTAGTGTTTTTTAAAAAATTCAGAATCAATAAGGCTTCACTTAGTAAAGAAATAGATTTATAAATAAAGAAAATAAGAACACCATAGTTATGATCTAAATATTTCCATGAGTCAAAAGATTCATAACATTTAAGTCCTAGAACCTGACATCTGGACCTAAAAAGAAAAATCTAATTTTCAAAAATTCTGACTTTTCAAAGCAAAAAGTTGACATAGAAGTTAGTCAAACCTCAGTGTGCTAAAGGGAGAGCAAGGATTGTGTGTGTTTCAGGATAACAGTCTGAGCTTGGAGAGAGCTTGTGCATCTGCTGCCCAAAATGCAGACACCTTCCTGGGTGATTTGTATGCAGGGACTTGCCACTTGATTTTAAGATGTGCACAGCTTGACATGTGGCATTAAGTGCAATAGGCATGACAAAAACAACTAACAACTTTAACAGCAGGAACTAACCTATATAGCAGCACAGAATTAGAATATTGATACTGTAAATACCTGGCGCAAATAAGACAATACATCTCAGTTAAGTTGTGGATTTATATGATATTTTGTGGAACTATGATGATACCTCTCTGCTTTTGGGTCCTGTGTTCACTGATTTATGTCCCTTAAGACTACAATTAGCATGTCAATGTCCTGAACACCTTCCCTAACAGAGTGATGCTAAAAAACCAAAAAAATTGCTTCAGAAATGGTGGCAGTAGTGAGAGAAAGGGGTTCCTTCCAAACATCACATTTTCTATGAGAATTAGACCCAGATTCAGCAGCTTTTCTGGCAACCCTCAGTCCCCATTTCAGAAACAATTTCTTCATTTAGATGGAATATTACTAAAGGACGAGAAATTGGAACAATATGCTACCAGAAATGGGAGATTCACTCTTTCAGTGGGACCACAGACTTGGCTCCTAGTCCTGGCAGGTTGTGGGAAGCTGAGATTTAAAGCAGCAATATTTTCACCTCTACAATAGCTATTCTAAGCTGCTTACAGACAGCTTAAACAAATGAATCCTGAGACTTCCTCACTTAGGCTACAGCAAGCCAGGCACATGATTCTGCAGGTGGAAGAATTTGAAAAGCACACTAACACTTTTCCAGTGTTCTAAACATTCTAAACCCACATTCTCTTTCAACATCCAGGGAGCAATACAAGTTTTTCAGCAGATTAAAGATGAATATCACACAGACAGTTTGTGAATCCTAACTCATCCAAAACCTCATACGGTACGCACATTGCCCTTTATTTCTAGGCACACAAGTCTCCAAATTCTCAAATGCAGACTCACAAACATGAAAAACACTCCTTCACTGCATTGTTTGAATTCTTTCCAGTTTCACTGATCTTGCACAATGCTTTGAAGTAAGGCTAGTTATTTTATATGCGAACTACTTATTAAATTATCATCATTTCAGAAGAAGATTATCCATATGAAGGATAATTCTGAACCCCAGCACATTCATGTATAATACATACACACCATGTTCTTGATTGAGAGAATTAACATTTACATGGCCTAAAATTCAATGGAAGTAAAACCAGATAACCCAGAAGCTTTGTGCTGATTATATGTCTAAGTAATATCACCTGAGTCCTGGTAAAGACTCTCCTAAAATTAATTGCTAAGCAAAAGAAATATTTCAATTTATGTTGCAAGTAACTTGAACTCATCAAGAAGCTCAAGATCTGCTTTTTATGATGACAGCAAAAAGCATCTGGAGAGACTTCTGCGAATGTTTTCTTTTCATCTCTTGCATACCGTATTAACCAGCCAATAGAAGATGACTGCAAGAACATACTTGGAAATATTGCAACATGCTCCCTTTTCGGTTTAAACTTCAGGTATCAAAAGTGTATTTATTTGCTAATATATTCTTGAGAAGAATTCATCTATTTTTATGCAGACACACAGCAACAAGCATTCCTTTCCCTCTGCGGGTAGATAGGTATAAGGGAGGAATGCAAGTAACAAATCTGTTCTTTAGGTTAAAATAACTTGGCATAGGTTCAGATCCTCTGTCCAACAAGTAAACAACACAGTTGAAAGAGATTTCATAAGCAATAAGAAGGACAATAAAGGAGCCTTTCTGTAGCTAAACTCAAATAGTTGTAATTTACTGAGAGCAAGAGAAAGTAATTTTGTAGTAGAATGGACACAGCAACATGAGGTGCTAAATTGCATTTTGAGTTTCATCAATGGCAACCGTAATGAAGACGGACCTTATTGATAAAATAATTCCTTCTACCAGCAACCTGAGTTCCACCACATTGTTAACTCATGCTCACCCACTGTAGGTATTCTCTGGATACAATCTGTTCTAATTCACAAACATCCACAAATTCTCAGGACTGTACTCAAACCAGTGATCCAAACAGGGACAGCTTCATTTATTCTCAAGTACACATAAATTAAAGCCTTTTAAACACAAATTTTAACAGGTCCTCATGTATTTTCCTCTGTCAGTTTTGGAAGTAAATTAATACTTTGAAATGTCCACTGGATCAAAGTACCATCTACTTGTGCCCTCACTAACATCTAAGTATGTTCCTACAGCACCAACAACAAGCTCCACCCAGCCAGAAGCCCAAAAATAACAGGGGGAACAACTGGAAGCTTTCAGTCTTTTATATTCACAGTACAACAGCCTTACAATAGAAAACATGGTGGAAATATGGCTGTATATTTACTCCTAAGTACAAACTTCAGCATTTAGTGTTCTGAATGACCAAAACGTTTCACAATAGAGGATACCACCTCTTCAGCTAGGAATGCATGTTTTATAATTAACATATACCACAATATTTATGTGCTCCTTCAGAGCAAACAGCTCAGTTTGTAGCAGTTGTACCATGGAGAAACCTTTCTCATCACAAAAATGGCATGGTGAAAGCACCATTTTGTCAAGAGGAAACATGAGCAGGAACACAACCTTATCCTCCCTTGATGGCACACATGCTGCTCCAGCTTGAAGCAGAAATGTCACCTCTAAAAAATGAGGGGCACACTCAGTTGTTTCTCCAAAACTTGAAAAAAAACAGGAAGCGTCAAGTCTTGCTGAAATTTTAGCTGGACAGCCCCTTCTCCTGATCAGCAAAGATAAATTTGAAGCCCAGGCAGAAGGGATTGGCCAACTCAGAGTCAAAGGTGCCTGTAAGGAACGTTCAAGGATTTACTGGCCTGCATCCAGTGCAGTTTCCCAGGATTTCCTATTGAAGGATGGAAACTCTCCAAAAGACTTTCTACACATATACTCAATCTGCTCTTTACTGAAAATCAAATTCACACCAGATAATTGTTCACCTCCAACATGTCCCAGAACTTCAGATGAATAGACTAGTCCTTTGCAGGAAGGGTAACAGGGAAAACTCTCATCTTTCAAACCCCTATAGATAATATAAATTTGCATTTTGGCCTTAGCTGGATGCATTCCTTGGAAGACTCTGAAACACACACCACAAACGTAGAGGTCATAATTGCCTTAATAAGAAACTGTGGACACACCGTTATATCTGGAACTGCTGGAGCTGCCCATTTCTTTAATCTTCAGATAAAAATTCTCTGTTTTTAAACTGTGACCAGTCACTGCAAGGAATAACACCAGGATTTTTCTATAGCATACAACATAGTGGACGCTGGTCACATTCACAATGCAGTCTGAGGGTATTAACTTCATCAGTCTGCTCCCACTGATGCCTTTGCATTCTCTAAGGCTGGAGATGCAGTCATTGTTGGTGAATCAAGGAGCTTCCTTTGAATTTCCACATGCTAAAAGGAGGAAAATCAATCTCAAATTCAATGCTCTCTCCCCCGCCTCCTTCCAAATGGAAAAAACTGCTCCCGAAGGTCACGACGGCACTACCCTCCGAATCTTACAAGAAAGACATTAGAGCAGAACACGATCCTGTGCTCCATCATTACTGGGGGATATTGGAAAGAGGACAAAGGAACGAGCACACATAAGTGGGGAGTGGGCTCTTTTCTTGTAGTGGTCACATTCAACTTGTTTGTTCAAGAAAAAAAAAAGGAGTGGAACAAGACATGCATGCCTGATGCTCTTAGTGCTTAATACACTGGAAAAATTGTTTAGGAACAGTTCATCCTTAAAATTACTCTGTAAACCCATCAGTCATTGAGATCTTATTTTATCTGTTGCATATATGTTTCCTGTAGTCCACCATATTTAAATGTACTTCTTTTTCCTGTGTTTTCAGCTTGATTTTCATGTGTTTTGATATGGATGGCTCCCTGAACTGTCCCTTCCTTTCCTGGTCCTGCTGGAAAGATAGTGAATATATCTAGGGCTACTGTTACCTTGGGGCTATCAGCTGTGTGAAATATCTTTCCACAAGGAGCAGAAGCCAGTATGGATACTGAGGTCATGGCCCAATCCTGTTCACCACTATATGTTCTGTCCACTGTACAGCTCAATTCCCTAACAGCCCCCAACTGAGGGGGGCAGCAGAAAGCAGTTTGCCCAATGGCAGCACGCCACCAGTCCTTCATTAGATCTGCTGTGGGCACTACATGAATAAATGCATAATATATTTGTTTCAGTTGAGAGGCCAGAGAAAATGTGCAGTCTAATTAGTAAATGCATTGTATATTTCATCTTTCAGCTGTGGACTACACTAGGGAATATCCCAATTCCTCTATTTTTTTTTTTTTTTTTGAGAAAGGTGTGTCTGGGGTTTAAAATATATTTGACACATAGAAGAGATACTCAAGTCAAGGATTCTATCACAAATACTCATATTTCCTTAGACCACAAATGAAATTTTAAAAACTAGTTTTTAAATATCGCAAATTTTCTACTTTTTATACATTCCGATGACTCCAGAATAAAAATGGTACATGAGGAAGCCAAAAACATTTGATGCTGACATATATTTTCAAAGAACTCAGTCTTGTGTACCAAGGGTCACCAGCCTAGAGTACAACTGGATCACGAGCTCCAGTCTAATATGGGCAGCTGCAATGCAGTGCAATCACAGCAACTACATCATACACCTCTCACTTTGACAGTAGAAAATCTTCCAATTTCCAGTCTAAATTTATTCATGGACAGTGTTTCAAAAAGAAATGCAATAAAGTATTGTGCTGTGACTTACACCTTTTGTATTACTTAGATTATAGAAACAATGAAATATGTCATAAATGTCATCTGGATTTATTTTGGTGTGCTGCTGAATGACATTCAATGGTTGACTCGTCTAATTTAAGTCTGAAGCGACTGTTAATTCATGTCTAGATTGCAGCTGAACAGGAGCCAAAGTTCATTCCACTTTGGTTTTCTGCAAAATTTAAATCAAGGAAAATGCTTAGCATTTTTCTATTCTTATTCTGTTAGCAACTTAGCACCAGAGATGAGAAATCTGTGGTAGCAGATGTAGGCTCCTGTATAAAAAAGTGAGGAAGCTCTGGGCTGACAATGGCCCAGCTTTGTCTGTGCATAAAGATGCTCCAGGATGCTCATTCCTACCTTACAAATCTGACCCCACTCCAAAAGGAGAGGGCTACAATGCTACAGAAACTGCACAAAGACTTCTTTTGCAAGGAGAAAACTGGAAATGATCTACTTTTTGGTAAGGCTAATCTCCGGCTTCTGCTTCAAACACAGAGAAAACTCTTACTGCAAGGAATGGGAGGGAACTACCCTAAAACAGAAAAGTTTTCTACCTGAGTCACAGCCAGTGCAGGCTGTGCAGCTGCTCTGAATCAGTCTGTGGTCAAATTGGCAACATGTACCATCTTGTGAGCTCCCTTCAGCAACCGAGGTCTGGTGCAGCTTAGAGGTTGTGTGCACTGGAGTTGGCCAAGCTCTCACCAAGTGAGAAGAGCAAACACCTCTACAGCCACCACATACAACAGTGCTCAATACAAGCACTGCCCTGAAGTCCCTGGCAGAGGCTGCACTGGCTCCAGCAGACAAAATCTCCAGAAAAAGTAAATTGTCATAAGTATGTCACAATAATTTGCAATACACCTACTAGGGATAGTGAATTAAAAGGCAATTCCTTTAAAGCAATATTGGCCTTGTGATATCCCACTTCAAGAACAGTAAAATGTGCTTAAGCATACACCCTACATATGTACTGCACATCAACCTAGAGAAAAACAGCACAGGTGGGAAAGGGAGGCTACAAATAGCAGAGCAGATGAAGCTTCCCTAGCTAAAAAAAAGGCAGAAGGTCCAGTGCAGGCAAAATTCTGCAGAGCCTGAAGGAAAAGTTGGGAATACATAACAAAAGCATTAGGGAACATCAACAAATACAAAAGAACAAATTGCAAAGTGTCAGATCACTCTTCTTCATTGATTACAGATTTGCCATTTCATGACGCCGTGGGTTTTAGTTTTTATATTTTTCAGATTTTCTGCTGCCTGGTATGTAACTCTGAGACTTCATATTAGATGTTAGCAAGTTCTCTTCACAGGGTAGTTCAACAAAACAGTCCTTTCCCAGCTAGAGAATCAAGGACAAGCTTACCCAGAAAGCATAAACAACTGTGACAAGAAGGGGGCAAGCCAGGGGGTTGAGCCTTCGTGACCTGGAGCTGTAACTGGACAATTGAATCCAATATGTAAATGAACCAAAACGTATAAAAGTGTAAAAACTCATGACTGGGATCCATTTTGGATTCAATCTGGGTGTAGCCCTGGCCAGGCTCTTGTACTGCCCATGCTGCATCCTTTTAAGGCCTTTCAATAAATACCTATTTAGTCCATTTAGCTCTGTCTAGTCTCTGTTCCAGATCAGCCATTCTAGGCATCAATCACAACACCCAAGTTTTATCACTGACACCTGTACCTAAGAAATTGAAATCAAAACATGCCTCCAAATCCCAGGTAAATATAAATTTTGCTGAGTAGTCTAAGTTTAATAAGGTAAACTATCTTATTTTCCCGTAATGCACAAATTTATCTTTGTTTAAATACTGAAATGCATGCTTCAGAGACTCCTATCTAAAGTGCATCTTGCAGATAATGATTGCCAAAAGAGTCCTCTTAGCCCTTACTGTCTTTTAAAGTCTTAAGAGGACATACCTGATGTTATGCATCTCTTTCATTCTTTACACTATCATTTAATGTAGTGTTTATGAATGAGAATTTGCCTAGAGGACTCAAGCACCTGCCTGCTCTCACCATCATCAGCCGCAAAATCTCCAGCAGTGTTCTGCAATCATGGAGCACATCCAGAAATCATTTGTGCAAAATACAGCATGAGACTTCAGTTTGGCCAGGAAGAGTAGTGATACCATAGCAGCAACAATAAATTCCCTGTTGTGTGGGCTCTGGTTATAAAGCCAAGTGAATTCAAATAGTCTGAGGATCAGTGGCTTTTCTGAGTAACAATTCTCCTGGATTGTCACACGCTGAACTTGTACCAGGCCACTTGTAGAGCTTCAAGGACAGTCCTTATGCCCAGAGAAGAGTGTTTCATGTTATACATCAGTTAAACATCAGAATGTGCAACCATGACTCCAATTTGTCCTCTCAGAAAAGCCACATGGAGCAGATGTATGTGAGGATGCTAGAAAGGACAAAATGCCATGCTCCCTCAAAATTCCATTATCTGCATTATTTAATGTGGAATGGTAAAATTGAACTTTTTCACACAAAAGGGAAAATCCCCTGAAAATTCAGAAGGGAAGTTATCAGCTGTGTCTGATATCCTACTTCTTGTCACCCATATTCTTCAAGGTAAAAAACTTCACAATGTGGGAAAAGCATTTTCCACCAACTCTGCAACAATTCCTTAGGAGTTAATTATTTTGTCTTACTCTACCTGTGCATGTGGGCTCCAAATTGTACCCTAAGCCAGCACAAAGAAACTGCAAACAGAACTTTTTTTTCACTCTCCCAGGTATGAGACTCTTGTCATTTGTTACCCTCTAAATTATCTACAATTATTTTGTTTAGCAGGCTAATATGGGAACTCTGTTTAATATGACAGAAAGAACAATTTAACTGAGTTGTGCTTTGTATCACACATTAGCAATCAGCACGTTAATAAGTCTGGAAGATTGATATCAGTTTGAAAGGCAAAACCTACACAAAACAATTAATTAAGAAAGTTAAAACAAATGAACTGCTCAGGATGGAATCGGATCCATGAGACAAGCTGGTAAAAGCCCAGAAGGAAATACTCTAATTGAAAACGGCAGTAGAAGGCACACAGTACAGTTAAACATTATCTTATCAGAAAATTAGCAAAATGTAATTTTTTTTTATTGGATTTTTACAGATGTTATTTTTAACCACATCAAAAAAACCCACCTCATGGCTATTGGCACAAATTGTCATAATTACTATAATTTGAAGTCTGAGCTGTGGAGTGACTGCTCAGATAACTATCTCGTCCTCCTTATGCTGTATTAGGAAAGCAGCCAAGAGACATATCCTCTCATGTTTTTTTGTACTAGGTTTGGACTTCATTTGTGTCTATTATCCAATCTCATTCTTGAGAATACTAAAGAATAAATTCTTTTCCCCTACCTGAAACACTGGAGAAAATCAGGAGGTTAACATTAAGAGAGGTAAAGTTGACTTTAATTAACATACCAATTACCTCCCATTTGCAAGCAAATTGTTTTATTTCCTTTCACATGCTCCCTGGGGAAGTCTATCTTTTTTTTTCTATACTTGGTCATTGACTTTGGGAGGAAGAATCAAGCTCTAAGCTCCCAAATGAAGAGAGAACCAGAAGAGAAATAGTTAGCATTTCAGCCCATGTCCCAGGAACCCCATGCTGTGGGGTTACCAGCATTTTCTAGCCTTGAAAATTGGTGTGAAAGTGCTTTACAGATTGTGATTTGCACAACTCTGGGAAATTAGCTATCTCTTTTGATTGTTTTTTGCTAATAGTCCAAATCTCTAAAACATACACAGGTTAAAGAATGTTTCCTTCCTTGAAGTAATGTTTGGGGGAAGTTAAAATGGCAGGGGGGTAGATGGAAACACCCCACAAATGGGATATTTAGTCATTATGCAAAATAACTATACAGCATTTTGATAATGTGCTACCAACACATATTTTGAACTGTGGTTCCACCAGCACCCATGAAAGCTAAGTAAGGTTAGAAGCTATCAGAATTTCAATGAAGGACTTTCCAAGGAAAATGTTAAGCACTTAAGGAACTGGTGCTGGTATATCAGTAAGTGACGCTCTTCCTGTAAGTCAGGAACAGGACAACCTCTTCCCCAAAGCAGTGCAGTGCCCTTCTGCAGAGCTGATGTTCCTAGAAACAAATAACACCGGTCCTGGATCCTACACACTTGGCAACCTCTAAAGATCTTCCTCAGAGAATTAGGAGCAGGAGTCAAGGTGAGCAACTCTGTTACAGCTGCAAATGTGCAAGTATAACACACATGCCACAGCACGCAGCCTGAGATGCCTCACGCTGTCTCCTGCCTGGCTTCCACCTGCCCCAACATGACAGAATTCGCTGCAATGTCCTGCAAGAAACCTGGTTGCCCTGTCCCAGGGCCTCTCAAGAATACTTGATCTTCACAGGAAAATCAACAAGTAGGTAAGGATTGTCCCTACTTTATTCATGAGTGCACTTACTTACAGAGAGAATAATAAACTCCTAGAACTCTCTGTAGAAATAAGTGAATCCCAGCAACTGGAATGGTCTGACTACAACTGAATCTTACAATATGAATAAATAAAAATACAAAATTTCAAACCACAAGGGACACACGAGTCCTGATCCCCATCACATTGCCTTGTTACAGGCAAAAGAATACAGAAGTGTGAAAGCAGGATGCAGAACATAGCCCAGCAAGGCTACCCAGGTGTAATTCTGTAATTTTACCATACTGTGAAAACTATACAGGTCATATGTTCAGTAGATCTAATATCCAGGAGGTCTTGCCAACATCCCCCAGGTGTGCACAGGAGTGCAGAATGTGAAAGGAAAGCAATTATGTGGGTGGGTACAAACACAAAACCGTGTTTCTAAATCCCGGATGAATTCATTCCACACATCTGCATCCATTTCACATTGAGGAATTAGATAAAGGGGAAGAGGAAGAGGAGAAAAAAATTGTCTTTTAAAGATAGCTCAGCATTAATGCTGCTCTTTGGCAGGCTCTGTCCTCAAGCATTTCACCCTTCCCTAAGACCTACTTCAGCAGATCCTTTGAAAATGGGCAGTGACAGGCCCAACCCAGGCATCCTGGGGTCAATACACAAGTTTTCCTTGATTTCAAACCCACCTCCTCTGCAGACTGTGCTTCTAGACTGGAGAGAGAGAGCTGCAAGTAGGAAGAAAGTGAGAGAGGCATTCCCCCCCGCCTCCTTCCAGTTTAATTGACAGGAGGGATTTTCTTGGGGATTTTAACTTGAAAACCAAACAATAAGCTACAATCCAGTCATTGTTCTGGTCACTTTACTCACATGTTACAGACCTTTATTTTATTCTGTGTCTGTTTTTGTCCTCTCAGTTTACACTTGTAGAGGTAGGGACCTGACTACGCATCTGTGTTTTAGGAGTGTTTCCACAATGCAAAGGAGAGGTTATACTACAAGCACACTAAGTGTGACAAAGTGACATTATGCCAGGCCAGCAAGGGGGGTAATAAAAGTTGAAGCAAGGTCTCTTGGGTCTCAGAGAACACAAGCTATAGAGTCAGTTGGACTTTGTGTGTGGCAAAGGGGGGGGAAGAACAGAAGTTGTATCCCTGTATCACACTACCCTCTGCAAAATATGCACCTAGAGATAAATAAATATCAAGCAACAGGTGATTGCTGTATTAAATTAATTTACACCTGACGGATCAGGAATGCAGAATACAATCTCTTTTTAAGTGCAGAAAAATTGGTGCTGAGAAATTGGATTAACTTCCTCTGCAGAGGAATACTTTAATCTTCTGTCTACCTCTCCAATTTCTTGTTGGTTTTTGAAGGCACACTTTACTTAGTGCAATTGCCCTTCCCTGTTTGCAAATAAAGGGTTGTATCCTGCAGTCCTTTCCCTAAATGGCAGAATTTGGACTTTAAGCTGTAGTATATTATTTCTACATGAAATTTTTCCCTATTATAAGAAAGCTTAACCTTCAGTGATTGTTAGATTTATTGATTGTTAGTATTAAAGAACAGCAAATTAATGTTATGAATATATGAGATGCTGTTGTGATACTAGAATCTAGATATATAGATTTTTAATTTTTTTTAATCACAGCATCTGAGCATCTGGAATCAAGTTCAGTACAAAAATTAAAAATATGAATTGTAACTCACAAGATTTCAGGAGGGCACTGAAGATGAAATCTGAGGGGAATGTAAAATTTCATAACGCAAAGCAATATTTATTGAGCAGATCAAAAGCATCCAGTCCACAAGGGATACATCACCTCCACATGTTTCTGCTGCCCTCCCTTCTCCCTGCTCCATTTTATTTCTTTAGCAACACACCCATTTTCACCCTATTACATTTTGTTATATGTGTCTCATGTCCCCTGCCTGCTGTACCCCAGCTGTCTCCAGCATTTCCCCTGCACATCACTTCAGATGCCAAAGCAGACAATCTCCCAGTGGATCCATTCCTCTTTCTTCCCAGGCCTGTCAAATGCATTTAACACCCAGAAGAGCTCTTGTGCACCAAGTATGACAAACCCTAAAACTGAATCATGCTTTCAGCTACCTGACCTCCACAGGTGCCAAGGAAAACAAAGTATAAATGAGCTTCAATTTTTGTTCTAACCCAAAATTCTTAAAGTGGGTAGGAATTTCTCAGAATTGACTCAGAAAGTCCTTAGAAAATTACTCCCCAATAAAGCTATATATATATAGCTATATAGTGTGTGTATATAAACAACTCCCCAGCCATGCTCCAAAACTCCATGCTCATGGGCTGCCAAAAAAGAGCAACTCATTTTACAAGCGCTAAATAACTCAAACCATCTGGGAGAAGGAAAGCTCGGCATTTAACTTTTTCTGGTTTTCCCTTTTGCACTTCATTTAGCCCTTTCTGCCCACGCCTGCTGCAGCCCAGGGTGCTCCCCTCTGCCAGGATTAGCAGAGATCTCTGGCGATTGCTCACACCTGCAGCTCAGAGCGGCTCCGTTCCGCTCTGTGCAATCAGCCGTGCCTCCGTAAGGCCATCAGCTCCGGGCTGACAGGCAAACAGAGACCCACCTGATGGGTCAGAGCAGACACCTGCAAAGGGGCTGCAGCAGGAAGGACAGGGGACAGGGAGGAAGGGAAGAGGTGGAATTACACAGTTAAAAGACCAGGTTGATGTTTTGAAGGGGAGGAGAATTACCTGCTCCCCACAGGCACATAAACACCTGACTGTGAAACCAGCACTCCTATGCAACTCCCAGTGAAGTTGTTTGCTTGTTTAATACTCAGTGGAGCAGGTCCCATTGGCAGAAATCAATCTTCTGGCTTCAAAACAAGAGTTCAGGTCTCCTAAGAGTTACTTCTTCGGAAATCCAAGTTAAATTTGCACTGAATCTCTGTTACCAAAATGTACAGAAAGACTGGTGAAATACTAAAGTATTGCTTTGTCACAGATGCACCCTGAATAAGTGAAGCTAACTGATTTTCCTTTTTTTCAATTATATCTGTGAAATGAGAACATGAATCTCTGACATTCTCCTATAGCTGGATTATGCCTGTGTTGGACAATTGCCTATTACTGAACATGGAGAGCACCCTAAACCATCCATAACTAAACATGATCTGTAGGGTATGTTTATGCTTCAGTGATTAGTTTTAACAGAAGAGCATACAAACCCCAAACTGTGTGTGATTACTGCTGTCTTGAAGTACAAATTGCATAACTGTGTTCCTGAGAGAGTATCACAACTCAGAGAGTGTCACAAGTGTGACTACACAGGGCCCAGCACAGATTCATTTATTCAGAGAAGAATAAAATTGTATATATAAAAAAAAAAATCATGTAGAAGAGAATGTCAGAAGCAGGTGTTTACTACAGTCTATTCCCTGTCTTAAAATTCACTTCAGATTAATTCTTTGTAGGAAGAGGTCTCATCTCATTATTAATATTATTTTAAGTCTTGTTCTGGAAACTGACAAAACTCAGGTCTCAGCTGATGTTATTTACTTCTGATCCATCCATTCATCAAAGCTAAGGATGTCACCTCAAACCAGTTTTAGCTCCAGCTTATGAACTGAAGTTTAAAGGCAACACAGAGCCCCAGGATCAATTATTCTCTAATGTTACTTCTTGTTTCTAACTACTGCAGAAAGTGCAGAAACCTAATGTTGATACAGGAAAGAGAAGACATCATCTCCTTGCTTTGCAAAGGGACAGACAACGAAGCACTGTGACCTTGAGCTACTGCAGGGCAGATCATGGGCACTCTCCTTTCCAGGGCACTCTGTACCTCAGCACTAAACGGATTTCTTTTGCTCCAGCCATGGCATTCACCCTTGTAGCAACATCAGCATGGCTGCAGCACCCAAAATATTTGCAAGAAGCATCTCAACATTTGTCTACCAGAGAGAGAGACAGAATGTGTCAAGGTGAGGATGTTACAGTGGAAACACAGAGCAACTGGCCAGGTCTTTGTGTATCCTGTGTCCAGCCAAGGTCTCCCACCAGCAGGGTACCCATGGAAGGAAGGCATGAGGAAGTCAAAGATAATTCAACACCATGGTTCCTTTGGACAGACTGCATCACACAGCCTCTCCAACATGCCAAGGGCTCTTTCCTCTCTTATCAGGAGCATTCCATTACCAATGATGCCAGATTGGAATGGCTCCAATCCAAGTACACGTTTGTTGACACTTCCCTACCTCTGAGCAAGAACAACTTTATCCAAACTTTTCCTGTACTTAGCAGCTCTTCTTTCTATGACCAGTAAAGAGCAGAAATTGTGAAACCCTTTGGATGTATCTGTTTCATAATTACGTGTAAAATCTCTGAATATCCAGTAGCATATTGACAGTCATTGCTGAGTCTTGGATATTATTTTGCAGCTAAAATCAAAGTAAGAAACAATTAGCATCATCCCACTTTGTAAGAGAGTATTTTATCAGCTGAGTAGAATGCAGAGCATAATTATATGGCTACATCCAGAGATTACACACTGCGTCAAATGTCAAATCATGTCGTGTTAACCACCAAGTTATCCTGAAATTGTTCAGAGATAAGTGAGAAAGAATTTGGTCTCTCTCTGTGTGGTCTCTCTGCTGGGTGCATATTTTCCAGCTGTTATCCCCCTGACCTGCATACCTGCTGTGGACTCCTTCAAGCTTATCAATCAAGCTAGAGAACAGAAAGCCTAGCTTGACATCTGACCAGCTAACAGGAAGCGAGGAGTAACCCTCTGCTATCTAGTCCCTTTCTACTTATCCCCATGATGTAGGAAATGAACCAACACCTTGCAGAAGAATAATGAATGAAGCTGATGGATCAAGGTCAAACAGGCCTGACAGGTCCTTAAAAAAAAAAAAAAAAAAAAAAAACAAAACGAAAAAACCCCACCAAGAACTCCCTATTTACTCTTAAAGTCAAACCAATACAGTCAACATTCACTTACAAATGATTAATGTAGAATGGAAACTTCCTGTTATTTATCTGGTTTGAGAACCAGGAATAAGTAGTGAACTTCATGAAGGCTTTTTTTCATTACAGGCCCAGAAAAAAATTAAATCACCCAATTTGTGCCTTTGAAAGATCCTTTCTAAAGGGCACATAGCCTCTGTAAATAAGCCCTGACTTTTATTTGGGGAACATAAAATTTGAAAGGAAGAAAGGACCAAAAGTGGTAGGTCTCCATGTTCCTCTGCTTTACAAGTATTAAACCCATTCACATAACAGGGAAATGGACATAGAATGTTATTAGATGACTGGAAGGACAGAAAAGGGTATCAAGGCCAGGCCTGTGGAAATTACAATAGCAATTTAATCTCAGCCTCCTACAGAAGCGCCAGTCCATGCATCTTCAGATGATCTCCCACTGAAGACCCAGGAATTTTGCTTGGTTTTCAATTTACTGGTGGCATTTTTAAAATTTTCCTTTTTGTCTAGTCAAATAGCTGTAAACAGCCTCAGACAAAATTTAGTTTATTTAGTGCTACCAAAGTTTTAATGTGTTCTTTTCTAATCTATTGGCACTTGAAGATTTCCAAATCAGTGGAATACAAAACATCATGAATGAGTCCTCTTTCATGATCCCCAGTCTTAGAAGGGACACACAGGTATAAAAAACAAGATCAACATCATCTTCAATCAAGGATGTCTTGAATTTTGTTAATAAAAATCGAAGCCATGCAACTTTCTTTTAAGCCAATAAGAAGGAAATTGTGAAAGAAATTCAGGATCAGATACACTGGGTTTTAAACCACTATATACAACTGGATCTGTATCCCTGGAGGGAGAAAAAAAAACCCATCACAAAGAAAAGACTGCACCATGCTTGGAGCTTAACTTTTTCCTTAACGTATATGCTCCCTTTTAGTGCAGCTGTTTACCACCATCTCTCTGAATCTGGGAATGTGTTTTATATGAATGTTTTGTCCAATTTTAACAGAAATTTATAATAACCAACAGATATGTAAAAAAAAGTGAAAAAACCCAACAGAGCCCAAAAAGATTAAGAGGCTTAATTTCACCACACACCTATGCAACATGAGGTGCTTAAGCAGTGACAGCAAAGAGATTCCTTTCCTCAGAAAAGATCAGATATGAGAAAGTACAGAAGCATTAGTAGGGCCCACCTGTGTGTTAGTCTTAGAGCACACTAATGTAAGTTTGCTTTTTTTTATTATTTATTTATTTTGCACAGAAGAGGGAATGGGTAGAATATAAAGGATAACTTCAGGCACCCTTTCATAACTTTCTAGTATAAAAATTCATTAGCATTCCACAAATAATGAACCTTTTAAACCCAACTGAATGCATTGGTTGAGTTGGCTTTCTGAGATTTGTCTCCTCTCCTCATCTAACACTTCAAAGGAATGCCTCTTTTCTATTAAAAGTCTCTGTCTTGTAAAAATTTACCACACTCTAGGATTTCCCCCAGTGGAATACACTATTCAAACTTGTAATTCAGGCATCTTATTTTTAGAAATTTCCAGGACAACCCCAACTGCAACATGATTGATCGGAGAAAGAGGAGGAGGCTGTGTTTTGGTTATTATACTTTCTCCCTCTCCATAAATCATAGAAATTCAATATAAAATAGGTCTCCCATAATCCATAGAGAGAATCCACATGCAATCTGGTAACTCCTTTCTAGCCCAGCTCTGGGGTGAAGAAACATGGACACAAACAGACCAGGACTGCCCAGGGCTGTGCAACTCCAGGCAAACAACACGGGGAGCTGGGCTCTCAGAGGTCAGGGCTGGAGCAGCTTTGGTGCCATCTTCTAACAGGAACAGCAGAAGTGAAACCCAAACTCAGTGAAAGGTGGAATCAAGATGGGAAAAGACTTCAAAATGGGATTTATATCCAAATACTGCTTGAGACAGCAGCAACACACTTGATGATGCAGAGGGATGCTAAAATAAACAGTGCTGCATTTACTTGAGCCTCTTCACACTGAGGGCATAAAGGAAACCATTGGCACATTTTGTCCATGCAAATGAAACCCAAATAAGGGTCTGGGGCAAATCTGGTAACTCAAGCAGGCTAGGCCAAAAAGAAAAAACAGCAGGAAGCCTACCAGGTATTTCTGAATTTACTTCTTATTTTATTTCTGCACAGATTAATTCTCATGAATCACTGTTAAGGAAACACAAAAGGAAAATAAAATCATAACTTCTGCTTCCTTTCCTATTTTTAGGCAGGAAAAACTTGAGGGTTTTTTAATCAAGCTTTAAAATTAGCATTAGGATACAGTTACATCTAAAACAATAGGTAGAAATGCATAGTGCTGGCTCTTGCTTCTCTTAGTTTTACAGAACAAATAGACTGGAGAGATAAAGGAATATGAAGTCATCACAAGTAGGTTCTTCCTCTTGCTACTGTTCTACACAGCTGTCTCACAGTCCAGAGTTATAATATCAGTGTTCTACAGTCATTTCAACAGGCATGATTACCAAAGTGTGGCTTGATCCAGGCAAGCCACATCCTCAAAGCTCCCGGACACTGCAATGGTCAACAAAGCCCAGAATTAAAAGGCACCAAAGCAAGGGTGACTAAAAAATTGGAGACTTTGAAGTAGGGATGGATTGAACATGGATTTCTGTTCACTGCAGAAACAAGAGCAGAACTCTTGTGCAAAGTTCTACCTTATGGAAACTTAGTCCTTAACTGAGCAACACTCACTGAGTGGTACAAATGCTTCCTACCCAGGATCAGAGGTGGCAGCATAGCAGAACATTTATACCAAGGTCATCTTTCCAGACCATGCTCAAACAGATAGTCACTGCCAATTTTTAGTGACACATTAAACCACCATAACAAAATGAAGGCTTTAATCTAGGAATTGCTACGTAATGATCTCAGAGCTTTTACTGAAAGAGGAGAGCAAATTTAAATTAAATATTCTTTAGTTTGGGGGGATTTAAGCAGAAAAAAATGAAGATTGAAAATGGGATGCAATACATCAAAGTGAATGTGAATCAGACATGGTTGGAACATACTGAACAGGAGACTAAATATTAGTAGAAAAAATAGGGTGATCAAATAATATACAAGCATTATGCAATAGATGCTGGTATGAACTGAACAATGAAGATATTTGATGCTATATCTGCAAGGATTTGGTGGTCTCACCCCAATTCCTACTCTGCTGCTATAATCAGAAGGGCCATAAAATGAAATCTAAATAAATTTCCCACTAGCATTTCCTCTTCACCATTTTAGGAGACAATTGATGGTCTCTGGTCTGCTGATAAAAATAACTCAATAAAGACAAGAATTTGCAGTATCATTAGGTAGGAAATTTGCAAGCAGGTGATCAATGCTGTGCACTGACACAGAGTGCAATCTGCTGAATTCCAAATGCTGCAGCTTCATATTTCAAGCAAAACAAGCCCCATTCAGCTCAATTCTGAAGCTATTCAGTTGTGGATGTTTTTTCCCTGGATTTCCTGGATTCATAAAAGGGAAGGAGCAAAGCGTTTTCCCTCTGCAGCCTCTTCCTGGCTGCAAGCATGAGAAAAACAGAAAGGTGACTAGCACAATCACCTTCCTCTTTTGCAATTTTGGTTAAAGCCTTTGATTCCAGCTCCACCCCACCAAAGTGCCATAAATCCATGCAAGGATCTGGCCAAGACACACACAACCAAAAAGAAGGTCTGCCATGTACCACAAGGACCTTACAACACTCAGCTCTACACCACGTTCATCGTTGTGATGAACACCAGGAATTACTAAATCCCTACACCACGTTCATCATTGTGATGAACACCAGGAATTACTGAAATGCTGCCTGCTTGTCACTCCAGGGTGCATTCATCACCAGGGCTGCAGAGCCACAGCAGACATCAAGCCCTTGCATACAGCACACACTTGGCACCTTTTGCACAAAAACATCTAAGAAAATAAGGCCCAAGATGCACCAGTTCTTACAGACACTTGTGCCACAGAAAGGGCCTCTGTATCAGGCTCCATTGCCCTGATTCAGAGAATAAAGGTATGTGCAGTGCCACCTCATGCTATTTCCTCAGATAAAAGGAAAAGGCTTCCATCTACAGTTCATTAAACACAATCTTAACTTTGCAATGTCTTCCACATTAGAAATGAATAGCAGCTTGGATTATCTTTATTTATTTTTCAAGGATCACATTTTTTGCCATCAAGGAGAGATAAAACCTCCAAACAAAAAGCATACCAGACAATTATTTTTAAATATGTGTCCTGAGTCACACTGTGTAAAAGAAAGGTACCACTTCCCACATACACATGCACCAGAAAGGAAATGAAAAAGGAAAAATGAGGAAAGAAACCTTTTCTTTTGTAGTGCAAACTGCACACAACACTAGGGGTATTTGGTAAGAAACACTGATTGCATCGCTGTTATTTGAGTTCAGATTCACTCTAATTTTCAATCACATCACCTGTACTCTTCCAAAACAGATTCAAAGATCTAAAAGGGCAGCTTGATAAAAGAGAGGGACACTTATTTAATTATTTATTTATTAAAAGGACATTTTTCCCAGACTTTAACTAAACCTCATCCACTCTTGTCACTCTGGGCAGACAGCTGAAAGCAATATTAGAGGAGGTAATTGCATAGATCAGTCAACAGCCTTTGTCCCCTTGCCACTGAGACTTACAGTAAAATGGGCACAAGAAAACATTGTACTGGATTAAAGGCAGGTCTTTTTCTCCAGTTGCTTGCTGCTTACCAGCTGTTGTGTTCAATGGCAGGGACAGAAGCTCTGGTGGTATCTATAGGGAAAATCTAGCCTGACACTGGCTCCTCCACCCTCCACCCCCCCAAGCTTGAAACAGATTACTCTTTGTTTTTTAAAGTGAAACTTTACCAAAAAGTATTCTATCTTGTCATCTACCATTAAGTCATTAATCATGTGGGCAGAGCACTTTACTGCTATGAATTTTCAGGTTTCTGCATTTACAAGAACACCATCGCTGTAACTTCTCAGGTTGACAAACATTTTTCTGAATCCTTTGATCTTATTTGGAGCAACTCATGAAAAGACTCAGAGTAGCTGCTTAAACAAACAGTACAGGAACAGACAAATTTCATTAACATTTGATTGTAAATCACTGGCAGCAGCTCACATGCTGATAAAAACAGCATGCACTGTCAAAGAAAGACTGTACCTGTTATGAGTGTGTCAGAACAGTTACAAGAAAGCTCCAAGTGTACCCTGTGACAGATTTACAGCTGCAAAGTACAATGAGATTGAATACAAATCGAAGGGCACTGAGCAGATATGCAACAATAGAATTAAAAAGTCAAAAATAGAAATTGTTTTGTGTCAGAACATACATCATCAGCACCACCTTTAGGAGGGGAGTCATCACTCAGGTTTTGACAGCACAGACTGGAAATGGATTCTGTTTCCACAATAGTACATTTTATCTTCACATTCTGACCCAATTCAAAAGCATTGAAAAGCACAGTGTTGAGACTAGCACTGGAATTCTTAAGCCAGGTCCTACCATTTTAATCATGCAGTTCTAATAGGACTATTACACAGAGGAAAACAACATCAGCTCCATTGCAGCATTTGTATCACCTAAGTGCATTTCATGAGAAAACATTCAAAGCCAGCTCATTTGTAGGTGTGTGTTTAAATACCTTTCCCATCTGAAAGTTACAGACAAGAGATAGTTGAAACAAGTATTTTGTTATTGATTATGTTATTTTCTAAGTTGCAGCTCACCTCAGAAACTATGGTCTGAACTTGTCTGGAAAAAAACCCACCTCATTCTGAAATAATTACCATTGCAGGTTTTTTTTTACTGAAGCTTCGGAAAATGAAAATCAAAGGTATATTAGAAGTTAAAAATATTTTTTTACTAAATAAATTTCTACTTTCACTCAAGGCAGCTCCAAAACACATTATATAAATTTTTTATTGTGTTTGTATAAATTTTAATCCAAGCTTCTGATCCACACTTTGTGGTCAGGTACTTATCCTTGTGGACTGAACCAAAACCTCAGACCCAAAGAACTGTAAATTTTGAAACCATTTACAAAAAAAAAAAAAGTTTGTTATGAACTGACATAGAGACAACCATCTTTTTTTTTGTTTTCCTTCGACTTCATTTTTATGAGAAACAAATTTAGATTTGAACAGATACCTAAACTCCAAAGTTTTCTATGCAAGTGGCTCCAAGTTAGCTTCCTGTTGAAAGGGGAAGTAGTGCATAATTGTGTGGCCACAGCCACAGAAAGTTTAATCAAGGAAACTCCCTCCCTCCATCTCCCACCCATTCTCACTCCTGTCTGCCTGTCACAGTTGCCACCCTGTTTCCTGCAGCAGCCTCGAGGGTGGAATTTAATCAGGACTCCCCACCAAGACCTACACCGTGTGCCTAGAAGCCGTTTCAGCCTTTCTCCTACTCTGCACACCAATCCTTCCCCAAGCAACAACATCCACTGGGGCCTCTTCGGGAAAGGGCTGGAATTCCTACACATTTGCCCCTGTTTAGAGTGGAAACAAGTGATTAACTCTCTTTACTGTTAATGGAAGTTAAGGGCAGTGGTTAAACTTGCCACTTTCAGCAGGGTTTAACACACCTGAGAACACCACCTTTTACAGAAGGAAACAAGAAAACATGCCAGAACTAAAGAAGCAGATGGATTTGATGTAACAGCCCTTTTTGTAAAGTTAACCGCATTGAAGTCTCTGGAGAGTCTCAGGGTTGGAGTCACAAAACCACTTTCAAAGGAGCTTACTTAGCTCTTACATTAGGAGACTTCCCACAAAAGTCAAGTCCTAGAAGCCTATGGCACAGCCCTATAACAACACACCTTTGTCCCAAGATCCCATTGAGTACATATCCTCACATTACCTTTAAAAATGGTCCTTGAAAACGTGCAGTTGCATTAACTCCTTGTGAGACATTTTTGACATTTTTACATTCCCATAGAGGTCCACCTCAATACAGGGCAGACTATTAGGATTGCAGACAGATAAACACATCCCAAAGGATGAAGACTTAATCATCTAGGAGAGACTGCACCTGCCTTTTAATATTCTTTTTTTGGCTGTCAGTTGTGGCTACATCAGGGCACCTAATCAATCAGTTGCTTATATGCCTTCCATGAACTTGCAATTAAGATTCAATATCTCAGATGAAGACATTGAATACTGAGCCTGAACCTTGTTCCCCTATAACAGATAAACACATAGAGGGCAGGACAGTGTTTGGTTGGTCCTACTTCAGATACCATATCACTGCTTACAAATTGGGTAAATCAGCTCCACTACACCAAGCTGAGGTGCAAATCAAACAGTAGGATTCCAGATTTGCAGATGCAAAAAGGTGGGTTACAGTTGCATGGCCAATTTATTTGCCAAGTTGCCACAACTGCACATGAGGAAGGGAAACTGCCTGTCAGAGGATTTGCATATGCATTTAGCAGGATTAAATAGAAAGACACATGTAAGTTTTACCCATACATGTTTTTGCATGTGTACACACACACAGGGCAGAAAACTGGGGCTTGGAAATGTCTTGATAAAACAACATGTAAGGTAAGAGCTCCACAGCACAGAGAGGCTGGGCAGAGGGCCAGGAGCTCCTGAGTTGTAATCTCATCTGTGCAACTGAATCACTGTGGGTTTAGGCAAGTAATTAAACTTTCCACTGTCTTGGTTTTCTACTTGTGTTAGATACAGCCCAGTATTTTTCCCTTTATGTATGAGAAGGGTAAATAAAGATAAGAGCTAGTACTTTACTGCCTGCTCTTTGCAGTTTAAAGTACCAAGAACAGGAAATTTATTACATTACTTGATCCTAGATTTCTTCTTTCATCCCACAGATATACAATGATAGCTGCAGAGGATATGACAGATTTATTAATCCATCAGTGTAGGCACTACATAAAACCAACTAAAATTAATGATTTCACTGACTAAGACAATGAAATTTTAAGATAATTTCATATTAGAAATTAGTTTCTCAGGGCAAAGTTTTCCTATTACATTAATTTGATATAATGGAGATATTGCCATCTCCTGTGGTGGTAGATGTTTTATCAACAATTAGTAACAATCAAAAAGGAAGTTGTGATCTACTATGTATTCAATGAGCTTGGTTTCTTCATCAGTTTACATGATTTTCTTAGAACTATAACAATAACACAATAGCTCTAAACCCTTTTAGGACCTAATAAATAAGCTGCAAAGCAACCATAAACAGAGACACAGGTTCAGACAGTTGAAGTATTCTCTGAGATATGATTTGCTTTCTTTGGCCCTTGCAAAGCTAAAGTCCCACAGTTAACCCAATGTCAGTTAAAAACAGAGTAAAAAGAAAAGCAGGATTTCTACAGTAGGTAAAACAGCACAACTTAAATCCTGTGACTTATACACAATCATTAGTGCGTAATTTACAGCTCTTAACACCTCTTGACAATTACTCAATTACTGTGATGTGTAATGGGCTGCCAGCTGCACAGAAGGGACTGAACCAACCCCTTCAAGGGAAGTTCTACCTGAAAGGCTGGAGGAGATGGACACAGCTGAAAGGTCACAGGACATGAGACTCAAGCAAGGTACGGCAGGCCCTTTCCTTGTTACTGAACTGTAAACCCTAAATACAATCTCTTCTTTTCACCTGTGAACTGACTTGGAACCTCTGTCCTTGAATCTGCCCCAAGTAAATGTCTCCTCCACGGAGAAAGTGAGAAATATGATGTGATTTGCCACCATAAACTGAAGTGGAATGTTCTTATTTAAAGTTTATTGCATCTATTATTTCCATAGAGCATGACTGTTTCCAGCAAATGCCTGTAAGAATGCCAGCCCTTTTGTATTGCCTGCAATTAGCTTATCTCCAATTATATAAACAGGTACATGATGACAGTCTTCGGTAATAGAGGTATTATGGGGAAAATAAGGGTTGCTTTACTTTGAGTGTAGGTCTTAGCAGAAAACAGATTAAAGCTTATGTGGATATACAAAATAATAGATAGGCTAATTCCATTGTCTGCCTCTCCTAAATTATTTTATTAGATGGAACATATTAATTATAATGAAAGAGAGCCCCTGACTCTGTTGGCTTCTAATGAAAATTCCTTTGTATGATCACGGCAGGATTTCCCACCATTTTCTCTTTCTGATGAAATTAACTCCCTATGGTTGGTCACCAGGATAAGCTCATTTTAGCCAATCAGCTTGGGAGCTGCCATTTACCTCACAAAGAGAGAAAAAGGTATCTGCTGTCATAGCAACCAGTGGCTTTGCTCTGATCATCTTTGGATCCTTTAGCATAATGAAAAACACCGGCTTGCTTTTTAGATGATTAATCTTTTCCCCTGTGAACCTACTTGAATACATTAGCAAAACAAGTATGAAAAATTTGTTTATCCCAAGATAATCATTAGAAAATTACCTGCAAGAGTAATTCTCATTAGGGCAGAGTTTGTGAATAGGAGACCATATGGTGAATGAAAGCAGCAAGAAGCAAGAAAATCTCAAAGCTGCAACAGGTTGCAAAGTTTACCAGATTTCAGACTGAATTTGGAAATTGGTTAAGCATCAAAAGTTGCAAAAAAAAGGCTTTCTTACTAAAATTATAAATAGGCTATAAGGAAGACTCACAACCAGGCCTGAAAACCTTTACCTACACTGACAGTCCTTTTGTGTGTGACCAGTTGTTCTAATTCCAGAGGGCCTGATCCCAACCACATCTTGTATCTTGTAACCCTGGAGAATCTTAACTTCAATGGTGCTAAGCTCAGAGCTGAACTCATGGAACTAGATTCTTATCTCACACTAGTGTGACTTTAGATGTTATTATTTTGATATTTAAATGGCATTATAAGATTAAAATTATAGAAGATTTTGTACAACTTTCGAGAACCAACTCCAGGAGAAAATGCAAGAGAAACTTAAGATTTCATAATACACTCTCTGACTTCTTTGGTATTCAAAATCTTATTTTAGCTATGTAAATGATGAGAAGTTAATATTATACTGGGGCAAGGTGAAAGAAAAGTGAGATCATTTGCAGTATTGAAATAGTTTAATTATGTTATACCCACAAGAGGTCCCAGTAGAACAGACTTGGAATTCATACTATGTAAAGCTAAAATGACTCCTCCAGTTTCAACAAATCATTAGAAAAAGATAGAAAAAAAAAGGAGGAGGAAGAGATAAAAATTCCTATGAGGTATCAGCTTTGTTCTGAGAGCAAAACCTGATGTGATTCTACAGAGTCTGTCTCAGTACACTGGAGCAAGCCTGTTCATACCTAAGGATGTTCCTCTCAATTCTCTCGTCCATACGTACAGATTTCTCACCTCAGCAATAATTCTTTTCAAAACTGGGTTGTTTGGATAAGTTTCTAGTCATAAGCCTAAGATAAATAAACCAGTAACGTCCTCTGTTATCACACTTTGTTTCCCACAAAAGAAAAAAATATTTTGATCCTAAGTCTTTTGAAAGCTTAACTGTAATGTTCTAACATTCTTGAAGAACAGAGTCCCATCCTTGAACCTCAGTGCCATCATGCAGTGTCACCAATGCTACAAGTTACATGATAATGACAGAGCTGTAAGAGGCCATTTCCCTGTGCAACACTTTCATTTGAACTCAGTGAATAAATATTTCACATCAATGATACAAGCAGATAATTTTAAAGCTCTATCAGTTGTTAATAATGGCTTTCTAGCTATGAGTTTTGTGAAGAGCTATCACAAACTAGGTAGGAAACCACGTCCTAGATTACACATTTACTGTTGAGTGAACCAAACCAAGTCCATTTTTTTTCCCAAATGCCTAATTCTCAACAGAAAGATGTCCCTTACAAATTAAACATATTGGATTTCCCAGACTCTGATTTTCCTCCACTTATTTATTTGTAACCTCAATGAGAAGCTGGCTGAAGAGCACAGAAAGGACAGGGATGACTCTTCCTATTGAGGGTAAACCTAAGAAAAAAGAAAACTCCTTAGCTATTTATAGCACAGCTCATCACACACCTACATTTTCTTAGAGTTTTTTTAGAATCTCACAAAACTTATTTTTTCACCTGTCCTTAGGCTATTCCATGGGAATACCCATAAACAGATCAGAAAAATAAATGTTCAAACACTGAGGAAAAACAGGGAAAGTTAATGTGTGTATTTCCAATTCATGGGAGTATTCGTAGATGCTGAATTTGAACTTCACTTTGCAGCTAACTTTTTCTGGAGGTGACCTTAAATCCTGGATGAGTTCTGTATGAATTTCTAGTGGAAAATCTCAGGGGAATGGTCTCCAAACTGAACCTCCTTGATCTAAGATCTGGGTGGCAAGAGGTCCCAATCAACTGCTGGGTAAAGCAGGATCAAAATAAGCATGATTAGCATATTCAAAAATCCATTTTATTAAGCCAAGCCTCAAGTATTTAGCATGCAAATTTTTCCAGGGCCCTTGATGGAGCATTACCATCCGCACCAACCGCTGAAAGCAAAGTGATAACAGATGCAATAGCATCTCCAGGGTGACTTCAGATTTTCATCCATATGAAGTAATTAATCCTTACTTTGTGTATGTCTGTGTGTGTTTATGTGTTTGTTCTATTATCTTACCTATACTATCTACAGTTATCAGCTTGGATAAAACAATTGGAAACTTTAGTCACCCAGCATTATTAACTGTACAGGAATGCACAGATTAAAAAGCATACATCCTCTAAAATGTTTATTCATGGTAATTTCTTACTTTCATATTGTGTCAATTTCACACTGACAAGAAAATCCTGTGCATTTGATGAAGAGCTTTTTCCATACCCTTAATCTACCTCATACCAATCAAGAGAGGTGAAAAATATTCTTTAACAATTAGAACTCCATAGACACATGTTGTGCATTAAATGGTAACTATGTAATTAAAAGGAACAAATTTAAAATCTGACAACAATTGGTGCATCTCCAGCATTTAAAATGATTCAATTATTAATAATTCATGCTCAAAACCCCATATGTAGGCAATGAAGCAGAAGGAGAGATGAAAACGAGGTCTGATCCATGACTAACCTTACATCTGTACAGAGCCTGACTAAACAGAGTTACAGCATTATGTTTTCTACAACATTTACCCAAATACAGTAGGAAATTGTCATACCATAATATGTATTTGCAATGATGCTCAACAGTTAGTTAATAGCATGGGGGAGGGAAAAGCCATTCTAATGCACAAGAATCCACTTACATGTACAGTTCCATACCAAGCCCTGTGAATCAGAGCACTGAGTGGCTTAGACACCTGAAAGATTTACATTTCACATGAGTTAAAGCCAAATTTACTTTAAAAAATTTTGAGGCTCCAGTTGAGTCTTTAAGATTTTTAATGCTGGTTTGAACAAAAATCAGGAAGTTTAATCTCTAGTACTGTATGGTAAGACTTTTAATGAGAAACAGTCATCCTTCTGAGATGCTAGTCTTACATTTTAAATAGTAATTAGAAGATGATTCACATTGTCTCGTAGCTCACTTATCCCATCCAGCAACTTGTTCTGAAGTGTTATTAGATCTGCTCCCATGAATTTATCCTGAACTAGAAATCTGCACAAGCAACTCACAATCCACAGATGTCTTTGTATCAATTCAGCCCAAAATCAAACCTCATAAGTGAGAATTCATTTGTTAACCTATAAGAAACAATTATTTCCTACTAGGTTTTTGCTTTTTCCTCTTTCCTTTTTTTTTTAATCACCTTTCCTTATATAGCTTTCTTGGCAAATTTGATGCTGCAATAATCTGCATATGAAAACAACAGCAGTGATGTGTCTGAGTTAGCTGCAAAGCCATTTTTCAAGCAGCCCAACTCAACAAAGCTACACATTATGCTAAAGTCCTCCTGATCCAAGAAGCATTGAAAGACTGAGGAGCACAGAAAGGGAAAAGGTGCTAAATCCTTGCATTAATAATAATAAAGAAATATTGAATTACTACTGTAATTTTTACCACTACTGTATTGCTGGACAAAACTAAGAGCAGACCTCCCAGGACAGAAATGCATAAACAGTATCCTTAGAAATACAAACTCTAACAGGCATATGCAGTGTTATATCTTTCATTAAGTGCCACAAATATTCAAGAACCAACCCACAATTTATTTATGAAGAACATATTTTTACCATTATAAAGGATATAATTTTTACCATTAAAATATATAGTTGATTTATGTGGATTGAAAGAGATTACAAATACAAAGTCAGTATTTTAAATATACTCAAAAAAAGTGTCATAAGTAGATCTGTTTACTCCTGTGACCTTTTTGATGTCCTGGTTCTAATCACTGTTCCATATGTGGGGGGATGAGGGAAGAGACATGTTTATTCTGCAGCTGATTTATTACAAAATTAAGACTATTCAGATTCAAATTCCCCCCCTCTTTAAATACATTGTTGCTGTTCTCTCTTTCACACAATTTGCCACCACATGTAAAGGTCAAGTCCACTGGTAAAGTAATTCATATGGTTATCCAGATCCTATCCAAGCCATAAATTAATGTGACATAAACTGCCTACAGCATTTCTTCTATTTCTAATGTTATACACAGGCAAGTCCAGCCTAGTGTACTGATAATTAAAGTAAAAAGCACATACCTCCCCCAAGAACACACAATCCAAACAGGAACTCAATTGGTTCCAGTAGGAGACTTGCTGAGGGAGACAAGCAATCACCTGTAGCAAATGTTAACTTTCAGCTTTCAGTGGAAAAATTAAGTCCACTTTACTTCACAGTTGCCACCTGTAACACGATCACAGAGTGAAGAGCCAAAGGAGGAAAAAGAAGCTGCAAAATCTCATCAGAATCCTGATGTCCCTGATTTTACACAAAGCAACCAGAAGGCTGCAGGCAGGTCTCCTAATGCTCTGAAAATTAAGACTTATGGAAATCACATGTGAACATATTGTTTCTCAGAACTTGCTGCTTTCTTAAAAATCTCAAGCCCATGGTGGAAAATAGTTTGCAAATGGGTTTTACTTTCTGTAGCTAAAATAAGCTTCTTTATTTTGAAACCACAGACTGATCATCAATGATGCCCTCAAGAATAGTCAGAGAAGATTAAAATAGGTGCATTTTTTTCTTTTTTTTTTGGGTACAGCTAACAGTTTGATTACTAAACTTAATCCCATAAATAAACTAGAACAACTCACCCTGCAGACTTCACTGGAAATGAGCTAATATGCACCTGCTGAAGATTCAACCCACAAGGAGGTAGTCTCCTTGGAAACCACTCCTGATGGTCTGAAATACAATAGAAACAGTCACTGAAGAAACTTAGATTAGTCTAGGTGCTGGGAAAGGTGATGAAAGATCAGGATTTTGCCCCAAAAATTAACTGTCTGAAGAGGGAACACTCAAGTATGTTATGTAGTGTAAATAGTGTGGGGAGTCCAGGGTAGACCTGGGAAGAATCTGTATTAAAGAAATCAAGCAGAGCCTATGATATGTCATCCATCCCTAAATCATTATTTCCTTCACCAAGGCTCTGTGGCTGAACTAACATCTTCAGGCCAGTTTAACCCAAGAGAAAGTAGTTTACCCAGCATGGCTCAAACTCTGGTCTAAGCCTGGACATTTACAGCACCTGCTAATATTGGCCTGTTCTTACATATTTTTTAGAACATCTTTCATTCCTGATTAGCATTACAAACAGCTACTTTCTGCTGTCCTCTCTCTCCTCCCAAGTCTTTCATAAAACCTGCTGACTGATTTATTCAAGCACTTATCTTTTAACTTGTTGTCACCAGACAGGTGCACACTTGCACCAACCCTTGTAGCTGAGTCCATTTAACAGCTCTGTTAGGGGCCCATCCTTGCAAGACACTGAGCTGCTCAGAATTTAGATACACATGGAAAGCAATGATTTAAGGCTCTATCCAACTTGCAGGCAGTGCTCAGTGCCTTAGGCATCAGTTTCTTTCTTGTTAAGAAGACTGTAAAAGGACCATCCCATCTAACTGTTTAATGTTATTTTAATGGGCTACATTACATGAACTTGATACAGTAGTGGTTATCTGGGTCAGAGGCTCCATTTGCTCCAGGGACCTCAATCACAAAAGTAAATCCTACAACACAGACAGATAAGAGAGTTTGGACAGTGTGGGTCCAAGCCTGGGTGATCTTGTTTGCATATTTCAAACCCACTTGACCACACCTGCACCAGATACTTTTTGTTGACATTTTCCTGTCGGAGACTAGAGGAAGAAAAAAAATGAAGAGCAAATTCAGAGGGAGATTTACTCATTCTTTAAAGTCACTAAGACAGTAAAGAAAACCCTAAAGAGGTAATTCACTTAAGCAGTTTCCAGAATCCCTCTCTTCCTGCCATTCTCCACTACTCATATCGCAGGCAGACCTTTCATAGGAGCTGAATTTTGACACTCTGGGGGGGCATGTAGGACAACAGCCACAGTTTACACAGCCACATAAAAAGTGCATTACTTGGGAGCAAAAGCAAAAGCTAATAGAGACATTCTCCACAGAGATCACTCCAGCTGCAGGTGAATCATAGATGACCTCAGATACATCTACACACACTCCCTCTTCTGTGCTAAAACCAAGCTCACTGCAAAGAAAACACCACCAGAGAATGTGAAGGGAATGTTTAAGCAGTTTCAGTCTACTTTCCAGATATCTTCCACTAGTTCTCCCACAGAAAATTATCTAGAACTCTGCATCTGAGCTCTGGACTAAAGCTTTTTTGGAGGTGATAGAAGTCTTTTTAAGAAGGAAACCAAGTGCAGTCTCAGTAATTTCAAAGGCAGAAGATTCTGTTGTGAACACTATGTTTCCTTCCAATTCCAGCTCAGTATCATACAGCATGTCCTGCAGCTAACTTGGCTAAAATATCTGGGCTCAATTCAAAAATCTTAATTAGTAAACATTTACTATAATTTCCAGGAAAAGTTACAAGATCACACTCAAGTACACACACAGTATTGCACACAACACAAACAGCATTGTGTATAAAATTACCTGTCAGCTCCTGTAATTTAAATTCTTTTAGATTCAAACAATATGAATGTTTCCATGAAACCTGAAATCCCAAAACATTAGGAAACCTTGACAAAGCTCTTGAGTATAAGTTTTTTTTACCCATAACCATTAAATCAAATCACATGAAAACAAAATAAAGAATTTAAGTAACTGCAGTGGGAAGAAGTTCAAACCTGCAATAAGTTTATTTTCTTTCATTCCTGGGGCTACCTATTAATTTTCTTAACTTATATATCATGAAAAAGTTCCTTGGCAAACATCATCTCATCTAGCCAGACTCCTAATGCCCTTATTAGCAAACATTTAAATTTCTTGTTTTCAAGTAATCTCCTAACTTAGCTCTCAAATCAGTATTAGATAGTTCAATTTTGAACCTCAGTCAGCAGCATACCCTCACATCTCAGGTACGTTTTTTTCTCCCACACAATACAATTGGTGCAACCAACTCTCCTGCATGGTGTGAGCCTTCTCTGAGAAGAGCAGGGGATAGTTTTGTGCTGGAGTGTTTCACTCTGGTTGTACCTTTTTGAGGGTGCTGGCAGGTTGGAGAAGGGGCAGCTCTGTGCTCATGTCCAGCTGCTTTTCAAGGTCTCAGGTTCAGAGGGTGCCATCAAGCTTTGGTCAGAAACAGATTGTCCTGACACATTCCCCATGGCCAGCTTTGGGAAATGGCTGCATACCCAGGGGAAGGTAATTTTTGAGGCACCCTAAGGAGCAGCACTTTTGAATGAAGGGGACCATGGGGTTTGACATTTCTGTTACTTGCTTCAGGGTTGAAAAAGGAGGTTCACAACCCTGTCATTTCATTTCTGGATAATGATACCCAGCATATAGGACCAGACCTTTTTAAACACATCCTATGCTGAAAAGATGAAGGCTATTAATTTAATGAGACTCATAGCTCACATAAATCCTGTAAGGACAAGCATGATGAGAATGATGAATGAGAATGAATGGTCTCTTCTCACAAGAGACCAGACACATCAGAGCCGTGTCACAGCAGGTCAGCTCTACCAGAGGCAGAACTGTGGGAATAAGGACCACTTACTCCCCAGGCAGAAAAATCCACAGCAGGCTGTGAGATTGTGAGGATTTCATGTCATCATTCTGAGGGTGAGGTGGGGACTGAGGCTCTGAACCTGACCCAAAGCCCTGTTGCTTCCATCCTGCAGGGAGATGCAGCTGGCTGAGGATGAGCCTTTCCCACCCTCAGGGAGGATTTCTGCCCTGGCCACAAGGAAGCTTTCTCACAACAAACCCCCTTATACTGCAAAACTACTCAGGACTGACCCAAAACCTGGAGGTTTCTTGTCAGAGAGAGAGGGGGCTGAGGGTTCCTGAGGCACCTTCCCAGCCCCTCACCTTCCTCCTCATGGCACTGACACCAACTGGGAGTACCTCAATTTGCTGCTGAAGCAGGAGAGCCCCAGGAAGAGGGGCTCTTGTTCAGCCACTTCCCCAGAACAGGGTTCCCCCCTTCTTAGCCTTGATTGACATTGGATTTGTTCCAGACCATAAAGAGAATGAGTGAAACCTATGAGCCTCAAGCCTCAGGGCCAGATTTATAGGCAGAAAGAGAATTCTGTGATCTTTTCTCATGTATTTATTGTTACGGTCAAAATGGGCCTCTTACTTTCAATCTGAGACACTTTTATTGCTCACCTTTTCTCACATGTCCTCAGGCACATGGAGTCACAGCAGAATTAAGCCAAGCCTGGGACTCAGTGCAAACCATTGCTTGTGTGGAAAGCTTTCTGCTCCCTGGGTTCCCTGGGTGAGGGCAGACAGCTGCATCTGCACTGGTGTAGATCACTCTGGTAACAGCAACTGAGAGAGCTGAAGCAGTTCTCAACCTTTACAGCCATTAAAAACATTTCATTAAAAACACCATTTGAAAAATTTCCCTTGTCAAACAAGAAATCAAACTCAGGCAGATAATGCATCTTCTAGAAAAACGCCACCAATTCAGAAGTTCCTACTCATTACACCCACTGCAGTGTTTTCCTTGGCTTTGAATGGATTGCAAGTTGGACAAGGCACATGGTAAAGTTCTTCTTCTTCCTTGATAAGACACTTCCTTTGGTTCAATACCTTTACAGCTCCCAATTTTAGGGAGATTTGACTGATTCTGACTGACTACTTCCAGAAACTGGATCTTGCTCTAGTGAGTTAGTTACTAAGGAAGACACTTTCCACATGCAATATGTAGATGCACATAGTAGTCAAACAGTTACCAGAGTCACAAACTACTAACAGCAATTCAGCTGAAACAGTGACACTTTTTACTTTGCACTGAAAAATATTAAGGATGCTCAAATACAGCCACATCTCTGCTTAGGGGGACTAGCTGCCTGAACTGTGATAACAGATGACTGTTTCACAGCTGAATATTTACTATGTACAAATTCTTTCTTTGAAAGTACTTGTGTGATTAATTGATTAATTTGCTTTTTATCCAACTGTTAAACCAATTAAAGTTATTCTAAGATATGGAAGAAGAAGGTTCATTCCATTTAAAGCCTTCTAAAAACAAATATAACCATAAAGATGTGGGAGTGAGTTTCCTTGACTACTCAGTGTTCTTTTAACCTTAACTTGATCATGCCAGATTAAAAAAAAATAACTATTTTCACAACAAGAGTATTTATTATTCACAAGGCATAAACCTCTGCTTAGAGCTGTGGGAGATTTTGAAACTACAGTTGCATTGATAGGAAAAATCAAAATTAAATCTTTAGAAAGGGTGTGAGAAGGAGTAAATAGAGAAAGTTTCATGAGAAACAAACACACAGAAGTAGCCCCTCCATTGTTCTTCCCCATCCTCAAGAACTAAGTTAATTCTCAGTGAAACCTATAGTGGTGACAAAATTGTCTTCACTGAAATAAATGGAAAAATTCCAATGGCCACCAACTGGTGTCAGCTGGGGTGGGACTTATCCTGAGAAACTTTTTTAGCCTCAGCTAAATGAGAAGGACAGACTAGATCCTGTTCAGACTTTTTAGCACTTTTGCATTCAATTCCTGCACACCTCAGAACCAGTTTTCTGCCTTAAACTCTTCTATTGCCATTTTCTCTCCTGTAGCCTGAGAATATTTTGCTTTGCAACCATTAACAAGATAAATGGATTCAAGGATATTTTAATTTATTTTTTGTTAAAGGAGAAAAGTAGACTTTTTTAAACAGGAAAAAAAAAAACCCTTCTTGCTAAAGAACATGGTCCTTGTCTACCCAGCAAAGAAGAGAGCTGAGCTGACTTTACTAATTTGTCCCAAGTGGTTGAAGATCCTCTGATGGATTTTTACAAGATACAGAGCATTATTATTGTACTATTTTACCTGCTTCACTTAGCAGATTTTATGACAAGATTCTCAGGGAGCTCCTGCAGAGTGCAAAAAGGTAACTTTAACTGAGCTGTCTGGGAGCCTGCCATTAACCTTTCCAAACAGGTTTTGCTCTATGCTCAGTACAGGGGTTCATTAATTGGTTGAATGAGGTCTTACCAATACAATCACTTATCTCTTTACATTCAGTATGGACATCTTAAGTGCCTGAACTTCCATGCTTTTACCTGAACCAGCTTAAAAGGGGACTAGTGCCTGCATTGCTGGGCTTGTTTTTCCCCCTGAAGCCTGCAAGCTGCATCATGCCAGAACGTGGCACTCCTCTGAGATATCCAAACTTTCAGACAGCTACGTTCCTAAAGCAAACACCACCAAAGAATATGACAGCCCACACACCTTTAGGGCACTTACATTACAGACATCAGTACATGTCAGAAAGGTTTAAGATGGGATAAAATAAACAGGCATAGAGTTATTGTCCTTAATTATCCTATGGATTTTCCCCTTTTCCATTGCCTTTTTTTTTTTTTCAAGCACAGAACCAGAAAAACATGAATGATCAGCAAGTCTGGGAACACAGTGAGAATCGGTGCAGTTGGACTAAATCTTTACAGAAGCCTTAGAGCCAACAGGGGCTTGCCAAGAGACCACCCACAAAAGCATCTGGAGACCTCACCAGTGCAAAGCAGACTGGCTCCCTGGAAAGCCCATGAAAAGGAATAGCTTCAGAGCTTTAGTCACACTGCTATCATCTCCCTGATTTCAGTCACTTTGAGCCATGTTCCAGCCATCCCTGAGCAGAACAGACAGTTCAGCACCATCCCACACCAGGCCCTGCCCATGATCATTCTGACACTGGCAGCCAGGTCCCACAGCACAGACACCAACATGACCAAGGGTATTGCCACTTCTAAATGATGGTACCATTTAATCCCAACAAACTTCACCATTCTGCACATCAAGTGTTAGAATCCTCTTTCTGTCCCTGGACTTCTCAGGAAGACACCTGTGGATGTTGGGAGCAAGCACCAACTTGTAATGTCCTCTTTCTTTTTTCCCCTCAGTTCCATTTCACTATTTCATTTCAATGCCTGATATACTGTATAAGACAAGGAAAATGTAACAACAGTTTAAAAACTGTATATATTAATTGATAAATAAACTTCACACAGTCATCCTCTCCTATTGCCACCATTGCAAATACTGGCTGCACAAAGTTGGATAGATGCACCTGAAACTTTACCAAATCCATTCAAAACACTTCAACATAATGTTTGGATCATTCATTCTAAGCAGACGCTTTAATTGCCCTACAACTCTATTTTTATTATTAATGTGTGCAAGATATGTAGTATGAACAATATTAACATCCTGCAGGGCATGATATTATATACTGGATACACTTTTTTTTTAATAAAAAAAAATCAAAAAATTATTTGATGTGGCCATTTAAATATTGTGGAGACTTTCTTTGAGAAAGGAAAATTTGGAGAGCAGAAGACATGAGGCACACCACTGCAGGCAGAATGTAACACTACAGGATTCCTCCTAAATGAATCAAGCAGGAGGCTGCTAAGTTTGAAAACAATAAAAAGAAATACTACCTAACAAAAAAATCCAATTTCTTAATCACAAATTTCAGGCTGCTAGACAATTTTCTGCATCTGAAAATAAAGTAGCATTTTAAGAAATGTTGACATCTGGTTCTGGAATTATTCATGCAGAGATTTCTTTGAAATTTAAGTGGAGTTACCTCAAACATATAAAGGTGTGAGGAGCCCAGTCACTTCAGGATTAGCTGTTCTTCAGAAACCTTAGCAATGATATGAAATCTGAAGCTCCTCTTGAACTTTTCTACTAATTCAGTAATTACTGCTGTGCCTGAAATTGGCCTCTTTCCTGTAATTGCTCAGCATGTATTTTCCTTCAAAGAGGTTAACACCTGAATTTAGATTCCAATTAACACCCAAAATGGACTTTAAACAACAAGCTGAATAAATCAGGGACTTTTCCCAGCATAATATTTCAGTAGCCCACATAGGCAAACACACAGTACATGCTCTGGAAATTTGAAGATTTGCAACAGAGCATGATCAAACCACTGTCAACTCATCAGATTTGTGGAATATTAGGATTACAGACATCACCTGGGATTAAGAACTTTGCATGTGAGCACACAGACACATCTGTTGCTTTGTCACCAACTACAATGCAGGCTTTTCACTCATGCAATTTAGCATGCACAGAGATGGCACTCCAAGTCTCAGCACTGAGGAATGCATATAGAAAACATTTTACATACTTGCACAACTGGAAACCACACTTCCTTAAAGCCTAACTTCAAACTCAGGTGAAGGTGTGCAATCCTCCTTAAAGCAGCCAGGAAGCACATTGCTTTAACCAGCTGTTTTCAAAGGGGTGTCCTGCTAGAGATGGACAGGGGCAGGGACAAAGGGCAGGTGAAGTGAACAAGTTTATATTAGACATGTGATATTAAAAGAATTGAACACATTATTAGCTCTTAGGATAAAAGTGTCATGCTATAAAGGGGACTGCTGTCTTCCAGTTGTCATTCTGAGGGAAAGCTTGTGACCCCAGTTCTTCCCCCAGAAAAATATTTCCATGATGAATTCTAGACAGTCCTGAAACATTTAAGGAAGCAAACTAGGAGGCATTTTCCTAGAGGAATGACTGAATTAACAGCTAAAGACAATCAAAGTACTCCTATATTCTCTATGAAATGGCATTGCTGCAAGAGCCTGACCATAAAGACACATCATTGTGCTGTACAAGGCTTTTCACGGTAGCAAAAAAAAAAAAAAAAAAAAAAATTATGTTGCTTGTAAGGCTGGCACCTTTGGCTCAGGAAATCTTTGAGTCCAAAACTGCTAAGCAGAAAGAATTTCTGGAGCAGTGTTGCCATATGCTTGTATTGTTCTGATGCACCTCCCCAAGCACCTTCCATTGACCACAGCTGGATACAGGACACACATCTCAGTAGACCTTTGCTCCAACCTGCTATGGCTTCTTTTTTGTTCTCATGTGTCCTCTGTTGGGTTTTTTATTATTTTCCTTAAAAATGAAAATTGTTTCCATGGAAACAATTATGCCAGTGGCATGTATGAGTTTAGTAATGTCCTTAGGAAACATTTACAGTCAGTTCACAGAGGTCAAGATGTCTTTATGAATATAGATCTTTAAGCAAAGGTACTGTTAAGACAACAAAAACAAGTTCAGAGGTTTTCCAAAGTGATAGGTAGTGACCACATTTCATCACTGTTCCTTATTTCAAGTTCTACATCAAAATGTTTCCTTTTGAAAATTTGGCCTCAGCTGTGAGTGCTGAGCTTTTGAAAATAGGATGCAGAATGCTCTGTAATGTATAACCTGCTATGGGAAATGTTGTCACACTCAATAAGTTCTTTGTCATAACTCTGAGTTTCTGTACACAGAATGTCTCAGAGGTCTTGGTATAAACATAATTCTATTATAATGCAGTGCTAGAAGAACTACTATACAACTGGAGCTAAAGGGAGGAAAAAATAAGATTAAGACACACTCATATAATTATTCCTTTGACCGCAGAACAAACCACAAGACAGTGTGACATTATACTCACTGTTTACCAGCCCACATTTATAAAAAAAAAATCTTATCACACTGTAAAAATATTTCAACTTTTAACCTAGCAATCAAGATATTGCTTTTCAGATAAACAGGAGCTTTGAGAGCCGGCCTGTGAATGCTTCTTCTTTGCATGAAAAAGATGCAAAGCGTTCTTCTTTTTCTGGCCCTCTCTATAACAACAAGAGCATCGCTGTGTGCTGGTTTGTGGATGTTCCCACAGCCCACAGGGATGAAGTGATGGGCTCACAGCTCTGCACAGGAGAGCAGAAGCACAAGGCCATGCCAAGCTTCTCCCAGGGTATGTGTGAGGCTGCACTGCTCCCTGCTCTGGGCTGCATCTTCGTGCAGCTGAAGCATGAGGTGAGAGGTGGCTTGAAAGGCTTATGGCACTGCTAAGCTGATATCCTGATCTCTGCCCAGCACTCAGCCATCCTGTCTCTTCTGTAGCTCTCTACAGCTCTGCAAAGAGGATGTGCAGCCAAATCCGCACGTGGAAAGAAACTGGTTCACAGCTTGCTGGCTGGTAGAGCCTTAAAGGAGGTCAGGATTTTTAGCAGCATTTTGAAAAGGTACAGAGAGAATTAGTGTGGGAGACCAAGGTAGGCAAACTGTTCCAGACAGCTGATGCGGTGGCAGGAGGAGATCCAATTTAAATTCACTTTAGTATTAATTGTCAGAAAAGGATGAGATCAGTTTATGAACTAGGAGCACTGTGCAGTCAAAAGTTACAAGCCCAAGTTGTTGCCACAAAGTAGCTGAAAGGCTTTTCTTTTGAAAAGATTAAACTTCAAAGAATTGCAGAATAAGATACACAAGAAATGGCATGTGCTTTTGCTCGATAATGTTTGATTTTCAGCCACCCCCTCCCCAGCCCTATCACACTGTAAATTCTTAACACTGAAGTTGCAACTAAGTAGCTGTTTTATAAGATAAATGACTGGGAATATCAAAGACTTTGACCAAAAAAAAAAAAAAAAAGAGGCTGTATAAAATGTATTGAAAGAAGCATGGATAGCAGAAAATATTACCCAGCGTAGGAGACCAAGGTTTTGCATATTTCTTGACCTAAGGAAGTAATACAAACTAAGAGATCAATATGTCCACGACAGCTTAACCCAGTGGGATGACATTTGCCTTGTGAAAAATACAGGATATAACATCTCAGACAGACCCTGATGCTGTGTAGAACTTTTCCCTCTGTGGTAGTAAGGGGTTTATTTCTCACTGAAACCAAAAGGAGAGTGGGTCACCAAAACATGTTTTCTAACTGGGACTTAAATGATTAAGGATAAGTAAAACCCTGAACATGTTCCCTAATGCAAAGAAAGGTAAACTGAGGTTGACCTACTGGTGACCAAACTTCAAGAGAGAAGGCAGTGGAAATATTTCCTCTTGAGGCATGAGAGGCCTTGCTGGCACTTCCCTTTTCTTAAAACGCATTACTTTGACAATAAGAGCAATTCTCTGCCCAATTCAGTGGGCTGTGGGGCTAAAGAAAGACAAAGGAAAAAACTACACAAGGACTTCAGTCTGTTTGGAAACTGGGGCAGGCCTTTCCCAAGACAGGGCTGGTTTAAGAACTGAAAGTATATTTCTCCTTTTGCTTGTTCATATCTAAGGAACTGAAGGATTTCTGTGACTTAACTATGTAGAAAAAGAAAGATTCAAGGGAGATAGAAATAGGACAGCTAGCTAGGAAAAGAATTGTATCTCTTTTAGGATAACTGCCACTAATAATCTCTTGTGATCAAGACATACATTAATGAAATAGAAGTTGGAGCTCATGTACCATACCAGGGAACTTGAGAGGTTTTTTCCATTCACTCTGAACGATCCCAGAGTTTCTGGTTTAGGATGATTTTTTTTTCTCAAGAAGCAGTAATACTTCCAAATACAGCAAATACCCCCAAAATCCTGAAGATAATTAGCAATGCATCACAAAGCAGAGAAAAGCAACACTGATTAGAGAGGAGGAAGTGGAAAAGCAACACCCTTGTACTCATCACTTAGATCAGCTACAGCATCCATACAGAAGTCAAGAGTTCCTTGAGTCCAAAATCCCTCATGGACCAAGACTGAGCTGGCTGAGCAATCCTTTCTCCCTTAAAAATTATGATCCTTGGGAACAACAAAATTCCCACAACAACAGCCAAGGAGCAACCACACACCAGATATTTTGCAACCAACACATAGCATGGAACACCTCTCCTGAAGAGGCAAAGTCAGCCTTGAGTCTACTGCTAAATTCACCTGAACACTTAGCTTTTCCCTGAAAAACAAGTACACTAATTTAAAAATTAATAGCAACAATTTGCTCAGTAACTTTGGGACAGGGAGGGAGAGACCTACCTGAACAGCAAGAATGAGCTTCTCATCTTACTTTTTTGTGAAGGATTCATCTGCCACAATCCATGAGTGTATGGCATAAAGCCCTGAGTAAGCAAATGACTTCAAATTATCCAGTGGTAATTATGAATGAGAGAATGCATGCTGGAGGTGGAATGAAAGAAAATTAAGAGAGATTAATGTGAAATATACGGTTATAATTAGGCATAGGTATCTGTTTTCTACCTGCTTTTGCCCAAGGGGAATTTGGAAAAATAAATACTCTTATTTAATAAAATTCTCAACGCCAACAGAGAAGCAGGGCAACTTTTTAAAAGCTATGACAACATATGCCAGACAGACTGTGTTGCAATGGGTTTACATTTCAACATGAAATGGGTTGTAAGAGAACACAGCCTGCTATAGCATGTTTTGACAATAAAAAAAATTATAGCTAAAAAATTATTTCCAATGGGAAACAAAACCAATGCAATGATCCTGTACTAGGACTATCTGCAGAAGCCCCCATGCATGAAGGAACTGAGGTTTCTAGGATATGATTGAGATATTTTAACACCTAGGGGAAGAAAAAAACCCCAAACCCACACCACCAAAAAAACATCATCACATGGACAAAAATCAACAGCACAGCTACTCTGTGGAAGACAAGACAGATTCAAACTGCTGAACTTGTTCTTTGCGCATCTTGGCAGTTATCTGGAGGCTGAGAAGCAGTATTCTGGTACGATGCAGGATTGAGTATTGATTTTTCCCAACATTTCTGTTATCCTCTCACTTTGCAGTGTCACCACCTACATCAGCTGAGGCAACCTCTAAGAACCCATTGACAGATGCAAAAGAGTTTCAAGCGTGCCTTTCCTGAAAAATCCAATCTCTCTTCTCTTTAACACATTTTTCTACTTCTAAATGTAGACTTTTGGCAGCTCTGAAGATGGTGACATTTATTTGCCAGAACTGAGCCTTGCTTTGTTATTGCTTTTGCTATTCAGATACACATAGAGCTTTCTCTCCTCAGTCACAATGCCCCAAAACATCACCTGGTCTGAGCTCTGTTTTCAGGTTCATCACATCCCAGAATATTGTGAAGAAATTTCTCTTTGTTAATTTCTAGAAATCTAAGATGAGATGCTACTGAGCAAACTCTCCATCAATTCACATCAGTCATATCAAGACTTGATACTGAAACACCAAGAGCAGCAGAGGTTTGGGCATTTATGCCTGTAACTACAGTATAAAATTACCTCACTTTTTGGTCCTAGCTGGAATAACACAGCCCTTGACAATCAATGGCATTTGTATTTTAGTCCCATTCTATCTCAACCCATATTCTTTAGGAAATTTCTAGGGTTTATGTACCCTTCACATGTTTCCTACTTAACCAGTAATGGTTCACCTCTGCTCCTCCTCCTCCTCTACCTGCCCTTTCCTACCTGAATAAGTTTCTTCAACTTCACTGGTCCAGCAGTTGGAAACAACATTACATCCTACGACTGAGCAAGCCTTTCCCAGCTACGGAAGATATTCCTCCCACTCCAGCAGAAAACCCAGCTTGAGACATTTCATCTCCCAGATATTCCTTCATGCCCTTTCTACCAGCTAGACCAACAGAAATATTTGTCAGGCTGCAGCATTTCCATCCACAGTGCAGCCCCAAGGCTTTGTGTTGTGCTGGTTTTTAGGTGTTGATGAGCAGGCAGAAGTGGTGGGGTTGGGACTCCCCAGGTGAGGACTGCCACCAAAGGCAGCACAACGTGAAACTGTGGAATAATTTCCTGCCAGCAAGCCTTTCACTGGGTTTAGATGAGTCAGAATATCAGGGTCTGGCCAGCTGTCAGGGTTCTAGATGTAGAAAGGTTTCCTTAATTGCATTATTTCTGAGAAATAAACAATTGTCTGTCACTCATTACCACACACAGGTCCTCGCATATCTGAAATGCTAAAGACCAGCATCTTACAAACAAGGAAAATGAGTTGTTAAGCAATTGGAAAATGATTATATAATTATGTTCTGTTCGGGTACCATTAGTCACAAGGAAGATGGAATATATCCAAGCTTTAAAAGTCAATTACTCATACAAAATTATGTCTGCTGAGAGTCACTTCTCCTTTAGGGTTCAATATCTACAGTGCAAGATTTTCAGAGGAGACAACGAAGGAGGGTATTGTGGTTAAGCATAAATACAGAAGCCAGATTTGAGTTCTATTCCAGCCAGCAGTGGTGAGCAAGCTGCAACTGGCATTAAGTCTGAACTGGTATAGACAGTCACAGACTGATGGCAGCAAAGCTAAGCAGGTTTGCAGCAATGCGGAAAGCAGCTCCTGCTTCTCATTAGAATGGGTGTGCAAGAGGGAAAGCCAATCACAGTTTACAGGCTGCAAATTCAGCAGTCCCACCACAGTTACAGTCTGTCCTACTTACAAGCAAGGTATTTTCCCTTCAAACTAAAACAGAGCTCTTTTTGGCCAAGACTACTCCTGAGGGACCATTTTCATGCCAAGCTCTGTAACCTCCATGTACTCCATGTTCTTAGAGAGATTAGAATGGCCTCAGCTACACCTTTGGGTCTCAGTGGGCTGCTTTTGGTCTCTCCATCCTATAGCATATGTTATGCAGTTAACAATTCCAGTTTAAGTTCTCTAATTTTCTTTTCTGCTTGTACGTTCCAAACATGCTTCAAGTTCATTCTTGTGTCAGCATTAAACATTTCACACAGGTGTGGCCCCAGCAGAGCTGATAATAATGCCGCACTTTCCGTGACCTTTTGCCCAACCTTCCTGTAAGCTGGTACATCATCTTCCCCCTTTCCCACCAAAAAATAGTCATTTTGTAATATAATATGCAGCCTTCGACTGTGTTGGGGCTGCTGTGCTGCTTCATTGTGTCTCTTGGAATGCTTTTTACTGGTACTTCAATGTAGTAAATGAAAGGGTGTGATACAGGACAGGTAATAGACAAGATTACAGATTGTGTCTACTTGTCATTAGCTGAAACTAAGTGCTGTATCAACAAACATCATCTGTCCTCTGCCAAAAAAAAAAAAAAAAAAAAACAGGATGTTTCACTTTAGGTAGCACAGGGTTAATAAAAGAAAACCAATCCCCTGTGGTTGATCCAGTACAAGTTTAGTCATTGTACCCATCCAGAGCTGACTCTGATTTCATTCCTTCACTTCCTCATCAAGCAAGCATCAACTTATAACAAGTATCTTCTTTCCTCAGCTACTGTCTTATTCTGTTTCATTAAACACTTCAGGACATGAATTCCACCTTCAGGACTATCTTGTGCTTGTCATACTATGCAACTAAATAATTTCTAGGTACAAAGGAACCTGCGTTTAAACCTGGAGTCTAAGTTTGCCTGGCTAGCAAAGAAAGATGAGATCTGGGTCTGTCAGGGTGTTTTGCAATCCTGCTTACAGAGAGCAGGATTGCTGAGGAGAAGAGCTCCAGCACAGACTCTGAGTCATGGGCTATACCGGGGTGGAAATCCGTCTCCTTCTCTGGACAAGCTATTGTTTGAGCAAACTCAGCCAAAGCCCCAGCCACATCCCTTTAGCCTGCTGAGGCAGTCACTCCCTGCCTCTGGTGCCAGTGCAGTTGCATGGATGGGTGCAGCCAGTGCACCTCCTGTACCGCTCCCACTGCAGCCTTCCAGCGTGGGGGGTAGCACCAGCCCAGCTTGTTCCAGCTTGCTTTTCAGAAGGACAACAATGAAACCTGTAGCCAGAGCCCCGATACCGGCAGCAAAGTTAAATGAATAGCTCCTTGTTGAGCTTGCAGATACACCCTCACAGAAGCACGCTTGCATTTAATAAATAGTATTCCCTGTATGAAGATTGTACAATAAAATATTTAAGTTCAGGTCTTCCTTTGATGAACTACAAGCTTTGGACCAGTACAAATCCACAGAGCTCAATCAGAGTTTCTGTAAGTCAACACCTGCCCAGCACATCAGTCCTCGCCCAGCATCAATCCACAGAAAAGTGCCATGAACTTGCATGGCAATCTGCCAAATCCCATCAGCTGAGAAACTGTCCTGATGAGCACAATGTTCTCAGGGATGACTCACCCTCGACAACATCACCATTAGTCAGAATATTTTCAGAAGCAACTTTAACAAGGTTTAGGGGGCTCTTTAATAAACATGCATTTAAATAAGATGTCTTGGAGCAGGGAGATAAATGAAGGAGGCCCGCTGCAAGTTAGAACTGAAGTGTGGCAAAACAATTCTGCAAGATGTTTTATACCTTATATAATCTCTCCTGACAGAACCTCAGGGGTTCACATTAAACACCATAAATCAGACCACCTGGGGCTCCCCTATGATTATTGCAGCTGCATGCTGCAAGCTCCAGTAGAAGAAACGTTCCCTTTTATTGTAAGAAAGTAATAGGGCATAGCCCAAGTCTGCCAGAAAAATGCACAAATCAAAAGCAGGCCCTGCACAAAATCAGCTTCTGATGTGTTCGTTTGCTGTGGATGTACGTGGCAAGCTGACAGTCAGAATCACTTTGTCCTCATTGATCACCAATGCTTTTGCCAGCAAGGTGAGTAACATGTGGAACAGCCAATTCTAAAGAAATGTCAGTTCAATGGAAAATAAAACTGAGACATTTATTTTATTTTTCTATCTTCTCCTTAGTGAATTTCAGCAATTGAGAAAGGCACCAGACTCTGCACTGAAGCCCAAGAGCATTTACAGCTCAGACAGCAACGCCACTGATGTGGCACCACAGATGTGCCTGCCCCTGGAAAGAGACCCTCAGGGTCAGCAGCACCTACTCATCCACAGGCCTGGACATTTTGTGGCTTCTGCCATGTCCCTAAGGCCCATTTCTATTACAGAGAAAGGTGTCAACTGCTGACTGCCAGAGATGAGAAACAGATGTGGAAAATCTCAGACTATATACCCATGAAAAGTGATGGGGGGGAAAAAGTAGCATTTGTTCCTGGTAGTATAACAGTAACCTTCCTTCACTCCTGCCTTAGTCCTAAGCCTGACTGTTAACACTGATGAGGGGGAATTCTGTCTTGTGAGAACTTGTCTGAAGTGAGCCCATAACATCTTACCCAGGAGAAATTCTCACTTGTCCATAGAAACCCACATTGCTCAAGAAGTCAGAGGTTGGTAGAGCCTTGATGTAGTCCAACAAAATCTTTGGTAATCAATATGACAAAGAACATATCACTGCCATCAGTTGGCTTGAAGCAGGATCATGATGGCATGCTGAACATCCTCTCTGGTTGCCTTCCTGTCTTTGGTACAACTAGCTAATTTCTGTGTCCTGCCTTGTTATCAGATCACCAAGATAGTGTTTGAAAAATGCAACCACTCAGATAGGGCTTCATGCAGAACATTCTCTTATTGCAGTGATGACATCTCTCTTCTCAGACATCATGTCCCAGCCATTCAATAAAACAAGGAGTGGATCTTCTGGTTGGGCTTAATTTAGTGTTTTGGTTGTGGGCTTCAACAGTACACACAAAATGTGATAGAACACATGTGCATGTCCAAGGAGATGCTTGAGGAAAAGAAAATGAGAGATGTTTGCTCAATAATGGACATGGGGAAAACTAAGTGCTGTTCCAGTCCAATACAACAACAGAAAAAAATTTGATAAGTTAAACTACCACCTGAAGATTTTTGTAAGAAATCACCCTGACCTGATGTTGATTTTGGTTAAGGTTTGAGGGTTTTTTAAATATACATTTCGTTTACCTATATGCACACACAAGTTGCCTTCAGCCATGTTTTCCTATGCTCAGGCTGAGAACAGCACAGTCAGAGAAGAAAGTCTGTGCTTTATTAGGAAGCCTAGAGGAATTGCTGCTACCCAGAATGGGAGATGCAGGACTTGAGAATCATCTCAGTATTCAAGTCATCTTAAAAAAGAAGGAAAGAAAAAAAGCACCAAAGCAACAAAACAAATCAAATAGAACAACCACATTTTCTTCCAAAGCAAATTAGTTACCAGAAAAAGCATTCTGCCTTCTAGCCCATCACCCTGTTTGACAGTACCTGTCAAAGATAAAATCTTTCCATGAATTAAGGGAGGGGAAAGGCCAATCCCTCCTAGTTATGGTGCAGTGATTTACATCAGTATAATTACATCTTCATTACTGTGGAGACTGACTAGACCTCCAGGGAAACATTACTGGTACACAAGAACTTTGATTTTTAATTGCAATAGATCTGCTACTATATATCTAAATCTATTAAAACACATTTGAACAAGCAAAGATTAATAAAAAGATAGTGCTAGATAGTTCAGATTTGTGAAATGTTAAACTAATTGCAGTGCATTCTTTCCAGCCTTGAAGTGGTCGTACACTGCAATTGGGTCATGACATTACATTGCAAGGGTAATATATAGATCTTTTTTTACTAGCAGTACTCTCTTCCAGATCAATCTTAATATAAATTCCTAATGCTTTGCAATTCTGATACTTGCCTATAATTCAAATGCTAATATCAGTTTAACCTGGAATTTACTGCAATCACTTTCCCTCTGAAAAGTGCCCTCTTTTAATCAATGGAAACTGCCATTCTGAGGGCCTTCTCTTCAAACAGTGAAATCAATCCCCCTCATCACTGGCAGGCTCTTCAGATGGAAGAACACCCAGCACTTGAAGAAACTAGTGCAAAGATGCAGAACACACACACTGCCTTGCTTCTCCAGAGACATGCTCAGGTCTGACACCAGCAATAGCACATCTCACTTCACAACCCCATCACACCAGCAAGCACCTGCAGTGAGCCTCACTCTCTATCTGTGCCCTAAACAATTTGTCTCAGAGCTCTTAAAGATGAGTTTTTTCCCTAAAAGAAAGCCTGAAACAGCAAATCTCCCTATGAAGTACTTTTATACCACTATGCACATATTTAAAGTGGGGAGTGTTGTTACCTCCTTTATGCTTTGTATGGGCTGGTGTTCATGTCTGTCTCTGTGCTTGGAAGGCACCTTAACTTTACTAGGGTTGACCAAAACCATACTTTTTCCAAGGTTTCCAGATCCTCCTTGCAGCCTCCCCCCTGCCCCTCAGCCAGGTGGACCTGCGTGAATGGATCCTGCTAAGAATTCTTCTCACACTCAGTGCTTTATATAAGGTTACACTTTACACAAATAATCAAGAATATATGTGAAAATGAAGGAAAATAAAATATTAAACTGATTTTAAAGAAGCACCTCCTGTTAATGCAGCCTGTGGCACGTCCCAGAATTTTAAGCTAAATACTAAATTTTCCCCTGTTTTTTCAGTTTCTTGTTGATCCAGTTGATTTAAGCAGGGTGGATCCTTAAAACAGATTTCAATTTGTTTCAACTGAATTAGCAATTGCAGCATTAGATCCTTCATGGGCATATTTTAGAGAAAAACATAATATAAACACACACATGCATATTAATTTGAGTACTAGTAAACTTCCTGTAATTTAATTATTAAAAACATCTTACATTTTCATACTGCAGTTTTTCTTTCTCCATTCTACCAAAATGTGGGCAGAGGGGAAGGGAGGGGAAGGAGAGAGAGAGAAAGATCCAGGCTTAAAACATAATGCAAGGGACAAAAATCAAATCTCTTCTGAACTAAAACTTGTTCACCATGAGGAATTCCATGCACCCAAGAGACCCATTCCTTTCAGCAGACCTTCTTTCAGGTGCAAAGCATCCCCATCATTTCCTAGGACAGCATTTTGCACAGCAGGCAGAAAGCACTGCTCCTCATGTATGCAAATTCATCCCTGTCTTTGGGGCTCCTCTAGTGCCCACCCATTCACAACAAGTAAATCACAGAGAGAAGCAGGATTTAACTCTGAATAGCTTTGCTTTTGCTGATATAACTTCGACCCTTGATGATAGTTAATGTCAGGGTTTTTTTGCATTCAATTAATTTAACGGTCCAGATTTTTAATTTGCATTTCATTTAACATTTCAGATTTTTAATTTGCCAGATATTGTTTATCAAGTATTCATTTCAGCGCCTTTCACTGTATATACAGTGCATACTCCTCAGTAATTAGTGTGCAGTAAATTAATTCTCTCCTTGTTCCTTCATCAGATATTGGATTAAGAAACTTCCACTGTACCAACATAGTGAGCTAGATTAGGAATTTCCCATCTATAATACCTTTGTTTAATATTTGTCTTGTATATGTTATGCTGCCTTAATGCTTTACACGATAAGAAATGTTATAGTTAGAAGCAGAAACCTCCAATTAATTTGGAGTCACATATTTGTTTGAAATTATTAGACTCAAATTAAATGTGTTCACGTGGCTCTACAGTGTCTACTCTTTTAGACATCCCTACATTTTCTTTAAGAAAAAAAAAATGGTTGTTGTATTTATATAAAGGATATTAAAGCCACCTGATGATTTTCATCAACTGGCATGAGGTTTAAAATCAAATCCAAAGTAAACACCTCATTACAGATCTGTCTTCTATATTCTGTCAGTATGGCCAAAGACCAGCAAAAGTGTCCTCTTACAAATCCAGGGAAAATAATACTGACTCAATAGAAGGGAATTACCACCACAGTCCACTGAAATTCTGCGTGTTTTGCAAACACTTTCACAGTTCATTTCACCTTTTCCACGTCCACTGAGACACACAGCACACAGACACGATTGTTCCCACGTCAGTCCAACCTTGGAGAACACCTTTGCTCAGTGATTAAGGCTCCTCTGTGCAAACTAGATTCATCTCCACTTGGAACCTTGCAACACTCACCCACCTGCATGGTTTTGATGTAGCGGGCCAACTGTCCAAAAGGTTAGAAAATATCTCACAAGAGACATTTATACCTATAGAGTCATGGATGTTTTATCAGGATGTGTTTGTTTTTCATGCTTTAAAAGTCTGCAAATTTATGAATACAACACATCCCTTCGATGACGGAAGCAGGAATAATGAGTGATGTGTGACAGAAGGAGGAAACGCTGGTCCTTCCTGAACCTATGCCCAAAATGTCTTATGCCACATCAAGCACCAGTGCAGACACACAGTACCACAATCTGGTTTGGACAAGCCCCTGCACTGGCTAACAGGGAAAGGCAAAGGGGTAGAGCAGGGATCTGGGGCAGAAAGGGTTTGGAGTTTGTTTTTTCCCCAGCAACTCACGGCTGAACAGCATGAACCACGGGCCACCTAGGACCAAAATTATCCACAGCCACGTGGATAGCTCCCAGATTTCCCCATTGCTTTTCTATTTGAACCAGAAAGACATATAGGAACACCATTTACACCTGGAGAATGGCAGCAGAGGACAACTGCTGCTTCTGTTCTCCACCAACATCTCACACAGGACATACAAATGTATTGAAAAGAATTCATTTGCAACAAGGCACTGGAAAAATATCATTGAAATTCTTTGGAAAGCTAATAATGAAGATAACTGTTCCTTCCTTCTCATCCAAAGCAATAAGAGCTTCCTTTCCACATTTACCACATTTTTATTAAAAGGTTACAGAAATCACTAATACATGTGTGTGACTGTGGGAAACTCAAGTTAGAGCAAAGGAAAAAAACCCCACACCTACAAACTAAGAAGTCCTGCTATTTCTTTCTTAATGAGATAAGTCGATATTCCTAAAGATCAGGTGGCAGCTGTACCTCTCTTCTCTGGCTGTTCACAGTCACAAGGGTGGCAGGGCACATACCCTGTGCCAGCTCCACACTCCCACTCACTGAGTGTGCTTGGCATAGGAGAAGGGAACACACCTGAGCCACAGCTCCCGCCAGTGCTGCCCTGAACTGTGTGCATACCCCAAACACATGGAAAGCACAGGCTTGGGAACTGACCACCCTCTGACAACTGTTTGCCAGTGGACACAGAAACAGCAGAATTTGGTTCCAAGCTCTCTATTGCAATTTCAGCAAAAGAAAGCAAGTCATTAGTATGAGACATTGAAAAAAGCAGATCTTTAAAGCTGTGACAAATTGATAGTAATATTTCTTTTGCTATTTGGGTCCTATAAGTCCAAGCAACACGCACCAAAACAAACAAAAACAAAACAAAACACCCCAACACAGCACAATGATCTTACAAAAATGCAAAGTGAGATGAAGATCTTACATGTTGCATTTCTTCTCTGGTTGAAACATATTTTGTCTTAGAATAAAAGATAATGTTTATTTTATTTTATTTAGAAAGTATAGGCTTCTCTTTTTTTTAACTAAAATATTCCATTTATTCGGTAAATAGCCTATCAGGATAAAGGGTCACTGAGTGTGCCAAGGGAAAGTATATCTTTAGAATTAAAGGATCGAAAACTCAGTCAGGCAGAATACTGGTTGCTCTCAAGAACATTATGGGAACTAATGAAAGAACCCCATTTCCTGCCTTATACAATTAAGTAATCAGCTGCCTTTGGTTACCCCTAACAACTTACACAGACAAGGGGATTACTAAGCAAACAGACTGCAGCATTTCAGAATACACAGCCAACGGGAATGCTGAAACGACATGCATTCCCAGGGGAGTCACTACCTTTTCAATTTTAAGAGAAGGAAGTGGGATTATTGAAAATTTAGGACTTGGCAGACCTTTACAGAAATGCTCTGGTTGATGTAATGTGCACTATCCAAGTTAAGTACAAAAATAACCCTTGCCATCTGAAGAATGTTTCCCTTACTACCTCTTCTCCAAGATACAGTGAATTCCTGATCTGGTTCAAATGAAGGGATGCTTAGATACAAAATAAAACTATCTTGTTTGGGCCAGAAGAGATTATTATGATCATACTTAAGGTCTGAAGTAGTATGCTGTGAAAAAGTCTGACATTTAACAAACAGGGTAGCTTCAGCTGGGGCTAAATTTTGCATCTGAAAAGTAAGGAAAGTATTTCTTAATCTCTTCAGAGAGACTTAGTTTGCACAAGCACTAAGTAAGCTGTGAACAGCCTTCCCCACTACCTCCATAGCAGAGTTTCAGTGCTCAGCACTCACTAGAAGTTTATTAGATTTATGACGCTGGCAGAAGCAGTGCCAAGAAGTTTTGGGAATCCACCCCTAAACAAACACCTCGATGAGTGGTGGAATAAACACAGCTTAGTTTTCTCACAGCAGGGAAGTAGTATTTGGGGCTCCTCTTTCTTCATTTTAATAGACTTTGCTGTCCTCTTTCCAACTAATTGGTACTGCTGGTGGCAGGACTAGAAGTGTCATAACAAAACCCAGAGGTACTTTTGTGACACTCTGCAGCCTTCTGGGGAGGACAAGGGGAAATTTCCATTGTGTCTCTGCAACCTGTCAAATAAAAATCTGAAATCGGTGGGAAGGAGTAATAAAGATATTTATAATTGGTTGAGAAATAAAAAATAACGGGAGAAAGAACATGAGCAATAGTCTTGTTCTAGAGTGACAATGTCCAAAGTAAAGAAAAATTAAAATGCTACACTCCTCACTTCAAACTGCCAGAGTGCTAGAAGTGCTGAATGGAATAGTGCTTCAGAAAGAAGGTAAATATTCACTCTGACTTACTATTATCTGCTGAGCCACTAGAGACATATTAAATAAACAGCAATGCAATGTTGAAAATACTTCCAAAAGAATAAAAGAAAACTGTCAGCATTGCCAAAAGATAACACCAAAAGAGAGGAAAAAAACCTTGTAGTTATGAGACATGGAAAGTGAAATTCATTGTAAAAGTGCATTGCCTGTCAGTTTTTAACAATGTCAACTCTCTTGCACCATCTGGCTCCACCATCCCCACTACAGGGTGATCTAATTATTGGGGAAACATTTGCTAAGGACAGCACCTGGGTGCTCTTCGGTGTTTAACTTTCCTTTCCTGCTCCCACAGCCTCAGGTTCACAAGACCCAGGCATATCTGCAGAGTTGCTCGTGGATACAATAATAATCTGACTTGGCCAGTGGTGGCAAGTACAATAAGTGACTTGGCTGTCATTTCTCAAATGCCAGGCTTTGAGCTGCTCTACAATACCATGATTTTCCAACTCATCCTCCATCTTATCCTGGACAGATCCAAAACTGGCTCCAAAATTGCTGATCATTTAACTTGTCCCCCTTCCCCAGTGTCCTCAGGTGTTGAGCTGAGCAATACAGCTGAATTTTACAGCTGTACAACAACTGTGTGCTGTTGGGCAGGTGGAATTTATAAAGAGGATTAGGCAATCTGACATCAGAGATGAGATTAACTGCTGAAAGAGAACCTCAGGTCTTTTGGTTGTCCTGGTAGGTAGGATTTAATTGCAAATGGGTCCTTTACCAATTTCATCCAAAAACACTAAAAATGCCACTAAAATAAGCTTTCTTTGAAATCCATCATGTAAGATCAACCACAATTTCTAAAGAAAACTTGGGGGCCAAACTTCATGAGGCACCACACCACTGCCTCTGACCTCAGATGCAAATCCCAAACCAGCCCAACCCCATGAGCAGGTCAGAGCCTCACCCTGCCCCTGGAGCAGACACAGCTGCCACCTGCCTGGCTTGGACTGCCACCAGCTTGTTGTTGGTACAACAAACCTGCTCCATGACTTCATGAAGTGCAGTTTGGCATATAACATCACATGACCCTCACACTGCTTTTAGTACACACTGATGGTATTTTCCTGCACGGTATTAGGGAGTCAGCACTTGGCAATGTCCCTCCCCAGACACATTTTTGTCACTCCAAGTCTTCCTATACTATGCTGCCTCCTCTTGAGCCTGAGCTGTGGAGTCAACAGCTGGGATTCATGATCAGATTTAGACCCCTGGACAGATTTTTTAAAAAGAGGTATTTTTCTCCTTATTTCAATGCAAACAGAATAAATTTTAATTTCATCTGAAAATAAAGTGGTTTTAAATGCCCCTGTTGCTTTCCTAGGAAACTTCCCACAATTTGTTATCAAACCCAGCATTATTTTTTGTTTTAATCCTGCCTCTGGTTTTGGGAAGGGAAAGAAGCAGTAATACCTGGAAATAGCAGACAGATCACAATCCAGAGAGAGGCAGCTAAGCAAATCAAGATGCCTTAAAGGAGGCAAGTGGTTTATTTGTATTGTTCTGCTCTTACAGGTGGAACAACACAGCTCCAGACAAAGGACAGAGGACTGGTTGCATCCTTTCTGTCACAGAGAGACAGAGCTCTGCTAACATTCCATGCATTTATTTAATCATTGCTGCTCAGCAGAGCTGGTCAGAGACTGCACTCCCTGGAGATGCTGTACCAGATCCCCAAGGACATCCATCCCCAGTGGTTTTTTTTAACATATTTAACAGCCACAGCGCAGAGTTAGCAAGGGGGCATTTCTCTATTCCAGCCAGGAAGGTTAAAAAAAAAGTACAAGGCATCACAGAAAGTGCCAACACAAACTGTAAGATTCAGTGAGTGACTAAAGGCTGCAAACAGAAATACAAGCAAAAACTAAACTGTTTTCCAATCACACTTCACAGGAATACAGGAATTGCTGTGGGTTTAGAATGTTCTCTGGACAGTCATAGCAACACACCCAGAAATCTTAATATCTCATGCCAGAATTCTGAACAGAAAATATCCAGCAGGTAGCTGTTATAACATAGATCTAGAAAGTAAACTATCAGCTTCCCAAGCAAGAAAAGGGCACTGAGTGCAAAGAGATGAAAGAGATTAAAGAAACAAACCAGACTACCAGCAATAATGGATGCCTTCAGCCCCTTCCTATGCACTGCTTATGTATCACAGTGCTCACAATTGCTTTTCTTACTTTGCCATCTTGAGATGATTGCTCTTTAGATTAGAGAAAAGCAAATAAAAACTAAGACATAATGAACTGTAAAGGATTAAACTGGGTACTTCACACAACATCTCCTGCAATACAAGAGCAGGGAGATGATCAGTGAAGTTAAAAGGCAGTGTACCTAAACAATACATGTTTAAATGCATAGTTTGCTGCATGCTATGGAAAAGCCTGTCCTTACTCCCCCCTCGGCTTTCATGGTGACACGTTGGGAGATGGGTAGGTTTTATCCTGCCTTGCCTTCCTTTCACACAGAAGGTCTTATTCTCTAATTCATAATATCTTCATAGCCATCATATCTTCATGGCCCTAAAAATCCACATCTTTACTCCAGATCTCCCTACTGTTCCAAACTGAATCCTTTTCTACTGCTAGGATACCTGTGAAGGATAGTTATTTTAAAAAAATAGCCACACCACATCCAAAGCAGATGGATTAAATTCTCTCCCTTCACAGTTTTGTCCTATCCTCACTCTTGACCATACCGCCATCTTTTCTATTACATCAAACATAAGCTTATCTTGCTTGGCAAGGTGTTTCACACCTTACCCCATCTTCTGCTTCTCCATCATCCCACTATACCAGTGTGAAAAACATTTGCTACGGTGACAGACCGACCAAAAAAAAAAAAATACACACCTTCATGATTTTAACCACACCACATCTGCATTCAGTGGGCCTTTCTTGCAAGCTCCTGCAAGCCTGTTAACACCTTCATGTCCTTTCCCAACCACCTCACCAAAAATCACAGATGATGCTCTGATAACTCACATTGCCTCACCATTACTTTTTGTGTTGTTCAATAAAATCTCATAACATTCTTCCACTTTTTCCTATCCATCTGCTCTTCTCCTCCAAGGTTGTAAGCTCTTTGAGGCAATTCACTTTTTGTTTTCTGTGTTTGCTTAACACAAAGAGGTCCAGCCTTTGGACAAAGAACAAGCACTTAGAGTGCTCATCATCACAAACACCATTGGCATATACAACTTCCATAATTTCAAGAAATAAAACAAATCATGCATCATCATTATTAACAGCTCTTTTTTCCCATTCTCTTTTGAGTCAGGGGAGCCCATATGTTCTCACTATGGGTTTTATTGTATGCCCTCTGAAGAATCTATTACTGGCCCTTGTCAGGCTACTACTATGGCAGCAAGGAAACCTGTTTTATGTAGGCTGATAAATGAGTCAATAAATTCTAAACCCACTGCCATGGATGCTTCAATTATTACTATTATTTATTGTCATCTGCTATGTGTTAACTGTCTCCTTAGGGCTGAACCGGTTGGCAGTGCTGATCAGGGTGAAAAGTCTTCTGTTGTGCTAAAAAGAGAAAACCTGTCCTGTGGAACTTAACAGGGAGGATGAGAGGAATATTAAATTAGAAACATTTCACATGTAAGCAAGAAGTCCCTATGGAAAAGAGTCCTCACATTGTTTGCCTCTTTTCACCTGCTGCATTGCTGATTAGAAGCTTAAATGAAGACTATTTCACAAAAGGGAATCTAAATATTTCAGAAAGAACGTTTGCTAGAAAACCAAAGATAACTGATCTAAAGAAATGACTGCATGGGAAGAAAAAAGGAAAGAACATGAGATATCACAAAAAGGAAGAGCAAGTCTTACACAGAGAGCTACATTCTGAGATATAAACACCAGATGAACACCTCAAGTTAGGATTTTCCACAAAAATGTTAAATCAGGGATAAACTGTTAATACTTGAAATACCTGAACTTGCTTGTCAAGTATTGGGGCAGGGAAGCCAACCAAACACCAAGGCCCACATAAACAAAAATCCCAACACATCTCTGTAGAATTCTGGAAAGGGAGATGGTGAAAAGGGATGAGTGAATGGCATAAAGAACACAGCACACACTGCATAATATTAACTGGGGATTAGAAACCCTTTAACCCCTGCAATCAGAACAAACTAGCAAAACCTGCATGCCTTCTAAATGAGAAATAATGGGAATCTGGGTATTTATAATACAGCATACCATTTTTTAAAATTAGAATAAGCTAGTTTTTTAATAGAATTCAGATATAGAAATGTCATACACAAAATGCATTGAAATAGTTCTTGCCTAACCAGCATTGCCATGTGCATCTAGGGTTGATTTGCTGTGAGATTTACAGAACTATACTGGATTATTGCTCAGTTCAAAACATCTCGGGTACAGACAAACAAAGTTGAAAATGATGGATTGGTTGCATGCAATTCATTTGACAAGCACCAGAAAGTGGAGAGCAGGGAGAGGAGAAAACCCTTTACTAAAGCCATGTAACCTGAGTTAATGAAATTATATTTAACTAAGGGTGTGTATTTAGACTTGATCTTACCTTGGTGACTTAGCCATTAGTAGGAATTCATTGTTTACCTCCACGATCCTTATCGGTACTTAGGCAGTGTTTGCACGTGATTTTCAACTGATTGCTCAACATGCTCTGTGTTAGACTGTTTTGAAATAAATGAAAACACAGCAAGATCACAGAGGGCTAATCTCAATTATCTAATCTGCTTAAAACTGCATGGTTTCTTTTCTTGTTGAGGCCACATTACGGCTTCCTCTATGGGCAGTACTGTAACTACTGATGCCAAACCAGATATTTGTTTCTGTAAGACTAAAACTTCTGTCAGTGAAACGGAAACAGTTATTATTCCAAATTGCTTTTCTTAGGTCATTTGAGGACCACTCCTCAAGAGGTAATAACCACATATAATGATTATGAGCCCCTGTTGATATCTGCAACAATTGTGAGTGACACAATAGATGCTCAAAAAAAAGAAAAAAGTCTTTCCCCCTTTAAAAAAAAAAAAAACCTCAGAAACACCACAGACCTCTAAGAAACTCATCACAGGACAGATACTGAGCTCTGAAAGCTCAAGAAAGCTGGATAACTCCTCAAATCTGTAACAATACAGGGCAGGGGTGGAAATCAAATCTGAATATTTTCACTTGAAGTCCAGCCTTTCACTGCCTCAGGAGCACAGATCCTGTCCAACAACTCATCCAAAGAACAAAAAACCAAAGAGTTCCTGGAAAACCATTAAGCCAATGGGCAATTTACAAAGACAACACGTGATCAAAAAGTTGCTCTTTATAGTTTGTGTGTTTGCACTGGCTGGAGAACATAATAGCCAAAACTCTCTCACCCAGAAGGATTATGCTTTAGCTTTATGCAATCAGTTCTAAGATTTCACCTTGTGCACCTGAACTTCCCACCAAACTCCATGAGTAACTTCAATTTCTATGTCAGCTTCTTCCTAAGATAGCATTAACAATTAAGAAGAAAACATTCATCTTAGCACCTAGAGAGTAAATGCAGATACTAAAGAGTTTGCACATCACCTTCCAAGATCTGAAGTCTGTTGTCTTCTTAGAGAATAAGTTTGCCCTTGGGACACATCTTTCAAGCAGCTGGAGCCCTTGAGGCAATTAATGAGAAAGACTTCTAGGAACACTTTCACTTAAACTTCCACGCAGTTCTCTCTCGTTCTACACCAGCCATTTTTAATGCATCCTCTGTTGTGGAGTTCAGCAAAAGAACCCTTGTGCCCTATGGTCCTTGTAACAGGCTCCCAGTAGCAACAGCCAGGTAAATAAACCAGAAGTATCAGAAAGTGCTATTTTACAAAGGGGGAGGATCCATATCAAAGCTGTCAAACATCTGGGTTTGAAGCATGTGGCCAAACTGAGCTGCTACATTTTCATCTTCTCCAACATAATATTTCCCATCCAGCATCTAATTGCCTCTAGGATTTGTCTGAGCTACGTTTTCCTTCAGACTTTGTGACCATTGCTTCTCCAGGACTCCTCACAGCATAAGGCACCACGACTGAGGGAATAATCAGCATTCAGTGCAAGGGCCAGGGAGAGGCACATCAGACCAGCAGGAATTAGAACAGCTCTGGCATTTTCATTACAGAATACACCAGTAAGGAAGAGCCCGGCTCAGGATGGAGCAATTGAAAGGCAAAAAGACTCCATAGGTTTGCTTAAGACTTCCTGAAGTCTCTGTACTTGGCTGATGACCTTCCTTTTGAGACAGATCTTTATTAAAGTTTTTTAGCCAGGAGTTCAAAGGAGTAACACCGACAAAATAAGGGAGATGATTCCCTCTACACCCCAGATCACAGCTTGGCAGAGTGGTAAGGAATTATCTTGCAACCTTTTCTTCTACCATACAACAACGTGAATGCTCAATCAAGAAGCAGCAATGAACATAAAGGTTCAGAGACAATTCCTGGTTAAGCACCAACATTTGCATGCTGTTGGAATTATTTGAACTTCTTGAGGCTGCAAAATGAGGTTCATCTTTTCCCAGAAAACCACTGCTGTCTGATTGCATTCCACATGTGATACACATTCAGTAAAAGGGGAAAAAATCTGAAATACTGATTTTCCTCAAACATGACTAGATACTAGTATGAAAATCACTTCTAACTGAAGAAGGAGAAAGCAAGAATGAAAAGTTTGGGCATTTCCTTATATTCTAACAGCATACGACTACCTCCCATTTAAGCAGAGTTCACACATAAATGACAGAGCCCAACTGCTCTAGAAAATGAATATGCAAGTGGAAAGTCTGAACACTCTCCTGTCATAATGCTTCACAGAAACCACAGCTTCTTTAGTTTAATTTCACACAAAATATGGGTCAGAGTCAAAGCTCCATGTCTGTACTGTGATGTTTTGTCCAGAGCTGTCCAATGAGCACTGCTAGCAATTTTACCATATACCATTAGAGCAAGACTAATTTATAACTGTTCAAACCCTGATTGAGCCAACAGGTCACAGATTTTTCTTCAGCACAATTGGCAACTGTATGGCTTGTTTGCACATGGCAGAATTGAGCTTTGTTTTTGCCATGACTATAAAATGCTGATGTTCATACTGTGAAGCCTTAATTGGAACAGGTCAATAGCGGCACATTCTATCCAGGCTACAAAGGAAAATTCAGGAAATGAAAGTGTCCTTATTATACTAAAACTGCAGAAAACTGAAAGGCTACATTTCCAATAAAAATAACCTAGAAATATTGCAGGGGGAGAGTATTTTTTTACACATGAGAAAAAAGCACAATTTGGTCTGTTGCAAAAGAAGACACAGAAATAAACTCTTGCTTTTGAAAAAGGCCTCAAATGTATAAGACTTGATTGGCCTGAAAGTTGGGGGGTTTTTAAGTAGTCACAAAGCAACATGATTGTTGCCAAAGCTTAGAATTTTACTCTGGTATTTGTGATAACCTGATAAAAACCTACAACATTTTCATAAGCACACCAGTTTCCAGAATATTGGCGTTATTTAAAAACCTGTTTTATTTACAAGGCACATATTTTCAATTCTCACTGATGTGAACAAAGTAATATTTTTAATCTCTTTCCATTGTTTTGAAAGATCTGACTCATAAATCATAAATATTTGGGGTTGGCCATGTGCATTTGACAATTTTTTTACCTAAGGAGAGACTCAGGCAACACTTCTCTTTTGCCAGAAATAGTTCCTGGCTAATGATTTCTGGGAAGACTTGATCATTATTTTCACAGGGCAGTGGAACAGATTCTTTGCATGAGGCCAACAAAGGAGTCTGTCAGAGAGTAACATGAACCTTGCCATGCTGCCACCCAGAAAGGGAGCCTTTTATAGAGTTTTAGAGGTACCTGGGAAGGAGGATGCTGCCTCTGCTCTAGCTAAGAGCAATAGGTTCCTGCTGCCTTTGATGACTCAGGCAATATGCAACTTACCTCTGCAAAATCCAAATTTAGTTCTGACATGCTGCTCTTTCAATTTTCGCACAGGCTGTCGAGCCTGTGCCTGCCCACACCCTTTTACAGGCTGGATTTCACTCTTTGGCAACAAGCAAAGTGATTCCTGGGACTATCAAATCAACCAGATGAAGACTGACTTCTTCTCACTCAAAATATTATGCAGCACAATTCTCCAGTTATTTCCCTGCAAGTGAGTCTGACAAGTGCTGTATAATGTGCAAACCAACTTACACAAACAAAAGCATAAGAGAGCATGAGCAGAAATAAAATTATGCAGAACAAACTTAGAACAGTTGTGAGGCTGCACAGACAGCAATTAGTTGACTGGCAATGCAAGAAAAGACGAATTTACCATTCAAAAAAGCCCTGAGCAGCATATCCAATATGTACTCTGCAGGAACCAAAGACAATACTTCCTCAGACAGAAGAGCTGTATTGACACCAGCATGAATAACCTTTCCCCCCCCCCCCCTTTGCCAAGAATGAATTTTCTAAGGAGCAGTCTCAGGTGGTAATGTAAAGATTGCTGAATTCTATCACCAAGTCATTATGTGACCTTGAGGAAAAAAGGTTCAGTCAAGTGCACAGGGTCTCCATTTACCTACTTTAGAATAGGTATATAATCATAACAGTTATTGATTATGCAGAAGGGTACGGGTTGTGAGGCTTTAATGAATTGTTAAGCACTTCAAGGTCCTCAGTTGCATAATTGCAATCTTCATTAATAAAGTTGTATTTATTGGCCATCACAACCCTCTCTTCTGTAAAGATAACAATATTTATAGCAGCTCTAGACATTTTTATAACCCTATTTTTTGCCATAGTGTAGTCCAAATATATATTTTTATGAATATCTAGGACTGACTGATGGGGGAGAAAGACCACTGTATCAAAACTCCAAATTTGCTTACCCATTGTATCTCCTTGGCTCTGTCAGAGGTGTGTAGGGGGGCTACTGCTCGTCAAAGTTTGACCAATTAAATACACCAAGAATCCATGAAAAGGGAACAAAAGGATATGGCTGTTACGAAGAACGAAGTTGTTTTTTTTCCTCTTCCAATTCACAATCTGCCTTAAAGGCAAATTTTACCATTTCCCCTTCACAAACAATAAATAGGATATCACCAGTCTGCTTAAACACGGCATTTTTCCCCAAAACAATAAGCATCATTATCATAATGATTGGTGCCGCTTAACACCCTTTAAAAGTCAGGTTTTAAACGCAGCCTTTCTAGTGCAAAGCTCAAAACCAGGTGTTCTGCGTGCCCTGATCTGGGGTGAGAGGAAAGGCAAAAACATCCACGGCTCCTACTCAACTCCTTCTGAGAGTTTCTCCAAGAACCCACCGACCACATCTGGCCCGCAGGAACATTGCCATTGGCCCCAGATCAGTATTTTACCTACTAAATTTAAAAATTAAACAGCAAGTACATTAAGGATACTACCTGCAAAGAACTGTAAGGAAATAAAGTTCACTTCCATCTGAATTTAAGCAAAAAGGAAATGATGGGTTCTGGCATCTTACCTGGGCTGAGAAGGGGAGAAGGAAATCAGTGAATGAAACATATTGTGGGGGAGGAAAATAAAAAAAGATGATTTATGTTTCTATTTTTGGACATACACCAAGTTCTTTGTGGGAGCTGGGGGAAAAACCCCACAAATTACTTGCTGCCTGACAGTTCTGAACGATCACAGAAGTAATATTTGGTATGCAGCAAAACTAAGAAAGTCTGTTGTCTGTCAAAAGAAAGAGTGAATTGTCTTAGGCAGCAACACCTGATCTATTATTAATCCATAATTCAGAATAGACTTAAAATGTATTGACATCTTCAAGCAGAAAATGACAATGTACAGGCTCTTTTAAACTCCTAAGGGAAATCTAGAACCATAGGTGAAGCTACCATTAAGGGGAGAGGGGAGGGAAAGCCAAATTATACTTCTTTACAAATAGCCTGAATTAGTTATCATTAGTGATCAAATACATGTGCCAGTATAAACATATTGTTGGGTCATTGGTGAGCTCAACTTCATGAGGTGTCTGAGAACGTGTGTTTGGAAAGGGATACCCCAACTTGGGAGCATTTTGAAGTAACTCACAAATCATCTAACTCGGTCAAAAAATAACTCACTTGAGAGTGATATAATTACTTTCAGTTTGCTTAAAGCCAAGGAAAAGTTGACACAGTGATTAAAAGGAGGGGGGGAGTGCAAGCAAAGGAGGGGAAAAAAAATAGTTACTTTATACTGCTTGAAATTGGTCTATTCGGAGGCCTAGGACCTGAGCTTATTTGAAGAAAGATTATCTTGACAAATTGGATAAACATTTTGTGCATGACAGGACGCTGATGGAGAGTCTGTTCTGCAAGCACACCTGGGGGATAGTTTGCTCAGTGTGTGACCAAGGTGTTCAGCTAACCCCGAGTCCTCCCAGGGCGCTTTGTTTACCCTGTGACAGGTATAGGCAGATCTGAAGTCAAGGCCTCCATAACAGTTCCTGCAGACTTTGCAGATGCTTTTTTCCCTCCTCCTTGGGACAAAACACCTCTTGGCTAGACCAGACTACAAAAAGCTACACAGAATTCAGCAAACAGCTTGCATTTAAGGAAGCCTGCAGGCTGGCATGCCCAAGGCCAGTGAGCGACCAGTGCAAGTAATGCCTCTCATCTCCACCCCTCCTCACCCCTCAGCACTGACCAGGGGACACCACTCCAACACCGTGCTAGAATCACCATCGAGTATTGGAAGAAAAACATGCCTATAAACACAAGCTACTGGTTAGTCAGAAGGGGAGTGAACATTACTTCTGGAGACTTTTGGCTTCCCCGCCTCAGAAAACACAGTGGCCATTTTGTTCTGCCTCCACTTTGATGTCAGAGACTGAGCAACACAAGACACCAGACCAAGGCGGCTGATGGCCGCTGTGCAGCCTCTTGGTGACACCTGTTACCATCACCTGAAGGGTTCCTTTGTCCAGGCAGGCAGGATGCAAACTTTGCTCCTTGCAACAGAAGCAGTTGTACTAGCAACTAAACCCGTGCAGATCCCAACAGTCTCCCCTCAGGGCTTTTTTCACGAGTGAATTCAGGAGGACAAGGATTCCATTCTCAAGCCCCACATTCCCAAAGCTGCCACAGAGCCCTCCCTCCACCTTCCTGGGGTGGGCTGGTTTTCAGCCAGACGAGCTCTGGGGCTGTGGCAAGTTGGTTCAAAGACAAGCATTTATGCCAGAGCAAAGGGGCAAGAAGGATGGAGAAAGGAGAGTAAAAGAAACAATTTCATGAAGCTGAAATGGGGCCACTCTTTAGGATTGCAGAAGTTTACACTAGCAGATGATAAAAGCTCAGATCAGAAATTGTTTTTTTCCAAAGGCAAAATACTTTGTCCTAGGACCACTTTCACAAAATTAAACAACCAATCCCTTAGATGTGCTCTCTCCCAAGCTCAGTGTGGCTTTTGCCTGCACTTAATCCATACACATGGCTTCAACCACTTCCTACCTCCAAAGCAACAAGCAAGGCCCAGGGGGCAGTAATGGGGGAGACAAACCCTTTGGAGAAAGGCAGGATCAGGGTGGGACTCACCTCATTTTGGATGCTTGCAGGTTCTCTAGAGGAGGTCAGTCCTGACCACCAACTGCCAGGGGAGCACACCCAGCTCCCTGAAAGTGGATGCCTAATTTTTGGGTGGCTAAACTAAAGGGGCCTGTATTCCACGTCCTGTTCCTGAGCCTCAGGGAAGTGAGAACAACACTGAGCTGGCAAACTTCAGGCCTGTGTTCTGCAAAGTAGTTCAATAAGCAGTGTGGGTAGAGAAAAATACCTGTTTTACACTCCAGCAGCACATCATCCCAAATCCTAATTCTCTACCTTGACATTGTCTGGTCTGTTTGGGGACAATTGGTTTCCTCTACCTCTTTGTAGTCACAAAATATTTTGAGAGGGGAGATTAGATGAAGAAGCTTAAAAGTGATAGCTTTGATTGTCCCTTTGGACACCAGCCATTGATGACAATATGCTAAGATAGGAGAGGCCCATAATGCTCTGGTGTCCTCTAGACCACAAAGGCAAGAAAGCACTGGTAACTTGCCATTTAGCACAATATTGCTTACTGGACCAGAGCAGGACCAGGGGGATGTTCATAGCATTTATAGTGAGAGGTAAGAACAGACCAGTTGCCTACAGCAACAATCAACCACTTCTGTACCACATCAATAAATTATTATTCTTCCCCTCTGACTAGCACTGACAAGCAAACAAAAAGCCAGAGCTGTTCTGCATCAAGGCTGTGGCACCTAACACAGATTTTATTTAAAGCCTACACAAAAAACAAGGAAGCATTACCAAATGCCTCAGAAATATTTAAGAAGCTGTTTTTAACATGCGAAGGGCCTTCATTGATTTTTGTCTTTCCAACTTAATTTTCTAGAATAGCTGCCATCACTGTATCCAAGAAGCAGCAATCAAAGCAGTTAAAGGTATTACAGAATTGCTCTGCTGCAGAAAACATTTTCACCCAGGCCATTTACATTCCCTCACATGCTCAGGCAGAACACCCCAAAGCTAACACACATTTCTCTTGTGAATTATGACAACAACTCAGAATAACTTCAGATAGTGCTCCCCATGAAAGAGGTGAGAGAAATAATTTATCTCCATCCTGTGGAAGCAATATCAACCTTCATAGGTAGAGCTGGATTCAGCAAACAGTCATCAGAAAGTGATCTGAAAATAAAGACATTGAATGATAGGAAACAAATATTTTTCCAGGATATAACAGCCTAAAGGACACCAGCAGAAAGTTGAGGAGCTCCTAAAAGCAGCTTCGTATCTCCGGCTTTCCCTGGGGTTATTTAGGTGTTCAGGAACATTTTCATGACGCAACCCTTGCATCTTGTATTTCATTAGCTGAGTGTGTTGTCACTATCCTGACAGGAGGGATTGTTTTTTCAGGGTGACTGAAACAGAATTTGGACAATATTTCATTCCAATTCATACAGTTATTATTAAAAAGCTATTTTTCCTTATTTACCTGTGACACTATCCTGCACACACAAAAAGAACAAAGGTTGTCAAAGGCAGAGTCGGCCAAGCAGGAATGTTCTGGCTCTGAATGTACGTGATGATGTGAGCTATTGTGCCCCAGCTGACACAGCCGTGGCTCCATGAGCACCCGCAGTCAGTGCATCTCTGCTTGTGGGAAGGAATCCAGGCTACAGAGGAAACAATGACTTTGCAGTTTAATAGAAATCCTCAGGTACAGAAGCAACAAAAAAAAGGCAACAAAAGCTTAGCAAAAAAGATGATATTTAGTGATCTAACACCAGACCTTGATGCAAATCTGCCTGTATCTAGACATCAGTCTCAGCTGTAAGCATCCCTTTTTGATGGAATATGCATGAGATGCACACATTATTAAAGTCCTTTCTCAAACAACAAAAGATATACTATCCTTCCCAATTTTATTCTCCTACTTTCTCACCTCAGATTTAACTTTATTCTGTTTCAGACAAATTATTTTAATTTTAAGCTGGAAAACTTGCAAATATTAATTTGCTCTGTAAAATTGATCTTTTCTCACAAAATACCTCATAAGCCCCTTATCTGCAGAACTCCAGGTGTCCTGACAAAACTTCCAAAAGTAATTAAAAAAACCCAGAAGACATCTTTGTCATCAGATTAGTTTTGCATTTCCCATCCAAGTGATCCCCACATTTCTGAAGATCACGCTTGTGCTCAAAAGTGGTGGAAGTCAGACAACAGCAATATGTGATACTGAGATGGGTATGCTTACAACAGAACTTTCCATCAGCACAATCTATCAGGCTCCAGAGATACAAAATCAGGTTTTCAAAAGTAGGTTTCCTTTTTAAAAATAGGACTTGCATGATTTCTAAAAATGGAGCAGAGAACAGTGCCAGCAGAATGTCTGCAAACAAGCTCCCTCTATATATTCCAAGTTCAGAGAGCAGTGAAGCTGCAGCATTCCTGCTTATTCTGTTTTAAAAACTATGAATTTCAAGATCACCTGGATCCACTGATTTGATTCAGGTGGTCAACCTACTTTTGAAAGAAATCTGTTCTTCAAGCTTTTGCTACCTGCTCTAGCTAAAATTGCCTCAGCAAATGCTGTACACTCACACTTGTGCATCACCCTTGGGTGCTAGAGAAAACACTGTAACCAATACTGTCACCATACAGCTCATTCCTGTTTCCTTTTTTTTTTTTCTTCAAATACTGTGTGTGATTTTAATCTCATAAACAAAACATTCACAGCTGCAATGAGCACTCTCTTGCCTTACCCTGTGTGTCAGGGTGTGCCCTCCCAGAATATCCATCCCGGCCCGTTATGCAAAAGACAACCAGTCCTTTATGGCAGAAACTGCCGAGCCCCATTAGCCAGGCAGACAGATGCTTTTGGAGCACAGATCCCAGAATATAGGGGAGCCATTGTTTCATTTCAGAGCAGGCCAGGGAGCCTCCATCACATGGGGGAAACCTTTGATGTCTCTTGGATTTAGAGGACAAGTCCAAACGAAAGCAGGGGCAGAGCAGCTTCTGCTAAGCAGGGCAAACTTTTCCTCTCCCAGATGGAGGGAGGTTTTTTGAACAAAACAGGCTCCCACAGATGTGACCAGTGAGGAGACAGAGCTGACTGGCAGGACAGAAAACAAGGGCAGTAGAGGGACAGCCTGGCAAAGCAACCAGCCCTGAGCAGAAAAAACAACCTGGTGTGGTAACTGAGGAAGAAAAATAACACTAAGTGTATATTTAAGTATGTGTATATAAATATGCTGATATTTTTAAGCTCTAAAATACTTTTATATCAAATTAGCTTGCCATTAAAGGTCTGACTGGTGAGCTTCCTCACCACAATAATTCAATATAAAGTGACAAGACATGAAAATATGAGCATCTTGAGGACCAACAAGGTTAATCCTTAACTCTCTTGTTCTTCTGGTTTTAGTTTAGCTCTGTATAAAAATTAAGATGCAAGTCACACCATATGAGACAGCCGCCAGAAGCAAAGCCAGTAAGGTCACAGGCACAAAAAGATCTGAAGTCTCTCCTACTTTTCAACTCACTTCCAAATTTCCAGGGTTGGTTGCAATGGTGCATTGTAACTTATGAGCCATCTTTAAGCTAAGAATGAAATATGGATTTCTTATCTTGCAGATAGACAATTACAAAAGCCACCTACACTCAACAGTGACAAAAACTGAGTCTCCTGGACAGTGCATTTCCCAACCATGTGTCTGGCTGCCAGTCAGACTCAGGATCCACAGAGCACTAAGGCAGAAATCAGGGCCAAAGTGTCTGTCAGAGAGCAGGGTGCATCTAGTCTTACACAGGTACACTTTGTCCAGACCCACTGTTAAGGGGAGAGGGGAAAGAATGAGGAACAGGGGGAAATTAAAAAAAAAAAAACCAAAAACAAAAAAAAAAACAAACAACAACACCCCCCAAAAAAAAAAAAACAAAAACAAAAACAAAAAAAACCAAAAAAAACCAAAAAAACAAAAACCAACCCACCAAACCCCAACAACCAATAGTTTAATAAGCTGCTTCTTGGGACAAAACATGCATAGACTTCTCTGCTCCAGGCTCAAGTCTAAGCTCCTACCTATATGTGACTTCACGTAAACAACATGAGCAAGTCTGGATTTATGAACTAGATCCTCATAACGCAGCTTAATTTTTTAGCAAAAAGAGTTACGCATTACTGTGGAACGCAGTTGTCAAATTCTGAGAATCAACTCAGAAATAAATACAGTAATCCCTACATAAACAGTCTGTAAACCACTTAGTAATCTTGGAGACAAGAACCTGCTATTAAACATAAGTGGTAAACTCAGAGAAGCATTTAAAATGAAGTGCAAGCAGAATATACATGACAGATTTTTTTTTTTTTTGTGCCCTTAGAAGTCAAACAACCCATTCTAACTGGGTGAAACAAGTTATGTGCATCCCCAAGCAAGCAAATCCTTTTTTTCCCCCCAAGTGCAGTCATGGAAGATGTTTTGTACAATGTTTGAACAAGGTGAGTATTTCTTTATGTTGAATCACGTTCTTGTTGGAATGCTGGATTAATGCACAAGTAGGACAGGCATCTAGATGGCTTGGGCAGCTCCCCTATTTCCAGAGTAACAGAAGTATTCAGAGAACTACCAAATTCATATTTTAGTGACATGAGAGAGTTTATTCTGGATAATCTACAGACAAAATGGATATTAAGTAGACAGTACTCTTGTAACAAGAAGCACAAACCTTACAAACTTGACTCCTATCCAAATCATAAAATCTTAAACCAGAATTGAGAATCTTTTGCGCAAATTAAGTTTTGCCATGCAGAAGTTTCTTTAACGCGTCCCAATACATCAATTCAACAAGCAGAGATGTCTTTTGAGACACCTCATTTAGAGTTACCAAAGCCAACAAGACTCCCTCTCTTTTAAAGCTTTTATAGAAAAACAAGCTATCAGAATATTTGGGGTTGGGATCCATTCACTCTAGTTACAGATCCAAATTCTATCCCTAAGACCACTTGCTTTTACACTGGCACATCATGCACTCACACTTGCTTTTTTCTGGTTGTGTTTATTCTGTTCTGACATTGCCCTTGCAGGAGCACAAGAATGGTTTATTGGGAGGCCAAACTCTGTGGTCCCAGCCCTCCACTGCAGATCCCATTATTCTGGCATTACTATTCACCCCCCAACAGAAGTGTGCTAATAATAAGGGGCTCAATGAAAACCAAACAAAACTACCCTGCCACAACTCCATGTGAAATGTTGACCCAAGAAAAATAAAGTGTGCCTCTTGGAAATACATCTGCCCACTTTGCACAGCAGATAGCAGGGGGCCTGCTGCAGGTGCTAAGGAGAGGGATTTAAGCCAGCTTCCAAAGTTCATATTGATAAATCCTGAGTGTATCACAGCAGCCATCTGCACACACCTCATCACATCTGCAGGCAGCTCAGGGAGGTTTTACATACAGCTGAGCAAACCCTGCCCTCCTCCATCCATGTTGGAATTTCAGATCCCTCCCACTAGTTCAGCTCTTACCCTTGTCAAAAACCTCGTTTGTCTCCACCAGGTCCCATCTCAAAGCCCTACTTTCAACCTTGAGACCCACGAGAAACTCTGTTGCTTCTTATCATAATTTTCATCTTATTTCACCACATTCTTGTCTGTATTTAAACACACACACATTCTACCAAGAGTTCTCTCTTGAGACTGCAAATGCAAATCTATCTGGACAATTTTGAGGACCAATAGAAAGACATCTCACAGCTCACATTGATCATATTCCAATCTCATAGTTCCTTCTTTCTGCAGACTCAGTGCCCACTTTCACAGGCTGACATTAAAAAAAAATCCAGATATATGCTATTCTCATTAACAAATAAAGGAGACAGTAGATGTAACAACCTTGCACCATGATCTGGTGCTTCTACAAGCATTTTAGCACTATTTAACACTATTCTTATTCATCAAAATGCACAAAAACTAACACAACTTTAAGCACATTTACATTTTGCACAACTTTAAGCACACAATACATTTTGCTGAATAGAGACAAGTAATTTAAGTCCCCTCCATGAGGGCGCTGGTGAACTAACATCACAAAATTGAAACTTCAGACTGACAGAAGTTTTGGGTTTTTCCTGCACACCCTTAGATTAAACTCCCCTTTAGATAAAAAACACCTAAATTAAGCTTAACTTTTGCCAAGAGAATACACTTTCAGATTATTTTGTTTTTCTTTTGCATAAGCCTGCGATTTTCACATAATCCACAAGCAAATAGCTCTATTCTGTAGATTAGAAATTATAAAAGACCATGTAATCAGCTGACAAAAGAACTGAAAACAACCCCAGAGGAAATGCAGAGCTGCTCTGCAGGCTCACAATGTGCTGCTCTGTCAGCCTCCCACTCCTTCAGCAGATACTCCTGACATTTCTTGTGTCATTACTGGACTTTATGAATGGGGCTGTAGGATGTTTGCTGGAGAATAATCAGAAAGGGAAGGGGCATGGTATCACAGACAAGGGAGCTGCTTCACTCTCTGCTGACCAGACCCAAGCAATTAGTTCACTGCTTTCTCCTACCACCAACTATGAATCACAGCTCCACATTGTATTAAAGGCTGAATTGTTCCTCATTTTTTAATAAGGATGCTTAAGAAATTAAGCTATTTTAACCTCAAATAAACTGCACGTGGTTTGGTGGCTCTATTTATTTCACATGTATGCAAATGTTTAGGTACTTACACAAAGTCTCATCAACCTTTTTGGGCCAGAAAAAATCAGCTGTAATTCTCACCAAAGAGAGTTACCGTACTGAGGATACAGCTCTTTCCATTTCTGGTGCAGACAGAACCATCACAAACACAATTCCTGCCACTGCATTTCCCTGCTCCCACTTGGCTTGCCCAGCCACACATGAGATGCAAATTACACATAAGGGAAGGGAAAGCCCTGGTGGAGAGAATTGGTTTGCAAGTCTGAGATGAAACAGCACTGCCAGTTGTGCAAGAGATCACAAACAAGCGGGAGGAACTCACTCAGGGCCTTCCTGTTGTCATCTGCTCTTTACAAGCCTGAGGAGCATTTTCAATGAATTTTGAGAAAGTTCTTTGGAAACAGCAGCCTTACAGGTTTCTAGGGAACAGACACTTCTAATAAAATGAATATCCCAGCAGACAGAAAGGATGCAAAAAGAAAATGAACCATAGCACCTGCTCAGCAAAGAGCTGAAACTGCCTGAAAGAAGGGTTGTGACAGAGCTGAGGCTCCCATGGGAGTCCCACCAAGGCAGGCAGATCTGTTCAAGATTCCTTCTGCTTGTGGGGATGCTCTTTTTGCTTCATTGATTTCCCTGGACCTCGAGCCTGCTAAGTCATGATGCATCTGGGGCAGTACCTGGCAAATCAATAAATATCTTCAGACATTTATTAGGATCTCAGCATGACTTGGCCCTATGTGATCACAGCCAGTCCAGTTCCCCCATTCTGCTGATAAATATCACACCCCTCAGGGATCACCTGGCCAACCATCAGTAGGTAGGGGGAGGATGTTTTCTGAGAACTTGGAAGGAAAAGGGCTTTCCAAGGTGATTAATCATTGGGTATTTTGAGGAAGGAGCCTCAAACCACTGATACAGGTAGCTGTGAAGTGTGTTTTGTTTCCATCCCACCGACCAGCCTGGCACACCCAGCAATGGCCACTGATGGTGGCAAAAGCAGAGTCTGGCCACCAGCAGCCATTAGCAATCCCAGAGCACTTTTCCAAGGGAAGGGACCTCTGCTAAACTAAAAACTTGCTCTGTGTGGGATTTCTTGGTGAGGCACTTGCAAGATGCTTACCTCTGAGACAAGCAAATAGAGGAAAAATTATTCACAAGTACTTGCTTGAATACAAAGGAAACCAAGTTTTAATCTCTTTATAGCGCTTTTGCATTAATTTTTGCTAAGCTTTAGAGTACTGTGATTAGTAGAGAACATTTTTATAAGTGAATTTTGAGTTTAAGTACCAAAATGTTCAATTAAAGTATGAACAGAATATTATAAAACTCATAATTCATGATGTCTGGTGGAGTTACATAAGCTAGAAAGGAAACTAATACCATCTGCCATGTAATTGCTCAGCATCAGCAAATGACGGATTTTGCCCAGACCAGGAATAATTTTTGTATGGACACACATAATCATTACAGAATGCTTAAAAAAAATAAGAGTTTCTCAAGCTCAGTATTATCTCCCTGCTAAGTCAATATAATTATTATATTGAAAAGGCATATAGACCCCAGATGCATTCTTAGTTACAGAATGTAGTTGCTCAGTTCACAAAAGCATGGCTACCTTAATGAATTCATGGAAACTAACACCAGGCGATCAAGCTTCAAGAAAAGAAAACAGCCGAGAAAAACAGATATAGGACAAAAGAAATAATATCAAAGAAGATTTAGACAATCCATGAATAAATCAATTTTAGCCTTTTTATATAAAGAGTTTGGCCTGTTAATTGTCAAGTTTAGTTGTTCAATCTTTACAATTCAAGCTTTTCTTCAAAAAAGGAGACTTTTCTTTTGGTATCTATTTAATCAGAAAATATTTTTTATTTTGCCTTTCTGGCTGAAGATGTGCCCTTAAATACTGAGGTTTGTACAGCAAGTGGAGCTGAAAACTGAACTGATCCCATCACAAGCAAATTATCAGCTCTCCAACTGTGGAAAGCAAAACTTCACTTAATCTGATGGCAAATAACATGCATTTCTCCAGCAATTCCTGCTTTGGCTAATCAGTCAGGCTGATGGATGCTTAGCACTTACCTTAATGCAGATTTTTGCTTTAGCTAACATTTGTAGAAACAGAATCAATTACAAGCTGGAGATTACTGGCCTGATGGGCTTTCATGCTATTGCAGTTGACTGTGCAATTGGGTTTCTAAGTGACAGACACCACAGGACAGTCTCAGCTTGGCAAAATCCTCCTTTACTTTCCCACTTATCTAACATATTTTTCATTCAGCACTTTAATTTCCCACCCTTTGCCCTTTTTTTTCCTGAGCCATCTGAGCAGAGCCTATGCACACACATGTGCTTTGCTCTTTCCTGATGAGGAAATGCCCATAGCTGGGTGCCCCTAGCACAGTGGGACAGCCCCACTGGCACAACCCTGGGACAATTATAACGTTATCTTCTTGACCAGTCAATGTTCAAATGTGGAAGCACTGCATGAGGGAAGGCTTTAAATGTGGGAGCAGCACAGAGGGCTCTTGGTCAACACAAAATAAAGCTCAGCAACCCTCTAGAGTAAAAGAGAAACCTGTACAATTAATGCTTTTTGCCAGCATGATCCCAAGCAAAAGAGCATTCTTGCAGTTAAATATTTTTAAAGAGGTAAATGGTTCCTGTTTAAATGAGTTTGATTGCTTCTTTCACTGCACTCAGTCTTTACTAAATATTATATATTTATTAGCAGTAATCACTTTCCTTTTTCACTTTCCTAGGAAAAGTTGTAGAATTAGGAGCCTTCTGTATCTCTATGAGAAACACTGGTGCTCAAAATCAAACCTCCCCCGCAAAGGTGGGGAAGGCCCAGCACTTCACAGAATTGAGACCAGCAATAAAGGTAATACAAATGTTTCCAAAAGGTCTCATCCATAGATTAGATGAGTGTATCTAGGGGAGCAACCCCATTAAAATTTTAGCAGGTAGGTAGCATATGTAAGAGGGAGGGTTGTTATTTTAAATTAACTGTCTCTAGCCTAGAGCTAGTCTCACGTGGTTTTACAACACAGTGATACTCCAGTTCATATCTGTCAGCTGGAATATTTAGAGCTTCATAATTATTAAAATTATCTGAACTGCAGAGCTATGAGCTGGATGGGGCAGTCTGCTATAAGGTACAGAAACAAGGCAGGTGCATTTAATCAGGATCTGTCAGCCACAGTTTCTCTCTGCACCATCTCCCACAAGTTACTTCACCATAAAGGGGAAGTGACATTGCCACCTTTTACCACCCCTGATTAGGAAACTTCCAGAGTCTCTCTGCCCTACTCATAGTTTGCAGCCATAAGTCTTGTAGAAACTTGCAGCTCTATACCAGATGGTTGGTTTTGGCTGAAGTCAACCAAAAGCATCAGAACTTGCTGAAAGGAGAGACAGACTGCAGGTATCCTGACCTGGGCTTTAACTGCACAGAACTGCACTCAAAAGCCAATTTGTGGTCAACACAGCACTGACAAAGCCAATGCAGCACCAACAAGAAGTCACTCCCCCTTAAGGCACCTAAAAGAAGTGGGATGACTTGAGCACCACCGACCCCAGGAGGAGCACAGAGCAGATCCCAAGGGCACAGACAGGTGAATTTAAAAGACATGATGAAGCCTAGTTCTCACCCACTACACTCATGAGGTTTACTGAATACTTGCATAAAAACATTTTTTAGGCATAAAAGATGTTGAGGACACCATTCTTCATGCAGAAGATTCTCTAAATGATATTTGCATTGAAAAATGTTTATCCTCTGTGTGTTCCTCCCCAGGAACAACACAGATGTGGCTTCAGGTTTTCTAGGAGACACTTGGATAAGTGCAAACACATCTCTTTTGTTATCAGCCTGGGCTGACCCTGTTTAGCCTGAGGTCAACGACCAGTGGCATCTGACCTGCCGAAGTTAATGCAGCAGAACAATAGCAGAGGGTTGGCAAGGCCTTATCCTATTACCTTTTTGATACCAAATTAATTGTTTTTCTCCCTCTCAATGATTCTCTGACCTTTCAGCTATATGTGTTGCTGGCACAAAGTGATGGATTAAATTTAAGCAAGTACATTTCTTGACATTGTCTCGCAGATTTAAAAGTTATTTAGGTCTTCCTTTCAGCACTAAGAGGTTTAAGAATGTGCTTATGATTGCAACCCCATTTGATAGTTAAAGAACACCACAAATATTAATTAGCTTGGCAGTATCAGAGACAAGAAAACCAAAGAAAAGATCACAGCGCTTACTACCAAAAAAAAAATTCCACAAGTAATGAAGGGATACAGATGCCCTACAAACCATAGGTAGGCAACACTAGATGGTATTACCTTAATTGGTAGCGCTTTATTAATTGGCAAACCCAAAATTCTTACTTGTAGAATTAATGCAATTAGCCAGGCTGATATTTTCCAAATGGAGAAACAATCCTTGATCCTTTGCTGGATGAGGAGTGTGCATGGAACAGCTCTTGGTTCACATCACGGCTTTGATTCAAGTTTTTACTTCCTTGTTGTTGGACCATTTCACCACATAAAATAAACTGAGGTGACGTGGTGGGTACCAACACCATATCAAAAGAATTGAAAAATCTCTTCAGGATTTCCCCTGCTGTGCATCATAAAAGCAAGGAATCCTGAAAACCTGATTTATTAATCTAAAACTCAAACCACTCAAACTTGCCTGTAGGTGATTGTGAAGCATCAAGGCACTAGCACAGATGCAAGTTCCTTGCTTGGCTCAGCTTTCTGTGGGCAGAGCCACCTTCCCTGCTCCTCACAACCACAGAGCACAATTGTCACGTTCTGTCAGGCTGTATTGTAACACCCACAGGAGACAAAAATCGTTTTCCTTCAGACAGTATTTTTTACCTATGCTAGCTGGCAAGGGCCAAATCATCAGCCAGATACAACCTGGATCAGTTCCTCTGAACTGTAGAAACCAACTTGAATTTGAGGCTAACTCATTTATGGGTTTCAGGTGTTTTAGAAGACAATGAAACCTGGTTCCCACCCTCCTTTAGCCTCCCCCCTCCAAAAAAACCAACCACACAACCATGCCAGTGGAAAGTTTGTTTCACAGCTCCCTTGACCCTCTGCACAGTCCAGCTATTCTTTAGCTCAAGTAGCACTACAGCTTTAAGCATATACTTAACTATTGCCAAGAACACTGCCAAAACTTATTTACTGAAGATATTTTTTAAATAAACATGCCAGATTATTTTATTTAATTGGTAGAATATAGAATATCATAGGCATTTTCTCAAGATAAAACAATTTTTCCTGGTTAAATCCCAGGACCCTCAAGAATTGCATATTTAGTCACTGAAAAACATATTAATTAAGGCATTACACAAATTAATTTATTCTGATTTAAGCAATATTGGATCACAAGAAAAGAAAAAAAAAGATCAACAGAAAGGAAATGTTACATCAGTGGTACCACTGGGTGACTTCACTTATTCAACAGAGTTAAATATTCCTTTAATTCATTCTCCAAACTTCAAATACAGATGATTAAGCATATACATTAGCAAGATGAAGAGCAGAGGATTTTACATGACAGCTCTGCCCAAAAGTGACAATAAAACCTGCCTTAGGGAGAAATTGGGAGAGAGGTTGTAAAAGGCTAATCTTGTTATAATGATTTATGGTTTATGGAAAAAAAAAAAAAGTCATAGTCTAAGCCGTCTTCAATTTTTCCAAAACATTCATACCTGCATTTAAATACCTCAGTAAGAACAGAAACATTTCCCTCTGTTTCCAGGATAACAATATACTTCATTAATCAGAAGCTCACAGGAATATGTTCAGAAAGTGCAGAATTGGACTAATTTGATTTTCAAGACTGATAACAGCAAGATAAATTTCACAAAGATGAGCCTGGTTGTCTACACATTTGGGTGCCTTTCTGGCTGTGGGATAACTCTGCAGACACACTTTTGGCTTCCAGTGACTGTAGTGCCACAGGGACAAGCCCCATGACATTATCCTGAGATATTATAATTGTAAATAATTTGAAGGGTGTGGAAAACAGATAAAGCCAAATCACTGGTAGAAGAAAACCATGAAAAAACCCAAATATTGTGACCTTTCCCAGGGCAAAGTTATTAGAGCAGCTGGATCAATAACAGACAAGTCAGAATACTTATTTCAACTGCATTTTTCATTTTGGAGAGATAACACCAAAAGCTGCCCAAAAAGGTCAGTCTCAAATACCTATCTAGTGCAATTTTCTATATTGCTAAATTAGAATTGTAGGGCTTTGTTTTACATATATAATGAGGAAGCAATAGAGGTAAGGAAATAAAGGGAAAAAACCCTGCACTAAGAATGTTAATGGAAGAACTGGGGTTAAACTCAAAAGAAAAAATATAGAAGCAAAACTTTTGCAAGAAGATGCCAAATGTTGCAGGAATTATGACAGGAGAGATCACACTCCTATCCCTTTTTATCAATGTTTAGAAACATCCAGCACAAAATCTTTGTGCTCAGTGCAATTTCATTTCTGGTGTCAAAACCTATGCTTTAAAAGCCTGCTGCATTTCAGCTAATTCCCCATGATTTGGGTCTAGACATGGTACAAGTGGTCAACACATGACTAAGAGCTCATACACATCTCTTCTTAAAGAGGCTGAGGAATTAATATGTAATGCAGGTGAAAGGACTAATTATCTTCCATAAATAATGAGATTGGCTTGGGAAACAGTTATCAGAAACTTCAAACTAGAGGAGGCAGCTGCACTCTACTTTTGGGATGGGTGGTGGTGGCTGTTCAGAGCATTTCTGAAATAAAAAAGCAAAGACTGCACTCAAATGGAGAGTAACTGCATGTCTGTGGTGCACAGATTAAAAATATTTACCTTATGACTTAGAAAGCATCCTTTATGAATTCCACTTATTTCTCATTTTTAAATAACAGAGAGAAAAGGAAACTTGCTGGCTAAATCACAGTAAAAAAAAATGGATATCACCACACTCTTAAGTACATTATTTCCTAGACCCTAAGCAACTTTAAAAATGTAACATCTGACAGCTGTAAATAGCAAGAGTTTAAAGTGACAGCCATGTACTATAAGATATATTTCTCTTCAGGGTTTCAGTTCTTATCCATCAGACTTCTAAGCAACTCCTGCTTCACATTACAGTAGAGCAAGGCTTTATATTGTGGCCCATGCTCAGCCATGGATTAGCCCAGAGAGGCAGTTGAAGCAACACAAACTCATGCACAAAAGACCACAATATTCATCTTTTCTACAGCAACACAAAGCAAGTTTTTGTCAGCCAATAAAGCCACCATAGGTAACATTACTTCCCTCTTTCAAAGAGTGAGACTAAGGGGGAAAAGACAGTTCCAGAGAAGAGGAAAAAGCTCATTTTGGTTACACCTCCACCTTAAGCATGGCATGGACTGGGGCAGAGGAGCCCAGGGGGATCAGTCTGGATGCATCTGGCTGCAATGAACACAAGCACTGCCTGAGCAGTTCCTTCTCTTAGCAGAGAGATTATTATTCTGGTATAAAACAGCTAGCAAAGGGAATACTTGCTGATACCACCAAGAACCATAATTCCCTTATTAGATGCTCTTCTGTCAGATCAGTATCAGCTATTATTGCTAAAAAAGCCTGAGCAGGAGAACTTCTCCAGGGTGCCCCGGCCTGTGGATGATGTGAGGCACAGCACTGCACTCCTCAGCACCTCCATCTATAACAAGGGTGAAGCCTTGTCACTTCTTTGTGTCCAGTGTATCTCTTGAGTATCTCAGAAATGGATGGGAGAAGTTTTATTAAGCTGCACAAAAATTCAGTGAAATTATTTCCCTTTTCCATTTTCAAACAGCCACATCTGGTTGTTCTGTTCATTCATCACTTTGCCAGCACAATAAATTCCCCACAAAATTATTTTGGAGGTTTTGGTCACACAGGCAACTTCATCAACATCATTCACATGATCAAGTGCTGCCATCAGCTTGAGAAAACACCAGACCCCAGGGAAAGCCTGCACAGATGGACATCACCAGGCACCACCCCAAAATTCCTCCTTCTGCCCACCCAGCCCCTCTCCCTGCCAACTTGCCCAGTGCCATTTTATTAAGACTGCAGCTCATCGAGCATTCAACAGCACAGCTCCTCACATGCCTCAAAATAAGCCAGCACATCAGCACTACCCTTCCTCCCCTGCCCTCAGCTTTCAATTAAATTTAGAATTGACTTTGAAAGTACAACCTGAATGTATGTGGTTCAAAATGACCTTGTTACACCTTTCCTTACCTTTCTGAGGAGGGCTCTTGTACTCCAGCTCAGGTTTTAAACTGTAGAAACAGGAATTTTCTCTGAGCTCCTGCGGCACGCTACAAGTCTCAAGCTGTTTAAAGTCTTTAAAGGTACATCCAAAGCTAAAGTGTGCTCTGCAGAGAGAGATCTGGGAGCCCAGGTCCAGGAGCTTTCAGCAAGATATTTAAAACCTTCCTACAAGTTAAATGTTTTTTATAAGAGACAGCAAGTGTTGAGCTCCCACCAGGCCCAGAGAGAGTGACTGCAAGCAAGCGGGTATTATGAATATTCTCAGTAATGATCACAGCTGGGATCTATTGCATTAGATTAGGGTCTTCACTGCAGAAAATGTTCCTATTTGCAACCTTAGCTGATGCACTCAGGTGATGACTGTTGTCAGGCCCAAACATTCAACACCCTAAGAATAAAATCCTACCCCTTTGCTCAAGATGTAATGACACAGAGTTAGAGGTTCTAACTGGGCCATGTCCATCACTGACCAGTGAATTGCACTACTCCTAATTTGTTTTGTGTATGGGCAGCCCTATTGCTATGACAGACACAGCAGGAGTGGCTCCAGCTGGGATAATTCCAGAGGTTTTGTCCAGAGCCAGCTGATGTTGCACCTTCCTTGGCAGCTGCCACCACCTGAGGCAAAGGGTAGCCCCAAATGGTGCAGTTCAACACCTCATATTTGTGAAAAACAAATGAAGAAATGGCCAAAGCATGGGCACGTGTTTCAACACCCATCTCACCCCTCAAATGCAGTGGGCTGAAAAAGTGGTTAAGAGCGCAGATGCTGATCCATGTAAATAATGGCATTAAACAGATACTGAAGAGCTGAGACTCCCCATCAAATTCTTCTGCTACAGGACATCTCTGTATAAAGTTAAAAATAAAGGCTGGGAGACAAGGTTTGGTAAAATGGGGGATGAGGAAAAAGGCTCTGCCTGACATTGTCCATTCTGGTGTTTCACTTAAGTTAGCTGGATTGCTTAAACTCCAGGAGAACTGGGAAAGGGTTTATTTAAACTGAACTGACAGTTTAAACCAACACTGAGGATATGAAAAAGTTTTATACTAACAGCACCATGTCAAATTTCCTCATCTAGAGACTGCTAACAGAGGATTTGTTGGGTTTCTGCACCTGCAGACATGCAGATGATGTAGTTGCTGGTTATGGCCAGAAATGATCTCCTGATAGCCACAGGTGTGCTCACTTCTAAGACTTTGCTTATAGAAGAAAAGTGGTGGGGTTTATTTTTTTTCAATGGCATTAAGTGCTTGTATAAACACCTGATTAAAAAATTCAAGACCCATTTGGGCCACATGAAATGCACCTTACCCATTCTGTGACTATTTCAGGCTATATTTTTATTCCCTCGCTGCCATCAGTCAAAAATGTTAAAACTTGTAGAGCACAGCATAATAAAGCAGCTTGAGCCTGAGAGCTCTGCCAAGCATAACATCAAATCTTTCAGAGACTGAGGTTAGATAAAGCACCAGATACACAGCAAATTCTTGATTGAAATAAAACACCAAACATTTCTCCTTGGCTGGCAACAGGTGAATTCACAGAACGGGTTTCCTTATTCACAGGAGTTTCTTTTATAGCAAATCCAAGGGTTTCCCTGCTTCCCAGGAAAATTCCGTCTTGCAATATGTTTAAAATGTTATCAGCTTGGAAAAAATAACACTGCTTTAAACTGATGGGAAAGGAGCCCATTGGCTCTAAAGTTACCATCCCCGAGTCGGGCACTCGGTGCTGTTTGGGGCCTTTGTTCAGGCTCAATCAGCCGTCGAAAATCAGCGCTCCCGTCACTGCCCGTGCTGGGCGGGATGACCAGGAGGGTTTCCCGCAGCCAGGATTGGGCGCTAATTACCTGTTCAACCCCCTTGTAAATACCTGTCAGAGGAGGGAGAGCTCAGCTCCCGGCTGAGAGCAGCAGGACCTCGCTGGGGCTCCCCCCGTGCCCCCCCACGTCAAAGCCATCACCACAAATAACATCTACAGCTCCTTCCTTCCTTCCTTCCTTCCTTCCTTCCTTCCTTCCTTCCTTCCTTCCTTCCTTCCTTCCTTCCTTCCTTCCTTCCTTCCTTCCTTCCTTCCTTCCTTCCTTCCTTCCTTCCTTCCTTCCTTCCTTCCTTCCTTCCTTCCTTCCTTCCTTCCTTCCTTCCTTCCTTCCTTCCTTCCTTCCTTCCTTCCTTCCTTCCTTCCTTCCTTCCTTCCTTCCTTCCTTCCTTCCTTCCTTCCTTCCTTCCTTCCTTCCTTCCTTCCTTCCTTCCTTCCTTCCTTCCTTCCTTCCTTCCTTCCTTCCTTCCTTCCTTCCTTCCTTCCTTCCTTCCTTCCTTCCTTCCTTCCTTCCTTCCTTCCTTCCTTCCTTCCTTCCTTCCTTCCTTCCTTCCTTCCTTCCTTCCTTCCTTCCTTCCTTCCTTCCTTCCTTCCTTCCTTCCTTCCTTCCTTCCTTCCTTCCTTCCTTCCTTCCTTCCTTCCTTCCTTCCTTCCTTCCTTCCTTCCTTCCTTCCTTCCTTCCTTCCTTCCTTCCTTCCTTCCTTCCTTCCTTCCTTCCTTCCTTCCTTCCTTCCTTCCTTCCTTCCTTCCTTCCTTCCTTCCTTCCTTCCTTCCTTCCTTCCCCTAACATGTAAAAAGCGTTTCACAGACCCTAAAGCTGAAGGTGGGGGAACCACCAGCAAATCCCTGTCCATATTAGTACTTTTGCAAAGCATAAACGTCTACAGGTTGTTTTTACCGAGGACTGGCATTCACCGTGGTTGTTAAAATCCTGAAGTCCAAAGCCTGAATAGGATGGGAAAGGTGACTGGGGCTCCCTGGGCCTGCAATCACTGAAAGGGAAATTTATCTTCCAAACAAATATCCAAGAAATAAATGTGGCGCTCCAGAGGCCTTTATTCTTCTGTCTTGCACCCTCAAAAAAAAAAAATACAGAGATCCTTTGAAAAAAAGATAAATGAAAAAAGTTTTCTGATAACCACTGGAAGTTTTTCCTGTCGCAGCAGGGAACGCCGTGGGGGAGCGAGAGCCTCTGCCCGTCAGCAACAAACACACAAGGTGGCTTGGCTGGGCTGTGCTCCTCACCCCGACATCAAAATAAGCTTTTCATGGGCTGTTTCCTGGGGAAAGGGTTTATTTTTCCATCCAAACGGGAATGGTGGGAGGCTCAGCCGCAGCCCCCCCGGCCGGGAGCGCAGGTGGGTTCGGTCTGTACGCGGCACTGTGGGACCAGGCACCGCTGCCGGCAGCAGCCAGGGGCAAAGGAAGGAAAAGGGGACGGGGGACGGGGAGGGGGAAGCTTAAAATTTTGCAGGAGCAAACAATCCTCCCGCAGGCAGCGGTAAATAAAATAACAGCAGCGGGGTGATTTGCGGCTATGTAACGGGCTTTTGTCCGGGCCCATTTCTCGCCGCCGGGAGGGTTTCTGTGTTCCCTCTCGGCAGGGTCCCGATGTTCCCCCTCCGGCTACAAAGGCCGGGGGCTGCGGCCCCTCCCGGCGCTGCCCCCGCTCTGCCCGGCTGCGCTCCCCCTCCTCCCGCGGCCTGGGGGGCTCCGGGGCCTGGGGCTCTGCGATTACGGGGCCTGAAGTGCTGGTGTAGGATTTGCCACCTTTAAAAACAGCTTTTACTCATCTTTTTAACTCTTTTTTTTTTCCCTCCCCAGTTTACATGAAGCCCGTTGGGCATTTTTGTTCCCTGTTGGAAAGTTAGAAGTATTTATAAGTCTAATTAGAGGCATTTATAAGAGTGATTAGTGTGAAGCATCAGCTGCTGGCGGCATTCTGTGTGTCTGTGTGTGTGTGTGTGTTCACACATGGATGCAACACTGCAGTTTACAATTTGTTTCTGTGCTTGAAAGCTGTGAAATGCCCTTAATTCCCCCGGCACCGATGGCAACAGCGAGCACTGGCTGGCTCTGTCCAGTGCCTCAGCACCACACAGGATCACATCTCTGAGGAGGGGTTGTGTCTTCCTGTCTTTGTCCACTAATGTAAGAACAAGTGCCTCAAGGGAAAAAAAAAAAAAAAAACAAAACCAAAATTAAAAATAAAAGCAAAAAAAAGGACGAAAAAGCATGTATGTGTTGAAAGCTGCTGTTAGACCCACAGAACAGAGACCAACATGGGCCCACTCCTGCCTGCCGACGACTGCCTTGCAATCACTCACCTCACAAGTGCAACGTTGTCTTTCCCTCCTTTTCCTTTGCTGCTGGGCATTACCTCTGCATCCTCACCCTCCCTGGACTTGCAGCACGGCTGTAGATGTCTCTTGGGGGAGAGGCTCCCACACAATCTGCTTTGGGGAGCAAAACCATCAGGAAGTGAGCTCCAACTCCAGCAGGGGCTGTGGGGCTGCCCCGGCATGAGGGGAGCCGGAGACCAGCCAGGCCACAGAGCACCCACCCCAGCGCTGAGCCTGGGCCCACCGGGCCTGTCCCTGCCAGGGGGCACCGGGATTCTCCTCCAGGGCCTGTCCCTGCCAGGGGGCACCGGGATTCTCCTCCAGGGCCTGTCCCTGCCAGGGCAGCACGGGGATTCTCCTCCGGGGCCACCGGGTGTGTCCCTGCCAGGGGGGCACGGGGATTCTCCTCTGGGCCCCGGGTGCGTCCCTGCCAGGGGGGCACGGGGATTCTCCTCTGGGCCCCGGGTGTGTCCCTGCCAGGGGGGCACGGGGATTCTCCTCCAGGCACCGGGCATGGCGCAGCCAGGGACGGCTGGTGGAAGGAGGGAGGGTGCCTGGTGCAGCACAGGGTGCTTCCGAAACATCCATCCTGCAAACCTCGGTGCTTCCAGCCTAGAGCCGCTGCCCTGAGCCTGGGCAGCCCCTCAGGTCGCTCTGGATGCAGCGAGCACCCCCCAAACTCCTCAGCCCACTGAGAACACCCCAGGAATCGCAGCCCAACCACCAGCCCCGGTGCTGGGCTCCAGCTGCCACAAACCAAACTGTCTGACAAGCTTTTGAGCCAGGTTTAAGCCCTGAGGTCCTGCTCTGACACAGGACAGAGCACTGTCCCTCTCCTAAGTCACCTGGGACAAGTGTCAGTGTCCCTGTGTCTCCCCCCGCCCAGGGAGAGCCCCGCAGGTGCCGTGCCAGCGCTGCTGCCTGCAGAAACACCTCGAGTTAGAGCTGCTTAAAATGTCTTGAGGCAGCTCCCACGAGTTCAGGCCCTCCTCGACCAGGGATTTCTTTTTTCTAGCCATCATGTAAACAGAATTAAAAGGTCAGTGCTGCCCCCACACGCTTACAAAAGCTTTTGGTTGGAATGGCTTGAGAAAGATAGGGAGATATGTAGGGAGTGCTTTAATAATGTATTTGTTTTGCATACCTGTGGTCTGTTTCCCTGTCACAAAACAAACAAACAAATAAAAACTCCTCCTTGATTTCTGCTTTCAAAAACTTACGTGAAAAAGATTTATCCACATCAATTTCAGAGCTATGTTTGGAGCATTTTCTGCAAAAACAGTCTGTAGTACAGCTCCACTGACACATAGGGATGGTTAAACCTGACTTTTTAGTATTGATTTTTGGGGAGACATTAATAAACTGATGGTCCCCAAAATTGCCTACAAAAAAAAAATCTTTTTTTTTCACTTAGTCTCCCTGTGTCTAGTCCATGCTGCCCTCATAATCCACATAGTCATTATCCTGGGGGCAGACAGAAATTGCTTTTTCATTTTTCCTATGTCCATCTCTGTACAGCTACAGAAAGTCCCATACAAACTGAAGGTGAAACACAAAAGAGAGGAGTTACAATGAACTCACTTTACTCCAAGTAGTAGCAAGTGGCCATGTGAAGGGATGTACAAAAAAAAAACCAAGCTATTTTTCTGTCTCTGGTCTTTTCAGTAACAGGGAGGTTAAGGTATCCCTCCTGGCAGGGGGTGAGACTCAAATGTCACGCTGAAGAATGACGTTGTGTGTGTCCCTTTAAAAACTTTGAATAGAAACTAGTTTAAATTTGAATCTAAAAAGATAAAGTGAGCTGGGTTCAACCTGGAACTGGCTAAAATATTTCATGCTGCATGTTCATGAGGAAAAAAAAAAAAAGGCCACTTTTTCTTTTTTAATCTAAACGTTGCTTTTGAAAATTTTCAGTGGCAAAACACTAAAACGCTGCTTTATTTTATGACAACAGACAGTTTCTTTCACTTCAGAGTTACAGCAAGAGCCAGACCCTGCAACGGGGTGGAGTTTCAGCTTGGAAATCCCCTGGATTTCTGGCTCAATTTGTCCTTGTGCACAAAAAACCAGGCACCACAGCCAATAAATTTGTTTCAAACAAGTGATGTGTACCCAAGCCCACCCTAGGCGTGTGGGCAGGAAGGAGCAGGCAGGATGTGGGCTGCTGCAGGGCAGCACTGCCCACCCAATCTCCATGGCAATGAGGGGTCTCACCAGCTGGGTCAGCCCAGCAGCCCTGGGGGTGTCCTGGGGTCTCCATGGGGCTGCAGCAGGTGGCAGCCCCAGCCAGGTCCCTGCTGAGCTGGCAGAAAGCCATTCCCTGCTCTGTGGGACAGGGGGAACCACAGGAAGGCGCTGGGAGGGACGAGGGGACAGGGAGTTGCAGGTCCAGTTCTGTGTAGATGTTTTTCTGCAGTCCACACAGAAAAGTTTGCCACAATAAATTTCATTCAGTTTTCATTTTAGTCTCTGGCAGAAACTCATTTGAACACATCTACTAAACAAATCTCTCTTCTTGCCCAGGCTTCTTTCAGAAGCCTCAGACCCCACTCAGTTTTAACTGTCCTGAATGTGAAATCGCCCGACTTGGAATACAGGTACTTCAGGGCTTCCACAGAAAAACAAAAAAAAAACCCCAAATCATTGAATTCAGACAGTACCAAGACCAGAGGTGGGGTTATAGAATAGATTTATTTGGATGGAGTAACAATAAAACTTATGATCCTGCTTTCCTAATTAGCCTGCCTACATGGGTACCAAAATCAGAGCTGGAAACATGCAAATGTCATGAAACCACACAAAAATAATACAAAAGTATTTTAATATTGTCTGATTAGAAATTCCATTTTCAGAAAAGTAACAAATACAAATGGCAATATTACTCTGTAAACATCTTCTCTCTGATCCTTTGAAACCTCCATGCAGATTTTTAAATACATTTTCACAAAGAAATCAGTGTAGAAAAAGAACAAAGAATTACAACACATTTGAGAGAAATCCTGAAATTAATTTCAAAAGGACATGACTTTGGCATAAAAATACATTTGGAGGAAGAGCATCTTTTGTTTGTTTCACAACCCTCAAATTTTTCTGGATGGGCACGCTGTGTACCGTCCCTCGTTATTTTCAATTAGGTAATAGACATGAAGTTACTTTGGCATTGTTATAAACAGAGGTAGTTCTGAGAAATGTATATTGAATGCCAGAAGGAAAACGAGCAGGAAGATGTAAGATGGAGCCTGATCCTGCTAACCCCTGCTCCTCCAAACAATCCTCTTTCTTTTCTACTTACTGTGCAGTCTAAGAACTTCAGGATTAAGTCAGGTCTTAGAACCATAATTCCATTTATTTGTAGAGGCAAACATGCCTTTCGCTTAACATAAATGTTTTTATTTAAAAGGAGGTTGTCAATTTGAAAGCGTTTTAAATTCACGTTTAGGAGAGGCTTTGTGCAGTTTCACACGGGCCGGGGGATGGGCTGGATCTCGGCAGTTCCAGCACCCGGAGCTGCCCTCCCCAGTGAGCAAACACTGCGTGTGGATGCGGAGCACAGAGCGGGTTCACCCTGCGGAGCCCCTGGGGTGCCCAGCTCCCGTCCCGGCACCCCGGCCGGCCCCATGCAGCCCCCGCGCCGCCAAAATCCCTGCTCCAAGTCAGCCGTGGGGAAAGAACTCCTGCAATTCCAGCGTCACATCCCTGCGGGCAGCGGCTTGTGCTGGGATGGGGACCAGCAGCTCTGGGAATAAACATCAGACCCCACTCAGAAACAGAGGGACAGGAACTGAAATTTACGTTGTCACCATCACTGAAACTCCTCCTGAGAGCCAGTGTGCCAGCAGTGGTACCAGGACACACAGGGATGTGCACACAGATGCTCACAATTTGTTGTTTCATTTTATAGCTTTTTTCCTCTTCAATTATCTCCTGTAAATAAAGAAAACAGAATGTGATTTAATGCTCACTACATTTTTCAAACAGTTACCAGCAAAAAAACCCCAAAATGTTGTAGCAGCCTGCAACCCCTTTCTCACATGTATTAGCAAACAGCTAATTCTGGTTTGTTGCCCGCAAACCTCAGGTCTGAGTTTTGTTGCATTTTTAAAGCCTGCATCAGAAGCTTAACGAGAAACAGTCAAATCACCCTTTTCGAGGCATTCTTAGTTAAATAGCATCATATGTAGTCCCTGCAAAGGACTAAAAATATTCAGCTGTGGTAAGGTTTTTTTGTTTATACATTTCATCCAGCTCAGGAGTGCTGCAAAAAAAGTCAGCAGTTGTCATCCTTTTTTTCAAAAAATACACTTTCTAAAGGGACAGTTTTTATAATAGTTTGGATTCAGCTAATGGATGAATATCATTGGCTCGTACATTATTTTTCAAAGAACACTGGGCTGAGCCATTAAATAACCAAAAATAAGTATTTTTTAGCCCCAAACTCTTAGACATTTTCTCTTAAAAGAGCAGTAGGGCATATTTTTTCTCAGTTCAATATGAATCCACTCATTACCCCAATTTCAATTGGCTAGGTATGAAAATCTCAGTACTTACTCAGGTTTTTTCAGTGTCTCAAGTGTAAGAAGAGAGTCATGTTACTCATGTTTACCTCTGCCAAACAGCAGCTGGAATATAGTCCCTCCAGGCAGAACACTGTGAGCGTATTAAAGTACTAAATGATTCCCAGGAAATTCATAAAATGTCCTTTTCTAATGGTTCAAGGTATTTTTGTGGAGGCAGATTATTTACTATTTTTAGCTTTTCCCAGTGTCTAGCTTGTCTAATTGCTCCTTGTGCAAGTGCTCTGGCCCGGGGCTATTTTTCAGCTCTAATTGCAAAAGAAAGGATTACATGGCTTTGCTTGTGCTGGAGATGGGGCTCAAACCCTCCCCAAAAAAAAAAAAAATCAAACCCTCCACCCCCCAATTTCATAGCTACCCAGAACATTCACTCAATTTGCTGGTCTCATCTATAACTTCAAACCAGCTGACAACAGGACCACTGGTAGGTACCTGCTGTGTGCTGTCAGGGAGCAGGGCAGTCTGACCAGTGCTGGAGTTTTCCAATTGATGGTTCTCTCATCTACTTACACAGTGCAGCAATTACCAGAGGTGTTACCTTTGCAATTTTCCTTGAAAAGTCATGGAGAGATTCCCATAAAACGCCCCTTGTTGCAATTCTAGTTGAAAATCCTGGAAACAGCACAGAGAAGTTGGGCTCTGTGCTGGGAATGGGCAGTGAGCAGCCAATTTTGGTTATAAACTCACCAAAACCTGGGGAAGGAAAACCAAAATGTCAAGTTATTTTGACTTTGCTCAAAATGCCAGAATGCCACGATGAGAACTACCTAAGCTCTACTACCTGATCTTTCAGAAGATAAAAAACCTATTTTATGCCCAGGTTTAGTTAACACTGTTTTGTGGATACTCTTCAGGGTGTTTTCATCTCAGCCCACTGGGTAACTTTACCAAGCAGCAGTCTGGCAGAAGCCCCTCTCATTTCAGAACTTAAAACTTGCAGCACAGCTCTTCCCAGAGAGGAGGGAGATGGATCCTCTCCAGGAGAGTGGAAAACCTCAAATCTGCAATTTTGCCTTGTCTACATAAAGAGTGCTTGCATTTTGGCCCAAGCCTGAATTTGCCATTAAAGTAGCCCTTGTCTATAGAAATGTTAGGAGACAGCCCAGGCACCATCACAGCCTGGTACATCCCTGGAAAAAGCAGTCACTGTCATCTCCTGTGAGGGTACAGCACTCCTCCAGAGCAGCAGCTATCTGAAAATAATTTCATTTTCCTGTGATAATGCAAACATCAGCACAAAGGCCTGGTCTATGAGAGCAGTTGTGCAACACTCAATAATTTCACATCCTGGTCTGAAATGTTCCACAGGCAGTTGGAAGGTCCAAGGCTGAGATCCAAAAGCACCAATGTATTCACAGCTATGCAAATATTAGGAACTAGTGATGTCTCAACACATGCAACATCTTACATTATATTTAGCAGACTCCACTTAAATTCACCTGCCTACAAGCTGTAAAGATTTACTAGAACTTGTGAAAAAAACTAGAACAGATTAAGCCAAATAATTTTTCAGCTATTAATCATCTGACATTTGTTTGAAGATTTTACCTCTTGGGAGATAGAGGTTCCTAAATATTCCAGTGGGCTCTAAGTCAGTAACACATCTGAGACACTCTGTCCTCCTGCATACCCTGATAGCCCTGGGTTTGCTCCCTGCCTCCTGCTTGCTCTGCAGCCCATGTGATGCTTTGTTTACCCACTGCACAAGCGGATCCATGCACCAGCCATTCCCAGCAGAATGATTGGGAGGCCACGGCTTTCTTATGCCTGAGTCTGCAAACACTGGGCACTGATGTGTTCCCCTCCTTCCCACTGAGCTCCCCTCTGTGTTTTGGGTTCAAAGTGAAACTATCCCAGACTCAGGGACCTCGAGAGAGAGCAGGACTTGGGAAACTCCAGGAGAGACACTGAGGGCACGAGCATATTATCAGAAAGAATTTGAGTGCTCCCAGCAGCCCAGCAGCAAATTAGAAAGTTTTGGCTCCCAAGAATGAGTTGTGTTGTTTGTTCCTGCACACTGCAGCTGCTCGTCCCTCTCCCTCCCCACCCCCCTCCTTTGGGTGGTTTATTACACACAAGCTACTAATGAATGGGAGCCGCTGTTTTACAGTACACCACACTTACAGGACTTATCTCTAGGCCTACCACAGATTTGACTGATCAACAGCAGGGCACCACCATCATAATTCTTCCTAGAAACAGGAGGATAAAAAGGGGTTTGTTGGAGGTTGGCTGTGTCTGCAGAGAATCCTGCCTGCAGGGCCTGCTGATGCCATCACTCGCTGCTATGGTCTTTGGCCTAATAAGGTACAGAAACAAAGATTGTTCACTTGTTCAAGAATACTAAAGTACCCAAGTGACGGAAAGTGGAGGCAGCAGGGCACACATCCAAGTGGGATTAAGGCCACAAGTGCAACGTTACAGGGCTGACTGGGTGGCAGAGGGAATATCTGCCTCTGAAGAAAAAAAAAAATCCAGTTCAAACATAATTTATAACATGTCACTCACAGTCAGAGGTGGCTGTCATTAAGAGTTAAATGCTGCATTGTGTTCAACTTATTCCGATAAGAATTCTCTAAGCTGCTTATATGTTATCATAACTCATGAATAAGTGGAGCGTGGGCTGGGGAGGGGGGAGAGGCTCTCTGGGGCAGGATGGGACCCAGACTGGGAGGCAGAAATGATGAGCAGAGCTGGGCTGCTGGGTCCTCAGTGTGGTGTACCCTCAGTCAATGTGGAGTCATTCCAAGGACTCCACAGTGAGTCTTAGAGTCTGCCAAGCCCATGGGACTTGTCAGGGTCCAGGCTCTACTGGGACACATCCACCTTCTTTGCTTTAATGCGCTTCTCCAGTTAGGGAGCCAGGCAGTAACACCGGGAGGATCTAAACTGGTGCATTCAGGTACAGCTGGTCTATACAGCAAGGCTCTATGGAGATTTAAGAGCTGGAGGTGAAGGAAAAAAAAATGGGCAATGTTATAGCCAAGTATAAAACCCCTAAGTTAATACTGCTTACTGGAAATGGAACTGGGAACCCAACAGAAGAGCAGCAAAGCAGCTTCTTTAGGGACAATATTAAATTCCTCTGACTGACTTGGCAGTTTGGAAGCAGCAGGATTGTTTTCTCTAGCTTAAGGAAACCCAGCAACAGACCCCACTGAAGTCCAAGCAGCTAGATCAGGCCCAATACCACTAAACTTTCCAGGCTTATCAGGGAAATTTTTCCCTGCAACTTTTTCCCTACTGGAGGTGTAGAGGGAACAACTTGTGTAGAATAAGAGTTAGAATCATAGGAGCCCACTCATATTCACAGAATTAATCATAGGAGCCTGTTCATTTGCACTGCTCACTTAGTGCAAATAGCCACTGCAATTCCCAGTTAGAAGCATTTCTCTGGTGCAGCTCATTCAGAAAGCAGCAGTTTGTTTACTCACTGGCTTGGGCTACCTGGATCACATTACACCTGCTGGGGCTGCTGGTAATGTGGGAGGTTGATTTTAAACTGGCACTGTTGCTTTTATAAAGCCTTTAATGTCGTAGGCTCTGTCTGTGTTCAAGATCTCAGCCATGAAGCCAGGGCTTAAGGGACTTGGGGCTGAGACATCCCAGTCCTCTACTTCCCTGTCACTCAAGTCAACAACCACAACTTTGCTGCGGTAGGTGTGGGACAAATATTTCAGTCCCTGACCTGTGCCTGGTCTGACTAAAGACTCAGGGTCTCTGATTTGCCCACGGCACAGAAACACTGCAGCAAGTACCCAGTTTTCTGAGTACCAAGCTGAATACGAGTATCTGACCTGCTGCCTCCTTGCTGTCTTCACTGTGTTGGAAAGCCAGAGGGCTGACCACAGTGAGCTCCTGGCACCCAGAGGTGGCTGCAGGACACTGCAGGTGCAGGGTGCATGGTGTGTGTGCAGCACAACAATGCATTCATGTTTCTGGCCTCTACAGCTCTGAGGAGCTGGTAACCTCAGCCCTCTGTCCCTGCAGAGAGCAGACAGTTCCCTGCAGCCACCTCTCTCCAAGAGGGAACAGAAGATGACTCAGGAATCCCATCCACCCTTTCCTCCCCCCAGCCATGGCAGCCTCTGGGGCTCACCCACGCACGGGAGCTGAACCCACGGGAACGTTTTTGTGGGTGGGTGTCCCCAGGGGGGCTGTGCTTGTCTGTTGTGCATCTTTAGGAGTGTGCAAGTCCAAATCCATTTGTCTGGGTGCAAGTCACAGTAAACAATTAGTAGAACTTGTCAGAAGAAAAGTTAAAATAGATGTAACTGATGTGTGAAGGCGTGTTTTACCCAGCTCTAAATCCTGTTGGCTGTGTGAGTAGAGGCAGGTAGTAGATTAACTATGCAGCTCAGAGACCATTAAGGCTTGAAGAGGAACAATTAGTCCAGAATTTGCATTTTATGAAATTGAGCCTTTTATAAAACTTACAGCAGAGCTAACGACAGAGATTTCTTCAAATAAGTATTTCCTTCTGATCTTTGTCACGTGGGGTTTGTAGCATCTTGCCAGGATATGAGAACCTAAAAATGTAAAAGGCAATATTTCAGCAAAAATTAAACCCACTGGTTTATCTTTACCATCTGTGTGAAGTGTAAACAGAGAGAATAAATAAATAAATACTGAAAAATACATTTGTTTTAAATAAATGTGAACAAAGGGTTTGACACATTTGCAGTACGTAATGCTGGTTTTAAAACATGATTTCAACCACCTGACACATTCAATTAAATACAGAAAACTCTCCAGGTTGTATTTGCATTCTGGAAGAGCAGCTACAAAAGAAAGTGTAAGTGCAGCAAATCATTCTGAAAATAAACTGATTTGAACAGAGAATGAGTTCTCCCTGAAAGGCTGCAGCACCACTGACTTTGTAGTATTACTTGAAAAACCTGCAAGTACCTTATTTTTCCCCATAAAACAGATCCACTTTGGGAAGGGCAGACTGACAGTTTGATCTACCTTCCAGGAAACCATGAGAGAAAAAAAAAAATCACTTCTAGCAGCACAAATTTTCAGTAAGGCCTCTTTTTTTCTCCAATATTCAGGGAAATTCCTAATGCAGTTCATAGCCTTTAATTAAAAAAAAAAAACAAAAAAAAAAACACCAAAAAAAAAAACCAAAAAAAAAAAAACCCACCCTGCAGCAATAAATGGAAGAAAACCAAATCCCTTTTCCAAGCAGTGACACTGCCACTTTAATAGTTTCCCACTGTACTTGGGGTTAGTTGCCAGAGAAGCCTTGTTCAGCCTATTTGGGGGCCCCATGAAATGCTGCAAGCGTTACTGAAATGAGCACTTGTCTTTTGTTGAGCTGCATGCTAGCACCATACAGTGCTGAGCTGATAAATCCACTTTTTCTAACACAAGCATTTTTCAAACAAAACTACCATGAGACTGATGAGTAATGCCAGCTTGCCAAAAAAAAAAAAAAAAAAAAGACACACACCCCTCACAGGCGCTGCTGACACTGACAGCTGTTAAATTCACATATTCACAAAATGAGATGGGTTACATAACTGGAAATTACAAGAGCGACTCACCAGCGAGAGGAACTGCAAAGCAAGGCATCACTGGGGCTTGGGAAGGAACAGATCCCACATTTCCATGTGCACTGTCCCACTGAAGGCTGGGACAAAGCTGTGCCTCGAGCACACAGAGGTTGCTGGGCACTCCTCACCCTGCATCATCAGGCTGTTTGGAGTTTGTTCAGCGTTGGGATTTTTTTTCAGCAAAGTGAGGATGCATGTGGAAAAAGGATATATTAGTTCTGCTATGTATGTTATAACACAGGGGTAGCTTAAAAGCCCAAATGTCACATTTTGCAAGGCATGATGCAAAAATTCTAAAAGGTTTATTGTCAAATCTTGAGCAGCTGAGAAGGCAGTGGAGAAGGTGAAGTGCTGGGTAGAGTTAGGTTTGACAAAACCTAGGTAGCTTTTAATTTGCATCAAATTTTTCAGATACATAAACACTTCACAGAGATGTTTTTTATCATTCTCATTGCATGGCCATAGAGCTGAGCTCTGGAGAAAGTCTGTAATCTTCCCATGCAGGACAGGAAGGCAGTGACACCATGTCACCCCACCACCACGTCACCTGCCTTTATTTCAGTATCTGTTTCTAAATTGGTTTGAAAATTTTGACAAAAGCACCTGGTTCTGGAAGGCCACAGAGCAGATGATGGAGGAAAGGCTTCATTAAGGGCTCCTGAGGAATGGCAGGCTGTGGAGCTGGTGGAACAGCTCAGGAGAAGGAGCAGTGAGGGAAGATGGCAATGTCTGCACAAGCTGCCAGGCCCTCACATGTTGCTGAGATTGCCAGAAATGAGGTTCTAAAGGGGGCTAATCTGGACATAAATCAAAGCAGAAAACAATGGATGTCTTTATGAATAGCCATACTAAAAAAAAAAAATCCAGTAATTAAACCACCATTAACATCAAGCTAAATTTTATACATTCAAAATTATCTATGCTTCAATTTTTTCTGCTCATGTCTGAATTCATTCTTCTTACATAGTAAGAGGGGTTTTGTTGTTATAAAAAAAACACCTAAAAGCTTTTTTTATAAGCAAGTTTATCAAACAAGAAATGAAGATAAAATGATAACTAAATGCATAAAGTTCCATGTACTTTATCATGTTATCTATAATAAACTAGGCTAATGCAAAATCAAGATGCACAGACAAATCAGGAGAAAAAAAAAAGAAACACAGAAATAAATGCTTTGAGAGTGATGTCACCTAAGCTGGTGTGTAGGTACAGTCTGCTGCGTAGGAGAGCAGTGAAAGCATAAACAGCATACTAGATGTGCATTAAGCCACAAACAGAAATAGCTGTGAACAATGGCAAAGTCTGGTTGCTCTTGGAACCTTAATGTAAGGAAACATCCTTATAAAAGATGAGACAATAGCGGGTCTATAAATGACAGCCCCGTAGGCAGGGAAGGATTAAGAACTTCCTATAGTTCCTAAAGTATCAACCTATATTGTAACCCTTCCACAAAGGCTGCCTTAAGTGCTTTTTCTGAATTAGTCCACCCAGAATAGGAAAAAGCATCAGAATTAGTTTGACTTTTCCTCTGGACACCAGCCACACACTCTCAAGGCAGAGAGGAAGAAGTAAAAGCAGACGGAAGCTCAGCACTTGCTTAGGACCTTTTGCCAGCACACCTGTAAGTCCCAGTGCTCGTTTGCCCTCCCTGCTTCCTCCAGAGCCCAGAGGCCTCTGCCAGCCCTGATCCAGGCCATGGCAACGTGCTGCTCTCTAAAGCTGGGCTCCTCTGTCTCTGCAGAGCACTGCCTTTGGATACAAGCAAACACAAACTAGGCTGAGGCTTTAACATCCATTTATCACTTTTATTTTCTTTGTTTTCTTTTCTTTTATTTTATTTTGTGGTTTTGTTTGTTTGCATGATTAATAAAAAACATTCATTTAACTGGGCATACATTTAATTTGAAAACATTAACAAGATACTTGCCAACACCTCATGGCCCATGATCTGGGACATATTCCTGTACAGCAAATATCCTCTGAGCTTTCAGGTAGCAGATTACCCTCAGACCTCAGATTCTCTTGCAGACTGCCACATACTCCACTAATACAAATTTAAATTTAAGATTATGGGCATTACTATTTAATACAATTCCACAGACCAGGCACAGCAAACTTTCAAAGGCCTCAGGGGTTATCAGTGTCCATAGGACAGGGGCTGGGAACCACCACAGACTTTGGTGGCTCTGCTGGTTTATCTCTAACACAGCACTAAAACCATTCACATACATCCCTCTGGTGAAACTCAAAGAGCCTGCACTTCAGAGAGTTTTCCAAAAAGTCAAATGAAGCTGTGTGAGCACTTCACTGCACTGATGGGGAAGAAGAATGTCCACTGCAGCTACTGCTAACATAGGCACCTCTAGGCACTCCAAATGGATATGGATGAACCGAGCAATATGAAGAGGTACAAAACATGCAAGACCAGGACCTTTTATGAGTCACATTTGTAGATTTGCAGCTGATTTTAAATTCAATGGGATCTACAGAAGTCAACACTAAAGAATTTGAAGCAAGTTAAAGTTCTCAAGATCTTCTTGTTGTTGCCACTGCCAACAATTCCTCATTCCAAGCTGGAGGCTTTAGGGCAAATCTAGGGCAATTCTGGACCAAAAGTTCCAGTGGAATAGTTCTATCTGTTTTCAGAAATGATCCCCTGTCAGTAGAACTTGGTCCTTGAGTGATGACAATACAAAGCAGATGTAAGTATATATTTTGAAAAAATGTTTAAAAATTCACAGATGCTTTTGAAAATATTGACGATTCCCCATCCAGCTATTTACAGTCCTATTTTTAATTTTTGTTTTCTGAAAAACAAGCAAGTATTCTGATTCTCACCAAGGGCTGTAAGTTTCATCTTCCCAAGCTCAATCACAGAAGCCCTGAATCAACATGCTTCCTAATGGGAATAAATTCTTTTCAGCAGACCACCAAAAAGCCAACTATTATTAGTATGCAGGGTAGAATTAAATAGTGTCACCATGGATATCTGAATGTGCAGGTGCAGGCCTTAAATTATTTTATAGCAAAATTCAGCCCCGTTTCTTACTCCTGGTCTTCAAACCTGCTCCCACCAGAGCAGATTATGATGACCTGATGACTCTATAAGAGTCAGGACCTTGGCCAAAAATCCATGGATTTGGGGGGCTTTCTGCAAAAGAAGGCGTTACTGCAAGTAAAAGTTAGATATTCTTGCTGTTGCAATCTGTGGGACTTCTCAGCAGTAGAATGATGTTCAGCACAGCTCAGATGCTCTTCCTGAACTTGTATTTTATGGCTGTATCTCTGTGCAGCTCCTCCAGCCTCAGGAGAACTGCTCAGCTGGGAAGGGACTGGGAAGAGAAATGTCAGAGCCAGGTCCTGCCAAGCACATAAAGTCTTTGGGCAAGGGTCTCACTGCACAATTTTTCTAAGACTGGGAACAAATATTAAAGCTATTTTCTTCCTTCAGAGCAGTTTTAAAGTCACTTAAAGTCTGATAGCACTTTCCAGCTGGAAACTGGACTTTGCTCCTCAGTGTAGTTCCACTTACTCATCTGACAAGTACCAATTACTCGTGTGAGCAATGCACGAGGTTCTGTAGCAATGGGGATAAAACACAAGAGAAAATCCACTTGCTCAGAAGGGCAAGTTTCTAGATTCAGTAACAAAATCAGAACTCTGCAACAGCCCCTCCCTCCCTCACATAGTTTGTTGCTTAAAATCTTAAAGGAAAAAATATCATGTTCTCTACGAATACCATCATAGCATGATCAATTTTTTTCCTACAAAAATACATAATCAGTTTTGTAGCTTTTCTACTTGTACTGCAAAGCAGTAAAGGAAAACTTTGTGAAACTCTCATATTTTCATTTCACACTTTTTTAATGTTACCTTATTTCCCAGTTTAAAAATAGATTACAGGGATTAAGAGACTTTTGAATCTAAAAAGAATGCACATATTAGGGAAATTGCTAGCTAAAGTAAATAGCCTACTTTAATAAGCAGTCTCCTAGTTTGTATGATATTAAGGAAAAAAAAAAACCACTTCACAGGCATCTAGTTTACACATATCAGCTAGCTTCATTTACAAGTTCAAAATCAAGAGGTAGATAAAATATTAGTTTGGTTTGGAATATGCAAAGTGCCAATTTTTCGTGTATTAATGCACTGAAGCACTTGATACAATGTTATTATGGAAGGAAAAAATAGCTGCCAGAAGGGTTTATTTAAGGAATGGTTACTGCAAATAAAAACTTTCAACTAAAAAGGATTTTTAAAATTGTTTTTTAATATGCTTTTAATGACCTCTACTCCTCATACCTACCTCCTTGCTTCCCAAACTGTTTGTACTGTCCCCAATAACACTCAGTGGAAAGCTGTCGTTCCTGGCTAAATCCTTACTTAGGTTGGATGCTATGCCTCCGTTAGACAGGGTCACAAGGTCACAATCGATTTTGGAGGCCACCTGGAGAGTCCAGGCCGTGAACTGACTCAAAAAATTTATATCAGAGCTGGAATGGTCCACCTCCCAGGGCTCAGCCTGCGTTAACACCCCAACCGCAGGATGGAGCCTGCCAGGCCCAGCTCAGAGAGAGGCCAGAGTTGTTGACCCCGTTAGCTGACCTCTTCAAACTTCAGGAGAATTTTTCTGGCAGTTACCACGGTGACTGGGCACTCCAAGCTTATCCTTCTTACTGAAAAAAAAAAAAAAAAACCCGAAAAATTAAAAAGAAAAAAAAAAAAACGTTAAAACCTACCTCATAGGGATGTCTGTCAGGAATCAAACACGTAAAAGTTTTAATTGTTTGCTTCTCTCTTGGGCTGCTCTGCCTCTAACTGGTACATCTGATGTGAACATCGAGAAAACAGTTTGGCTGAAAGCATTTCAACTTGTGAAGAAATAATGCTCAGTGGATTTTACAAGAAGCATTTCTAGTATCTGCTGGTGATCACAAGTGACACGCTAAGAGGTTTATTGTGAAATAATGTTTATTTTTCTTTCTATATCTCTCTCCAAATTGCTACCATTTCTCACTGAATTGAAAAGATGCTGAGACGAGGCTCAGGGAAAGGATTCTATGCTGCCTTCTGGTTTTTTTCCTTTTAAAAACTATCTGCTTGGTGAAACATTAAGTATGCAGCAATACCTTGCTTTGGTCTCTCAGAAGAGACTGCATAACCTATTTAATGTACCATGAAATATTATTTAAGAGGAAAAAGCACAAAAAAACCCCAAAAGTTGTCAGACATCGTTAGTGCTGGTTTTTTCAGGCACTTTGAACGCTAATCACTTCACACATAAAATTTAGCAGGTAAGCAAGGTCTAGTGATGCTGACAGAAAACACTTGAAACACATCAAGGGATCACAGAGTGTGCTAGGTAAACAAGAAAACAAAGTGCACCCTTCATTTCTGAAAAAAAAAGGGGAAAACTGGTGCTTCTTAATTTCAGAGCAATCACATATTACATACAAAGCTTTTATGTAAATTTTCCTCATGCTCCTCTACTTGAAATAGCATCTTGCAAAAGGGAGCAGTGAAGAGTACACTGCATTATAGCTGGAAAAAATCCTGCTTAAGGGCTCCTGATGGCAAACTGTCAATCAGTATTCCCCTCTTGTTATGAACTGCTCATTTCTGGAGTACAGCTAAACAGAGGTTTAATGATTGAAACTTTAATGGCATTTTGTCTCACACACGGTTCTGAAGTATCTTCTGTTGTTTGAAGAGTTAAATATGGATATTCAAATTGCTGCTCAGCCACTGCTCTGCTCCTCCTGGGCTTCTCCAGTGGCAGTGCTGAGATGGCAGAGGGGACCGAGCTGCTGAGTCGCCTCTCATGGGAGGAGATCACACAGACCCTATGGACACAAAAATAAAGCAGGAGGTTTGGGTGTGAGAAGCAAAAAGCACAGAACTGATCTTTTGTTCCAGACTTACTTTTCATTTCTGCTGGAAGGATGAGAAAAAGGCAGTCCAGCGTACGTGTGTTAACTAACATTAAAAAAAGTGAATTAGGGCATGGTACAGGACCCTTTCTCCTTTCAAAACTGGTTCAATTGCTTTGAAATATCACATGCCTCAAGGCTAAATAGATACATAGACACTTAATAATATTATTTAGCAATAGTGAATTAAACATGAAAACAATTTAAATTAAAAACACTTAAAGATTGTTTCCCTGTTATTAAGGATGTGTTAGAAAAAGGCTAACCCTCTCATTAGGAGATGGATTTTTTCATTTGTGTTTTTGTTATGGCTATACAAGATGTTTTTATACTTTCTCTTTTATTCTCTGCATGAAATAATGTAAATTGAAACAATCAGGTGGCTGATCAATGGGCTAGTGGGAAGAAAAAAATGTTTGCTAAATTCTATTTCTTCTCTTTCTTTTTGAACATATAAGCATGTGCCTTTCAATTAGATACCATGATTTATGAAGTCATGCTCAGGGCTAGCCAGGTTGTTGACTCAGATGAGAGCTATGATGCCAGCTCATTCCCTGGTGACAAACACTGACTGTCCTTCCCGCAGCCAGGCACCCCTGGCAGCCTTATGAAAAGACCTTGTGGTTGGCACAGCACTGAGCAGGAAATGAGGTCCTCTCCGGTTTGGGACAGAGATGACTGGAGCTACAGAAAGCTGTAAAGCAAAATCAGCATCTCCTGAGTCACAGGCTTTAAGCTCTGGTGGGCCCCACAGTTCCCAGGGTGACCTGGCCACCAGCGCTGCCTCTCCCACACCCCTGCCAGCCCCCGCCAGTGCCCAGGGGAGCACCCTGCACACGCTGGGCTGCCGTGCCATGCCATGGGACTGCTTTCCTGGGGGAGAGGGGAACAGAGGGCACTGCGGTCCCCCGCTCTCCCCATGTGCCTGGTGCTCAGCACCCTCCTCAGGGAATCCCTTTCTCCCTCATCCCTACCAGAGAATGTTTTTGGCACGCTGTGTGGTGGTTTTGTTTTTCAATATCACGAGGCTTTTATGTCAGCCTATAGTTTGGGGATCTCTGTGTGGCCTACCCTCCTCCAGGAATTTCACATATAAATCACTGGAAAGCAGGAAATCCCTAAGTCCTGGGGTTGACCCAGAACAAATCTCAGCTGTTTACCATGTTTGCCTCAGCACAGACAGCTGCAGACCACAGAGCATCTTGCCTTGTAGGTACCACTGCAACCCAGACACCTGAACCTGAAATAGGGGAACTTGACCCCCTTCCTCTGAGATCTCTGAGCCAGAAAAGTGAGCTCCTGGAATGGGGTTAGAAACTCCTACTGAATTCATGGAGTAGAACTCCCTGATCTTCTCTGTGTAACACTTTCACTCCAAATTCCCTCAATGCCATTGAAACAATAATATTTAGACCATTTGGGGCTGAGATTATTGCTTTAATAAATTGGGTTTTTATTGGTTCATTGTGGCAAATAAGCCCCCGATTGATTTTGCTCCTAATCAGCATGGAGAATGCATTCCGCTGTAATTAAATCCCGTGTAACTGGGCACTCTGTGCTCGGTTGTCTCTTAGCTTGCAGTGGCATGAGATACAGCACATCAAACGCTATCCTCGCCACGATAGGCACCCTGCCAGCCCGCGGAGCGATGATGCTCGCCTTCAGCGTGCTTACAGTGGGTACGGCTGGAGCGCGCTTGGAGCAGCGGGCAGCGCTCGGGAGACGTAGGAAACTTATGAGAGGAGGAAGATGGCCAGGGGTAGGGTCCTTTCCCTCGAGGAAGGTTTGACCCCCTCTCTGAAAACACTGCAGGAGAGGCGGGGGCCGCTGGCCCGCCCGCTTTCCCCAGGTCCCCGCAGCCCCGGCGCGGCTCCGCTGCCGCTCCCGGGGGCTCGAGCCGGGGCAGCCGGGTCCCCTCGGCCGGCGGCAGCGCGGCCGGGCTGCCAGGCGGGCAGTTTTGAAGAGTCGATCTTCATAATACAAATCCCCCGGCTTCGCCTCCCCGCCAGCGGCGCGAGCCAGCTTTTTAATTGAATCCCGGGGATTTGGCCGCAGCCGAGAGCCCCGGTTCGGGCCCCAGCGCCGTGGGTCCCCCCTCCCGGGAGCGGGACCGTCTCTCGAGGGCTGATCTCTCGCCTCCACACCGAGGGAAGGGGGGGCTCCGGCGGCCTGGGGGAGCCCCCCGGCCCGGGCCCCCGGGGGGCAGAGCGCGGGCTCGCTGCACCCCGGGGCTGGGGGCGGCGGGGGGGCCGGGGGCAGCTGGCGGGGCCGCGGCTGCTCCTGGCTGCTCCCGCCTCTCGCCCGGGCAGCGCTTTAGGGGGGGCTCAGGCCGGATCCTGCCCATTCTATACGTTAATGCTCTTTTCTCTCCGGCTGCAGGGAAGCAGGCCAGCGGATAATTACCCCTCACTGCAATCCGCAGAGCTGGCCTAATCCGAAAGCTCAAGTGCCCGTAAGTAAAACTTCAGGAAAAGTTATTGAAACTGACAAATACAGGGTGACAAATAATCAATAAAAGCCCAGTCCCACATCCTTTATTGTTTCCAGGCACTAACAGCAAGTAATGAAACCTCGGCGAGGACGGGGGAGGGAGCGGCAAGGACCGAGCGCTGGGCTGGCTCCTGGAAAGCCCCCACTTAAAGAAACCCAGGGAAGAACCTGGCAGAATAAGGGGGACGATCCCGTCTCTATGGGGGACAGGAAAATGCCACCCTCCCACCGCCCCCTCTTCCCCAAGCCCTTCCTGCCGCCCGGGGCCGGGGCCGGGGCGCTCCGGATGGGCGAGCCCGGGAGGCTCCTGCCCGGCCGGGAACTTGTGCCCGAGCCCGCGGGCAGGGACGCCCCGGAGCCCGGTGCCACCCGGCAGCCTCGGGCCACGCACCTTCTTCACGCACCCGCACAAAAAAAAAAAAAAAATCAGGCGCTGTGATCTGCGTTCTGAAATCTATAACATCCCTGAACACCCAACGCGCTCCTTCTCATTAGCATCTCGGCCCTGGATTTTCCACGCCGCAGTTTCTAAAGTTTCAGCGAAGGACGCCGGGCAAGATAAATCCGTGCTGTCGTTTCTCTCCCTTTCTGTCTCTCCAAATTAAGTTTTGATCTATCAGTTTAAACACTGGCCAGAAAGTTGATTCACTTTCTGTTAGGATTTCGGGTTAAACCGGGGGCTCCTCCAGTGTCTTTAAGCTTTTGAGCTGTGTAAATGAACTGCAGTGTCACATAATCGATGGGGAAAACTCAGCTGTCACAGATACGAAAGCAGCCTCCTGCCACAGCAATAACGTGATTTGGCATTTCAAAGTTTGGAAACGTGCTGTCTGCGCGTCCGGGGCTCGGGGAGGAAGAGGGACGGGGGCGATGCTCGGGGCGGGCGGGGGGACAGCCCCCAGCCACGGTGGCCCCGGCAGCCCAGAGAGCCGGCGCCCCGCACCGCGGCACCCGCTGCCGCTCCACTGCCGCTCCCTCCCTTCCCGACACACGCTGCGAAAGTTGTTTCCCAACTTTGGCGTTAGGGGAGGGTTGACCCAGAACAAATCTCAGTGTCTCGGTGGCCTTTCCAAAGCGGCCGTGCCCCCCCCGCCCCGAGCCTGCGGGACGTGCCCATCTGGAGCACGCACCGTGAGAGCAACTGTGCCGCGTACAGCCACAGCGGCCATCAGTCACTAAAAGCCACACGCTTCACTGGACCGGGGATAAAACGAAGTCCTGGTGACGCCTGGTTAAACCACTGACCCTCTTGCGAGGGCTGGAGAAGGGGGGAAGGCGGCCTCCTCCCGACAAACTCAGCTTTGGGGGGCTCTGCAGGGCCGTGCCCCTCTCCCGGCGCTGGCAGCGCTGCCCCAAAGGGGACTCGGCGCGGATGTCCCGGGGTGCTCCACGGGGGGACGAGGCACGGACGGGGAGGGCCCCGGGCAGAGCCCCCGGCCCGGCCATGACCCTGGGCGGCAGCGGCAGCTCCCGTGGGCACGGCGTGCCCTCCGAAATGGTTCTTTTTATATCGCCTTGGGTGGAAACACCAACCCGCGGGCAGGGTGTGCTCTAAGCCGCGGGGTAAACACTGCCCTCGGTCCCCAGTCCCTACTGCACACCCCGATTCACCCCACACATGCGCAGGAAAACAACTCACACAGCACGTTCAGATGCTTTCTGGAAGGGGACGGCTTTGGTTTCAAATTAGGAAGCTCTCTCAGATGAACGATAAACTCCGCTTTGGTCAGGCTATGGTGTTTATTCATATCTTTGTGGTTTTTTCCTCACCAAAAAGAGCCCCGGGGGCTCAGTCAAGAAACAGGATTTCAGATAGCTTGATTTGGCATAAGGAAACTTTGCATTTGTAATATTATAAGACTCCGAAGGGGAAAAGTGAAACCTCTGTAGCCTGAGACAAGAAGTGTGCCTAAGTGCCACTGTGTTTCAATCCCCACTCGGATATAATTTAAGTCTTCTCTGGCTTACAGTAATATGCTCTCCAACCTTGAGGCTATCCAAAAGGGGGGGATTTAATGAGGCCGAGTTTATACACTTATATAATTTAGGGGTTTCGCTGTAGCTGTAAAATGACAATTGGTACATGTGTAGTGCAAAAGAGCTGAAATCCCATCCAGGGACCAAGTTGGTTATTTCTGAAGGAGCTGTCATTTCCAGCAGGGGGGCACAATGAGAAGGCCAGGAGCAATGGAGCTCTGATCTCCACCAAGGAGAGATAACCACCTGATTAAAATGGGGCTCTTGTTCCCTCGTTACTCGATCGTCGTGTGAACTTACCTTATTTACAATTATAGGCAATGAGTGAGTCGCCCAGATTGTAATACACCTATAGCTTTGGGTTTACTCCTCTCTTTGTTATCGAGACCATCTCTCGGACAGATTTCTGGACCACTCATAGCATGTGAGCACAGAAACGCTCTGAAGGAGGGAGGGACGTGGATGTGAACGCTCCGAGCCCTGCAGTGCGAGCGCAGCACCTTCACCCTCCCGCACGCCCCCGCTGGGGAGCGAGCGGGAGGCCGGGCCCAGCAGAACCAGCCTGCGGAAATCAGGATGTTTACAGCACACAGACACGTGTGAACACCACCAGAAAGCGAAGGGACAAGAAGGCATTAGGTGAAGGACTATTTTGTGCTGCACATCTGGTACTTGCTCATTTTCCAGGTGAACCCAGGCACGGCGGCTGTCGCAGGGCACCCCCTCCTCGGGTCACTCTGGAGCCCAGGTGTGCACCGGTGCCATCAGACAATGATGCACCTCTACGCTGAAATTTAACGCACTTTGTTCTCCATTTTAATATTAAATGGTGCAGTGTTTGCCAGATTATTATCCCACTATTGCTTGTGCATTTGTCTCTTATGTCTAGTGCCTGTCATTACACAAAGCGTTTTGAAGAGCTAATTTCAAAAGACAGAAAGTCTACACTTACTATAAAAGTCATTAAATTAGCATGACAAGCATAAAGTTCCTAGGTTATAATTTGGTTATAGATCTGAAATCTTCCCTGCTTTCTCTCTCCACTTGAAGGATGAAGGCTGAAGCGAGGCACCGACTCGAAGTTAGGACAATTGAGCTGTCGATTGTTTGGTGGAGAAACAGGGAAGAGATGCGGGCTCCAACACCTCCTTTTTGGCAGAGCACTGGGTGACAAGAAAGAGTTCTGATTTTCTCTCACGTCTCCCAGCCGCCAGAGAAAGGTGTGATCAGATGGTCTTCTACTACAACAGGTGGGAGCAAAAAAAAAAAAAAAAAAGGAAAAAAAAATCTCGATGCATTTCTCGTCGATTAAAATGTTGCTGGAATAGCAGGACGCGTGCCTTTTATATCCCGCTAAATGCTAAGATGGGAAGATGTGTTATAAAAGCCGCCATTGGCTGTTTCCCCTAAGGCTGCAACATCCCCTTAATTTTAATCGCTTCTTGGTTTCGGAAGAAAGCCGTGGAGAGGAGGGGGAGAGCTCCTTCCCCCAGCTCCCCGTGCATCTGCAGTGACAGGGGACTGCAGGAAGCCCCGGTGATGCCAGGACCGGCAGCGTGGGAGCGCCCGCTCTGCCCGGCCGGGCATCCTCTCCCTGACACGTTGCATTTCGACAATGAGAAAATTAGAGAAGGGACGGGGCATTCAAACGCGGTGCTCACAGAAGAGGCTGCCCTAGTAGTTGTTTAGTCTAAAAATCTGCTGTCAACTTTTTTTTTTTTTTTTTCCGTCAGGATCAGCGAGGCGCGTTTCTTTGCGCTGGTTCGTTTGCTTTTAACCAGGCATGCTGCGAATTGTGGAAGCTTTCCATTTACCTTTTCTTCTTTAAGCGTTTTAATTATCATCACTGACCTGTTGGGCATACCTACAGTATCAATGTCCCTTTTACATCGCTGCCTTCCCTTTCTCTGCATGTTTCTGCTATTTAACACTTGCTACCTTTGCCATTAGAGTCCTAGAGTGACCCCCATGGGTATCTTTGAAAGAAAGACCCTCTGCATTCCAGCACTGCCTCCTTACCCAAGTAATAGCAAAGGGACCATTCAGACACATGGACCACACTGAAGCATTAATTAGGCTGATGAAATCCATAGAAATGTATGGATTCAGCATAATCGAGTTTCTTCTGCTGACTATAGTTAAGGAATACGTGAGCAGCTGGGAGAATAGAAAGTACTGTTAGGGTGAAGTCATGCATGTAATTGAGTATATTTAACATAACCATTTTAATGATCGGTGATTAAAAGTGCATCTACTTAAATTGTATACCTCTGCAATTTGTCCATATCAACTTTAGAGCACACACAAAGAAAAGGTCGTCATATAAATTTATAAACAAGATCCCTTCCTAGCTACACATGACTCGAGCTGGAATGATAACTCAGTAGCAGCGAGGGGGGAAAGGCCTTTCACGAGAAAATAGCTACGCCAGTACGATATTAATTAATCACTGGTTTGGCCCCTTTTCTCTCTTGTGCAGTCACAGTATTAGAAGTGCATAATAAGTGAGTTTTCTTTTCATCCGTAATTATTTATAACAATCAGATCACTCGGGAAAAAAAATCCCTGGGTTTCTTTCCAATATTCAAGGAGTATCTTTTCCCTTGCTTGACAATAGTGTGTGTGTGTGTGTGTGTGTGTGTGAATACACATATAGTCAAATAGAATATTTGGCTTATTTTTTGCTTTTTTTTTTTTTTTTTTTTAGTCCACAGAAACATTGCCGGAGATCCAGCAAGGAAACACTAAATGATTAAACTTCTCCTGACGCTAAACTTGCACGCAGAGAGGTTAAGGACTAGAAACACGGACAGTGTTTGGGGGAGCCGCAGTTGATGGGCACGGCCGTGTCTCCTCGCAGGAGACCCCTGAGAATGGGAAATTAGCAGTCGAAATCTGCTAGTGGGGACTGGATCCCACAAAGCCCACGCGTTGGGAAGGCTGAGTGTCTCTCTCTCGCCTATTCAATCTGCCCAGGCTGGTTGCAGCGAATAAATAGAGTCATTGTGGAGCCCATACACAAACCGACCCAACTCCCTCCCCCACCCCTTCTCGCCCTCCCCCCGTCCCTTTATGCTTAAACGCACACAAATCTGCAGCCGCTTTGCACTAAGAGGAGCCCAAAGTTTTCTTCCCTTTACTGTACAACGCCTGTGGGAAAGGTTTATTCACACGTATGGAATATGTACTTATGTCGCGGAGACGGGGGTTCACGCTGGGTGAGGGCAAACCGGAGCCTGCCAGGAGCAGGACCCATCCTGCCCTCGCCCCGCCGGGCGGGCGGGCGTCCCTGTCCCCGCGGAAGATAACGGTTCAAAGTGGCCAGATGCATTAAACAGCCACAAAAGGGGCCAAGAGGGATGGGGGGCGGGGGATGGGGCGAAGATTCACTTAAGTTTCTGGTGGAAAACTTAAATGCTGCCGTCTCTGCCTCTCCCAGCATCGCTGCAAGGTGAAATCCATTTGGCCGCGTCCCCTCCCAAGCGGCCGCAGCCCGGCGGGGCGGGCGGCAGCCCCGCGCCCGGGGAACTCGCTCCGTGCAAGAGAATTTGCAACCTTGAAAGCATATTTTTCTTCCAGCTATGGTGGCACTTAGATGATAATGTAGGCAATGAAACTGGGGAGATTTATATCTTTTGGAAAGTAGGACGAGCCAGATGGTAATAGCGTCATTAACAAACAAACTTAGGATCTGCAAGTGAAGCTTGAAATTGGGAAAGAGATCTGGAGAACAAAAGGAGCTGCTGTTGGGGGGGTGGGGGGGGGGGAAGAGTCCCTCTTCTGCCGGCCAAATCTAAGAGCACATTCTGGAGGGGCTGCTCCTGCCCAGCACTAGATAATAAACGACGGCTTTTTCCTCCCCCGTTGTGACTGAGAAAGGACAGAGAAAACTTTTGCAATAGGCAAATGTGGCATTTATTTATGTGTAACCCTTTGTAGTCTCAAGTGTCCCAAATGGGCCTTTAATTCAAATCCCTAGTTTGATACGGAGGGATCGCTTCTCCCAAGTTTATTTTAGAGAAACAAAGCGCCGCTTGTGGAAGTTGAAGGGCCAAAAGTTCAGTAATTATTTTTTTGAATTAGTAGCAACGAATAAATATTAAAGGTTAAACGTTATTTGCTGTGAGAGTGGAAACATCCGAGGGATTTATTGTGTCTTCGAGTCTTTTTTTTTTTTTTTCTTTAACCCCCTCAAAGACCGCTCACTCTTTGCTAGAAGGCACCAACGCAGCAGGGGCGAGGGTCCCAGAGCAGGGCCGGGATGTGGGATGTTCAGAGAGGCCCCTGGCCGGGCTTCTGCCCTGCATCACCCTTCAGATTTGCTCTCCAAACCCACTCCGGCAGGTTCTCGATGTCTCGAAGGGAAAAGGCCTTCAGCACAGATTTACCCAGCTGAGAGTCCATAAACACCCGAGACCCACCAGCTCCAGGGCTTCAGCAGGAGAGATGGGCTGTGTGCCTCCGAAATTTTAACCAGTGTGTTCCCAAATGCCACAGAAATGTTTGGAGGTCTTTAGAAGATGCCCGTATGTCCCTTCCAAAGTTGATGGTTATTAGATGATTAATGATTTAAAAGATGCCTGTTAACAGCCCCAAGTTGAGAGACATGGACCCACGCTCTAAAGTAAAAACCTAACGTGCTTTTTTTTTTTTTTTTTTTTTTTTTTTAATGTGCTGGAGATCTTTAAAAGCCCCGAGGACTTACCCTTAAGGCATTATTCAAAGAAAAAAAACCTGAGACTGGCGGTTCGTCACAGGCAATTGTAAAGGGTTTCAAAGGACCGATCAAACGAGTTGGAGAGTAATCTACATTAAAGTCCGGATGGCAGTGTTACAACATGCACCTGCAGGGTATTTGCTATCCGTGCCCCTTACAGAGCTACAAATCACCATTAAAGAAAGCTGCTTAAGCTTCCTCCGCGCTTCTAGAAAGACTTACTCGGGCTCCTTCACTTTGATATTTATACATCTTGTTATTGATAAGTGTGGGGCTGTTCAGCGCTCCCTTCCCCCTCCCGGCCTGTCCCTGGGCACTTTTGCACCGGCCCCTCCCCGCCCCCACCCCGCGCACGGCTCCGGGCGGGCGTTCAGGGGCCCGGCCCCACGAACGACACGCGTGGGCGTGGGGTTATCCCCCTCTCGCTGCCGTGTGCCGGCTCCGGGAAAAGTTTCGGTTTATTTTATGTGTGTAGTTCCCCCCCAGGCTCTGTCACCAAGGCGACCGGGGCAGCCCAGGCAGCATCGGCACGCGGGATGTCCCGGCGGATTTTCTCACAGTTGCGGGAGGCGCAGACATGGAAATGAGCTCATTGCGGGGGAGTGGCGGCCGCCTGGGCCACCCCCGGCCCGGCACAGCCCGGCACGGCCCGGCCCGGCCCGCTGGTCCCGGGGCTGCGGGACTCGCTGACTCCCCTTGAAGGCATTTGGGGGAAGTCGCGCAGTTTCACCGCTGGCCGCGGAGCGGGCACAGTTAACCCTTGGCGCGCCGCGGGGCCGTGGCCGCCGGTCGGGAGAGCCCTGGCGAGCCCCGCTCCCTGCTGCGCCCCCTCTGCTCCCGCACTCCCACGGGCAGCACTCAGTGGGCTCGGCGCTCCCCTCCGCCAGGTGATGGCAGCGGAGAAAAGTAAAGTTGTAAGACAAACAAACAAGCCGGGAAAGCTAGGAGAGGGGAAAAAAAAAAAAAAAATCAAGATTTTTCTACCCACTCGAGGCGAAAAAGTTCAAAGGTCAACAGGGATTCATCAACCGCTTCCCACGGCTGCAGGCAGGCCGATACAATCAACTTGGATTTCTTTTTCGGGTAATTTTAGTGATCAGGTCTGTGTTTTCAGTACTTCCCTCGAGTGGGTTCTCGCAAACGAACAAAACCCGCACCCGTGGCAGGTGTGAGGCTGCGGTGCCCCCGCCGAGGGCCCGGTGCCGGGCACCCCCGAGGCAGCACCGCTGTGCCCTGGCGGCTCCTGCCGCGGGCAGCTGGGGGAGCGCACCGGAGGGAGCAGAAAGAGGCTTCGCCGCGCTGGAGTCACAAAAGGATTTGGGTGGTTTGTCAAAAATCAACTAATGCACCAACGTAAGGGACAATATCTCGAATTTGGTGTGCCTGCCTCATCTCTAGACAGCCCTGGCAGCGCGGAGGGCTGGCACCCATGGCCCTGCCGCGTCCCCTTGCTCCCGCCCGCCCATGACGGGGCTCTCTCGGCAGCCAAGGGCGCATTGCTGGGGCCGGGGGGAGCTGGGACGGGCCGGGGGCCAGCAGGGCTGCCAGCGCCCACCGCAAAAGTTTCCCAAATCAACTCCTCTCCTGGAACTGTCCTCGGAGGGGCGGCGGTGAGGAGGGGAGCGGGACCCGTGCCCCGAGCCGCCCATCCCAGGCAGGGCGCCTCCAGCGCCAGGGAAAAACCCGCGCAGCTGCGGGAGCGGATCCGCACCGGGGTGCGCCCCCCTCCGCCAGAAGTCGCTCAACTTCTGCCTTGGAGCCCCGGCCCCGCCGCCGGGACAGGCTCCTGCTGCTGCCAGGGTGGAGGGGCAGGGTTTGGGGCAGCGGGGCCGGGCAGAGGAGCCCGAGGCAGGGGCACCCCGGCACAGAGGGTGGCACATCGTCCCGCACCCCCCGGCGCTGGCAGGCCCGGGCACCTCTCCTGCCACATAACGGCGAGCGCAACTTGCAGCCGCCTCTGAACTGTTGCAAAACAAATCCCCGGTACGTTCGCAGGGCTGGCGAGAGGGTGGCGGCACCGCCGAGCGCCCCAAGCCCCCCGGCTGCCCCCGGCGGCCCGACACCCCCCAGGCCGCCGCTGATGGGGGGGCCCGCGGCGAGCGAGGGGCGAGCGCGCCTTGGCCGAGCGCTAATTTGGTGTGTACGCTTAAGGCGGCCATCTGAGCGCTGGGTAGCAACGAGGGGAAAGGGGTGTATTCGCGACTGGAAGATTTAGGTTGTTGCTAGGATGTGAGAACAAAAAATCTTCAATAAGTCGGGGAGGGGGGAGGACGGGGCAGAGGGGGAGGAAGGGGGGTTACAAGGTTTGTCACAGGGAAAAGTGCAGACATCTGCTGGAACTTCCATATCTAAGCTGTTCATTTACAGGAGCCAACTTCTGAAATCTCCACAATTAGATCTGCATTGTTCTTTCTCAACAACACTGCCTAGAAAGAAAAGGTCTTCTCTGTCGGGGCCAATCCAACGAAGCGTTTGACGTTATTAAATAATAAAGCGATTGTGATTTACATTGTTGTTCAGAAAAAGGGCCAATTATCCACTGTTATGTTGCCATAAAGATCATATTAACTCGAATTAGTAATCAAACAATATGCTAGCGTTAAAAGTATAGAGAGGACAACGCGACTGGTCTTGTTGCATCCTCACTTTTTCTTGTAAAACCAGAAGCATAAATACACTTGAAAGAGGCGCAGAAACTTCATCCTTAACGGGAAAAAAGCGAAAGAGGTACCAGCGTTCGTGATTAATGGTCCTCTGTGTTGACTGTTTTCAATTAATTCAAAGCCACCCAAATCTCATATTGATTTTTCTGTTTACAAATTAATTCTTCTTTCGAATATCACGGGAAATGTTTCACGGTACTCCGAGAACCAGGGCGATTTTTTAATGTAAAGTCTTTTAGGATTTTGATTTTGGGGTGCTTTTTGTTTGTTTTTCATTTTGTTTTGAGTTTGGGATTTTTTTTTTTTTTCTCAGAGTAACGTTTTCTAAAGGCGTCTGAATTCCAAGCAAAGACGAACCTCACCACCACCAAAACGCAAACGCAGCCGCATCCCTGCACTCCAGCAAATTTCCTCTGCCATAATCAAATAATTATTTTTATTAAAGCGGTTATTAGGTTTATAACTCATTTGCCACTTAAATTTGTGCAACCAACCAAGGCGATCTAAATAGGTTTGAGTTGCCCCTTGGGTCCGGGATGTAAGCGGTAAGAAGGAGGATTAATTATGGGTGTGTGCAGCAGGAGGACACAAAGGCTGTCCGGTGGCGCGGGGAGCGGCGCGGGGCGCAGCCCCTTCCCGGGCGGGGCTGGGCTGCCCCCGGCCCCGGCAGGGACCGGCACCCCCGGAAAACTCCCCCGCGTTTGTTTCTGAGCTGCCGGGGGCCAAGGCTGGGGCTGGGGAGCTGCAACTTGTTGGCAGTAAATAAGGCGCTGTCAGGTGATGATGCTCCGGCGCGTTTGAAACGTCCCGAACAAAGTGTAAACGAGACGCTTTTCATACGGGATTATCGATGTGATACGATACGATATGATCTGATGAAATGATACGGCAGCATCGATCTCTTGTCTCCTGTTTGGACAAGGTCCATTCTTTGTGCGCAGGATGACGGGATCTGCTCCTGGAAATGTGCTCCGAGCGCCCAGCGGCACCTGCCTGGTGCCTCTAATGTCATTTATTGCCAACACGTTTTGCTATCGGCTGGGGGTGGGGGCTCCTCGGAGCTCAGGTAATAACCGGGTAGCTGTCAGCTTCTCCCGTTTAGCACTACTCAGGCAAGAATGGCTTTGCCAAACTGTTCCAGGAGCTGATGCTATTTGTTACCACGATTAGGGGAAAAAAAGAACATTCACAGTAACATGGCTTTCTATAAGCAAACGCCGAGCAATTTTCCTCAGCGCAATGCATCAGCAAGTATATCCAAAAGAGCTTAATCTACTTCTTGCAGGTTAGGTGCAAGAGAAATCAGCAAGGGCTGCTCCGGGATGCCATGAAAATCCCGGCTCATTGGCTTGGCCGCGATAGGACGAGGCACATCAAATCGAGGCGGAGAGGGACAGAATCAATCATTCCTCTTGGCTGAGGAGTGAGCCCTCGCCCTGGAAATAATTTCGAATAAAACTTGTGTAACCAAGTGTAACCTAGCTTACTCTGAGCAGATCGTCGAGAGGGTAAAAAGAAGTTTAAAAAATATTATGGAAATTAGCCAATAAAACAATCTGGACTGAATTAATAAGAGTGCAAAGTTTGTATCCATTTATAAGGATAATATATTAAGCCAAAAAGGAGACAGGTTATCTCTAAACAGGATTAAAATGCGTTCGTGTATAGGATTAGACCATCTCATCCATTTAAAAACAGTGTCTCTCCTCCTCCCCACAACACTTTATTATATATTAAAAAAAAAAAAAAGGCAAAAAACTTTCCCCGTTAGAAGCACTTGGGAAATGCGTTTTATTAATCGAGAGCCTTTTTTTTTCTTGTAATCAAATGCAACTGATGGCCCTGAATAAGCCGCCTTGTTAGGAAACGGGCCATTTTTTAAAACCTGTGATCAAAACAGACCTGTCTTCAGAGAGAGCACAGCAGATTTAAATGTTGGTCAAAAGGAGTCACAACTGTTCATTAAAAGCAAACCCTAACTAGTGCTAATGTATAGCCATTTTGTGAGCTCAGGACTGTAGAAAGAGGCGAAAAAAAGTCTGAGAGTGTGAGCTGATGCCGTGCTGGCTGGCAGTGTGTGGTCTATTGTAGGGAATGTGCTTTTTCCACTGAACAGAGAGCCCCCCTCTTTTATTCCCCAGCTCTACTGCACCTGCACTGGATCAGGGAGCTACTGCCATTCACCACATCAACAGAGAAGACATCTCTGACAGCACTCAATTCATTACATTTCTTCCTGCTTTTCAAACCAACGCACAAAAAAAAAAAAAAAAAAAAAAAGAAAAAAAAAGAAAAAAAAAAAGTATTGCCAATCAGTGCCTGGGGTGCAGGGAAGAAATCTTACAATAGTTTATATTCGCCGCTCATTTTGGATTTCATTAGTCAGAAAACTCACTTCTCAGCCAGTTACAACTTTTTCTTTCTTTCTTTCTTTCTTTCTTTCTTTCTTTCTTTCTTTCTTTCTTTCTTTCTTTCTTTCTTTCTTTCTTTCTTTCTTTCTTTCTTTCTTTCTTTCTTTTTCTTTCTTTCTTTCTTTCTTTCTTTCTTTCTTTCTTTCTTTCTTTCTTTCTTTCTTTCTTTCTTTCTTTCTTTCTTTCTTTCTCTTTCTTTTCTTTCTTCTCCTTTTTCTCTCTCTTTTCTTTTTCTCTCTCTTTTTTTCTCTTCCCTTCCTTCTTCCTTTCTTTCTTTTTCCTTCTTTCCTTCCCTGCTTGGGGGGCTGCTGGAAGCGGGAGCTGGGGCCGGTGCCACTCCCCTGCCTGGCCGGGGCTCCGCAGCCCCGGGAGCGGAGATGGGCCCATGCCGGGGCTCCCCAGGAGAGAGTTTATTCAGAACTCATGGGAGCAGAGCAGCTCTCCGGAGACGGGGGGGAAGCAAGGGCCGAAGAGCCCGAGGTGTCCCGCAGCAGTTGCGGGGGCAGCGGGGTGTGGGGGTGTCACCGGGGGTGCCGCTGCGGGGAGGGGACGCGCCGGCCCCCCCTAACCCATGGAGAAAGTTGTTGTCGGCCAAACTTCTCGAAAGGGACTCCAGGGAATTTGGGGGTAGCTTGGTTTCTTGAGGAACCGTTTTTCAGAAGCATTTGCAAGCGAAAGAAACCGAGCCGAGGGGTTTAGATTCAGGTATTTGATCTCGCCGGACCCAGACATCTAATTAGAGTGGCCTCAGCGATTGAAATGGTGTTAATTCCCATTGTTCCCCGCTCAGATCCCTTGGCCCTCCACCGCTGGGATGCTCTCCTTTTCAAAATTCTAAATAAAAATATTCCTATTCTAAACAACCAACCGACCAATTTCTGTATTTCCCCCTTTTCTGGCCCATTTTCCTCCATCATAAGCAAAAGCAAAAGCAAACTCCTGAGTATTTTTTTCGCAGACGCTGGCAAAGAATAACACCCCCTCTGTGGGATCTTAACAGAAATAAATCACAAGGAGCTCTTGCCTACCTGAAGAGTAGGAGGAAATCCGACTGTCTGGTTTCGGGTGTAAAGTGTGTATCGATAAGGAAGACACAGCCGACTCAGAAACGGGACCCAATTAATCTATGGGTTTCTTTACATCACCCCCTGTTAGGATGTGTGCTTTGGAAATATTGATTCATTGCGACAGGAAAGTCGCAACTACTGTGTGTGCATAACACGGGGAGGACACGGAGCGAGAACCCGCAGCAACGCAAAGCCCACTCACGGGAGAGCCAGATTGCTTTTTAAGCTAAAACTAATAATTTCATAACTGATTCACATTCAATCTGGCGCCAATGACGTCACGGGGTATTAGCATACGAGGAGGGATGAAGCCAGTGTGGCTGGAGTTGATAAGGTGCCTCCTGAGGAATTCGCTGCTTGTTTTAATACATTAATTATTTCTCTGTCTTCCTCTACTTCTGCAATTTGTAAGAGCTTAAAGGGGCCATCATTCCCAGCGATGCCAGAAGGACACGTTGGAGAGCTTCTCCCGTGGCAGCGGAGCCCGGGGGCAGCGCGGGGATGAGCCCCGGCCCCGCTCCCGGAGCCCGGCCCGGCCCTGCGGAGCCCTGCGGGACTTGGCTCTAATGGAGCCGCCTCCGGGCCTGGGCGTCCCCGCTCGCCCGAGTAAGGTCGGCTGGCCCGGATGGGAGGCGGGTTTGCAGGATCAAGCCCTCAGCTTGGAACGCGTGTGAGTTGTGAGTGTGCGTGAGTGAGTGTGAGCTGGTGTGCCAAGACACCCCTGCGGAGTCTTCCCGCGGGAAAGCCTCTGCAGAAGCCCGTGTCTTTCCAGCACCCGGTGGGATTCCCCCCTCTACCCCTCCCCATCCCCATCCCCATCCCCTGCGGTTAATCACGATTTTCTGGGGAAAAAAAAAAAAAAAAAAAGAAGAAGAAAAAAAAAAAGCGCCCACATTACGTCATCAGCCCTAACTGCTGCGGAGATGATGGGGTCACCGAGGACCCGGGGCGGGGGAGCCCGCGGGGGGCCGGGCCTCCCCTCCCGTTCCCTGGGGCAGCGGCCGCCTGTCCGGGAGCGGGGGCACGTCCCGCCCGGGGGCCGGAGCAGCGCTGTGCCCGCCGCTGGGCTCGGGACAGGGGGACGCGCTGGGGGAGACGACAGACACAGCCCAGCTCCGTGCCCCGGGGCTGACAGCGCTCCCCCGGCCTCCCACTGCCCCCAGAGCTTGTAGGAACCGGCGGCACCGCCGCTTTGGCCCCAGCGAGCTCGGCCGGGCCCCGCGGAAGCGGCCCGACAGTTCCCCGCCCCGTAGGGTGCCCCTCGGGGACCCTCCCGAGCTGCGGCCACCTCGCCCCTCTGAAGAAGGCAATGCCTTGGAATAACCGCTCGGTGACTCGAGTCTGAAACACATTTGGGGGAAAGGAGGGACGGAGGGGTGTTTTTATCAGGGGGTCGGGGGAACGGGTAGGGAACGGGCGCAAAACATAAACAAAACACAGAGAAATCCTAAAAGAATTAAATTTAAAGGGGACGAATTTAAAAAAAATAAACACCAAAACAAAAACCTCAAAACATAAAGACACTCTGCACAAGCTGTCGCCCACATGGCAGAGGTCCTGCGAGGCAGCGAGCTGAGCCAGCGGATGAGCCAGGGACAAACTCCTGCGGGAACTTCTCCGGCCCGGCCCTGCTCCGTTCCCCGCGGGCGCTCGCAGCGAGGACCCCCCGCCCCCGGGCTTCCCCCCGCTCTTCTGCGGGACAGCCGGGCCCGAACCCGCACCACACCGCTCGGGAAGGGCCGCCAATGCTCTCTCCAACATTGCTAAATTGTAATGAAAAATTGCAGCTTGTTTCGGCGCGCCCCCTCCCCCTGTACGCACAGGCGCACACGGATACAAACACACGCACACACAGGCACACACAGGCACACTCACACACGCACTCTCACACACGCACAGCCACAGCAAACCCTCTGCGAACTCCAAAGCAAAGCTCCAAAATCATCCTGCGAGGGTCGGGGTTTCGCTTTGTTCCCCCTCGCCGCTCCGCCCGCCCGCACCTGCCGGCGCTGAGGCTGCGCCGGGCCCGGAGCGGCCGCGGCGCCCGGGCAGGGCCGGCCCGCAGCACGGAGCTCGCCCTCCCGCTCTGGCACAGCCAAACGCGCAGCTCCGGGAGTTTCCATTCCAGCCCGGGCTCCTTTCCTTTCCAACTCGCAAGTGAAGCAGCCCCCACACTCACTGTAGCGCTGTACGTCCTCGCCAAGTGAATTGATTCCTCAAAAGCAAAATAGTACCAAACTCTCGCAATTCCCCGTGCCATCGTCAGAAAAACTGGTTTTAATTACCAAAACTGAAATAGCGGCGGTGCTAACTAGCAGGCGATCAAACCGCAATCAAACTTAAATCTCTGAGCAGTTAGCTATAAACTGTCAGCAATTGAAAAGTAAACCTGGTGCACACAAAGGCTCTGTTTAATTTTCTTGTTGTAATGGCTCTAAATGAGGACCCCATCACTATGCAGTTAAGCGGTGTTGCTTGTCCCCCTGAGGCGCTGATCAGTTCTTTTTAATGTGAGAAAACTGGCAGCTCGAAGCCCGTCAATGGAGCTCCCACAACAAAAGTCCTGAAAAGCTGAATGAATTGGGTTTGTAATTACTGCTTCCCTCTCCCCCCTTGCAGCTTATCTCTTATTCATTCAACATACATTATTGTCACCTAATCGCACACTCCCAACGTTATTTTGGGGTTTTTTGCCTTTTTTTTTTTTTTTAGTATCTACTACTATGGACATGTTTGTTGTAGAAATTAAACAAAATAATCCTCCCTTCTCTCTCCCCTCCTCACCAAGAAAAATGTTGAAACGACAGTGTCAGGCGAGGCTGACTGGCGTTAAAAAAAAAGCAAAGACGAAGCTCTTCTGCCATCAGAATGTCAGCATTTTGCATATATCCTCGGAAATCTCACAACCACCGAAGCAGGTTTTACATTTTAGTATTTGAGTTAGATCAGGATTTAAATGACTGAAGTGTATCTAATCACACCTATCAGTAATGGGCCTCTTTCTTTCAGTGGGACTTACATTATATACTACTTAAATTGCTGGGCTATCTACCTCCTATTCGGAGGCAGATATCCAGCTCTGCTGCCCGTTGGGGACGAGGAGGAATAAATATTGAGAGAAAACACTCTGCTGTGGGGATCACCGTCACCCCTGATGTCCCACCCGGCACCAGTGGGCATCTCAAGGAATCAAAACGTGGTTTTGGCCAAGAAATGCCTGTCGGCAAGCGAGAGCCACGGGCTGGAGCCGGTGCTGCGAGGCAGAGCCTCTCCCCAGATCCCCCACTGCAAGAAGCTGTCGGTTGCAGAAATAAGTACAGCTATTACAACCAAATCTACTAACAGTCTAAATAATTAATTGAACCATTGCTCTTTGACCCTTGGAAAGTCCAGTAGGGACCCGTTTGTAGTAATAATACCCCCGAATGAGCCCTTGTCAAATATTCATTTAGTGGTTAATGTGAGCGATTTCCCCCTGGGACAGTCTGTAATACCAGCTTCCCAGCTTTGGCAAGAAACCCTGCTAATCTACCTCTCCAGTTCCGCAAAATATTTTAACACCCCAGTACTTAAAAAGCCGTAAAAAATCACAGGGGAAACTATAATCTTATCCTTAGGTTCACTTCGGCTGTGTAGAAGGTTAGGGAAACATTACACTGGTGCTCTTGGGCCGAGCATCACTCTGGCTATAAAATACACAACAATTCACGAGAGGGAAAGCACAGAGAGCCCCAAAGGTCTTCAATAACCAAAATAAAAACATACCCACGAGCTCTGCCACACATTTCAGCTGCCATAAACGAAAGCCCAGGATAATGGCTTAGGTGTAAATGGCGTTATTGAATGTGTTGAATTTAAAATGAGCAGTGGACAATGGCGTTCCTCCAAGTAGCACTTTAAAAATAAAACTGTTCAGCTGTACATGTAAAATGCTTTGGGTTATCCTCCCTAAACGGATAAATGGATGGATGGATGGATGGATGGATGGATGGATGGATGGATGGATGGATGGATGTAAGGAATCTGTCCAAGGGATATCAGGTTTCAACCACATATATTCCAAATCGTACTCCGAAATCTAAGCTTAAACAAATTGCCCTTATAAAAAGTTGCTGAATTCACTAAGCCTGAATATGTGGCTTAGTGCCTTTTGTTTAGGGGTATTAGCTCGCCTTCTCTATGCGAATTGTAAAAGGACCAACATTTCCAAATACCCCCCTCGAATATTTTAGTTAGCACTTCAAAAAGGGGCCAGGTTTTATTGCTGTTAATTGGCTAAGATTCGCTTTTAAAAATGGAATCGTGATATCGATTGGGCTTTTATTCCTGGTTCTCTTTTCTCAGCGAGGCAAGCGGGAGCGGGGATGTGGGCTCGTTACCACGTGAATAATCCCCAAATGCATTGCAAACGCTCACAGCTCTGAAAAAGAATGTTTTACTCGTTGCATTAGCGTAAAAGACACAGAAAAGGTTGAGAATCTGCAAAATTTTTTGTCCGGCCCAAGTACCGCGACGGTGCAGAAATAAAAGAGACAAAGGGAGCTAAACTACAAAACCAGGCAGTGAGCAAATCTCCACGTCTCCTAGTCTGGCAATGCTAGTTTTCATCTGGACACCAGGCTTCAAGGATGGAGGCCAGAACTCAGCCTAGGAAATTGCAATACCAAATAAAAGCCACAACCAGCCAGGTAATTTTGTGTGTGTGTGTGTGTGCGTGAGTGTGTGCGTGAGTGTGTGTGTGTGTGCGCGTGTGTGCATTTCACCCAGCCTTCTTCCCCCCGACCTAAAGCGAAATCCAGTGGCTGACAAGAAATACCGGAGAGAAAAGCTTAGCAACGCTTGCCCCGTGCCGGAGTGCCCACTTCGTGCCTTGCCTAAGCCAAACATCACATGCTTTCCTTGCCACGTACCACATGCCATTAGCAGAACACACGACCAGTTTGCAATCACAGTTCTTCAAATCCCCAAATTCGTACCTTTTCCTTTATTATTATTATTATTATTATTATTATTATTATTATTATTATTATTATTTACATCTCCCTCTCGCGCGTTTCCCCGAAGGGAAGCAGGCCCAAACACCCGCTGGGGCTGCCGCAGGGGCTGCCCAGCCGCGCTGCCCATCGCCCCTGCCCTGCCCGGGCCGCGGGGCCTGGCGCCGGCCGGGGCCGCCAGCGCGGAGCGGCGCGGAGCCCCATCCTCGGCAACTGCGGGTACGACGGTACAAAGTAAAACTCTACCTGGCACGGACGGTGGATCTCTCCTTCTATATGGCGGGCGCCACCGCTTCTCTTTGGGGCTGTGACCGGCTGCAGAGAGGGTCCGAAACGGGGCTACACCGCGCTGGCAATTTAAGAAATAGGATTCAAGAAAGAGCTGTGATAAAACGTGAAAGTCTCTGGCATTCGACTGTTTTTTGTTTGTTTGTTCGGTTTTTTTGTTGTTTCTTACCTCTGCCCGGCCAACCCTACGCCCGCCCCCACCTCTCACCTCCTCCTGCGCGGCCCAGGAGCCAGGAGAGGAAAGTTTGGGAAGCGGCGGACAAAGGGAGCGGGGAGGGCTGAGCCCGGCCAGGCCGGGCGCGCTCGGGTTCTCGGCCGCGGGAAGCCGGCTCCCGTCCTGCCTGCCCGGCGGAAGGAGGCTCGGCTGGGAAAGGGCACAGAGAGGAGCGCGTTATCCGCCGGTGGGAGCCGGGAGGCCGCGGCAGTGCCCGGGGCCCGCCCGCCGCTGCCGCCGGCCCCGCCAGCCCCAGCTCGGCCCCTCCGGGGGCAACAAGTGGCCAAAGGCAGCGGCGACAGAACCCCCGGAGCCCGGAGCACCCCGCGTCCTCGGGAGGCAAGGGGGGGAACTGGGAAGCCGCCTCTCAGCCCGCGTTCCCGTCCCCCCGAAGGAGGCACAGGCAGTTATTCCATTAAAGCTATCGTACTTTCTCTCTCTCTACATACATACCTATAAAAATATTCATGCGTTATATATATATAGTTATATATTGCTGCATTATTTATCGTATTCGGTTGGCTACGATGATACCTTCTACTGCATGAATTATTCAAAAAACATCTTGCGTTACAAAAATAAATCCAAGACTCAAGCGGAACTTCAGTGTCCATATGTCAAAAATTTATTTATCTCAAACTGTGCATAATGGAGTAAAAACTTAACTTGAATATGTACCTGTTATAAGGATGGTATTAGTTCAAATATATACATGGACTGTCGGCAGACTGATTTCAAATAATACAGAGCCGAATCTTTAAAATACAACTACGGAAAATGAGGAGAAAAAAAAAGAACTTAAAATATCATCACAATAAATTTACAGAAATATTACAAACCATAAGAAAATATTTCAAACACAGTAATTTCAGGTTGGTAATTTTCCTTTTTTTTTTTTTTTTTTTCCTTTGAACAGGATGAAGTCTGGAAACAAAAAGTTATTATAAATTAACAAACGGCGTGTGAACCTGCATGGCAATTTTTGCTTTTTAACAAGAAGTAGAAAAAAAAAAAAAAAAGAAAAAATTTAGTACAATCTAAACGTTTGCCCTTATCCAGCAAACCAAGCCCATGGTTCGCAAGTACTCATCCTACCTTTTTTTATCTTTTGTACAATTTCTAAAACAATTTAAATGTCCAAATGCCGTAAAATAATTTCCTCTCCTCTCGCAGCTGCTATAAATTCAGCTGCCACAACAACAATGGTCCAAGAAGACTCTAATTTTTAAAAATAATTGGCAAATTCGCGAGCTTGCTTTTTTTTCTTCTCTCTATATTGCCAATGGACATTCTGATTGCCATGTGTCTTTTGATAAATACTGTACAAAAGTTGCCTGCAAATATTAAAACATTTTCCTCTTCGCTCTTTGAGTCTAGCTCTAAATATTATTGGTAAAGACTTTTGCAAACTTTCTGCAAAGTTCCTACCGTTTTAACTAGAACTTTTTAAAAGTTTTGTGTAGTTGCTTCCCCTCCGAGATCTATACAAGTTCCTTGTCGGTTTAATTTCTGACCCCCCCCACCCCAAACCCCACCCCCACCCCCCTTCCGGAGTTTTCTCTGTACAAAAATAGTCCAAAAAAAAAAAAAAAGTCCAGAATTTCTAATAAAAGTTTTTTTGTTGTTTGTTTTGTTTAGTTTTCCTTTCCCTCCCCTCCCACCCCCCCGGCCCCTTTGTCTTACATATGTGATAGAGGGAGTGTGCCATTAATGGCTGTGCCAGGAACAGGTGCACTCTGGTAGTGTTGGGACATATGAAGTCTGCTTGGGGCAGCTGGTTCTGGTACTTCAGCACCTGGTAGATACATGCTGATCATGTCCCGAAGGTCCCCAGCTTGGCAAGGAGCCCTTGAATGAGACGAGGAAGTGACTACGGGGGGACTGGAGCTGGATTCCGTCTTGACCACCGAGCCCATGGAGCCCAGGGCCATGCCCGGGGTCCCTTGCTGGGAGTAGGACATGCTGTAGGTAGGCGATCCGTTCATGTAAGTCTGCGAGCTGGTCATGGAGTTGTACTGCAGGGCGCTCACGTCGTAGCGGTGCATGGGCTGCATCTGCGCCGCGTTGTGCGCGTTCAAGCCCGGGTGCTGCGGGTAGCCGAGCTGCTCTTGCATCATCCCATAGCCTCCGTTGGTCCAGCCGTTCATGTGCGCGTAACTGTCCATCCTCTGGTTCACCCCAGCTCCCAAGGTGGCCCCAACCCCTACCCCAGTCGTCATGGTATTGGTGCCCGGTGCCAGTAAGCCCCCCGGCAACGTGTACTTATCCTTCTTCATGAGGGTCTTGGTTTTCCTCCGGGGTCGGTATTTATAATCCGGGTGCTCCTTCATGTGCAGAGCTCTGAGCCGCTTGGCTTCATCAATGAAGGGTCTCTTTTCCGCCTCGGATAAAAGTTTCCACTCCGCCCCGAGCCGCTTGCTGATCTCGGAGTTGTGCATCTTCGGGTTCTCCTGGGCCATTTTCCGCCGCTGCCCGCGGGACCACACCATGAACGCGTTCATCGGGCGCTTGACCCGGTCCGGGCTGTTCTTCTGGTTGTTGGCGGCCGAGTTGGAGTTGCCTGTGCCTCCCCCCGAAGTTTGCTGGGGGGCGGGAGGTTTCAGCTCGGTTTCCATCATGTTGTACATTCAAACTACTTTTGCTGGAACCAGCCTTGAGCAGAGAAACGAGGAGCAGCCGCAGCGGAGTCCCAAGCCGGACTTTTTTTTTTTTTTTTCCTAGGGAGGGGTAGGAAAGGGGGGAGGGGGACTCCCCAAAACCACACTTGGATCAAGATCAGGATCTTCTTCTTCGCTGATGGATTAATAATGCTAATAACTGCTATTATTACCGCCGGAGTCTTGATTTTAAAAAACTTCTTCCTCCTTTTTCCTTTTTCTCTGCCTGCCGCTCTCTCTCTCTCTCTCTCTCTCTCCCTCTCTCTCTCTCTCTCCACCTCGGTCTTAAAGAGCCAGCAAACTACTTTACCCCCTTTTGCAAACACACACACTCTCTCTCTCTGCCTTGACAACTCCTGATACTTTTTTGAACAAGTTAATAGACAACCATCCATGTGATGGGGGCTTGTCAGGCAATAAATGCGTTCGCTCCGGCCAATCAGCGCTCGGCGGCTCCGCCACTGAGGACAAGTCTCTTCCCCTGGTTTTGCATGAAACGGGGCGGGGGCTGGGCGCGCCGGGACGGCTCGGCGGGGAGGCGGGCCCGGGGGCGGCCCGGGCGGCCACTGGGAGCCTTTGTATCTCCCCTTCCAGCAACAGGTCACACACGCCTTTTGGAGGAAGTGGGTAAACAGCATTGTTGCTACGTGGTGGTTTTTTTCTTTCTTTTCTTTTTTTTTTTTTTTTTTTTTTCCCCTTTAAGTTGATGTTGGCTTGGGGCTAGGAGAAGCCATGGGGGGAGCGGAGCGGGGACGGCTTCCCCCAGCCCTGTGCCGGTGCCCCTCGGGACAGAGGGGCCGCCCGGCCCTGCGTGTGCCTCGCTCGCCCCGTCCAGGCCGTGCAGTCCCCGTGAGGCGGAGCCCCCAGCCGGGCCCTGCTGCTGCCGAGCCCGCAGCGCACCGTCCGGGCAGAGGCTGTGCCCATCTCCCGGCCATCCCCCGGGCCCTGCTCCGCTCCACAGCGCGCCAAGCCCTTCCCCCGGCCTCCGGCTCCGCAGGAGGGGGATGTCCAGTGCAAACACCGGTTTCCCACATGCCATCCCCGCCGAACACAAAGCGGGGCCGGGACCCCTCTGCAGGTGCTGGGGAGGGGTCCGGGCCGCGGTCCATCCGCCGCTGGGCCCGGCGGCACCGTCACCCCGGGCCCATTGCGGGCCGCGGGCGGCGCCGGGTAGGCGCAGCGCGGGGCCGGGGGGACGGCCGGACGCTACAAATACGTAGTTTTGTTTCCCTTGTTGTCACTACACGGGCTGCACAAAGCCCCGGCTAAGTTTACTTCCACTCTCTTGTTGGGATCTTTGTTGCTAAACCGCACTTGACGACAAAGGAAGGAGGGGAGAGAGGACGCGGAGCGGGAGCGGGGGGAGCCGCTCGCCGCCCTGGCCGCGCTCCCCCGCGCCGCTCCGCGCCTCCCCTGCCTCGGCGGGGTTGCTCCGCCTTTCGGTGCGATGGCGCTCACGGCGTGGAGCCGGAGGGGGTGCGGGAGCCGCAGGGGCCGGAGCGCGGCCGGGGCGCGGGGCGGGGGCCGGGGCAGCGCGGGGCGCCCCGACGGCCTCAGCCGCGGCGCTGCGGCGCCCCCTGCCGGCCCGGCCGCGCCCCGGGCGGGAGGCGCCGCCGGGAGCCGCGCGAGGGCCGGGGGGAAGGGAGCGGGAAATGACAACCCGGCGGAATAATAATAATAATAAAAATAATAGTCATAATAACAACAAAGAATAATAATAATAATAAAAAAAACCCGCCGGCAAACGGGACGCATCTCTTTCTTTTTTCCCTCCACGTAGATTATGCAAATAAATCGGGTCCAATGCGTTTAATTCGAAAATGTATATATAACCCCTAGATAAGTGATAGGTTAAACCGTTGAAACATAGGTGCAAATCATGAGATGTGGGGTATAACCGGATTGGGATTGTCCAGACACTCCTGAATGCACGGCGGCTGTTAACTGTCTTATTGTTCTCCCCTTGGTCTCCCGTTGATAAAGTTATTAAAAAATAATTTTAGGGATAATTATTTTGAATTTTTTTTTTAAAAGAGGGTGGGTGGGCGGTGTAGGTGCTTGCTCATTGTGCTAAACCGATAAGCGAGGGTGGCGGTGCGCAGGCAAGGGGTTATTTTTGCTCTGGCTGTAGCTGCGGGAGGTGCGTGGGGCGCACGGGCCAGAGCTCCACGCAGGACCAGGCATCGTGGGCTGCCCTGTGCTCACTGAGAGCCTTTCGGGGCCTGGTCCTTTCCTAATTGCATTTATCATACGAATAAAGGATGGGAAATGCCTAACAATTGTGCTATCGGGAGTATTTACGGCTCTGTTTTAATTAACACTTTTAATTATCGATGCAATAAACTGGCATATATAAATAATAGTGCAATACAGGAAATAAGGTGAGGGCGGTGGCTCTTTTGGGATATTTTGTGCCTTTCCTCTGGGTATGGAGGTTTGCTTGGTTGGGAATACACACACGGGTGGGCGGAAGCAGAGGCAGACCGGGAAGCTGGCTACAAAATAAAAAAAAAAAAAAAAAAAAAAGGAAAGATGAAATGGTCCCTGATTTTCTATATTAATGACAATAACACCACTGCTCTCTAAGAATACAGCCAGGGAAGGGAGGCCTGCAGAGGGACGGTTTAATCTGAGTGGATTTAAAAAATCGTTGCCTTTGGTATAATTTATGGAAATGAAAAGTGCTTACATTAAACAAATAGTCTGCAAATGTTCTCAGTGATGGGCTCTGCGGCACACGCACTCTTATTTCCAGGTTATGAGTCTCTTAAAAAGAAAATGAATGTTAACTACTTGGATTTTATGTATTTATTGTTCTAATGCTCGCCGATTTTTCTAAAAGCCCTATGGATACAACCTATCGTGTTAACTGTATCGGAAAGAATATACACATTTTCATATTATTTTTTTCCTGAACCTACTAGTAACCAATCTAAAGCAAACTATTAAGCAGACTTGTGGAGATGGGAGATTGCAGCTCCATTTTTTGTCCTTAGCTGCAAATAGAGGTTTAACTTGCAGTAATTAGGTGAGAACTAGCCAAGCATCTTACTATTATGATGCTTGTTAAAAACGCTTCTTTTCTGCATCTGCATTTGAGTGTGTTCCCCTCCACTCTTAATCTTCTTATGGAAATGAAGGCGAACGGCAGGGAACCTGCAGAGACTTAGAGAATGTCCTTGTTAACTGGAATTTCTCAGCATTGCTAATTAGCAGAGTTTGACGACCACCAGTATTGGGGAAAGCTCTGTTTAGCCACTCACAAACCCTTCCGAGGAAGAGCAGACTAATTTTATTTTGTAATTAAAATCTGAAAAGGCCCCTATTTGACAGTTAGGGCTATGAGAGTTTTATCTCCCCGTGAAATAATTACTGCCTTGATAACTCAATTTTCTGCAAAATGTCAACTGTGAGCTCCAAAAGTTTTAATTTCATTACGTTAAAAAAAAAAAAAATAGGCAAAGACAAAAATGTCCAGATAAATTTCCTCTTCCCCTCTTATGCTGTAGCAGCCCAGCGCTCAAGTTAGTCAGAGAAGTTTTAATGAACTAACTATACCCAGTCTCTGGGGAATTTCAGTCATCACATGGTGGGTTTGCAGTGGTATCCCGAGGAAAACTTGGGGGGATATTGTCTGCAATGCCCTGGAATAAAGGCCACATTTGGAGTGGGTATGGGCCGGGGGAGCTTTCCCCAGCCCCGGCAGGGTCCCGAGCTGCTGCAGGTGCAGGATGTCCCCAGCCAAGGAAGGGTCTCACACGGAGAGCCGGGGGCACCCTCCGGGCGCTCCGAGGGCTCCCGGGATCTCGGGAAGTTTGGCGGGGCCGAGCTGGGCTGAGGCTGGGGCCGCTCTGCCTGCGAGGCCCGAAGGCGGCTCTTCGGGGAACCCGGGGGGAGCCGGGGCGCCGCGGCAAGTGTAATCCACTCTGCTTGCGTTTGGGATGTTTTTTATTATTATTTAAAACGGTTTAATCTCCTTTTTGTCCCTCCCTGTCCAGCAAGTAGCCCGATTGTCGCTCTCAGAAGTGGCATTACACGTACAAACCAAGGAGGGGGCGAGCCGCGGCCGGTCCCGCCAGACCCCATTTCGCCCAATAATTTCATTCAAGGGCTCTAAGGACCCTTGAAAGCCGGGGAATACCGAGGGAGCCCCGCGCTGCTCCCGGCCTCTCCTTTCATCCCTCTTTTCCCGAATGGAAGCGCGGGGCGAGCACACGTGCGGCCGGGCGGGCAGCGCACGGCCCGGGCCCGAGCGGGAATGCGGGAACCGGGGGCACCGGGGGCACAGCGGGGCCCGGGGGCTGCGGGGGTTGCGGGGCTCCCCCCGGGCCGCCCGCGCCGCGGGTCCCGCTGTGCCCCCGGAGCGGCCCCACGGCCGCCTCCCCTCCCGGCGACCACCGCACGCGTGAGCCGCTGCTGCGGGGCTGGGGCGGCAAAAAGAAATAGCCCAAAAGGTGAAGAAAAAAAGGGGGAAAAAAAAGAAAAAAAAAAAAAGGTGGGGAGAAACAAAAAAATAAAAAGAAGCAGCTCCGTTTTTTTCCCCTCCAGTGCTGCAAGAAGGAAAATTTAAAGAAAAATTAAAACTCGGATCCTGAGGGGAGTTTAACGTACACAATAAGCAGCAGAAAAGCCGAATCGCTCACACCACCTCTCGAAGTCGCTTTCAAAAGGCTTCTCAATAAAAGGAGAAGCCGATTGTCCAAACAGGCTTCCATGACTCTTCATAAATAGCCAACATCTTCCTCAAACTGTCCGCGATTTTGCTCTGCATCTAAAATCACACTCACGGGATTTCTTTCCCAAAGGAAAATATAAGTGAAGCCCGTACTTTTTCTTATGTGATCTTTAAAATAAATCAGAAAACCAAGATCAGTGGCGAAGATAAACTTAGGAATTACTGTACAACGTAACGGGGTGAAATTACAGTTGAATGTTGGCTCTTTAGCAGGAAGGCAACCCCCTCGAGCGGGATCCTTTTTGGCAGTCTATTTAAAGTTATCTTTCCTTCCTAGTTTTATAAGAACAAATGAGTTTTCTTTTTCCATTGTAGTTGAATGAACTCATGTATATTAAACACAAAACCCCTCCTGAAGAACGCTAACTGCTTTGCTTAAACCCACAAAAGCACAAAAATCCAGAATTGAAGGTTTCCAATTCCTGAATAAGTCCCCTTAACTCTCTCAGGCTCGCAGGAGAGAGACTGGGGACATTCTCTGAAAGTCTTAATGCCTGGAAGGGGCTATCTCAAATGTATTGTCTTTTCCTAAAGTTGAGGCTTCTATTTTATTTCCCTCTTTCCCCTTCACCATCTTTGTGTTGACTTAAGAAAATAATGGTCAAAAAAAGTGTCTGTTCATGGGGATCACACGTGTCGCCCAAATCAAATGAAGTCCTCTTTGGCCCCAGCACAGTTTTGATGGAATTATTCCGGCTCTTCCATTGAATTCACGCCGTTTCCCAAAGAAGCTGTGGCAGTTTCAATGGGAACGCCTGAGGCACAGCCTGGGGTGCTTCAAGGTTGCTTCTCTCAGCGCACCTCAAACCCTGGCATCCCGAGGCATGGTTTGAAAAGTACATTAAAAAAAAAAGGCAAAAAAAAAAAAAAAAAAAAAAGGCAAAAAAAAAAAAAAAAAAAAGCAAAAAAGCCCTTTCCAGTGATTCTCAGATCACTGACAAGATCGCCCATAATGGAGCCAAGACGGTGACTTTTATCTCGCTGTTCCTCATAGTCCTTAATTTGGAGCTCATTGACAGGACAGACGGTAATGACACTTTCAGAACTGTTATGGTCTGGAGTGACAATCTCTCCATCTCGCCCATGGTTTATTGACACCATGGGCTCATTGTGTCAACTTAGGCTTGTGATTTCAGAATTCTCCAGCGACGGGCTCGTTGGAAGGATTTTAATTCAAATTATAGACTAGCTGTCTATACAGTGAATTCATATTTAGACGGCGCTTAATCGGAGCGGAGAGATGGTGCTATAAATAATAACAACACTTGCCATGTGTCTATCCACTGTCCTCCATCCGAAGATCTGAACGAGCCTTTGCCCGGAGGAGGCCCGGGCGCAGCGGAGAGAGGCGAGGGGGCCTGGGGCTCCTCCAGGAGCAGAAGGGAGCCCGTGGGGAAATAAAGCGAGAACTAAAATAGAATCCTCAAGTGCCCGCCATCCCCAGAGGCCCTGGCCCCGCAGGTGTGTGCGACAGGCGGGGCAGGAGAAGCGCTTCGGGCACACAACGATCGGGAGAACTGCGCGGGTTTGGGTGCGGGGTGCTGCCGGCGGGGTGTCACAGCCCTTTTTCCATGGAAATCGCAGCACAACGGGGCTTCTCCCAACACCCCGCCTGCCCCTGTGGGAGCCTTCCCGGCGGGAGCGGATGGCTGTGAGGGGAAAGGCCCAGGGGGTGCCCACGGGCTGGGACAGAGGGGGCGATGCTGCGGGTGCAGCAGGTGCCAGGGACGGGCTCAGGGGGAAGCAAGAAAAGGTGAAGTGCGACATTGGCCTTTGAGGCTGTTTTTCTGGTTTGTTTCTTCAAGTCTCCCCTTCCACCGCTCAACAGAGAGATGTAGGAAATGCCGGCATCCAGAAACGGCTCCTTCCAAAAGACATAAATAAACTAAAAATGCACTTTTCTTCCAAGTGGAGATGAACGAGACTGAGCACAGAGCTAACCCCCCCCTTGCTGCCAGCTGAGCACAGAGCTGACCCCCCCCTTGCTGCCAGCTGTCTGCCAAGCCTGGGACCCGATCCCAGATTTACAGCATTTGCTCCCTTGAGTAACGTCCGCAGAATAAAACCCGGCAGCTGAGTTACGAACCGAGCCCAGGAAAACCGCATTTTGGTTAAACTGATCACTCGGGACCCCTGATTTTATGTGCCAACTCCTGCCCTAGGGAGGGGGGAGTTTACGACCTCTTTACAGCCCCCTCACAACTGCTGTTTCTAAGAGGAGCACTAACAACCCCTCTCCTGGAACCGGGTTAATCATTCACCTTTCGGCAGGAGTCACTAAATTTTTGTAAAGTGCCTCCTGACGTTAAACCGTGTGTACAAGCGCTCTGTATTTTTTCCGTTTCCTGTGGTAATTGACATATAATGCCTCTGTTTATAACTGGCTTGACAGATCTATACAAATGTATATTTTTGCTTAATTTCGGAGTTATATATACCGAACGCATGCTAACTAAAGAAACAGTGAAGGAAATCTGGGAATTCCGTTGTGCAGGAAATCTGTGCAGGGCTCTTGCTATTATTTATAGAAAATGCCATGTCTTTATTTTGGGCGCTCTTACTACAGAATTGCCTTATTAGGGAGTCTCGAGTGGAGATCCAACTGAAAGAATGGAGAAAGTATGCTCAGCGCGACAAACAATAATATTTCATAAAAACCTATCCGAATATAATTTCTAAAGTGAAAAGTTTATTGTGAGACCAACAGCCATGGGGTTCATTTAATAGAAAAACTGCGGCGTTATGACTTTCATCCAGGCTGTCAACAGGAGATACAAAATAACCCCAATTTAACAGAAATAATTTGGTTTCCATTAGTCTTTCTCTTTGCACGCAAGACGCATAAACCGTGCTGGGTATTACCGCATCTAGCAAATACCACCGTTAAATGCACTACACTGAGCTACGTGCATGCTACAAAATAAGTGGAGAATTCATCTAAAAAGTTGGTGGCAATGCAGCACGTCACATATTTTGGCTAATCGTTTTATATCACCAGGTTTCTTTTAAATCTGTCATCTCCACAGTCAGAAAATAAAATCGCACTCCAGGCATTCACTTAAGATAACGCTTATTCCTTTTCCAGGAGGAGGAGGTGTTTATTTTGCTCTTTTTTTTTTTTTTTTTTTTTTTGGGGGGGGGGGAATTGAGGTGACTTTATTGCTTCGGGTTTAAACATATGCCATTTGAGAAAATGTTTCCTTAATGAAAAGGAACTGTTCAACGCTGCTTACAAGCAACACCTGTCAACACTGACTTATTTAAGACACGTTGGGAGGAAAACACAAGCACGAACATCTGAAAGGCTGGCATTTGCTGACAGCACTGGAACACCGAAGTTGGGAACGATGAAAAATTAATCCTGACTTTTTGTGCCTAAGGCTGCCAATAAAGAAGTGGGTCTGCCGGGGATGTCCCGCCGCCCGCCGGGGCGGCGCGGTCCCGCAGCAGCTCCCCTGCTCTGCCCAGCTGTGGGAGAGCATCACTTATCAGGGTTTCTGGAAGACCCAGGCTTATGGAAAGCTCTGCCTAGAAAGAAGTCGGCGGCACTTCACTTCTTTTCTCCCCGCGTTCATATCTCCGCGGAGCAAACGGCGGCGCAAGCTGGAGGTGGCTTCCCTGCCCGTAGTTCCTGAGCCGGGCTCTCTGCTCCCCTTGCCCGTCCCAGCCTCACCGCGCTCACTGTAACCCCTGCAGCGACTGCCAGGCGGTTCCAGGCGCTGCCTCCTGGCCCGCCCGGTGCCGGGTCCGGTGCCGCCGGTGCCGCCGCTCCCCCGCGGGCGCGCCCGTCCCGCGGGATCCCCACGGGCACCCCCGGCGCGGCCGACAGGGGGCGCCGCCCCCCGCGCGGAGCGGCCGCGGGAGCGGGGGGAGCCCGGGCAGCCCGGGCAGCCCGGAGCCGAGCGGGGTCGAGTACAGATCTTTAGTCGTCGTGGATAAAAAGAGATTAAAGGCTAAATTCTTTTTCTTTCTTTTTTTTTTTCTTTCTTTTTTTTTTTTTTTGGTCAATTTTAACCAACTACGGAAATGTAGAGCTTTCATCCTTTGATGTTTCCCAGAAAGAAACTGTTGTATCGGTTGTGAAATTACATCGTCTCAGAGCCAGCGAACCAGCCGTGGAGTGCTAAAATAATTTAATTAAAAATAATAATAATATGAGGACCTGAGCTTCCGCAGAGGCACTTAAAAGCTGACACGTGCCCCTCCATCTCCCCTCTCCCTTGAGCTCCCGATGTTTCCTGACTGCCGTTTGATGGGAATAATTAAAAATAAGATAACCCCACGCTAGCTGGGGCCTCGCATCCATCGCTTGCGGCGCGCTGTCCTCGCCCTGCCCCTACACGGCAGACCCCGCCGTCCAGCCCTGCTCTGCAGGGGCGCAGAAGAGTGCGAAAAAGCAAATCGCTAAATTCATAAATCGAATGTTGGACTTTTACCATATTAACCATAAATAAAACTGTAACCGGCTACCCACTTTCCCCCTAATACAAAACCCCTTCACCTGTATTTAAATAGCACGTCTTTAATTACAGCAGTTGGGGATGTATGAGGCTGAAATGAAATTAGCAGTCATTACCAGTCCTTTAACTCTGTGGTGCTTTTGATCAGCACTAAATTAGCTTTCCAGTCCTAACAAAGGCTCTATAGCAAGCAGTGGGCTGTAAATAAGACAGCTCGACCTGCCCTCAACACCTTTTCTCTTGTCAATCACAGCTCTATCATTCAGCCCAAGATTAACCTTTATCTACCAAATTCTTACCAAGGGAAAAAAAAAAAAAAAAGAGAGGGGGGGCGAAGAGGGGGAATCCAACCTCAACTTTGCTAACTGTAACTAAAAAGAGTTTCTCTTTAAATGCTATGATAATGAGCCAACATGTCAAATTCGGGCCTTTCCCAGCCCCGAGTGCATCAGAAGGCAGCGGCGGGCAGTTAAAAAGGTATTGATGATTTATTATCGGCTTGCCCGGCTGCGGACCCCGCGCGGGCCGGCGATGCGCCGCCTCCGCCCGCGGTGAAGCCCCGCTTTGGGCGTGCGGGAGCAGCGCGGGGCCGGCCCCCTGTGCCGGGATTGGGCCGGGAGCGGCCGCGCAGCGCCGCGGGAGGAGCGCAGCGCAGCGCAGCGCCCACAGGGGGCGGCAGAGAGCGGCGCGCCCGGGAGCCCCCGCCCGGCGGCCGCTCCGCGCCCCGCGCACCGCCCCGGCCGCGCCCGCGGAGCGCCCGGCCCGGGGCACCGCCCGGCCCGCGGACCCCCGGAGCAGCCCTGGGAGAGGCGCGGGGGCGCCGCGCCTGCCGCCCGGTGCGGTGCGCGGCCGGGGCTGCGCGCCTCTCCGCGGCTCGCCCCGCGGGCCAGCGCCAAAATAGCGCTGGAACGCCCCGGGGCCGCGGGGGAGAGTCCCGGCTGTGCTGCGGCCCGAGCGCTCCCCGCGGGCCGTGAGATCCGCGGGAGAGGAGCAGACAGCGCGGAGGCAGCCCGCGGACCGGGAGCGCCTCTGCCCAGCGCTTCGCTCGCGGTGCGCGGCCGCGCAATTTCAGCCGAGCCCAAACGCGTACGCGAGTCCCCGAGCTTAACGCGGTGGAGCTCAGAGTGGCGGGTCGTAGGTGGGAGCTACATTTCCAGATCGTTTTAAAGGTCACGGGGGAGGAGGGGGAAAAACTGTGAATGTCAAAGTTGTGCTGCAGCTACTTACATGTCGGTGCCAGAGCAGGGTGGTGGCTGCGAGCGGTTTGATTGGCAGCTCAGCGCGAAAGTCCGCGCGGACTCCGGGGTCCGGCGCAGCCCCGGGGGTCTGAGCACTTTTCACCGGACAGAGGCAGTTGAAGGAAGCTCGCACGTCCCCTTCTCTTCTCCTCTCCTCCTCCATCCAGGACAGAGAATGAATCCATTTCGGTTTTTCTTCCCCCGGCTCTCTTTCCGTTTGCCTACACATCCTCCAAGTCCTAGCCCTAGCTCTTAACTGCAGTCCCTGGAACAAGAGGGGAAAAAATCGTTTATGGCTTAAAAAAAAATCCCAATGGCTGATTTTGTGTGTGTGTTATAAGAATGCACCCACAACAACAAAAAAGTCACTTCTCTGTCCCCCACCGTACAGCAGAAGAATAATAAAAAAGCTTTATATTTTTGCAGTGGGTATTCAAAGATAATTTGATGCCATTGTTTCTGCTACAGATGGTTCTTTTTAATACAATAACACTGCTCTTTGTGCATACTACACACAATAAAAATCGAAAGCGTTCTCCTGAATAACCATTTTGTTCTCGCTTGTATACAGGCCAACAAAAGCTGCCGTGAGGTAATGGGTTCTGTTTATTGAAGCCATAGAATAGAGGTTTGATAAAGATTTTTGTATATGGGGAAAAAAAAATTAAAATAAAGACCTCGCAAGGTCGAGCTGATCTCTGCGTATTTATTACCACTGAAATATTTTATCAATATATTTCTTTGAGTTGCAGCTGCAGGGATTCCTCCTCCCCTCCCCCCATCCATAATCAGCCCAAACATCTGTTTCTTTGAATTTGGGGAGATCTACAGTCGTTCCCAGACCTAAAAAATCTAGACTTAGAGAGCGAGTGGGGCTCAGCGGCTCAGCGCGAAGGCAGCGGGCGCTGGGGAGGCGAGGCTGAGCGGCCCCGGCCGTGCCTGTGCGCGCCTATCTTTGTGTGCCCGGCTTTGCAATCTGCTGTCCACGCACACGCACACACAAAGGCGCGAACCGCTGCTGACAGCCCCCGGGATTAGCCCACGGCATTTTCCTGCCCGCGGCCGCGCCGCCTGTCCCTGCGCTCCAGCCGCCTCCGCGGCGCGCAGCTCCCGCGCAGCGCGGCTCTTGCGCGGCTCTTGCGCGGCTCTTGCGCGGCTCTTGCGCGGCTCTTGCGCGGCGGCGCCGCCCGCAAAGTTCCCGAGCGGGTGCGGAGCCGCCCCGCAAGCGGGGCCGCGGATCTGTCCCGCAAGCGGGGCCGCGCAGGCAGCGGGCAGCGGGCGGCGGGTGCGAGGGTGCTGCGGGCTCCAGCAGAGTTCTGCCGCGCTGCTAACTTTCTGCCAAGTAATGAATAAATTAGCGCCGCTGAACGGGGGGAATAAATGTTAGAGGGAGCCGCCGAGACCCGCAGCGATTTTTGTCGTGGAAATTGTTTCATAGGACAAGGATTCTGCTCCCGAAAGTCGCCCCGTTACCTAGTTTGGGATCTGGTTACGACTGTAGCAACTCGAAGAGAGCCCCAAAGCGGTAGAAAGTGCTTAGACAATAGGGCTCTGCGGGAAAGTTGTTAGTCAGTGACTGTGTTTGTCTACCTTTCTATAGGAATTAATGCCACAGTTCTCTGTGCCTCTGTAGCCTGGACTGACAGTAATCCACCTCTGTGACTTCTGCCCTTTGTGTTTTCACAAAACTCGGCTCACTTGTAGCACGACAACAGCACGGAATAATGACTTTAACCTTCAAACGTTCTTTAATTAGCTTTTTCAGCTAACTAAAAGATGTTCAAATGAGCCCTTTGACAAAAACTGACCTGAGCCTTCAAATTCTACTTTCACTTTTGGGACTAAGACGTTATTGGTTCGCAACTCGTCTGAAGTCATCTAATAAGGGATTATTTAGGAACTATTACCCACACGCCAATTAAAGCCTCTCCGATGAAATTCGGGAGACAAAGATAAGCATCAAAACGGAAAATTAAACTATTTGCACATGGCTTGTTTTTCAACAACCCATTTTGCATCTCAGGATAAACATCTTCTCCCCAGCTCGCTCCGCCGGAGCGGGGAGGGTGCGGGGAGCCTCCCGGGGCGGCCGCGGCCCCGCCGGAGCGGCCCCGCCAGCTCCGCACGCCTCCGCGCAGGGGCGGCGCTGCCGCGGCCGGGGAGCGCTGCCTGCCAGGCTTAACGCCAAGAGGGGACTCGTACGGAGGGTGGCAGAGCTCATCTCCAGCCGTAGGGTTCAGGCAACCTCCCGTCGTTCTGCAGTAGCCTTTACATGCTCAGGAGGCGGGGGGGGAAGTGGCATAAAAGAGCCAAGCGTGTCAAAGTTCAGGAAATCGTGCAAGAACTTTTCTAGGATTCTCCAAGAAAGTACCGCTTCTCCTGAAGGACTACTTTATTTCTTAGAGCGAGGAAGGAAAGAGATTAGTAGGAAATGCATATTTTGAACCTACGGTGGTTCTTTGGGATAAATGGGAACCAGGCTGTGAATAGTTTAATACTGACTTATCAATGAAAGATGATTTTTTTTTTTTTTTTCTTTCCAGAGAGGACAATCCGATGGCTCAGAAATCTTACGCTGCTCTTAACCGCTGTATACAAATTTTGGTGAGAGTTTCCAAGCAAATGACAGCAGCATCCTACGGCAAGCTGACAAAGACATTCCAGGAATGCCACGCATCTAGGAGGGAAATACGAATCCCTCTCTTTAGCCTGGAGCACGAAATTGGCTTAAAGCTCATTTTGCAGATAACCAGAAACGAAATCACCCGTGTGTGGACCGGGTAGCTACAACTTTATAACGCTTTGCAGCAATTTCTAAGACTTTCTGGAGGGAAAGAAAAACAAACAAACAACAGTAAAAAAAGTGAACCGCATATAGGATGGTCTCTGAGGGAAATTCGCATATCCACATGCATTTTCACCCTTGCTCTGAGAAGGGCTGGGCTCCCACACGAACAGTGGCACCCTTAAGTCTCTATGCCGAAACCGATCCCACGGGGTGAGATAATGATCGTCCTAGATTTTGACTTTCACAATTCATTTTAGGCTTGGGGAAATAATCCCCAACAAAAGAAAACATCCAAACCCAGATCACCTGCATCCAGGTGCATAGTTAAATAACAGATTACTCCAAATTTGCTATATATAGATATATTTCTAGGCTGCATATTCCAACAGACCAGTAAGGTGTTTGCCAGACACGGTCTCCCGTAGAGGGGCTGAGTGCCTGACCCAACACTGCGTTCAGAAAGAAAAATAATTTCAGAATTTTGGAGTTCCAACCCAAAGGACAAAGCACTGAAGCTGTTTCAAAGCAGAGTGGGAAGATAAGCTGCTGCTGGTATTTCTCGCCCCAGCCAATATTTCTGCCCCTGCCGTGGCCGCAGTGCCAGCGCTCAGCCCCAGCCTGAACCTGGCTCCCCGCGCCGGGGCTCCCGGGTTAATCTTCCCCGGAGGAGCTGAGGTTCACACCACACGGGACAAGCCCTTCCCTCGCATCCTGCCTGGCTGACAAGAGGGTTACAGTTTATTACCGGCGGGCAGCCCGGGGGCCGAGCCCCGCGGCAGAGCCCACGCGGGGCGCGGATCCCCCGCGCCCCCAGCAGCGCTCGCTCGGCCGCCGCCACCCCGCGTGTCCTCCGGGACTCCTTTCCTGGGAGAAGGGGCTTCCCAATCTATTTCCAGAAGTTCTCAGCCTCTCGTTTCACTTTAGCAACGTTCATGCTTTTTTAAGCGAAAAGCTGCGAGCGGCAGCCGGGGTGTGGTGCCCGTGCGTGCCCCAGAGATGCGCACCCGGCAGGGCTGGGCACGCTCTGCAGCGCTGCAGCCCCAGCGGAGCACCCGGGACACTCCGGGAGCGGGGATTTTTGGCTGCTGCCCCCAGCCCTCAGGGATATGAAGGCAGAAAATCCATTTACCCAAAAGCAAAGAGGCTGTAGCACACAAGAGTGGCTCTCGAGGAGCGGCAGGGCAGGCAGGCCTTTTGCTGCACGGAAATCTATGGAAGAACTTTATATGCGCCTCCTAAAATTGCAGAGTTTTCTTCTGTGTAGCTTTTCTTTTTTTCTTTTCTTTTTTTTTTTTTTCATGGTTGCTATGAAAGAGCCTGCTCATTTATTACCTCAACACTTATTGCAATAATTTTGCTATGGGTAGCTATGGTGCTAAATATGCCTTTAGTGAAAGATGAGCATTGGTATAAGATAAATTTGTCCTGGGAAGAAGAGCAGAAAGTATAGCACTAGTGATATTCTGTATTTTGTCCAAATATCTCTTGGACTGGATATTTTAATACGTTCAACTCCTTGGATGTCAATTTTTTTTGGAACTAGGCATTCTTTTACATACTAAAAATGAATTTATCAAATAAGTGACACTTGTTTGCAATAAATTCCTGTGTATATTATGTCTACATTACAAATATTTATTGATTCTGAACGTGTTTTGGCAAATGAAATGAAAATAACCATACAATGAGCATACATGTGCACACAGTATCTACACACTTTGCACATCTCATGCCCATGCACATGCTGTACATTGTACATATGATAAAATACAGTCCGGGCCTGGTGTGCAATGCTGCACATTTACAGGAGCCAGGAACTCCCTTCACACACACTTCCACATGTTCACATGACATTTGCATGTGCTCTTTACACCTTAAACACTGTGGGAAACATAATTTTGAATGCTGAATTTTGACTATATTACCGTGGAGTAAAGTGACAATTCACAACCTGCAAGCAAGTAGTTTCACAAAACTTACATTTTCATTGCATCCCTACTGCTGCTGTGAGCACACTGGGGCTGGAAAGGAGAGCTCCAATCTTGGCAGGAGGACCCCAGGGAAGTCCATAGAGCTCTTCACTTGGAATATTTTGAATGGCAATTTTTTCATCATCATTCATTTAAGATATAAGGGATGAATTTGGGGAAGTTAATTTCTTTCTCTGTGTTTTAAATAAAGTTTTACGTAGCCCTTGAAACTGTTTCAACAGTAACATCTGCTGATCCCCATAACTTGCAGTTTCTTACTGACTTTACGTGGTAAATTCAATTTATTTGGAAACACCCACACTTAGTTAAACTCTCACAATATTTGCCTGCTGTTATTTTAATTTTTTCTCCAAGACCTGTTTTCAGTGTAACCACCACAGAACTCAAGTCAATCAGGGTCCATAATGGGCCACAACAAATGGTACTCAACACTTCTTCCTCTGAACAACACAGGCCATAGGCAGGAATCCCTCCTCATAATTTGAAACCCTCCACAGTATTACAGAGTGGCAATTCCAAAGTTCCTGACAGGTCAAGAAATCCAGGTTATTTGAAAGAACATTAATAAATGAGAATATGCAAAAATGAGGAATATAGTTATTTGCAGCAGGAAAAGGGCAAAACCCTCATACTGCAGCTGGCACTGAATTAAAAAGTATACAGAGGATTAGATACCAACCACTTCTATCAAATGCAAGGCCCAGGAACCTAGGGGGAGTGAAGTGTGTAAGAACAGATGCTTAGAAGGTAAAACACCCCAATTAACCTCATTATCTGTTACAAAACTGTACTATTAATATTCTGTGTTTTTTCAAATCACTGTTGTTGTTGTTGTAGAAGAGAGTCTGTTGACTAGCATGTGTTTGCTGCAGTCTCCCAAATCAGCACTGCCCTTCTTAAGGTCAGGGGAACGTATCTTAAAACATTCATATATTTAAAAAATATGTATTGTCATTTTAATAGGCACTGTGGATAGTTTAATTTGTATCTGTATTAAATTAAACATATGGTGAACAGGGTATAATAGATTTTCTATAATTTAGCTGCCAATGTGGCAACAGAAGCCAGTTACTCTCACCAGCAGACTTGTCAGTGGTTTGTTTACTAGCTTATTTGAATTAAAATAAAGCTTCGCTTCTGCTGACTGCACATCATTATCTATGAGACCATAATCCTGCTAGCAAATCCTATATCTTCCAGAACTGGCTCTTTTGTTTGGGATTACTGAGAGCTTAGCCTATAACAAAGAGGAATAAGGCATCCCTCTCATCCTCGTAATTAAGTGTGGGGAGTAATTTAGAAACAAACCCAGAAAGATGTACAATTTGGAGTTCTGCTTCTATACAGGATTGGGGAACAGAAGACAAACACTGATTATGCTAGCACAATATTTAAACTATTAAAATACTGTAAAACAGGAATTCAGCTTTTAAAAAGAAATGGCAACTATCAATAAAGTATTAAGTTGTTTTACTCTAGAGACATTTTTTACCTGTCTGAAGGTATGCTGGCAAATTTGGGCAGAGCTTGAAGATGACCATTTAAAATGTTTTTCTATATGCATACATTACCTATATATCACTTTTATAGGATCTTTATTTTTAATTTAAAGAGCATAATTTAATAGATGAACCTTTATTTATTTTTTAAAGTATCCCTTAAATGTTTAACTTATTTCTGAGCAAAAATATTCTCTAGGAATAGGAATAACTCTGGCAGCTGAAAATTCTTGTTTAAGTTCTCTATTTTGATACCACCAAGATTTATATTTTCCTTTGGGAAAACAGGTAGCTTGAAACTGCTACCATTTTATACCTACCTTAGAAATGACCATAAAATTAATACAGAAAATAAAAAATATTTTAACATAGGTATTTTGAGGTCACTCTAAATCATAGCAGCAATCTTTTGACTCTGGTGCTCAAGCTGTATTCATGTCACCCAAATCTGTTTCTTCTCAAAACAAGAGTTATGCTATATACAAGTAATAGAAATTAATAACTAGGTCACAAAAAATAGAAGCCTCAGGAGTGTACAGATACACAATATCTATTTGCAGAGGGCTAATAAGGACAGGGGTTGATTTATAAAAGTCTTCGACATTAATTGTCACAGATGGGAATTCTGAGAACCTCTGTGAAACCAAATGAGGCCCTAGTGAATTATAAAGCAGGTCCTTAGACTTTAAAAACATTTAGGCAAAGTGACAGTTCAGAACATCTGTTAGCCTTCTGTCTGAGTATAAACTGGATGTCATGGAGTGCACAGCTGTAGGCATTTTCTGCCTCTTTTTGCCAACATCTGTCACAGCATTACAGTAATATAGGTAATTATCAACACCTCATATAAACTGTTTGCTATTTTAATTTCTGAATAAGTAAAATTAGCATTATACCCTTTTGCAAAAAAAAAAAAAAAAAAAAAAATCATCCAGCCAGGGAAGAATTCACATTCCCTTTTAAAGCTGAATGACAGATCTCATCATTTTAGGAGAGCTGAAATTCAGACAAAAATCTCTACTACAAATGAGGTCCTTAGGATAACATAAAAGACTTAGGTGAGAACAAGTTTAAATATTCTCCTTTTCTCTCTCTGTCTCTTAAAAAAAGACATCTAAGTCTCATCTGTCATAAGCAAAGAAGATCAGTAGCAAGAAAAGATAGGAAACCGTTAATCATCTATGTTTTTCTCCATGCACACGCAGCTGTCAAATGATGTATGTTTTACCACAGTAACAAAGCCAAGGGCTCATCAGCACCAAGCAGTTTTACTGTCAGCTGGTCATCCTTCTCAGCAGTGAGAAAGTGAGCAGAGCACAGGAGCTCGACCTCATCAGCTGAGGCTGAAGTGAGCAGGGAAAGAGCCCACAGGGCCTCCAGAAACAGAGGCACGTGCCAGGGGTCTCCTGACAACGAAGCAGGAAGGGGTGCACAGGAGGAGATGCTCCAAACAAAGAGGTCTCCAAGCCAACTTCTCAAGACCACGTTCAGTTACCCCATCAAGAGACAGAAACCACTGCCCAGTCCTGAGGATCATCTATGTGAGTGTGGGCAGCACACAGAAGGTTGCAAAAAGTGACCAGGTACTTTGGGTTCCTTTTGGTTTGAGTTTTGGAGGTCCAGGTGATACACTTTGTAAGAGCACGACTGGCAGAAGGCAGTTTCTTATCATTTGTGATAATCAGGCTCCTGTGAGATGTTTCTAGCTGAACACCAAGATCATCAGCCTTTGATAACACTGTCTGACTTGGTGGTTGTCTTAATGAAAGTGATTTTGTGAGTGCCTTTCGCTGCCTTTTAGAGCACAGGATAAAAAAAATGGTAGAACAACAAAGCAACTGTCTAACAGCAGTGGCAACATGTCAGCCTGAACCTGCAAGTATGAATCTGTTGATAGAAAATAATCACGTGGCAATGAGTTTCACAAAATTTCGTGGAAGCAATGATCATCCCCAGCTCACACTCATTTTGCTTTCACCACAAAAAGAATAGCACCTCTGCTAGAAGTTAATGTTCCAACATGGAAAACCTGAAAAAGTGCCGTTAGCTCCTTTTATAAAGGAAGCATATGGAACAAAGTGGTCACCAATATGCTATTTTTAGTGCCCGAACTACAGTCCAAAATATAATACCCAATTACTTGATATAGTGCTCTATACACTGTCTGAACAACAATAGTGGAGTGAGAAGCAAGAGAAAGCACCAGAATATGGTTTTGAAGTAATTCAGATTTCATGTATTTTATTTTCTTCTAAAAATAAAGGCTTTGAAAAGAGGTGCAGTGTTGTCCAGGCTGAAGGAGGGGTGGGGGGGAAGAGAAGAGCTGAAAGGGAGATGAGAGTACATGGAGGCTGAGAAAGAAGAGAGAGAGAGACCTTGACTAGAGGAAAGGACAGCCAGGGCACAGATAGCCAGAAATGTGGAGAAAAGAAAGACAAAATGCTTCTGGGGTGCCCAGTCAGTCAGAGGAAGCCATGCACACTGCTGTACATTGAGCCTGTAGGAAAGACCACAGCTCACCACAAGCCATCCAGCTGGGGACAATTCAGGATTTTACCAGTTCTACCATTTCCCCTAATTTCCACTCTGGTGGACTGTGAACTGTGGTGCCTGAGCTGCAGATGGATATATTTTTTTACAGTCTCTGCTAGCAGTGCAGTATTTTACTGAGGACACAGAGGACAACTCTGTGCCAGTATGGTTTGTGGCTGATCCAGCAACTTCGGAAGGAGATGCACACATCCCTTACTGTCTAGCATTCTTATTTTCCCCATCTCTGTCTCTTACTGCCTCCTCAGCATTTATTACATGCCTCCTCCTATTTTCTTCTTATGCACAATCAAAATTAGCTGAAATTGTGGATCTGTTCCATGCAGTCTGAGGTCCACCACTCTGACAAGGACAATTCAGTGATGAGGATTGATTCCACTGTGGTCTTAAACCACTTGTGAGATGTTTGTGGGCTGAGACTATTTCTTTCAAGAGCTCCATCCCTCCACTGAACAATTATTGCTCTGGGTTTTCTTGCCAACTGTATCACTGCATCCAGGTGGATGCCAGGCAGGCATACCAAATTATAAGGTGCAGGATCAACATTTTCCTCCTACTTTTGGTTTCAGTGTTAAGATTCTCAAACATTTGTCTTAACACTTGCAAATAAAGCTATCTTACATATTCCCATCACCCTGCTCCCTAAATGCACTGTTCAAATGTCAAAGAGTATGTGAGCTATTGCAGATCACATAATAGATGCCTACACATTCACTATTCTAGTAATATTTATTATTGAAACAGACTGTTTTGTAAAGAGCTTTGAGATACCTAGGCCATAAAAAGTGTGATATAAAACAAAATGCTATTCAGTTCAATAGATGTCTGATAAGAAAAGAACCCTAAAATTTGAACAGTTCCTCCTCCCCTTAATCAGCCTTAACAATGGTACCCTAGTCTTGGTGCTCCTGCACACAGCAATATCTGTCTTTTAAAGAGAGGAATAGGAACGTGCCACTAAAAGAGAGTGCTCATTGGTAGAACATTGTTAGGTGCTTTATAATTGATAGTTTTCAGCATCAGCACAAAGGTGAGGGCTTTAGCCTTGAATACTACTCACTAACAATATACCCACATACAGAAAACTAGTGCTAAATGTATTTATTAAAATAAATGCTTTAAAATAGTCTGCTTTTCATACAAAGTAATTATCTTACACTATGTGTAAAAGGTACTTTTGTAATCAATGGTATACAACCAGCTTCAGATACAACCACACACACATCCCATTACACACAGTGATGCTCATCAGTTTGCATGGGACTGAATCATTTCATTATGTTCTGTAGCTTAATTCTTCAATTCCTGTAGCTTCAGCTGGAATTCATCCAGATCAGCCCTGTTTTCTAAGATTAAATCAAAATACTTCAAGGCCACAACTAACAAATAGCACAATCAGCTCTAAACATAGAATAAGGTATTTCATACTTTTTAGAGGCTCATAGTTCCTGTTACAATAGTGCCAAAGCAACAGGATTTTTTTTCCTTTTATTTTTTTTCCTTTTATTTTTTTTTCTTTTTGGCACTTCTAACTTATTAATTACCAAAGGACAAGAGAAATATTTTGTGTGTATGAGTGAATTTTGTAGCAGTCAAAATAGACAGTAGCAGCCAGCTGGAGCATTTTAAATGCTCTAAATTTTCACAAGTCCTGCCTAAGAAGATAACCACTAACAAGCTAATGTATTAATTTGCTTTTTTAAAATTCATTGGCTGTTCCAGCACAGTCGAGCAATAAAAGAAAAGGTAAAAACCAGAAAAAAAAATCATATAGTAACAGGTCATGTTTTTTCCTACTGAACTGGACAAAAATTATCTCACTAGTAGAATTAGATGAGTAGTCATAAGGGCAAAATATTTTAATTACTAAAAATGTTTAGTTTAATTTGGTTATCTCTATAATCCTATCATCTCTTCTAATTAATTCATTTGCAACTATTTGGATGACCATCAATTTATTCATAAAAAATATTTGAGGATTGCAGGTTATGCAAATTCTGTTGCTAATTAGTTAATGGCTACATTCACCCTGTCAGTGTCTGATGATCAGATACTTGTGCTTATAATTCTTATGCCTACAAACATTTTTTCATACAATGCACCAGAATATTTCTGTACTTGCACAGAGTGGACAGCACTGATCTTGAGTGGCTTTTTCCCCCCAGGATCAGTGTTTCCATGGCGAGTCCTGTGGGGATCTATCTTGTCTTTTCTTCTCCGCAGTAGGCATTTAGGGATAATAAAATAGTTAGTGAAGAGGTATGTTCTCTGCTATTTTCAATAAGCTGATGACAGTCAACATTACAATCCAGACCCTCAAAGGCACTGGGAAATCAAAGAGCCTTAGGCTCCTCAATACATTCATCCACATGAGCCTACATCTCTCAAGTATCTGATTTATCCTTTTAAATGTTCCACCTTGTGGGGACAGGGACACAGAACAGAGTTAAATGACCAAAGATCTCTGGATAAGATTGAAATAATGCTGGCTGATCATCAAATGACAGTGACACGACTTCTCTACCTTTGATTTTATCCTTCCTTTGTAATGCCCATGGACAATGTGGAGCTGTCGTTGGCCCTCACTGCTGCTGGGTGCACAGTGACAATGTCCAGGACACTGCTTAGCATCCATAGAAGCAAAAAGGAACTCTGCTGCTAATTGTAATTTTTAATTGAGATTCCCTTAAATACTCGTGGCAGCACTGCTCAGGTAGTGATAAAAGCTAAACTAGAAAACCAGAATCCTGCAGACTAATTTAGTCCTGTTATTATAAGATCCCAGGATCCTGTCCAGCCTAATATTTATAAATAGTTCCACTAGAAAAAAAATCACTGATGAACTTCAGCCCATTGGCTGGACTGCAGCCTTGGAGAGTCAATTCATTTTGTTAGTACTGCTCCTCCAGTGCCAAATGCTTGAAATTTATCTTTTTGTGCCCTTTTTCTACATTTACTCATGCTTTACTCATACTAAATATCATGATATCATTTAAGATGCTCCAATTATGGAAAAAAAAAATAATCCAAGTGAAAAGTCCTTTGCAATACACATCATCTCCTCATCCTATTGCCATTAAAATGTTCAATTTTCAGTGTACCAAGAATAATTTTCTTTTCCTTACACTCTTTTTTTCGGTATCTTGTTATATTTCCATTAGAACTCTGGAAAAAGATGTATTTCAGCAGATGATAACCAAGATTATAATATTTAATAGATGCAGCAGCTATTCTACATTTCAGAATGACTATATTTAGTCCTACTAGGAAAGCAGAAGTTTCACATTTCTTTTAATCAGGACATTTTTTGCAGATTAAGTAACACATTACTTTTATTTAAGGAAAGTAAGAAAGAGCTTTTTTTTTGATTCTAAGCATTCCGTGTAATTAAGGACTCAAATTATAAACAAAATGATACATGCACACACATAGATTGGAAAAAGCCACTTAAATGGCCAAATCACAGAAAACCTCATATGAGCTAATTTACTATCACTTCCTGCTTTAAAATAGCCCAGAAATGGGGTGCTCTATTGGGGACAGTGAATAACAATTTATTTCCAGTGTGTATAAGCTAGCTTAGCAGTTTCAGGATGGTAACCAGACTTTTCCAGTACCTTCCATGGACTTTCATAGCTTTATTTTGTGTGATTGCAGATTAAAATAGCACAAGACCTGATTACATGAAATCTGATAGCAGAAGAGTGGTGGCACCATGGCTGCATCCAGTCCTGCATCCTCCTTCAACAGCAAAGGTCCAAGAGAGCTGCAGGACAGGGTGAGCAGAAAGTGGCAATTCCTTGCCATATTCACCCCATGTCCAGCCACATGAAGATCAGGAACTTCCTGAGTCTAAGACATATTTTAATAGGATTTTGAAATTTCTTTCATTCCTTTATTTGTCCCCCCCCCCCTTTTTTTTTTTTTGCCTAATCATGTAAGCATTACCGAAATTCCACAGCAATGAGTTTCACAGATGGATTATGGACAACGTGGAAACACCACTTCTCAGTTTGTTTTTAATCCTCTGCCTAATAATTTTCTTTGCTGCCCTCATTCCTTGCTCTGGCTTTTGCTGATTCTGCTTAGGAGATTACTGCCACTATCTTTTCTCAGCTACTTCCCATTGGAAGTTCCCATTCCAACAAACCTACACATATACTCAATCTGTGAACAGGTTCCATTAAAATTATCTGGTTCATCTTGGAAATGTTCATAAGCAATTTTTATTGCTTGTTTCGTTTTTGATTAATTTTTCCTTTGATTGTTTGCTTTAATTCCATTTTTGTTTCATCACATTCAATGTTTGCTGACAGAACACATGCAGTTCTGCCAGCAAGTGTCCAGCTGCCATAAAGGATTACAGGGAGGGAAAAGAAGGGACGAGTAATGGGGACAAGGAGCGATTGGTAACTTTTCAACCAGATCAGCAACACATTCTTAACATGAATTCATATGAATGCTCCCAGGCTTCAGGAGTCACAGTGTCACCATGGTGGTGTGGCTTTATGTCTGCCATGCCAACAAGTGGAAATTTGCATGGAAACCCGCTGGGATAGAAAAAGGAGTCTGTTAGTGGTTCTCTGCAGTTTGCTGGTTGGAAAGAGCATGGCAAACCTGGTTCCAGACTGGCAGGAGGGTTATGATGTGACTCTTCCTCCACAGCCCTTTACAAGTAAATGGAAACTGCTCAACTATCCTGGCTTCTGCTTTTGCTATTTTTAAATGATTTTGAGTTACCTATCTTTTCTTTGGTCTTTTTTTTTTCTCTTTTTCAATGAGAATTTTACTTCAGAATTATCTCCACAGGCTGCAGTTACTTCCTAGCCTAAAATGTTAATAAATAATAGTTTACTTGCCATTGGAAAGGAAGGGTTTGTCTGCTTACAATAAACAAGGTGACAGAAATGCCCTATAGAATCCTAACTGCCTGTCTGCAATTATGCTTCAGGTAACAACACCCTCCAGATATCTTCCTGTTTTTCTATCAAAAATTGAAACAGAGGAACTGCAACATTTATTTCAGCTGTTAGACAGAGTAGTTTCCACTGGACTTAGCAGAGAACTCAATGTTCCCATCACTGGACTTGACATTCTTAACTCTGAGGACGTCACAGAAAGTTCTTTGCCCAGGGCACAGAGTATTGCAGGAGCTGCTCTGCAAACTGTCAGACCCTTGTTCCAAATTATCCAAAGCTTGCCAAGCCTTTGGGTATGTTGTATTATCCATCTTTGGTTCATCATCTATTCAAACTTTTGGGAACAGTGTGGGAGAATTATTTTCATTTCTGGGTAACAGAGTGTCTGGCTTGCATTTCACTTCTATTTGTGGCTGGTATTCATTTAATCATTTGAGTTTTCAGATGAGAAGATGTTGCAGGATTTATAATTTGTCAGTAAGTGAGTATTTTATAAAGATTGGGATAGACATCTGATACTCAAATAACACAAAAACCCTTTTACTTGTTGGAATGACAAAAGCACTGACTGATTTAGCAACATTTTCTCAAGTCTTTCCTCAGAAAGTACTTTGTCTTTTTCTTCTTACTCTCATGTTTCATCTCGTGAGTTGCTGCTCCTCCTGCCAGCATCTGCTGGAACATAAATGATTCTAAACCAAGATGATCTGTCAGTTGAAAACAATACTAGGACATTTACTTTTACATATTTTGAATGAAAAGTTAGCTGTGTCTACCTTGAGGCATTCGGACAATATAAGCCAAATTAACGAAAAGGGTAAACTCAAATTTAGTTTGCTTTAGTTCAAGTCAATAAATTCCTGCAAAATAACTTTTATTCAGAATAACCTGGCTTTTCTTTGTCTGTATCCCTGTCCCATTCAGTTAGTTACTTTTTCTAATAAATCTTGTTTTTGTTCAGCTGGTGAGCCCACAGAGTAGCAGGGTGTGTCACTGGCCCCCAGTACTGCAGCAGCACCTCCCCTGCACCACAGCTTCCCTGAGTCCCTGGCTAAACACCCCGGGGTTCTTCACTGGCAAAATCTAAGGAGCCTGCAAGAGAAAGGGAGTATAAAGGTGCTTTCTTGCTATGTTTAACAATTAATTTGATTGCTTTCATTAGCTGCTGTTGTTCACTTGATGAAAGTTGTGCATATCCAGGGCTGATTCAGTGGCTGCTGCAGTGGTATAAAGTACAGGAGGTGGAGGAGCCGGCCTGGGAAGATTCCCTTCCTGCACAAGGACAGCAGGGCTGTGCTGGCAGCAGAGTGAAAGCTCATTTGTCCCTTTCCCAGCACCAGGCAGCAGAAATTAAAAATGAGAAGAGTTGACCAAGATGCTGTCCTCCAGTGGCAGCTGATTGCCAGGGAAGTTTGGAGTCTTGCAGCCTGGCAGAACTGAAGGGCAGCTTTACAGGCCCTGCCCTTTCTTCTCAAGCTCATGTCATGTCAGGAGCCAACCAAAGCTCCATCCAGCCAAGGGATCAGGTTTGGTCTTGCATTACTTTTTCTAGGCTCCCTTTTCCCAGAGCTCTGTATTCAAATTTGTAAAAACAAAAAACTCAATGCTGCTGTTTTGCGTTTTTAAAAGAGATTTCAGTGTTGCTAAGATCTCATTTTTATGATCAATACTGCTGTTTGAAATGGTATCAAAACCAAAATGAAAAATTGTTCCTACTTAATATGTGAAATTTGAAAAATACTTTTTTCTTTTCATAAATCTCCTAAATTAAAACATTGTTTCATTAAAAAGATTTGTTTTCCTCAGTTTGGAGACACAATTAGGAATTTAATGATATTAGAATCTAGCTGTACTAAGTCCCATAGTTATTTTTGATCTTTGATCCAAACACAATATATGTTTTGAGTATAACTACATGTAATTGTAATATTTCTTCATAATGTGGTTTTCCAATAATTTTGAAGAAACTTTTTTACATACAACATATTCTAAACTTCTGCCACTTTTACTGATTTTTATCCTCACTGTTAAAAATATTATTCTTTAAATTGAAAAGTTGGGTACTATTAAGTGAGATCCTTGGAAATTTTCACATGATAGACTAATCCTTGGGAAGAATCCATTCTGTGTGGCCTAGATTTTCTCTTCTTATGGTAGTTTCTGTGAGTTTTGAGGTTATTAATACTCAACATTTTCCTAGATTTTCAAGAGATTTTCTTCTCAGTTATTTTGTTCTCAGATAATTGAGAAACATGGACATGAGGAGTAAGAATTTTCGCCCAATTTTCTGGGATAGCCTGCATTTGGTGAACAGACCTAAGGCTGTCAGTAACCAATACCCCTGGGAGAACATTTAAAGCAGTTTTCTGCACACTCATGCCTGCACATGCTGCATTGCAATACAGCTGGGAAGGAATCAAGGCATACTCAGCTGTACCCAGATAAAGATGTTAGAAAGCTTCATTCACAAGCATTTCCTCCCTAAATAACCTCAAATTGCAGATTATTCACCCAATGCAGCCTAACAGCAATGCTACTGCAATCACATACACCCTTCTCCACAAGGGTTGGCACCTCCATCCTAAATCCAGACACAGTTTAGTTCTGTAACAGGTCCCTCAGTCTAGAAGCACTACAGAATAGTGAGTGCAAATCAGTGCTGAAAAATGACCTACAGAACACTATTTACATTTTGCAGTTGCTTCTTTTAGCTGCAGAGCACAGCTTCCCTAAGTGTGAGTCCCTTTCTGTCCTTAAGCAGAAATAATGTGGTGTAATTTTTCAAAATAACACCCCAAAATATTCAGAACACCTCATCTCATGTAGACACATGCACAGTAATGAGATAAATAAGCAGTATACATAAACTATGAGCCACAAAAACTGCAGGTGAAATGGTGCCTATGCTTGGGGGACTCACAACTAAAAGGATGATGTTACCTGTCCAGTTTCCCAACCCTGCTTTGCTTTAGGACTGCCATTGCCCATGAATGTAAAACCATCACTGTGCCCCAGACTGGGCACCTCAACAAAGCTGCTCTGGAAGCTCTCCAAGAGTGGAAGGCCATCATGCTGTATTTGCTCCTGAAAACCACACTCCAATGCAATGAACCTTGCAGACAGACCCCTGAGGGGGACAAGGGCTGTCCCTTGAGCACAGCATAAGGCTCTCCTTGGAAGTGAGTGAGCCTCAGAAGTGGAGGACTGGTTTTCACCCAATGCAAAGAGAACTGAGAACTTTCCCTGGCTTCACCCAGGGAAAGAGGTCAAGTATGGAGAGGTCTGTCTTTATTCAGGTTCTAACCAGTGTTTTGTAAAAAGGATGACAGCTAAAACATTCTCTTGCTAAGGCAAGTGATTCTTGCTTCACTCTCACATCACCCTCAAGGCACTTAAGGAGAAGACAGAGGTCCCTAAGGAAGTGCCTTCATTAGCTTGATGCAGCTGCTGTGCTTACACCAACCACCTCCTGCTGGGGCTGTCTGAGGCTGCTCCCTGTCCTCACAGAACTGCTACAGCCACCCAAGGAGCTGACAGGAGCAGACAGGGGCTGCAGCAATCTGCAGAGAGTTTTGCAGATCTTCCAGCCAGTACAGATCCAACTAGCTGGTTAATTGCCTCCAGCTGTGCCTGCTCTCTGTTTCAGTTGGCAACATGCATCCCTTATGAATTTGTTGAGAAATAAAATGCAGTTCCTTTCCTTCCTTCATCAAATCTACTCTGCTTGGAATTTTTTGCTTTATGTGGCCAATTTTTGTAACCATAAGCCAAAGGTGAGAAAAAAGACCCATACACAGAGGACATTCCATTTTGTGCACTTCTCTAGGCACAAGCCAAGTGCCCAGAGGAGGGAGATGAGCCCATAGAAAAGGGCTTCAGTAATTTCCTGCAGCTTCCAGATTCCCTAGCTTTGAGTCACAGTCATATCTTTCAGAATACTTTCATTTGCCTATCTAGTTTAATTAGATTAAAGTAATGAAGTGTCCAGTCACTAAACCAGTTAATATTCACTGCAACATGAAGCAATAAATCAGTCTAGTGAATTACAGGAATGTATGGTAACCATCAGTTAAATTTTGGAAAAATCACAAGCCTTTGACCAAGTATTGTGCCTTTTATACAGGGTTCTCAAACAATTAACAAATCCCACAGTGGCTGTACCTTAAAATTACAACAAACTTCAGCACCAAGGGGTGCCACCTGCTTACAGTGACACAGCAAACCACGCAAGAGGTAGGGATCTCTCAGCAGCCCCAAATTTCTATCAGGTAATTTGTATCAGGACTTAACCTACACCCATGCACACAACCCACCTGTCCCCTGAGCTGAGCAGAGCCAGGGGAAGCACTGCCCCACACGGGAAATAAATTGGACCCTGCAGGCACAAGGATCCTGCAGGATCTGGAGTCACGCTTTCCCTGAGCCATTTCTTTCCACATGGGGAAGAAAAAGGACTGGCAGTGACAGGAGAATAACAGCCTCTCTGCTAGAATACATTCAACCAGCAGTGCCAACAAAGAGGGAAAGGTTCCTAGTTTTCTGTTTGTGATTACACTGTTTTGTCATTGCTGTCAGGATGTGCCTATGCAATATGTGCCTCTCTGATGTCTTGTGCCTGTGTTTCATTTTTAGTTGAGTGGGATGTACAGTAATTAGCCACTTATTCTCCTTGTCTATTCTCTGCATTCTGTTTCGTTTCCTTCACTTACAGGATTTTTGGCAAGCCTTGGGCCTTATTGGCAACTCCTTCCCTTCTCCCCTTCTGAACCTCCTCTGTTGCTTTTCTTCTCACTGCTTGGGAGATGGCAGTTTATATATTTGTACACAGGAGTGAATGTGCTAATATGCTCCAAATATGGACTGTGCAATCAAATTATCATGAGTTTGGTGGAGTGCTTTTCTAGATTATTTCCTCCAAAAATATAACATTCCAATTGCAAACAATTTACAGCCAACAAAATATTGTTTGAATCAAACATATGTGGGGAAGTTGAGGGTTTTGTAATTCAAGATGGAAAAATTTGTTCCTGTTCTTTTTTTTTTTTTCCTCCCTTTCATTATGAGTTGTTGCCTTTGGGTGGATTTTTGCTTTGAGAGTGCAAGTTGCTCTCATTGACATTACCAGGACTTCTATGAGAATAAAGAGTGGAAAATGAATAGCTTTCAGAGGCTTCAGGTTGATGGAACAATTTCATCTCTTCTGTTAATGCTTTACAACACTCCATGAGTTTTTATCTCATATCAGAAGTTTTACAGCTGTAGGGACTCATTTGAAGATCCTCTATTGAGTTTTCTTTTGCAGGAACATTTTCCAATTAGCAAAAATAAATGGCACAGATTCAAATCCAAAACAAGCTAAGAAAAACTAATAATTTTTCATTGGCATTTTATTTTTTATTTGTAGCTTTCTAAAATATATAAATATGTTTTCATATTTAATAAATGGAGCTCTACAGTTTTGCATGTGATAAGTGAAGAAATAACTCTTTTATTACTGCAAGAAAATTCATAATGTAATACTTCAGATATGTTTGAAAAATCCAGACCAGTCAATGATTCTCCTCCTTACTTAAAAAGTAATTTAACTGAGATGTGGAAATTAAGCAAAAGTCTTCTCCTAGAGTCCTTTTCTCACAGTTATTGCTTTGGAATTACACTTTGTTATCAGGACCTGCTTTTTGTTTCTTTACATTCATATGAATATAAATTCAGTTGAATCAATTCAGTTGCTTCTGATGAAACCCATGTATAAAATATATATTTGAGCACATATGTATGGATATATAATATTCCTACATATTTATTTATTTTGCTGAAACCAGACTTGGGACCACTGAGTGGAAGAAATGCTGACTGGCAGTGGCTTGACTGTGTCTCAAGAATAAAACCAATCTGTATGACTTTGCAAAATGTTTCCTTGCTCTACTAAGGTATTCCTAAATTAGGATATAAAGATGAAATGGAATTTGAAGAACTTGTCTCAGAACAGTCAGAAATGTTTCAGCCATGCTATCCCAGCTCACAAGGAAGGTGTCAGACATGGGATTATTCAGGAGAAATCCTGCTACTCTTGAGAGACCCAGAGCAAGGACTGTGTCCTGTGCCCCTGCATGTGAGATCAAGAGAGTAGAACCCAACTGCAGGTGAATTTTATCTGCCCAGAGAGCAGAGATGGCACAAGATGGAACAGAGCAGCAAATGCTGTCATTACAAATAAATTCCCAATGAGCTAGAATGAAGATGTGAAGCAACAACACATATCTATGATAGCTAGAACTCAGCTTTATGCAGCTTAAGAGAACAGTAATTGATCTCTGTAACCCTTCTTTGTAGCCAGCCAGGGGAGGGATCCTGCAGCTTGTCACCTGGGCTGTGGGCTGCACTGGGGGCTGACACCTGCTCACCCAGCAGAGCTGAGCAGTTGTGCAGCAGCTGTGGCTGCGCAGCTACACACACACAGAGCAGCCCTGCCACAGCACTGTGCTGATCCTTCCTCCCTGGGACGTGTGGCAGGCTAACAAGAAGCACTGCATCCATCATTTTCTGCAGCTTGACATCATTTATTCTTTAAGATGCAGGAGAGGCTGTCTGGATACTCCAGCATTTTGAACTGCTGGTCCTTAGGGCCTTATGAAGCAGCTCTTACATTTTGCACTAATCTCTTTTCTTCCTCAGTACTATACATTTTAAAGAGATGCCATATGGCACTTAAACAGACAAATCATATGGTGTTTTGCCCTTTCTTTCTAATTCTGTTGGCTTTACATTTCTCAAGTTGCATTCCCAGTTGATGAACAATGTCCTTAACCTCTTGAGTGGTCCTGGACGTCCACTAGACAGACCAACATGATACTTGTGCTGACTTCTAATATATACTGGATGTCAACAATGTTACTGCCATTCACTTCAGGAGCTGATTTGCATCTAAGCATAACATCAGGGATTCTATTGTGGCACCTAAGAGTAAACTGAAAATACAGCACAGCTGCTACCAAGGTGTGCCTGAGCCTTTGCTTCCCTGGCATCCAGTTCCCAGACAGACAACAGTCAGGAGCCATGGTGTTAAATGGCCAAAACTACATAAGTAGGATTGAACTCTGAAACATAAAGTGCCCTTCCCATTGATGAGACCCTGCTCAGATTCATTTTTCTTTCAAAAGGAGGTAAGTAACCACTGTTTCTGTAAGCCTCTTTTTATTGTCTAAGGAACAGAACCACATGGGTTTTATGAAGTTAAAGTCCCTTTTTATATGAGTAATTTGTGTTTCATGAAATGGAGAGATCAGTACCACGAGGTAGTATAGCAGATACTGTTAGAATATAGAGAGGCTTTTCATTTATTTGGAATATCACACATGGTCATAGATCCTTCATGGTCTCTTGTCACATAAGACAGAGCACAAAATGAATGGCACAAGGAACAGGTTGAATTCACAATCTTTTCTTTTTTCTCCTCGGTGTACAAAACAAGCCCATCATATATCCTGAGAATGAAAATGGTGTTAGTGTCCTGTCCACTTAATACTTAGCACAGTAAAATGTCACATAAAAGCATGACACCCACTTGTGCCTGTGTATGTTTATCTATAGAAATGAGACCTAAGAACACACACACAAGCATCACTTGCATAGCAAAATAATGGTAAATGCTCATCTGTAGAAATGACTGGATACAAAAGCAGTTGCAAGTGTTTATGCAGTACAAACATGGAGGTGAAGTTAAAACACCTTTGAAAATCTGACCCATATTATTGGCAGTAATAAGTAAATCCTCCCTCTAAAGATAAAAGAGAAAGTATCCTCATTATTTAGTCAGACCTTCACACCATGAAGACCTAAACACAGAGGGGTTATCAAAATGCCCTTAGAATAATAAAATCAAGCACTGACAGACCAAGAGACAAAGTTTTAAAGTGGAGGCCCCCTGACAAGGCTCTGCTTTACTCTCAGGCTGGCTGCTCTGATTACCACATCTGACTGCTGGCAGAAATACAATGCTGGATATTCATTAGTGGAAACTGCTGTCCTAGCAAGAACATTACTGGAATTATGTCAATTAATACCAGCTGAAAACGTGTCCTACAATTTTTTAAATAGAGAAAAACCACCAAGAGATTGATAAAGCTTGAAGGTAGGGTTCTGAGGTGCAGATGGCTCCCACTGGCTGCCTGTCAGAGTGCAGGTGAGCCAGGGGCCACCACTGCCCGCCCTGAGCCCAAACCAAGCAGAGCAGCTCCAGTGTTCAGCCCCTTGCAGCTGCTGCCCCGTGGGGATCACGCCCCAGGAGTCAGGGGGGAGCTGAGGAACGTGGAGCAGTGCTGAAAATGGAAAGCATTCCCTGGAAATCCAAGGCCTGTTGTCTCTCCTTCCTTGGAGTACAACTTCAGCATCCCTCGTGGAGCAGGGACCAAAGGACCCACAGGCTGTGGGTGAGCAGGGCTGGGAAACACAGGCTGGGCTGTGGCTGTGGGGTGCAGGCAGGGCTTCAGTGGCACTGCTGCTGGCTGGGTGGGTGTGAAACCAGGAGGATCCATTTCTCAAGTAATTAAATTATGTTTCTTTATGGGCTACAGCAACTGTTGTTGGATTACAAATTACTCTGGAGACTGGTATTTAAAAATGGGATTACTTTAAACAGATATCATTAGTAATACACGGTTCACAAATATAATGGAAATAAACTAATGTTTGCAGTCTTAATTTACTTTTGAAAGTTACAAACGTCTTTTCTTTCCCCTCTTTCCCCTGAGAAAATATTAGCTTTCTTTGGTCTTATTAGGGAGTGTTACTAGTCCTGTCACACCAGCTTGGGACTTAAATCTGGCAAACTTTTCTCACTTGATTATCTCTTATATGATAACTAACATGGAGATTTTCAAAGGCAGACAAATTTTCCATGTTTCATATTTAAACATTTGAATTAGTGTCTTTTTTTATTTTTTATTTGAAGTTATATGCAAATTGAAATGAGACCACCTATTCCCATGTCTAAATGTAGACTTAGGTGTTCTGCATCTGAGAGTCATGGACTCCACTGCATGAACAGAATTTAATCTAAAATAATTCCTTTGTGAGACATACAGAGACCTTAAAGTGCTCTTTGGTGCTAGCAGAGGTGTTCTGGATTTCATCTGGCATCACCTGGTATTCAGACAATAGAACGTAATTTAAAAATTTTTATAACTTTCCACGTTCACTTGCTCTTGGTACAAACATCAAAAAATACACAGAAAGAAATAATTTGAAGATAAACCAACAAATATTTAATGCCAGCAGTTTTCAACTACTCAGTACTGACTTTGCCCATACCAAATTAAAACTGGGCCAGGAGATTCCCAGACACAGACATTCAAGAGTATTTCTGTATTTACATGTTCATCCCAATTTTGAGGAGCTGCACTTCTTAAGTTTTTCTTTGCTTACCATGGAGTTCAGTTCAAGCTCTGTTAAATCTACAAAAATCAATATTGAGTATATGTGTTATGTGACAGTTCCATCTAAAAGTATCTGGTGTAGAATATGGGCCAGATACAATAGAGCAGCCAAGCACATGTAATTTACCCAACAAACATAAAGCACTCCCACATTGATTTTTGCAGTTTTGTAGCCCCTAGTCACAGAGCAAAGAAAAAATGGCTTACTCATAGAGTGTGCCAGTACTTGAGGCTACATCATGTTTGTCTTAGAGCCTCTGATTTGGGTTGTCTTTTTGTTACCTTTGTTGATGGATTTTTTAGGTCATTTAATATGTTCTCCTTTCTAAAGTGTCTACTTCTATGGCAAAGAAAATAAAATACATTTTCTAAATTGTTCTGATCTGTTGATTACTTTTCTCAGAGTTAGAGTGTACAAATGGAAAATTGCAACATTTTAACAGTTTCTAAATGCAATTATTTAAGTGAGTATGAAGAGAAAATTGTATATAAATAAGGGCATAAGCTTTCAGCAATGTATTAGTGTACTTCACACAATAGCTGGTATAAAGAGATTCCAAAATCATGTGTGAAAATACAAATACATTTTAAAGGGACATTTAAAAAATGACATGCATAATTATTTGCATAGTATAAAATAGCTATGTATATGTACTATAATATGTAATTTAAAATGTTGTCAAATCATAAAATGATAATAATTACACATACATATATACACGTATGTGTCTTCATCCTCTTTCAGAAATAATAAATCCATAGGTTCTCAATGTATATTAAAATAATATTCTATTCATGAACGTCTGCTATATTAACCAATAAAATTTTAAAAAAATAGAAATTCAGTCATAGATTCTATCTGCATCTGGAGCTAGGTGGCAGGCTACAATATATGTCCAGATTAAAAACTTGAAACCCCAACTTAATAAAAAACCCTACAGGATTTAAGCATGTTGCATGTCTAGAGCTTTTTTCCATTTTATTTACTCATAAGTATCATTAATACCAAAGATCGAAAACCTTTGGTGTCATGTATGTCACTCTCTCTCTTCAAGTCTTTAGTAGTTGTATGCTTATCTATTTCAGTCAAATGTATTTCTTATCGAAAAAAAAGGAGTGAGCAACCTGACAATACAGTGTTATCGAATTTTTTCAGCTGAGACCCACATGTCATTCAGCATTCAGACATGCTTGTGCTTGATTGATGGATGGGTTTGTGACAAATAAAACTAGGATCAAGAGCTTTGCACCTTTTCCCCCATCAGGAACCAGAGTAAAGCATAACTCTATAACAATGGTGGGATTAGGGATGCATTAGCTCTCCATCGACCAAAACCACCCATTCCCATCAATACTTCGCACTTAATAACCTGAAGCTATGATAAGAAAACAAAAGAAGGAGAAAGGGACAGGAGAAAACAAATCAATAGAAGAAGGGAATGTCTGAAAGATGCACTGTCCAAATGAAGAAAAATTTTTGCTGAATTGCTAGGATAATGCCCCTTGACAAGAGAACAATGTACTGTCAAGGTTTATCAGCCAGGAGGCCTTTTGGCACAGTGTTTAGCACAGGTTGGGCATTCGAGTGGTGGCACTTACTGTAGATGTAAAATACATAATGCCAACATGCAGACAATAACCACTCATTTTTGTTTTGTGTGAGCAGTTTGGATACCCATAAGGAGCACAACTCCTTCTCCAGGTGTCCTGAAACAGATGCCAGGAGCACAAGGAGTGATCCTGCCCCCTGAAGTGCACGTGATCAGTGCTGGGCTGACGCTTCTGACTAAAACTTTGTGTTCAGAATAAGATTAATTTCTACTTGCAAATATATATTTCTATCTTTATTATTAATTTATATCTTACCTCTTCCTACAAACTAACCAGGAAGACCTGATTTAAAAGATCAGTAGATTCTAGGTAGCTTCTTGTTTAAAACAGGATTTTGGGAACTAGCATTAAGACTAAAGTAAAAGAAAAGTGTTCCTCAGCCTTTCTCCTCTTCTGGATCAAAGTAAGAGGAAACATATTTCTTAAAATATTTGAGGCTTACTTAGGAAGATAATGAAGTATCCAAGAAACAGCTTATGGAACACATCTTAATACAGAAATTGCTCCCTGTTTTGCAAGACTTGATGCTTGAACTTGATTCTTATGTGGGAACAGCTAGGAAATGCTTATGTGGGAGCAACTAGGAAATAAGTTTCTCTAAAGCTGTGCTTCAAGTGCTGGAGGAGGGGAGATCTACTGATTTTAAGCAGGAATGTGGTGGATCAATGTTGTTCACATTCAGTCTTTTACTCAATCAGGTGACTCATTTTCAGGTAAGCCTGATATACAGGAAAAGTTCTAATATCTGAGATAGTAAACAATGATATTTAAGTTCTAATTCAAAGTAACAGAAAAGATTTTAAAGTGTTTCCTCTAGAAAAGGTTTTTAAAGTCCACAGACAGCTACAAGATTTTACCCACTACAACAATATGCATATGTTTTAATATCTCCACATTAAATGTGCACTAGAAAGGGCTGAAAGGACCAGCAGTGAAAGTCCAGGATTATAGAACAGTCAATAAGTGCTGTGCTGCTCTCTCTGCCACACTCCTCCCTTGTCACATATGGAAAGTCATGGAATTTCAGCTTCCCTGTGTGTAAATGATGGTTCTGATTTACAGCTCCAGCAGAGCCCATTCATTCCCTGTGGTCACAGCCTGTCCTACGAAGTAGAACCAATAATGAATTAAAGGAAGAGCCTGAAGAAACAAGCATGTTCCTGCAAGTCAATACACTCTTTACAAGGTCCTTGATGACTACCTGAAGTTACTGAAAGGGTACAGAATTAACTAAAAAGCACTACAGTGGCTGGTGCAGAAGCTGAAATGCATTCACATGAAGTGAGATAAGGATGGCAGGCACAGGAATATTTTCAAGACATGCTAGAAGGTACTCAGAGGAAAGAAGAGGAAGAATAACTATGAAAGGAAATAGCTAACAGTGACTTTTTCAATTCAGTGTATATGACAGGAGTAGAGTGAAATGCAGCATAACATGTACAGAAGTAAAGGATGGAAATAAATTTATAAAACATGCAAGAACTGCAAAAGTGATAAATGAGGAAGTTTTCAGAAGGAAAACCTTTCCTTTTTTTTTTTTTTTTTTTACTGCTGCTTTTATCATTTTAGACTTATGTTGCATTGCCCTGTGAAAAATGAAAAAGGTGTTACTGTCCTGTGGAGTAACCACCACAATCTCTGCTATTCTGGTTTGATGGTATTGTCACCGTCAATCCACACTCTCACAGGGCCTGTGACTTACTGTGATGGACAGCCTGAAATTCAGCATGTCCAAGTTACCCCAGCTCTGATAACACAGAAGCACATTTCTCATTTCCTTAAAATCTTTCTGAATATTAGAGGGTCTGTCCAAATGGAGGTGACAGAAGCTTTCAGATCTGCCAAAACTGAAAATATTGTTATCATGAGGAGCAGCTGAGTGACTGATTCATCATAGCATGCACTTTAGAGTGGTAAAAGTTATTTCAGTACTATTATGTATAACAGGACTCATTCTGATGAGTTCATTAGTTATAAAATGAAGTGCTAAGGGAAACCCTTTTATTTCATTTCACTACACTTCTAAACTGTCTAAATGTACCACTCTACTTTTATTAAATTATCAAAAACCTGTTTGCATTGTTTCTACTGGACAGATCAAAGTATCTGAAGTCTCTCATTCACACACAATCTTATAGGTAACTGCCAATAACTAAAATATATCAAAATATATTCTTTAAAAGTTCTCAAAAACAGTAACTTTCCATTCCAAAAATGAATGACATAAATTTGGCAAGCCCACATAATGTAATTCACACAAAATCAAGGAGCAAATCCCAGTTTTAAGTGCAAATCTCAAAGCTATTTTAACTACAGAGCAGCCCAAGCACTTGCATAATTAATTACTTATTTATTTCTTACCAGAAATAATAATGATCTGATCAAGATATCAGCAGTTTCAATCAGCCAGTTATTTCCTAACTAATTTTGGGAAGGGAGTGAATGAGCAAGATTGAACAATAAATACTCCAATTCTGCAGTGAGCTGCGTGGCATGCAAGGAGGAGTGAGGAAGCTCTGTGTGTGTGTGTGAGTGTTCCAGGAGGATGCAGAGGCAAGAAGATATTTTGGCACAGCATGGTGATGGTACCCAGACCTTCTCCCAGTGACCAGGCTCAACTGGGGATCATTTGCTTTTTGGTGCTGTGTTCTTTCATTTCTTTTCTTCCTAATAACTCTCAAGTTAGAAATGACTATGGATTGGAGAATAATTCCTATGGTGGTAACTGAAGATTTTAATCTATGGTTGCTCCTGGCATGGGAGTAAAACTTCCAGAGAATTAAGTAACTACCCTTCTTTAGGATTTTAAACCTAGAGCTACAGACCAATTTTCCTTAAAAGCATGAATGACTGGGCTAGGCCAAGCTTCTGCTCCCCGCTGATTGCAACACCTTTTTCTTCCTGTTTTAATTTATTTTTTATAAACCAGGTGAAAGATGCTTCTAAATCCATGCTTTGCCTATTTGCTTAAAAAGCTCGTACAATCTTAGCATCATTTCCCTTCAAATCTAGATACCACACCAGGCTTGCAAGACACTTGACAAAGAATTGATTTCTAATTCTAATGATCTCTGATCAGCTTGTTGAGTTATGAGAAAACAAAACCCCAAAGGTTTTCTCCCCCACAATAAAGTATGAGTAACCCTTTTAAAAAACAGCACACTTGTGTCAACGCTGAATTCAGTGAGAGAGAATGGTGTTTTGTCGCGCTTCAGCCTCAAGAAATATAAGATCAGGTTTTGAGTATTATGCTTAAATATGCATTGAGGTAATTAATGTAAACATTTGACATTGATCAGTGATCCATTGGGTACCATCCCTATTTTATTTATAGGTCTGTAGCTTATGCATGACTTCAGCTCTCATGTACAGTTCATAACCTGCAGAGCATTTACCAAAAATTAATGGGCTTTCTTCCCAACTACATATCTCATTACCTTTATCAGGTATAGACAGGGATATTGTCTGATGTAAAAATCAGCAACTCCCCTCTTAATTGCACAGATATGCATGGGCAATTTCTTTTTATTCTACTATTCCAAACACCCCAAGAAACAATTCTGGGAAAGTTGGCAAGTCAATATATTTATATCAAAACATTATGTGCGCACTTTTTAAAGCAGGTCACTAAAATTTATTCCTTGTGATCAAAATGTAGAATCCAAACCAACATTTGGATGGCCACAAGAAGGTCCACCAGCTTATGAAGACTTTGCCAGTTAGATCTTCAAGTCCTCACTTTGGAATCAATTCTTTTTCTTTGGTGGAACTAAATGCATATGCTCCAGAGGGTTTGCCCAACTTCTGAAGGACATGTGCCTATAATAGGCCTTTCTCATCTCTGTCTTGTTAACAAGTATATAAATAAGAGAAGGCTTCAGTAATTGGCTCAGAGTTACTAATGAATTAATTAACTTCAGTCTATTTTACCTAACCTTTAATAATAAGAATCTTTTTTTGGTCTAGCAATAGGTCTGACAGGCTGAAAAAACAGACATGCAGCAAAGCTCTTGAAAATTAATGAGAAACGAGGAAAGAATCAATGTACATTCTGCTTGCAGAGAACTGACACAAAAAAGACACAATAAACCATGAACAAACACAGTCAGTTTAAAAAATAGGTTAGAAAAAGTGGGCAAATTCAATTATAGAAGTAATTAGAAGATATAGGGCAAGGCTGCCTTTTGGGACTGTGCCAGAAAACATGAATTAATAAGAGTGAATAGAAAGCGCCCATGTAGTAATTAAGAGGCAATCACCTATGGCAATGAATACCTGAAAACAGGCTGCAAACTATTAATTCAGTGATCAAAAATATTTTTAGATGATTAATATGGCAAATTTGTTTTAAAAGACTAATTTCTGGAAAGATATCAAGACAATAGCACATTATTTGTTCCTCTGGCATTTATATAGCTAATTAAATTTTATAATTTGCAACAACATTAAGCATTAACTGAAAACAGTAAAAGCAATATTTCCTCCAATAATTCTTTATTATAGTGTCTTCAAAATCTGTGAGTTAAGACTACCTTAACTTTTTTTAAAGAAAATTCAAGTGTTCTGAGCCGATTGCTTTATTTATTTGAATGATTTTTGTTGTTGTTTATTAAAAAGACACCATGCATGAATTTTACATAATAATTTTCAGCCACTTTAAAACAGGTACTGAAACAATGTGATTATAATTCGAAGAACTATAAACAGAATTCTTTGATACTCAAATAAGCCATCACAGATGTTAATGCATGGCAAGAAAGATTTTTTTTTCATTAGAGCATGTTCCTCTCCTTCAGATACAAAAAATGAGCAAGTTACAGTCAAGGTGTGCAATATCAGTCAGGAAAAAAAAAGATCTAAAACTCTGGTAACAGGTTATTTATTCTTCAGTAAATCAAGTAAGGGTTAATTTACTTTCTCAATTGTAAAACCAGACTAATTTCTCTAAATTCAATGTTTTTCACTGCCATTTCTGTTTGCATGCTGAAAGCTCACCATCTCCTCAGTTGTGCTAATGTATCTGTTCTGATACTGTAAAACAGGCTTTGGAACTGGTCAGGATCTAGAGCTGTCTCAACCAGCACTGGCCATGTCCTTTCCAGCTTGCTGGCCCTCATCACTGGCTCATAGAGCCATAGAATGTTAAGGGCTTTGGATGGACTTTAAAGATCATCTACTCCCACACCCCTGGCATGGACAGGGACACCTCCCACTGGATCAGGCTTCTCAATTGCTCAAGGCCTTTTCCAATCCATCTTTAAACTCATGCCAGGCCTGGGGCATCCACAACCTCCCTGAGCAACCTGTTCCAATGTCTTACCACTCTCACAATAAAAAATTTCATCATAACATTTAGCTAAAATTTCCCCTCTTTCAATTTGCATCCATTACTTCTTATCCTGTCACTACAGGTCCTGATGAAGAGTCCCTCTCTGGCTTCCCCGTAGCCCCTTCAGATCCTGGAAGATTTGTGCCCCACACAATTTTCTCCAGGCTGAACAGCCCCAACTTTCTCAGCCTTTGTAGGTCGCACCCCTTGAACCCATTCTGTCATGGTGACCATTCTTGCCATCTGTCTTTCCACCTTTTCTGTTCTTTCTCAGCTGAGAAGGCTGGCACTGCTCAAAATATTCAAGCTGTAGGTGTACTATGGATTTATATGCTCTCGTAATGATGGCTTTCATTTTGTTCTCTGCTTAAAATTTTGGTTCGGCTGTTCTTGACGTGACAGTTTTGCAGAGCTATCCATTTACTTCAAGATCTCATTTCTGAGAAGTGATGGTTAGTTCTCAACCCATCACTTTATATGTAAAGATAGACTTATTTTTCCTGTGTGCATTTGTCTGCACTGAATATCTTTTTTTTTCTTCCCATTATTGCCAGCATTATAAGATCTTTCTCAACATACCATAGCTGGCCTTTCTCTTAACTTTTCTGAGTAACTTGGTACCATCAGCAGATTTTGTTCCCTCAATATTCACTTTTATATTTTCAGACCACTTATGAATATGTTGAATAGCACAGATCTCCACAGGGTTTTCAGTGATGACCTACCTCCACTGTGAGCACTGACCATTTAATTCTCTACTCTGCTCTCTATGCCAACTAGTTATTTATTGATGTGAGCATCTTCCTTTTTTTTTCCAGAATATTTTATTTTCTTAAAGGCTTTTGGGAATGAACCTTGTTAAACCCCTTTTGAACACCCAAGCAGGTGATCTCAGCTGGGTCTCCTGGGTTCTCCTACTTGTAGATACCTTCAGAGAATTTGAATACACAATTAGGCCAGGACTTATCTTTTAAAACTTACACACAAAACTTCACAATATGACACAATTATTCAGATTACATGATTTCTATTATTTTTTATAATTTCTACTTATTTTCCCAGCACAGATGTCAGGTTTACTGGCATGCAGCCTCCTGGATCTGCCTGAATGTCATTCTAAAATCTGTTACTTTATTAGTCAGATTTCAGTCCTCTGGCTCAAAATTATTTGAGCTAAGAAGCTGTACACCACAATCACCTGTTTCTCTCCTGAATTTCTTTAGAATTTTCAAGTGAATGTCTCTACTCCTGATGAGTTTTTATAGCTTGTTTTGTTCATTTACTCTATAAACTATTTATGGACACTTCCATTTGAAGCAAATCCTAAAATGTATTCAATAAATTAGGATTCTGGGATGGGATTCTCACCAGCCTCCCCCATGGTAAGCACAGGTGCAAAAAAATCACAGCTTTTCTGCTGTGGCTTTATATTTTTTGAATGTTCCTTTCACGCCTCGAGCATCTTAGAGATTTTCTGTCAGTAATCACGCTCCTGATGTGTTTGAAGAGAAAGGATATTATTACTTTTTATTCCTTAAGTTGATTTTCAACTTCTTTTGAGCACTGTTTGTTGAATTACTTGTTATCTAGATTGACTCAAGGCTCTGGCTTACCATGCAGCCCTAAAAGCAATGCACCACAGGAGGTGCAACTTCTTGGTAGGCTTGAACTTTCCTAGGTCTGAGTTACCATCTAGCAGAAGGCCACCTTTTGTTGTCACATGCTGGCACCAATGCTCAGCTATACTGAGAGTTAATCAGGCTGAAAACTGTCCATTGTAAGAAACTTCTCCGACCACACAGTCCCACCACACTTGTGCTATTGCAGAGAGAAGGGAATACAGAGATAAAGCTCACGGTGTAACTGGTATTTTAACACCAAAGAATATTTAGATTAACTTGATTTTGAAGCTCTATCTAGGGAGCAAAGCTGGGCCATAGACCAGAAATGAGTGGGTGGGTGGGAGTGGTGAGGTGAGGACACCTAAGACTGCTGCCAAATCCCTCTTCTCATCAAACTACATGCTGAGTGTAATGCAGAATTCTGACACTCAGGGGCTTAAGATAATCAATTACAATAATCAAAGTTAAGCCTTTTCTAAAGGGGTATTTAGGAAAATTTGCAGGGTGTATTTTCCCTGCCCAGTGAAGCTATGTCTTGATTTTCAGATTTACAAGTTAATTTATTGGAAGAGTAGGAGGGGAGAAAAACTGGGGACTGGGGAACGTTCAACACTGTTACTAAAATACAGAAAGCTTGGGGGGTACTTAATCCCCATCCTGCATTTCTGTCATCAGCTAAACATTGTTCCCCATTGTGCACACAAGGAGAACTGCAAAGCTGACCCAGCAGATTGAGATGAAAAGATTAGAAGCAGAAATTAAAGTCTCCTGGAGAGATTGTTCAGCTATTATACACTGATAAATTTTTCATGGATTTCCCTACATTTTAAAAAATCATATTAATCTGAACTCAGGTGGTTTAAAAGCATTCCTCTGATTGTCAGTATTTCCCTCTGATTGCCTAGTAGGAACACTCTGGTAGACAAACCTGTTCCTAGTTTAGCTAAAGAGGAAGATTTACTCAAAAAAGATACAGAGATTTCAGCATTCTAACTATTTGCCCAGGCTACTTCTGCTTCAGTTTCTGACCTGTCCTTCATTCAGATATGGAAAGAAAGTTGTGAGCTCAGGACATAAATGCCTGGTACTGTGAGAACAGAAAATGGCTGCGCTGGGTGAGGCCAAGCATCCCTCTGGCCAGGCACTGTCTCATTCAGCAGCCAGAAGTGAGTGCCCAGAGGAGGACAGAAGAGGAAAGTAGTAACATTTCCCCCAAAAACTCTTCCAGCTTCTACCAATCTGAGTCTCAAAGACTACTCCAGCCCGATGAGGTTCATGTGTATTTTTAACCTCTTTGGATTTCCCTTTTGGGAACTTGTTCAAGCTTCCCTTGAACCCATAGATGCGTTAAACTCTGACAGTACCCTGTGGCTACTTAATTATGTTATGTTTAAAGATCTGCTTTTGCTTCTTTTCCAGCTGCCACATCTGTCATCCTGCCTTCATTTCTTGTCCTGGCAAAGACTGTGCACAAACCGCGTGAGGGAACCTCTTTGTGTAGGGTGCTTTAGTCCAGATACCTTCATCATCTCTCCCATCAGTCTCCTTTTCTAGGCATACAAAGGGTCTACTTTGCTTAGTTTCTTTTTAATGGAAATCTCTTCCTGTGATCATCCTTGTTGCCCTTTTGTGAAGCTTTTGAAAAGGTAGGGGCAGACAATATGCAAGATGTGGGTGTGCCATGTATTTATATGCTGGCATAAATATTCTGTACTTATCTTCTATCCCCTTCCTATTTATTCCTAATATTCAATGAACATCACTAACGACTAAGCAGATTCTTTCATGGCCCTGTCTTTTATCATCCCAAGACCTCATCCCTTGGTGGTAAGATGGCTGAAAGCCCATAATTTTATCTGCAAAGTTTTGATTATTCCCAGATGCATCACTTGAACACTTTTCTAAGCTGAATTTCATGGGATAGTTAAGGAGTATTCATTGAGTTTCATAAGATCCTTCAGCCAGTCCTGCTAAGTGTCCTCGATTTTATTGTCCTGAAAATCTGGCATCATCAACAGACTGCCACCTAACCAGTCACCCTCTTTTCACTTTCCTCATGAATCAAAGAAGGAAGTTTCCTCATCTCTAGGCATAACCTCCTCTTTCAAATCGAGATCCCAATATGTCTTTCTCCACAGTGCTGCCTCCTTCATTTCATCTTGACAACTCCTCACCAGAGAGACAATAGGCAGTTTTGAATCTCTGTGTCTTTTAACAACACCCAAGTATTTTGGGCTCTGATGGATGTAACACACTAGACAAAAAGGTTCTCACATCACCTTTCTTAGAAGGATGCCAGTCAGAACTCTCCAGTTTTCTTGGCACTGCACACACAGTACAGTGCTTAGAATCCAATTCTCTGTGCAATTCAACATCTGAGGTCAGTGACAAACACAGCTTTCAAAGAAGGGTACATTTGAATCCACTCTTCTTGTCAGATGAATAACAACAGTAAAGTGATACATCTCTAACAAAACCCCCTAATAAAGGTTTTAAAGCATGGTGATCATGGGAATTATCTTGAGAGAACATGCAAAGTACAATCCAACTTAATCTAATTAGGGTTTTAACACACAAAAGTTAACACCTCTCCTGGCATTTATAGTTGATAAATTAAATACTCTTTAAAAGAAAGAAAAAGGAAATTTTGAAATGCTTTGGTAAGTTTGGAGCTGAAAAGTTTCACTTCCAGCACAATGTTTCTGAAATTTTTTAAAACAACTTACTAAACATTTTTAGGAAAAAAAAATCTGCTTGAAAATGGAATTTTAATAATGAGAAATAATAGCATCTTTGAGATTTTTTTCCATTAAAAAAGTATGAAAGACAAATTGAAAACATAAGAAGTGCTGTTTTGCTGAAATACCCGTGTCTGCCTTTGAGGTAACTGGCAGAATCGATCAGGAATTAATTCTCTCTTTACTCCTCATCAGCATATTTACTTTTACAGATACACAGAACCTTGCAGAAGCCTGGGGTTACTTTTTGTTTCCTCTAGTCAGTGCCACCTTTTAGCTCCCTCCTCAATTCAGAAACTGTCATGAGGAAATTTCCAGTGAGTAAGGGATGGCTAGCAGCAAGGAGTATTACACTGAGGAAGCTGAAGAACTACACAATTTGGAAAGAGAAAATCTATAGGACTGAACTGAGAAGATAACTACGGAAAGAAACAGAAAGAAATAACAATCAGCTGAGCAACTAACACAGTAAAGAAAAATTTTAATAATTACTCCAGGAAGAGATGGAATGGGAGTGAGGAAGAGGCCACCTCTACCATCCATGTCTCCATGAAAGTGCAAATAACTCATCATAGACAAAGAAAAGGGACTCTGAGTGGTCATGCTGTTTATTATTTCTCAGCCTGTGATCAGTGGATTAGCTGAGGGTACATGAAATACGTGAGATACCAGAAGATGACTTACAAAAAATTGCAAATCCTCCATATCTTGTTGTAATTTATATTATTTGTGGTAGCCATCTCCTTACAGCTGAGTCTTTCAAAAGTAAAGTACTATATGTTGCAGGTATTAGGTACCTCTCCATCTTCAATCTCATTTGTCACTGCCCTCACCATCCTCTGCTGACAGGAAGCCTGTAGCTTGGTTTTCCTACTGCTTTGAAGGCTCATTCAGTGCAGTTTCATGCAACTTTCTGGTCATATCTCATTTTTGTGTCTTGATTACTTCAATTCTGTCTCTGTAGGCTCATCATAGTTCCTTAGGCTTGTCATTAAAAATCTGATTCCTTTTTGAGTCCTTGGCTAAGGCTCATGTGCTAACAAAAGATGTCTCAGTACACAGCCTGTCATCCCCTGCAATGGCACAGTTTCTGCTTGTGCCTTTGGGATCTGTTCTTTGAGAAACTGCTATCACCGTGTCTTTACTAGTAATTTTTCCCCTTCTCCTTTATAAGAAATGCCAATTGCTCAGATTTGTATAAAGTCCCATGAAATACACTGATCCAATCTCTTATTTCTTAATGCTTGTCACATCCCACTAACAGCCAATGCTCACTCATTCCACAGCCTACCATAAGACCCAGGACAGAAGGCTCTCAATGGCATAAAGGAATTAGGTATTTTATTCCTATTGAATTTCATCTGAGTGAAAATTGAATTGAAAATCAATGGGAACTGGGAGCATAAAACCCTGTAATATGTCTAAAAATCTCTTACAGTGAGGTTTTTCAGCTGCTTTTCCCACCCTGAGGAAGAGGGTGAGTAGAAATGCTGAGGAGGACCTGTCATGCAAAGGAAACATTTCCAGGAGCAGGCAAGCTGGTAGATCATGGCTCAGGCAATGGGCTTGGGTTCATTTCTCTTCTGTATTACAAAACCTCTGTAATTTTCTATTAGTGCCCTTAGTCCAAGTCATTTCCCAGATCAACAGACCCAGTCTGTTCTCAGACACCTTTAACCACCAAGCAAGGACAAAAGTACAAAAGTGCAAAAGTGCCCAAGAGTACAGCTGAAGAACTGGAGACCAGGAGGTCCTCAGCATGTCAGAGCAAAGACTGGCTCCTAAGTGCAGTGCAAAAGCTGGCAGAGTCAGTCTGCACCACAGCCACCCACTCCTGACCTTTATGATGCTGGTGGGTTTGCCTTTTTTTATTATTATTTGTTTGGTTTTATGTTTTTTTCCCCCCAAGACAGAAAACAGAAAATCAGATTGCCTCAGAAAACAGATGTCAAGAACAGATGTTTCCTGATGCTGTAGATAATATTTAATACTTCTATATGAACTATAGTACTTGCATGTTATTCCCATGACTTTATTTATGGCACAGAGTTACCCTCCACCTGAAAGCTACTAACATGTGGCTTGATTTTCTAGAAGAGCAGTAAAACCCAACAACTGAGCCAAACTTCTTCAGCAGAGTGACAGAACATCAACCAACAGGGCCCAAGGGCTGGAGTGTCGTGGGGGTGAAGTATTAAGTTCTAATTACCATCCTACTGAAATCACAGAACTGCAATAATGGTGGTAGTAAGAATGGACCCTGCAGTGGAGAGTTTGTCCAAAATTCATTTTGTGGAGACAGCTGCTATTAAGAGGTGAAAGGCAATCTAAAGAGGCCATGAAATCCAGAATGCAGTTAAAAGAGTCACCACTAAAAAAAGCTGGGCGAGATCTTCAATAAACCCCAATACACACTGCCAAAGCAGCAACCCACACCTAGAGGTAACGTTATCACTCAGCCCTTCTCTGCCTCAGTTTTTTTCATATGAAAAATGGCACTTTGAAACTTTAATTATATGTAAATACTTAATAGGCATAGCAGTGTTTGGAAAACACATTTGGAGGGAGAGAGGAGAACCCTTGCACAGGACTAAAATTATCCTTGGTAGAAAAGTGCTGAAAGCTAGGAACAGATTTTTATCTCCTTGAAAATCACTTCACAATTAAACTTTCTGACACTCATCCACTGTCAAAGCTCCCAGCCCAACCATGTTTGTGTGAGTGCTTGAAGTACTACCTGGAGGCCATAATACGTAACTCAAGAGTTAGAAATTAAGATGGGGTAGTTGCTGCTCAATGTCAAATTTTCTTGGTCACTGAAGACAAAAGAAAATAAAACAATGAAAATATTTAACTAAAGTGTGTACTATTCAGAGTAATTTCTGGGAATTTCTTAAACCACAAGTGGTAAAAAATTTAAATTGCTCTTGTGCCTTTTTACACCAATTCTTTAGACCAAGTCAAAGCCAGTCATTGTTTTCTTTTTGCCTGCACTTGAATGTAAGTTACTATTTTGTTTGTTCCTCTGGTAAATGAACAAAGTTGGCAGATATTGATATCTGGATAATTACTCTACACAATTCCTGTCTAAGGCAGCATCAGTGCATCCTTTGGGCAGGTGCTCCTGGGTAATCAAATTAGATTGTGACCTACACTGTGCTATCATCTTCCTGGCGCAATAAACAACACTATCACATCATTTCCCATATATGCTATCAAAAGATCTACAAGAGAAGCCACTAATTTGTTGTTCTATGTAGACTTTCTGTGCAAATGACCTATTATGGAATTCAACACTCTGCTGACATCTTTAAAGAAAGCTCTTTCTCTTTCCAGCCAAAGAAAGCTGTTGAGTGACAGCCATCAGTCAGCTGGGAAAGATGAGTGATAAATACAAAAACAAGAGGCACCTGATAGAAGTGGGCAGTGTGTTAATCTTGTCATCACATTTACAGTCCCTGCTCTTGTATTTCTTGCCATTAATACAGCCAGGGAATATTTAAGTGCTGAATGGAATATTCTGCCACCATGTGCCTAAAGCCACCTTCAGGGATTCCCAGAGTGCCACTGTGCAGAGGCTGACAGAATGAAAGAAAAATGACAACACAAACTTGGGACCTGTATTTGTAATATTTCACATGCGCACACAAAGATTAGGTCGCACATTTACTTTTTTCCAGCCACAAAAGACAACATCCTAAATACACAGTTATCCAAGCATAAAGCAGAAACTGCTGACTCGTAGGGAAACAACAACTCTCACAAACAAAACACTGTGGTTATGGTTGAATGCTCGATGTTCCTATTACTTTGTCAACTGCTTGCAGTGCTATCTAATTATACTGCATTTTGGTTTTGAACAAGGTTTGAATGAATCCTGTCTTCACATACTCGGCAAAGATACGAGATTTCCTGGAAATAATAGTCTGTAATTTTTATTTGGCATAACTGGCTCTTCTAAACTTCAACCCAACTTATATCAGAATTTTGCTTGCTCTTAGGATAGCAGAAAATATCAACTGCAGACTCACTGGTAACCTTTGAAAGGCCTGACTTCTGTGTGTTATTTTTGAATTAAAATTTTTGTTTTATTATTAATTCTTATCTTACAATACCAGATATTTTAAAAGTTTACTTATATGTAATCATTCATTAAATCTTCGCAATTTCAAAAGAGATTATTTTTATGATGACTGTATTACAGAGCCTCACAAATTCCATTTTACTGTAACATAAACAGAATTTGTGTAGCAATTTATTTTGGAAAATGCTAGGTAGATAAAAACAAAGGTCAAAAGTCATAGTGGATAATAGCTGATGGTTTTGATAATGCTAATTATATATTACTAAAGAATAAAGGTAGAAAGGGAAATATGAGCATTAAAAGAAAGATAAACATCCCAGTGCTGAATTTAAAATGAAAAAACGAAAAAAAAACCCCTTTAAATGTCTTTGTAGCTCACTGTCATACACCGAAGACATAATGAAGCCTGAATTAAAAATGTCAGTTTCTGTGAATGTTGA